>NW_027397075.1:21891030-21893754 GCF_003265705.2 Callorhinus ursinus | reverse complement strand
CACTACATCAAAAACTAATGATGTAATGTATGGTGATTAACATAACATAATAAAATTAAAAAAAATGAAATGTCTGATGAGCTTATATAAGCTGGAGGTAATGCCCGTTCTTACTAATTCTCATGGTTTTATTAAGTATCAAAATGGATCATGGTATACTAAAAAGATGTAAGATGCTGTTACCAATACAGAACACATCCAGAGTAATTGGCACAGGTGAACCCAATAAGCTCCATTTTAAGAGTTATTCCGGAGGCACATTTGGATCACAGAGGTGAAGATTGGACCCTTAGCATTAATTCTGAGCAGGATCTAAAATCTTCCACCCACATGACTTTGGACTTACTTTTGTGTCTACTAGAAAGCTTGTTTATATATATGTTTTCACCATGGTTCTGACTGGGGCTTATTTTTATATCTACTAGAAAGCTTGTTTATATGTATGTTTTCACCATGGCTCTCCCATTATCTTTCTCTGTGCAAGGCCCCTTAGGTGGCATTTGCATTGAGGGTGTGATTTTTGTTTTCAAAGAGGGAAATTTTACAAATTGTGCTTCACTTTTATTTCAGCTTGAGCTGTTTTCTCCTGGGAAAACAGCTTTTTGCTTGGCAAAAATGGATGTGAAGCATTGGCGAAAACGAAAGGCCGTTTTTATTGCAAAGAAAACTGCCTTTTGCTATTGCCAAAAAAAAGCAAAACATATGAGACAAAACCACAAATATTTCCCTGTTTGCAAACCCTGTGAAAACGTGATTTTTCACCAGTGGTGAGACTATTTTCCCACACTATTCTTCCATTTTTAAAAAATATGGTTTTATGGTAAAAGTCATAATTTACACCTATAAAACCTCATTGCTATAATCAAATATCGGGCATATTGTTATTAAACATGTTGAATATATTTTCTGCTGGATGTAATATTGGAGGAGATACAGCTCATACCAAGTAAGACTATGTTTTCAACAAAGTAAAATGAAAAGGGTACTGAGCGATTGTGGGCCATGGACACTGAGCGAGAAAGCTTGTAAAGGGAAGGGGTCTGGGGTTCAGTTTGGATTTAATATAGAGAATAGTTGAATGAGTTAAGACTTTAGATAACAGCAGTGCCAGAGCATAAAAGGGTGGTAACAATATCATGTGGTAGAAACAGCATTGAAATGGTATTTTGGGAGAATTGTGTCCAGTCCTGAGTGAACAGTTAACTGGTTACACAACCTTTGGCAAATTAGTTCAACCTCCTGGGGTCTCAGATTCCACTTGTGAATTGCTAAGATTCAATTAAATGGCCATTCGGATTCCTTTCTGATCTAAAAATTTGCAATACTGAGATTGGAAGTGCACTTGCAAAATCTAGAAATTGTGGATATCAAGGGATCGCCCCTAATTGGCTCTCTGGATTCCAGAATAGCCCACTAAAGTCAGAGGGTTACTCAGTGTCTTTAATAATTTATGTGAAGGTGTTCACATAACAAATTTAATAGAGAATTTCTTTGTTTTCATGGTTGCCCTTAATATCTATGTGTTTTTCCTCATGCCTACACTAAGCCCTTCCTGCTGTAATTAAGCATTTCATTTGCCCCACTGAAGTAGTAAGCATTTAATCACCATATTCTATATTATTAAAATATTAATACAGATGTGATTCAATCAAAGCAAAAAATTTGCCCAGGAAAGTGGTGTGTAAATAAATTTGTGATACATGAGATGCTATTTTGAAAAAGGCTTGGTTTTTAAAGCCAATGTATGGTGAACGTTTTATCAAGCAAGGAACCACTATATCATATGAAGACATTTCCTCAAATGAATTTATTTTACACAGATTTATTCTCATAGATATTGTAGAGAACTCTCCAAAGGTTCCTGGCTATTCTTGACCCTCATCCTTCAGATCTGGACCTTCTGTTTCTCAGTCTCCCTAAGAGCTGCCTATAATTGAATGACAGCCATGAGTCAGGTGCTGGAGTAGGCATTCATTCTTCAACCATGTATCAGGTGTTTATTGATGGCTGACAGTGTAACCTTTAGGTACCTGAAATATGTTTTTTACCCATCCCTAGGGCAAGCACTAGGAAGGAGTTATCATCTGGTGTAACCAGGGTGGTCTTCTTTATGGCTTGGGCTGCTGAGAAAGTACTGCAGACAACCTTCAGAGTCTCCCTCTTCACTCTCCTGGTCTATTTGTATCCAAGGCTCTACCATTCTCAGAAAGGTTTTGACAGGATTTTTGTGGCTAGGATGAGGTGAGAGTTGGGGAATCTCTGTGTGCCTTCTCTGCGGAGGGACAACGCCTCCTAGCAGAGGCTATATGGGAATCACATCCAGAGTGCAAAGCTGGTGAAGCCCAAAGATCCTGCAGTTTCCTCCACATTGGTAAATGTTTAGAGGTGGCCTGCCCCTTCCTTGTTATAGTTGGTGGAAGGTCTCTGGCCACCGTGCCAGGGCTCCTTGAATCCCCCCGCCATTCTATTTTTTTTTTAATTTTTTATTGTTATGTTAATCACCATACATTACATCATTAGTTTTTGATGTAGTGTTCCATGATTCATCGTTTGCATATAACACCCAGTGCTCCATTCAATACGTGCTCTCTTTAATACCCATCACCAGGCTAACCCATCCCCCCACCCCCCTCCCCTCTAGAACCCTCAGTTTGTTTCTCAGAGTCCATAGTCGCTCATGGTTCATCTCTCCCTCTGATTTCCCCACCTTCATTTTTCCCTTCC
>NW_027397075.1:21773906-21890930 GCF_003265705.2 Callorhinus ursinus | reverse complement strand
CAGTCTTGCACAATTCACAGCGCTCACCATAGCACATACCCTCCCCAATGTCTATCACCCAGCCACCCCATCCCACCCACCCCCCACCACTCCAGCAACCCTCAGTTTCTTTCCTGAGATTAAGAATTCCTCGTATCAGTGAGGTTATATGATACATGTCTTTCTCTGATTGACTTATTTCACTCAGCATAACACCCTCCAGTTCCATCCATGTCGTTGCAAATGGCAAGATCTCATTCCTTTTGGTGGCTGCATAATATTCCACTGTATATATATGCCACTTCTTCTTTATCCATTCATCTGTCGATGGACATCTTGGCTCTTTCCACAGTTTGGCTATTGTGGACATTGCTGCTATAAACATCGGGGTGCACGTACCCCTTCGGATCCCTACATTTGTATCTTTGGGGTAAATACCCAGTAGTGCAATTGCTGGATAGTATGGTAGCTCTATTTTCAACTTTTTGAGGAACCTCCATACTGTTTTCCACAGTGGTTGCACCAGCTTGCATTCCCACGAACAGTGTAGGAGGTTCTCCTTTCTCCACATCCCCGCCAACATCTGTCATTTCCTGACTTGTTAATTTTAGCCATTCTGACTGGTGTGAGGTGGTATCTCATCGAGGTTTTGATTTGGATTTCCCTGATGCCGAGTGATGTTGAGCACTTTTTCATGTGTCTGTTGGCCATGTGGATGTCTTCTTTGGAAAAATGTCTGTTCATGTCTTCTGCCCATTTCTTGATTGGATCATCTGTTCTTTGGGTGTTGAGTTTGACAAGTTCCTTATAGATTTTGGATACTAGCCCTTTATCTGATATGTCATTTGCAAATATCTTCTCCCATTCTGTCGGTTGTCTTTTGGTTTTGTTATCTGTTTCTCGCTGTGCAAAAGCTTTTTATCTTGATGAAGTCCCAATCGTTCATTTTTGCCCTTGCTTCCCTTGCCTTTGGTGATGTTTCTAAGAAGAAGTTGCTGCAGCTGAGGTCGAAAAGGTTGCTGCCTGTGTTCTCCTTTAGGATTTTGATGGGCTCCTGTCTCACATATAGGTCTTTCAACCATTTGAATCTATTTCTGTGTATGGTGTAAGGAAATGGTCCAGTTTCATTCTTCTGCATATGGCTGTCCAATTTTCCCAACACCATTTGTTGAAGAGACTGTCTTTTTTCCACTGGACATTCTTTCCTGCTTTGTCGAAGATTAGTTGACCATAGAGTTGAGGGTCCATTTCTGGGCTCTCTATTCTGTTCCATTGATCTATGCGTCTGTTTTTGTGCCAGTACCATACTGTCTTGATGATGACAGCTTTGTAATAGAGCTGGAAGTCCGGAATTGTGATGCCGCCAGCTTTGCTTTTCTTTTTCAGTATTCCTCTGGCTATTCGGGGTCTTTTCCGGTTCCATACAAATTTTAGGATTATTTGTTCCATTTCTTTGACAAAAGTGGACGGTATTTTGATGGGGACTGCATTGAATGTGTAGATTGCTCTAGGTAGCATTGACATCTTCACAATATTTGTTCTTCCAATCCATGAGCATGGAACGTTTTTCCATTTCTTTGTGTCTTCCTCAATTTCTTTCATGAGTATTTTATAGTTTTCTGAGTACAGATCCTTTGCCTCTTTGGTTAGATTTATTCCTATGTATCTTATGGTTTGGGGTGCAATTGTAAATGGGATTGACTCCTTAATTTCTCTTTCTTCTGTCTTGTTGTTGGTGTATAGGAATGCCACTGATTTCTGTGCGTTGATTTTATATCCTGCCACTTGACTGAATTCCTGTATGAGTTCCAGCAGTTTTGGGATGGAGTCTTCTGGGTTTTCCACATAAAGTATCATATCATCTGCAAACAGTGAGAGTTTGACTTCTTCTTTGCTGATTTGGATGCCTTTGATTTCTTTTTGTTGTCTGCTTGCTGTGGCTAGGACTTCTAATACTATGTTGAATAGCAGTGGTGAGAGTGGACATCCCTGCCGCGTTCCGGACCTTAGGGGGAAAGCTTTCAGTTTTTCCCCATTGAGAATGATATTCGCTGTAGGCTTTTCATAGATGGCTTTTATGATATTGAGGTATGTACCCTCTATCCCTATACCCTGAGGAGTTATGATCAAGAAAGGATGCTGTACGTTGTCAAATGCTTTTTCTGCATCTATTGAGAGGATCCTATGATTCTTTTTCTTTCTTTTGTTAATGTATTGTATCACGTTGATCGATTTGCGGATGTTGAACCAACCTTGCAGCCCAGGGATAAATCCCACTTGGTCGTGGTGAATAATCCTTTCAATGTGCTGTTGGGTCCTATTGGCTAGCATTTTGGTGAGAATTTTTGCATCCATGTTCATCAAGGATATTGGTCTGTAATTCTCCTTTTTGACGGGGTCTTTGTCTGGTTTTGGCATCAAGGTAATGCTGGCCCCATAAAACGAGTTTGGAAGTTTTCCTTCCATTTCTATTTTTTGGGACAGTTTCAGAAGAATAGGTATTAATTCTTCTTTAAATGTTGGTAGAATTTCCCTGGGAAGCCATCTGGCCCTGGGCGTTTTTTTGTTGGCAGATTTTTGATGACTGCTTCAATTTCCTTCGTGGTTATAGGCCTGTTCAGGTTTTCTATTTCTTCCTGGTTCAGTTTTGGTAGTTGATACATCTCTAGGAATGCATCCATTTCTTCCAGGTTATCTAATTTGCTGGCATAGAGTTGCTCATAATATGTTATCGTAATTGTTTGTATTTCTTTGGTGTTGGTTGTGATCTCTCCTCTTTCATTCATGATTTTGTTGATTTGGGTCCTTTCTCTTTTCTTTTTGATAAGTCTGGCCAGGGGTTTATCAATCTTGTTAATTCCTTCAAAGAACCAGCTCCTAGTTTCGTTGATCTGTTCTACTGTTCTTTTGGTTTCTATTTCATTGATTTCTGCTCTGATCTTTTTTATTTCCCTTCTCTTGCTGGGTTTAGGCTTTATTTGCTGTTCTCTCTCCAGCTGCTTTAGGTGTAGGGTTAGGTTGTGTATTTGAGGCCTTTCTTGTTTCTTGAGAAAGGCTTGTATTGCTATATACCTTCGTCTTAGGACTGCCTTTGCTGCATCCCAAATATTTTGAACAGTTGTGTTTTCATTTTCATTGGTTTCCATGAATTTTTTAAATTCTTCTTTAATTTCCTGGTTGACCCATTCATTCTTTAGTAGGATGCTCTTTAGCCTCCATGTATTTGATTTCTTCCCTACTTTCCTCTTGTGATTGAGTTCTAGTTTCAAAGCACTGTGGTCTGAAAATATGCAGGGAATGATCCCAATCTTTTGGTACCGGTTGAGACCTGATTTGTGACCTAGGATGTGATCTATTCTGGAGAATGTTCTGTGGGCACTAGAGAAGAATGTGTATTCTGTTGCTTTGGGATGGAATGTTCTCAATATGTCTGTGAAGTCCATTTGGTCCAGTGTGTCATTTAAAGTCTTTATTTCCTTGTTGATCTTTTGCTTAGATGATCTGTCCATTTCAGTGAGGGGGGGGTGTTAAAGTCCCCCACTATTATTGTATTGTTGCTGATGTGTTTCTTTGCTTTTGTTATTAATTGGCTGCTCCCATGTTAGGGGCATAGATATTTACAACTGTTAGATCTTCTTGTTGGATAGACCCTTTAAGTAGGATATAGTGTCCTTCCTCATCTCTTATTACAGTCTTTGGTTTAAAATCTAATTTGTCTGATATAAGGATTGCCACCCCAGCTTTCTTTTGGTGTCCATTAGCATGGTAAAGGGCTTTCCACCCCCTCACTTTCAATCTGGGGGTGTCTTTGGGTCTAAAATGAGTCTCTTGCAGACAGCATATCGATGGGTCTTGTTTTTTTTATCCAATCTGATAGCCTGGGTCTTTTGATTGGGGCATTTAGCCCATTTACATTCAGGGTAACTATTGAAAGATATGAATTTAGTGCCATTGTATTGCCTGTAAGATGACTGTTACTGTATATTGTTTGTGTTCCTTTCTGATCTATGTTGCTTTTAGGCTCTCTCTTTGCTCAGAGGACCCCTTTCAATATTTCTTGTAGGGCTGGTTTCGTGTTTGCCAATTCCTTTAGTGTTTGTTTGTCCTGAAAGCTTTTTATCTCTCCTTCTCTTTTCAATGACAGCCTAGCTGGATATAGTATTCTTGGCTGCATATTTTTCTCGTTTAGTGCTCTGAATATATCATGCCAGTCCTTTCTGGCCTGCCAGGTCTCTGTGGATAGGTCTGTTGCCAATCTAATGTTTCTACCATTAAGGTTACATATCTCTTCTCCCGAGTTGCTTTCAGGATTTTCTCTTTGTCTCTGAGACTCGTAAGTTTTACTATTAGATGTTGGGGTGTTGACCTATTTTTATTGATTTTGAGAGGGGTTCTCTGTGCCTCCTGGGGTTTGATGCCTGTTTCTTCCCCAAATTAGGGAAGTTCTCTGCTATAGATTGCTCCAATATACCTTCTGCCCCTCTCTCTCTTTCTTCTTCTTCTGGGATCCCAATTATTCTAATGTTGTTTTGTCTTATGGTATCGCTTATCTCTCGAATTCTGCCCTCATGATCCAGTAGTTGTTCCTCTCTCTTTTTCTCAGCTTCTTTATTTTCCATCATTTGGTCTTCTATATCACTGATTCTCTCTTCTGCCTCATTTATCCTAGCAGTAGAGCCTCCATTTTTGATTGCACCTCATTAATAACCTTTTTGATTTCGACTTGGTTAGATTTTAGTTCTTTTATTTCTCCAGAAATGGTTTCTCTAATATCTCCCATGCTCTTTTCAAGCCCAGCTAGTATCTTTTTTTTTTTTTAATGAGAGACAGAGAACACAAGAGGGAAGAGGGTCAGAGAGAGAAGCAGACTCTCCACCGAGCAGGGAACCCAATGTGGGACTCGATCCTCGGACTCCAGGATCATGACCTGAGCCGAAGGCAGTCGCTTAAGCAACTGAGCTGCCCAGGCGCCCCCAGCTAGTATCTTTAAAATCGTCATTCTGAACTCTAGTTTTGACATCTTACTAATGTCTGTATAGGTTAGGTCCCTGGCAGTCGGTACTGCCTCTTGTTCTTTTTTTTTTTTTTAAGTGATTTTTTCCATCTTGTCATTTTTTCCGGAGGAGACTAGATGAATGAGAGAACAAAATGGTAAGAGGTTAACAACGTCCCCAGAAAATATACCCTGAAGAAATCAGAAAAGTCCTGAAACCAGGGGAAAAGAAAGGGAAAGAAAGAAAAAAGAAAGAGAAAAAAAAAAAAAGAAAAAGATAAAAACAAAAACAGAAGAAAACAAAAAAACCAGAATATGATCAACTATGATCAGGCTCTTGCATAGATCAGTGCCACAGCCTAGATTTTGGGTGTATTTTGGTCTGTTAGAAGAAAGTGCCTCCCTAAATTTTCAAGAAAGAAAGACTTATATATGTACAAAAATAAGGGTTGATACAATGAAAGGATGGAATATGACTGTAAAGATGAAAATTATAAAAAATTTTGTTAAAGGAATTATAAGAGAAGAAGTTGTTTGAAAAAAGAAAGGAGGATTTAAAAAAAAAAAAGAAAAAAGGGGAGAGAATGTGATCAGGCAGGAGACTAGAACAAAGTCATACACTAGAGATTTAGGGTATATTTTGATCTGTTAGAAGAAACTGTATCTCAAAATTTTTAAAGAGAGAACAACATATCTATGCCTAAAATAAGGGTAACTACTATGAAGGGATAGACTATGACTCTAAAAATGAAAAATAAAAATGTTTTTTAAAAAACGGATTGATAAGATGTTGGTTGAAAAGTGAAAAAGAAAAATTAAAAAAAAAAAAGACAGTTAAAAAAAATTAACTTTGAAAGACTAAAGAATCATGGTAAAAAAAAGCCATGGATTCTATGTGCAGTATTCCCCTAGCACTGGAGTTCTGCGGTTCTCATTGATCAGTAAACTTGGTCTTGGCTGGCTGCTCTTCCTGATCTTCTGGGGGACGGGCCTGCTGCCGTGGTTCCCAAATATCTTTGCCATAGGCGGAATTGCCCCGCCCTTGTCGGACTGGGCTAAGTAATCTGCTTGGGTTTGCTCTCGGGAGCTTTTGTTCCCTGCAAGCTCTCGGTACAGCTTTGGAGGACGAGAATGAAAATGGTGGCCTCCCAATCTCCGCTCCAGAGGAGCCGAGAACTCGGGACCGCTCCTCAGTGCACCCCCAGAGAAAAGCAGTCAATCACTCCCATCTCCCCAGTGTCCGGCCACACTCCATGCTCACCCGGCCTGTGACCGAGCATTTCTATCTCTGGCACCGGACCCCGTGTAGAGTCTCCAAACCCAGCAGATCCCTGCAGTGCTCTCCTGCGCCACTCCTCCCAGGGGAGGAAGGGGAGTCTCCCCGGATCTGCCACTTGTTGGGTCCTTGCTGGAGGAGCAGTGGCTCGACTGTGTCGCCGATCACCGTTCATGGCAACCCCGAGCTGAGAGCCCGCTCCTCGGCTCTGTCTCTGCAGCTGGCTTCCCCACTCTGATCCCTGGGAGCTCTGCCACACTCAGGCACCCCCAGTCTTTCTGTGACCCCGAGGGTCCTGAGACCACACTGTCCCCGCAAGGGTTCCACCCCCGCTTAGCCCCACCCCCTGCTTAGCCACTGGAGTGACGTCCCTCAGCGGAGCCGACTTCTAAAAGTTCCGATTTTGTGCTCCGCTGCTCTCTTTCCAGAAGCGGCCGTAGGAGTCTATCCTCCCGAGTCTATAGCGCCTGGATTCACTTCTCCGCGTGTCTTACCTTCCAGAAAGTGGTCGCTTTTCTGTTCGGAGAGTTTCTGCTATTCTTTTCTTTGATCTCCTGTTGAGTTCGTAGGTGTTCAGAATGGTTTGATCCCTATCCAACTGAATTCCTGAGACCAGACGAAATCCAGGTCTCCTAATCCTCCACCATCTTGCTCCGCCCCGAGCCAGCCTTTTTCTCCCCCCCCCATTCTTATTTAATGGGGGCTCAAAGCTGAACTGGCCTGGCTCTTTGGGAGAAGCCGCTTCAGGCTGGCCCCGCATGGGCCAGTAATGTGGACAGACAGATGTGATTCATGAGTGTCCCATGTGCCCGGCTGTTCTGGGCACCTGGGATAGGGCTGGTCACAGGCAGGCTGTGACCTAGCTCTCATGGAGCCCATACTCCAGTGGTGTGAAACAAACAAATAAATAAGCAACAGAGAAGTAAATGAGAAAAATACCAGGCAGTGGGGTGATATGCCAGGATGGTTTAAAGCAGATGCTCCTCAGCCCCATTAAACACAGAGCTCTTCAAAGAAGTTTCTAATGCCCTGTTTACTACCTTGATGTGAAAGTCATGGTTAATATAACATATCTGCAGGTGTTATTTTAAAAATATACAATATAGGGGTGCCTGGGTGGCTCAGTCATTAAGTGTCTGCCTTTGGCTCAGGTCATGATCCCAGGGTCCTGGGATCAAGCCCCACATCAGGCTCCCTGCTCAGCGGGAAGCCTGCTTCTCCCTCTCCCTCTCCCCCTGCTTGTGTTCCCTCTCTTGCTGTGTCTATCTCTGTCAAATAAATAAATAAAATCTTTTAAAAAATAAAAAAATAAAAATATACAATATAATGCACTTTAAATATAAATGTAGTGCATTTATAAATATATTTTATGCAAATTTATACAAAGAAAATAGAGAATATTTTAGTTTTTGATAAATATGAAATAGATTTTTATTTATATATAACATGTATATTTACCAAATATAAAAAGGAAATAAGAGGAAAGCAATTTGTCAAAAAATAATATGTATTGCTATATATATATATGCTTGAACTCAGCCATGCTTGATATTGCTATTTCTCTGGTGGTTATTCCCAGCTTTATTTAGATTTTTACTTACGTTTATTTTTCACTATCAATGCTTAAAGATTATGCATATTTATGTCTTCCTCTTGAGTGAGAAAAGCCCTTAGCATGTTTTCTGCTTTCTTCCTCCACCCTCTCCTCTTGGCACATAGTTATTGTCTGGAGTTTTAAGTCTAAAATGTTATAGATGTTTTTTGGCGGGGGAGAGGGGTAGATTATTGCTTTTATTTTTTAAACTGACTTTCCTAATATCTTTTTTGAGTTTATTTAAAATTTATTTTTAAAGAGTACAATTTGGTGGGTTTTAGTATAGTCATAAAGTCGCCCACCCATCACCACTGTCTAATTCCAGAACATTTTTATCACCCCCTCAAAAGAAACCGTGTACCCATTAGCAGTCACTACTCACCTTCCCTGCTTAGCCCCTGGCCATCACTAATCTACTTTCTGTCTCTGGATTTCCTATTCTGGACATTTCATATAAATAGAATCATATATATGGCCTTTTAGACTAGATTCTTTTAGTTTAGAATAATGTTTTCAAGGTTCATTCATGTTATATCATATATCAGTACTTTATTTCTTTTTATTTCCTAATATGCTGTGGCTCCTTTATGGATTAAATTCCCTTCTTAAAGTGTATCCCAAAGAAGTCTTGCAAAGAGGCATAAATCTGTGGCACAAATTTTCCTTAGATCCAGGATGCTTCATAATATTCTCATTTTGTCCTCACATTTTTTTTTTTATTTTTTGAGAGAGAGAGAGCAAGCACTCAAGCTAGTGAGCAGGGGGAAGGGCAAAGGAAGGAGAGAAAGAATCCCAAGCAGGCTCCATGCCCAGCACAGAGCCCAACACGGGGCTAGATCCCATGACCCTGAGCTGAAATCAAGAGTCCAACACTCAAATGACTGAGCCACCCAGGCACCCAGTGTCCTCACATTTAAATAAAGGATTGGCTGGATAGAAATATTTAGGCTCAAATTTCCTTATCTTGAATACTTGGAAGATATTTCTTTACTACTATCAAGAATCCTGATTCCAGTTTGGTTCCTGTTCCTTTTAAGGTGATCTGCTTTTTCCCTCTGTAAGCTTTTAGAACGTTCTCTTAGCTTCAACGTTCCTCAATTTCACTGTGATGATAAAACACACAATTATGGTTTTTCCCCCCCTTTGATCTTATTTAGCACTGGATGAGACCTTTTGATGTAAACATTCTTTCTCTAATTCTGGGAAATTATTCCTTCAATTTTTTTTCTCCTATTTATTTTTTTGCTCCTTGGCGACCCTACTGTGCAGAGAGTGATGGTTTTACTTCTGCTTTCTATGCCTCTTTACTCTCATTCTTTCCTTTCCTCAATGATCTTCCAGATCATTAAATCTTTCTTCAGCTGTATCAGTTCTGATATTTAATCTACCCATGGAATCCTTTACTTGGAAAATTATATTTTTCTATATACAGTATTTCTAATAGCTTTACTTGCGTAGCTACTTGGTTTTTTTTTTAAAGATTTTATTTATTTATTTATTTGACAAAGAGAGAGAGAGAGACGGAGAGCACAAGTAGGCAGAGAGGCAAGCAGAGGGTGAGGGAGAAGCAGGCTCCCCGCAGAACAGGGAGCCCAATGCAGGGCTCGATCCCAGGACCCTGGAATCATGACCTGAGCCAAAGGCAGGCGCTTAACGACTGAGCCACCCAGGCACCCCGCATAGCTACTTGTTGATTCTCTTTTATGTTAGGGGCTACTAATTATGTCCGTATGAAAGTATTGTTCTTTCTTTCCTATTACTTTTGCTCCCTCTGGAACAGTTTTGTTATTTTCTCTATGACTTCATCTTTTTTTTTTCCATTGGGACTCCCAGCTGCGTTGACTACCAATGTTTGCCAAGGCAAGCGGAGAAAACCTTGCTTGTGCTTTCCAGGCTAATGTGGGTTTCGAAAGTGGGGCTGCTCCTCAAAGTATACAGACCCTCGTGTTGCTGACTTGCTCAACTGCTGCCTGTGTTCCCTCCTGTAGACATCATCTGTTCCCCAGGGAACCAGCCCCCCAATACTTCTGTCCCAGGAGAGGTGATTGCAGGTGAGCGGCAGGGAGAAGATGCTGGGGCTCCTGCCAGCCTGCCTGCCTCTCTGCCATATTTCCTATTCTGACAGGCATTGATACTTCCCTCACATGGCCTTTTCAACTCCACCTTCCCAAGGTGGTGGGCTGACATTGCTGCATAGAATGATTTCCACAAGTAAATGCAATGGAGGGAGATCTAGAGGGAGGAAGGAAGCCAGTGGCTCAGGCCCTCTCTGACTCCAGACCACACTGCTCCCATGCTAGTTGTTGAGCTCAGCTCTGGAGACCTCCAGCTTCGGCCTCTTGATCACTTCTGTGGTGTCTCCACCACAGAAGTTAGATTCGGGGGAGGAAGTCAGCTTCCTGTGCTACTTTGTTATTATTATTCAGTCTTAACGTATCTTCATTTGTCTTTTCCAATATGAAAGAAGAATTAATTTTACTCCAACCAAGGCTATTCCAGTATTTGATTGGTAGGGCACTCAGAGTAAAATGTGCAAGCAGTTGGATTTTAAGTGCACTTTAATAGCATATATATATGAAAAGAGATCTTTTCCAAACTCAGTCAATGGTTTGATTAATATTTCATCTCAGAAGCCCAGACATGAGCCCAACCAGTAACTGCACTTTCAGGCAGATAGAATTCAGTTGGTTGGGGCTTGGTTCTCAACTTCCAAATTCAGAAAATGGGGACATGCTTGTGAGGACATCTGTCTGGACAACTGCCAGCTCTGAATTCAAAAGATAATCCAGTAATCACCTTTTGGAGAGGGTGGTTTTTGGTAGGGGGGTAGTGCATTTGAATTATTTTTTCACTCAAAAAACATTTGTTGAGCACCCATATTGTGCCAGGCTCATATATATTCATAAGACATTCTTTTGTGTGAGTGATAACTAGAGTTTTAAAGTATAAACTGATCATGGGGCACCTGGGTGGCTCAGTCAGTTAAGTGTCTGACTCTTGGTTTTCAGCTCAGTCATGATCTCAGGGCCATGGGATTGAGTCTCACGTTAGGCTCTGTGCTCAGTGTGGAGTCTGCTTAAGGTCTCTCCCTCCCCCTCGTCCCCGCCCCCGCTCTCTCTCTTTCAAATAAATAAAATCTTAAAAAAAATAAAGTATAAACTGACCATGTGTTTCATGACAATGACCATATGGCCTGAAGAATGAGTCCTATTGTCTATTTGTTCTATTAAAATTCTGGCCTTTGCTAAAATTTAGGCTATGTTATCCATGAAACTTTGCTCAACAACACTTTGATGGCTCAAGAAATACTGTATCAGACAGATGGCTATTTCCTTAGACTATCTAATTAGACTCTGGTGTAGAAAAAGTTAGCATCCTGGCCTGCAGACAGAGCTGAAAGCAGGGAACCAGCAGAGGGACTCTGGGCAGAAATGGGGGTATCACAATACATTATCTGGAGAGCTAGTGAAATTACCAAGTTTGGGATCTTTCCAAGAGATATTGAACTAGTGTCTGTCGGGTTGGTGGGGCCTCGGCTGTATGTGGGTCTGTCCTGTGGTTCTAGGGCAGACTGGATGGGAGTCACCCACTTGGGGAGAAGGACAGGAGGCCTGGGGAATTCACTACATCAGAGGGCATCAGGGCCATAAAAGAGTGAAAATGTATTCAGAAAGCAGCTCGATTATTAAGTCCTGAGAAATAAGATTGTGTGTCAAGATAAATGCATGAGATGATAGCATCGTTGCTGGGATGGGTTGTGAAAAGGAAGCCAAGAGTTAGGTGTGAGATGAGAGAAGCAAACTGAAATCCAGAATACTGAACCACAGTAAAACCTAACTTTTCATTAGAGCCTTGTGTCTGTGGACACGGCATGAAGACCCTTGCAAGAGTCCATTGGTGGATAGAGATTCTTCTTCAAAGTCCTAAAGGAAGGTAGCTACTCATTTATCTATTCATTCATTAATTTATTCATGTAATCAGCAGGTAGATGTGGCGTATTCATTCCTCAACAAATATGGAGGGTCTCCTACATAGCAGGCACTGTGTGAGTGGTGAGACAGGAGAGGTAGTCAGAGATCAGACTGTCCAGGGCCACATGAAGTTCTGTCTTTATCCTAAAAGTAAATGGAAGTCATTGAACAATTTTTTTTAAGATTTTATTTATTTATTTGAGAAAGCATGCACTCACATGAGAGAGCAAGCACGGGGGGGGGGGCACTGTGGGGAGGGGCAGAGGGAGAGGGGCAGGGAGCCCAACACGGGACTCGATCCCAGGATCCTGGGATCATGACCTGAGCCGAAGGCAGACGCTTAACCAGCTGAGCCACCCAGGCGCCCCTCATTGAACAATTCTAAGAGATGTAACACAATCAGATCACATGTTGTGAGGCCACTCTGCTGCAGTGAGGAGGGGAGACTGGAGGTCACGGGCGTGGCTGCAGGGCAAGTCCGATGGGAGACTGTTGCAACTGGTGCTAGATTGAATTTGGGCAGGGTCTGAGGGAGAGGGACGTGCCAGAAGTCACTGCTGGATTTCTGGCTTGATAGACAAGACAGAGATGGTGTTATTCACTGAGAGGAAATGCTGGAGGGAGGTAAGCTGTGAATTCCAGTGGATAGAGCAATTCTTCAAAGTCAGAGGACAGAGCTACTCTTGTTGCCCCTAAAGGGCCACTTGGGTTACCTGCAGAGAGCATTGACTCACTGAACTGGAGAAAAATGTTTACTTAACTCATTGGTGACCAGTGGGGGAAGGCTATGAGCTGAAATAACTGGGCAGGGATGTAAAAGTCCCGGGTCCCACCCCAGCGACCGAGGGGAGGGAAGAACCTGGATGGTTTGGTCTGGAAATTCTTCACTACGGTTATGAAGGTGCTGGCATCCACCCTTCTGGCTTTTCTAAGCCCGTCTGCCCCAACATTTATCAGAGTTGGCTACCAAGTCCTACCTGTCTGAGTGTCCTTTCCTTTAGTTTTCTCTGCCTCCTCTGGAGCTTACAAACAGAAACATGTCGAAAGGGCAGGCAGAAGGTATCATTCAGCCAGACAATATTTATGGAGCTCCCTGGGGACAAAGCACGCTACTGGTTTTTCTAAGAGTTGGAAAAAATTGGCTCCCAAGAAAAAGTAGAAGCAAAACATCAGGGTCGTTTACAAGTTGTACAATCAGCTTTTAAGAAACAGGGGAGGGTGAGTTTGGTTTTCGGGAGGTTCCATGGACAGAAGCTGGGAGCTCAGTAGAGTCAGGTGACTGAGCCTCTGATGTTACCAGTTTACAAGGGGCGCTGGCAGGCGGCGTGGAGCTACTGGATCAAATTGAGGCTGGAGCCACAGACTTTGGCCTCTTCTTTTCCTCTCACTTTTCCCTGGAAGACGACCCCTAAACAGTCTGCTGGCGTAAACCACAAAAGTCGTAAGGCCATCATCCCGGAAACATACCCTCTGTGTGTGATTTTAGAGAAAAGGGAATTGATTCCCTCTGTCTAGTGGGTGAGCTGATCACAGAAAACTACTAAAGTAGAAAATAATATTGATAGAATGTTCCAGTGTAAGCTCAGAAAGGAGGCACTTTCCCTCACTTTGAGACTCAGAAATAAGAAAGATGTCAATCCACGTATGGAGTCCAGTGCCTGAAGATTTTCTGAATGTCATAAAACCGTAAGGGGAAAATTGTGGGAAACTGAGGCCGGGGCTTTAAATGTTTAATATATTTAATATTTAAATATCAAACTTCTTGGCTACCTACTGTACACCTGAGTCAGGTTCTGCAGGAGTTCCCTAGACATTCCCACACCAAATCTTTCCAGCAATCCTATTCCATGGTTCTCGTAGTCCCATTTTTAGAGAAAAGGAGACAAAGGTTCAGAGACATTGATCACACAGCCAGTATAGGGCAGAACCTGACCCAGAAGAGTTCTGTCGGACTCCACAGTCTGGGATATCGTGTTGTTACCTGTTCCTGGTTCCCTTCCCCACCTTGACTCTTTTTCCTTTTAACCTTTTTACTCAGCCCAGACCACCTCCTGATGCGGGAGGTTCCCACGCCGACCCTCTCCCCAAGGCGTCAGACATTTGGAGCAGTGGTTCTGCGGGGGGTCTCGACACCAGCAGCCTTGGTGTCACCTGGAAGCTGTTAGTCACCCACAGTCTCAGCTACACCCCAGAACTACTGAGTATGAAACTCTGGGGGAGGGCAGCAGCCTGTGTTGTAACAAGCCCTCCAGGGATTCCGAGGGAACTAGTGACTTAGAGGGATTCCCTGGGGATCTTTGCTAGGGCATCCCCAAGAAGTACCCTGGAGTAAGCCAAGGAGGCCAGCAAGAACTCTCCAGGGCTCCGTGGGTGGCCAATCATCTCCTGGGGGCCTGCATGGGGTCTCTGCTTCTGGAGTTTCTGCATGAACAGAGGAGGCTACACCTGTGGTCTTTGGCTGGTAACCTCGGAAAGCCTCTAGGGGTGTTCACTTCACAGACCATCTGTGGGCTTCCACCCCTGTGGGCCTGGTGGCCGCTCACCATGGCAGGAGGCAGCCCAGGCGGGGCCCTCTTCAGGACATTCTCTGTGTTCCAGTTCCCTCTCTGGCAGGGAGGCTGGCACCGTGGAGGGGATGCTTTGGAGAGAGCTCCTCCAGGCCACCACTGGGAGGGGATGAAGGTGCTGTGACCCCCACATCCGGGGAGGCTGTGCGCTTGGTGAGAAACAGGGAGGGAGCCCAAGATGGCAAGCCAGAGAAGAGACTTGGAGCAGACACCAGTGCAGAGAAGGGCAGATGTACGTGTGAAATGGGAGCCTGAGGGGCTGGGACCAGAGGGGGGCAATCACCAAGGAGGAGTATTCTGCTCCAGAAGCCATGCCACAGAATTATCTGGATAAAATGACAGATGTTAAAGCCCTTCCAAGTTCTTTAAAAGCTTCTTGGCTGGCTGATTCTGACAGAGCCGATCCATAGACCTTTATTTGGAAACCATTGCTGACTTTCACCATATGAAGGGAGCCCGCTCTGTATAATGGCCAGAAATAGGGTGGGCCGCTTGGGATCTGTGGACACTTCCATCATGCTTATAGCCTGAGCTTTGCTTTTATTAGTGAGTATATTGGCTTGGCTGTTTTCACAGAGATGAAAAACAGAGGTGTAAACCAAATAGAAGATGTCTTTCTCTTTTCTAGAAAAGTCTGGGCTGGCAGAGCATCCCAGGTGGTATGTTGGCTCTGCTCCACAGTGTTATCCCAGAGCCCCAGACGCCTTCCTTCTTGTTGCCTGCCTTCCCTGGGGGTGCTTTCCCCATCCACATGATCAAAACCTGCTCACAGGCACCACATCAGTGTCCCAGCGCCCCGGGAAGAGAAGAAAAGGAGGCAGAGTGCATTCGTGCGTGTGGGCCACTATCACAGAATACATTAGGCTGAAGTCTGAGATCAGGGGGCCAGCAGGACCCGGTGCCGATGAGAACCCCCTTTTTTGGTCATAGATAACCAGCTTCTGGCTGAGTCTTCACGCGGCAGGGAGCTCGGATTTCCTCCTCTGTTTATAAAAGCCTTAATTCCATTGTGGGGTCTCCACCAATAAGATCTCATCTAAACCTAATTCCCTCCCAAAGGCCCCATCTCTAAAACCATCACGTGGGGTTAGACCTTCCACATATGAATTTCAGGGGGACACAAACATTGAGTCCACAACCTGGGGCAAATGGCTCCCTTTTAACAATGTAACCCCAAAGGTGCAGATGTCAATTTCATTCACAGCCCATTGGCCAGCATCTGTTCATGGGGCCTTATCTGTGGCTGGGAGGGTGGTGAAAGAAAATCTTTAACTGGGTAACGATTGCCCAGCTAAGATGTTGGGAATTTGGTTGTTAGAAGGCAAAGGGGAGAATGGGTACTAAGAGTTAATCAGATGTCCTTCCCAATGGCTGGAGTCACTATACCTCTCTTCCCCAAGCTAATACTTTCTATCATTACATTCTGTCTCCTATCTTTCCCTTGTATGCCACCCTCCTTTGCTTATGGGCCATGGCCTTAGCTGCTATGGAGGTCCCTTGAAGGCTGTGACCAGGTCTGTATCTGATACATGGGTTGTTGTATTTTAAGCTGCCTGGGATTTTCCTAAGGTGGGGGTGGAAGCAGGAGGGGGATAGGGCTCAATAAATGGTACAGCCTGGTGGTCCTGAACTCCCTCCTAGCAACTGCTGACACATTCATTTAAGACACTTCTTTCAATGCTTAAAATGGGGATTCCCAGTTTTGCTTGCTTATCAGATCTCATTGGATCAGTGCACATTAACCTGTACTTTCTATATCATACACATTTTTGTCACTACATAATAAAATCTACTATTTGCCCTACAGCACCTTACCCATCAGATATCCTTTACCCATCAAAAATTCTCAAATTTAATGGGCAGCACATTTTTTAAAAATGTATATGTTGTGGGCTATGAAGCACGCAATATTTATGTTTGAGTGTTAGGCATCTAACACAAAATGGGCTTGCAATAAGTATTTTTTGAATGAACAGATGATTCATTGTGGGGATCTGGAGGTGAAGTAAACTGTCCTAAAAGAGTTCATCGTTCAGCGGGGAAAATGAATGCAAATGAATGCATAACACCGCTCTGAGAGTCTTCTGGTCTCTGACTCCAACTTCTTATCCCACCATGCCATCCCAGCGTCCCAATGTTGGAGGGGACTTCGTCCATCCACTGGATCAGTCCACTCCCCGGCCTGCAGACACTGTCAGATGTCCTCCCCTAGAAGGCAAAATCACCTGATATTTCTGTGTGAAATTAGATAATCAGAAAGAAAACCTCTCATATCCTATTATCTCAGCCCCCTTAAGGAATGCCTCCAATAAGTCACAACTTAATGTTCTATGTTCAGACTTTATAAAGTTGATCTAAAAAATTTTTTTAGTGCTTGTTTTTATTCAAAACCCTATCCATGGTGTCCATAAGGACATACAAGATGAATTTCTTCCAGGGTTTAATTAAAAAGTATTTTCTCTAAAAAAGGTATGTGTGTGTGTGTGCATGTGCGTGCATGCACATATCTGTTTATATTTTTATATTTTGGTTGGGGATCGCATCAGGGAATACAACTAAAAGCTTATAATCTAACATGTGTCCCTTTTTGCTTGAGTGTCTGTCAGCCTCTTGGTATTATGTGTGGTCCAGGTGAGACTTGCTCCCAGATGCTCTGCTGTGCCCAAATCTAGAAACCTGGAATCCCACCTTGGCAGGATATTGGAAACTACTCCAATATCACAAAACCCAGGGGAGCTGAACATGGGGAGAGCGGTCAATACAGGGCAGGAAAGGCTACAAATGTCCACATGAGCAGCGAAGGGGGGCCGAGGTGGCCGCCTTTCAAAGGTCAAGCCTGAGAAGATGTCACAATGGGTCCACTCAGTGCTATGTTTGCCAGAGCTCACCTGAACGCTTAGGAAACACCTGGTTTGGGCGCCTGGGTGGCTCAGTTGGTTAGGCGACTGCCTTCAGCTCAGGTCATGATCCTGGAGTCCTGGGATCGAGTCCCACATCGGGCTCCCTGCTCAGCAGGGAGTCTGCTTCTCCCTCTGACCCTCTTTCCTCTCGTGCTCTCTATCTCTCACTCTCTCTCTCTCAAATAAATAAATAAAATCTTAAAAAAAAAAAGGAAACACCTGGTTTGGCCTCCTGGCTCCAGACCTTTGGTTTTGATAGTGCTCTTGCATTTGCCCCCTTGCTGTGGCCCTCGGGTGCCCTCCTGCTCTCCTTTCCATCTGTGGCTCCAGGAGCCAACCCCACCGTTCACTTGACATCCTTCAAGTTTTTCATACACTGTCCCCAACCTGGGTACCTACAGTTTCAAAGGTAGCCACCCAACACTTGTGCTGACTGTGTGGAATGTGTGAGATCTGGACACAACTCCGCTGGATCCACTGGATCCATTCAATGCTGCCCCACATCTATATGTAGAGAACACAGAAACAAGGCAGAGACTTGGAGATTCCAGGAGAAACTTACTGACCCCGCCCCTTTCTATTTGGGCTCAGTGTGGGCACATCCTGCCTTTGGCGGGCCATAATGGGAAGTGTTGTCTCCATGGCCATGACCTTCCATTATTTTTAAATGGCTGTAGCCAAACAAAAGACAAATGAAAACTTTCTCTGCTTGACATTGAAAAAATTACCGGCATGTCATATGGTAATTCATTAAAGAATTCTCATTCATCAGAACAATTCATTTTTGTTTGAAGAGGCTGAATAAGCAGTTTCTTGCTGATTTTTACTGTCAGCCTCTCTGGCCACATGTGGCTCTGGTTCATTTGTAGTAATTTTATTCTTAATATTAAGAGCTTTGGGGGCACATGTGGAATATTTTAAATCAAACTGGGCTATTTTACTCAGATACCTCCATATAAGCTTGTTTCTCCCTTTTATATTCTTTCTTTTACAATTCTAATACCCGGGACTTGAATGAAATCAAGTTTTTGGTTTGTTTGTTTTTTTTTTTAAGATGGAGAGATTCACCCTAAATAGATTCTTTCTCTTTTCAGCAATTGAAATACACCTGATTGATTTGAATCCACTTCTGAACTGAGCACAGGAAACTGGTCTCAGGGTAATTTGAAAAGATTTGTTATCATAGTATTCCAAATCAGGGGAACTGTTGTTTTAGTGGTTCTCAGAGTCCTGAGCCCTAACTAAATTTTGTGCATGTGTGCCTCACAAAATCCTTCATGATAAAGCACAGCTGGTTCATATGTTAGCCATGTTTATGCACCACAGAAAGATAGCGGCTGGATTCCCCCTAAACTTTTCTCAAAAATCTTTGAGTATTTCCCAATATTGAATGCGTATTATTCATTCTATGGATTTTATCTTTGAAAACACGCTGTTTCCCTTTCTTTAGCCTTTCAGCTGATTCTAGTTCCCTTCACCACTCTCCTTGACTTTCTCTTACCTCTCCTCCTGGCTTCTTCCCCTCCTGCAAATAACAGGGTTGTAAGCTCAAAATGCTGATCGAGGTCACACAGGTATTTTAAATGAGTGAATAGGTTGGGAACAATAAAAGGTGGGTGGGGACTCTGGGACACCAGACTCTCTGGCTAAGGACAAGGCTGCCACCATTCAGCTCCAGCTGAGTCCCCAGGAGAGAATTCAGTACCAGATTTGCCAGATTGCACACTTTTCACGAGAAGCCAGAAATGTAGGTTTTATGTGAAATGTTCCAATTTTAGAAATAGTCCATTTTTCAAAAACTTTAAAACCACTCATCCCCAAAGCCTGTAAATGTCCCACAGACCACTAGAAATTTTTTTTTCATGCTTTAACCACATTTACTTCCATCGTCATCTGATTATGCCAGACTGATCTTGCCCCTCCCCCACGCCCTGGTACTTGGAGTTTTGCCATAACTCGGCAAATACCTTCTCCCTAATGGCCATTTCAGGCATTGCAGCCAGCGCTCCTCCCAACAGTGAGTTACTTCTTCTTGGCCCCACACTTGCTTGCTGCCAGTCTAGATGGGGATTGGGGAATGTGATTGGTTATGGAAGAGGTGGATGCTGGAAAAGAACAGAGCAGCTGAATTTTATTCTCCACCCGCCCACTTCCTTCTTATCCCTTGTCATCATCCCCTCAGCAGCTAGTAGTCTACACCTCCCTGCCGGTCCACACCAGGCAAGGCTGGATACGGGTTCCTCCCCATTCCACACCCACACACACTACACAGCCATACATACTGCTGCCATTTTGTGACTCGCTTTTCCCCTTCTCACCTGCTCTGGAAGTTTATTTACTTCATCTCATGTGGAGCGTCTGAGACTTGCAGGCCTTCGCAGGTCTAAGGAAGTGGTCTGTGCTCAATGATACCAACACCCCACTTAACCCACAAGTTTGGATAATTAGGAGTTCACTTTATTGTAATAATCATACCTTAGATTTATATAGTACTTACATTTTTAAAAGCATTTTCATGGTTGTTTCATTTTTATCTTTACAAACAAATCCTGTGGCTCTCCAAAGAAATTCTCAAGGCAAATATTGAAATAGAATATTAGCTGACACGTATTTTCAGTGAATTGTGTATCTTTTCCTGTGATTTCACTCTTTTTAGCAAAAGTAATTTATTACCAATGGGATCTATACATATGAGTGAATACTTATAGAGTAGTTGACTATAGTGTCCCAATTTTTGGTCTGGTTAATATGATCGATGTACATGCAAGCCACCCAGCCAGTCAGTAGGAGGTCAAGGATCAGTATTCATTTCCTGAGTAGGATGATTTGCTTATTTCTTCTAATTAGAACAGGCCAAACAATACAGAAAGAAGGGCAAATGTGAGGTTTTCAGGCAATGTGCCTGTTTGTATGTACCTTGCTAGAATTTTTAAAAGCACTACACAGCTAACTCATTGCTAACTTAGGCTCTAGCAAGATCTTTGGGGAAGACTTATCAAGTAGGATTTTTTGGTGACTAAAAGAAAACAAAATGGAAAACCCAACTGATTACAGCTTTAAAAAACATATTCTCTTCCCCAACGGCCGCAGTTGGAATGATTGAGCAACAAAATAAATAAAGTAGTATTGGGTCATAACATGAAGTATAAAATAAATATCCATGAGTCCATCCTGATATAAATAAATGATTGAATAAATAAATAGTTCAATAAATGAGGTTGTAAAGATAAATCTGTGTGGAGGAATTCTAAATTGATATACCTGCTCCAGCCTCAAGAAGAGGGAGTGTACCTCCCCACTCCTTAAGTGTAGGCTGCTTTATGATGTCCTCCAAAGAGGACAGTGTGGAAAGGGGGAAAAAGTCCATCTACAGTGGAAACACTTGACAAACACTACGTCAGGCAGGTGGTCAAGTTTAGTATGAACTGGCCATGATGCTTTACGAGCAAAAGCAAAGCTAATGACCTTCCTATTTGGATTATGTGAAGTCTGCTTTCCCAGCTTGAATACACCACTCTGTTCCCTATTAAACTCCACCCCTTTGTGTGTCCATTTCTCCAACTTGTGTGAGTCATTTTGAAAGTTAATCCTTAAAGATTCTACATTAAGTGGCAGGCATTTACTTTTCTCTTCTCTTTGCAGTGGCTGCTGGCTGGCTTGACCATTCATTGTAACTAGTCATAACTGACCAGAGAAAGCTGCTTGGCTCTGTTCTCTGCATCGAGCTAGTTTGGAGGCATTTACTGGCAGTGTTTCCTGATAAGCTCTGATAAACCAAAAATATTTCCCCCCTGCTTTTTGTCAGAAAAATATAGATGACGTGTACGTGTAACAGATGCTCCACTGGAATCCCTGAACATCTCTCCAATGCCTCAATCCTATTATACTACTGCATCCTGTCAATTTCAGCTTCTCCAAATGGTGTAAATTATTAAGAGAAGATGTTAGATTTTTCTGCTTGGTTTTTAGTAGGTTCTAGTAGGTCATGCAATAATTATTTGTAAATAATTACCACCAGCAAATGGGGTCCCACAGTCTTTCTTCAGATGTGAAGTGGGAGGAAATCCTTAAAAATAAAATAGGTAAAGTTTTTACATATCCAAGTGAAGACAAATGTTGACAGAAATCAGTTACCATCTCTCCTGAAACCAAGAAAATCCAAGAAATCAGAGTAAGAATAGGAGTTTGAAGATCAAGATCTAAAAGTGTACGTTGTTCAAGAGGCACAAACAGAGGAAGACATTGAAAATCACCTATTTTCTAGCAAAGAGTGTAAGCTGAATATGGTGAATGAATGTGAACCACTGGGGTAAAATTTCTGCTTCCTCTGCCCCCACCCTCTCTTACTTCTCTCCTGCATCTGTCAATGTAAATGATAGCAGAGAATAAAACCAATAACAAACAATTCTCTAATGATCATTTCTGAACCTTCTATGCCCCTCTCTCTTACCAAAATCCCCAAGAGGCAATGGTGTGGGCGCGAGTCTTGTGATAGCTGAGGGCCTGAATAGAACAAAAAAGGCAGAGGAACAGCAAATTTGTTCTCTTTGCTGGAACTGAGACAACCATCTCCTCCCGCCCCTGGACTGTGGTGCTCCTGATTCTCGGCTTCCAGATTCAGACACATAACTATTGGCTCCTCTGATTCTCAGACCCTGAGACTCAGACTGAATTACACTGCCAGCTTTCTTGGTTCTCCGGTTGGCAGACTGTGGGACTTGTGAGCCTCCACAATTGTGTAAACCAATCCCTATAATAAATCTCACATATACGTTTGTGTACATATACCCTATTGGTTTTAGTTCTCTGGAGAACTCTGAGTAATACAGATTTTGGTACTGAGAATGGTTTTAGAGAAACAGAATTTTAAGGATGAGCTTGTTTCTGGAATTGGCACTCTAGTCTGATTAAAGATGCTCTATCTCCAATAGTAAAGAGAGCACAGAACTGTTTATAAAAATATGCAAAATGTTTGCATTGGATACTCCTAATCGGCCACGTATAAGAAACAGGTGGCTAAGTAACTCTGTATATGATCCTTTGGAACATTTCTGGAAAACTAAGGAATGACTTCATTTGGTTGCTTTTAATGTTGCTGGACAGAATAGTGAAAGAAGAGGATGAACTCAAGCATTGAGATTCCAGCTCAAGGAGCAGCACAGCGATGACCCAAGGCCTTGTCTGTGTCCTGAAGGAGAGCCTTATGTCCTGTAGCAGCAGGGCTCAAGTTGCTGAAAGTCAAATGCAAGACCTCATCCCATAACCACTGCATTTCTAATGCAAGATGAACTCTCAGCCTTGCCGCGTTCCTACTGCTAAAGTGAGGGCATTGGTTGGGAAAGAATGGGATCCTACAAGTTGGCATGGGGATGTGTGGGAGGACTCTGGAGAAGCTGGGGACACTGAGCCCCTAAATCCTGATGAGTCTCCTTCCCAGTGAAAGAGGTGTCCCCAACCACAGAGGAAGTGGCTTTCCCACAATGAGCCTCTTGATCAGAAGCAATGCTTTGTGCGTGATCGGAAGTAATGGGAAAAAAATGTGAAGATATTTGTGTGCCATGTGAATGCTCACCAAAGGGTGACCTCAGCAGAGGAGGATTTTCATAATCAAGTAGATGATTTGACCCATTCTGTGGATACTGCTCAACCTTTTCCCTAGCCACACCTATCATTGCCCAATAAGATCATGAACAAAGTGGCCACCATGGTATTAGGGATGGAGGCTATGCTTGGGCTCAGCACAATGGACTACCACTCACCAAGGATGACCTGGCTTTGGCCACTGCTGAGTGCCCAATCTGTCTGCAGCAGAAGCCAATACTGAGCCTTCAATATGACATCAATCCCTGGGGTGATTAGCCAGCTACCTTGTGGCAGGTTGATTACACTGACTGCCTCTATCATGAAAGGGCCAGTGTTTTCTTCTTACTGGAATAGACACTTATTCTGGATACACGTTTCCCTTCCCTGCACACAGTGTTTCTGCCAAAACTATCACTTGTATGTTTATTGAATGCCTTACCCTCTATCATGGTATACCATGCAGCATTGCTTCTGATCAAGGATGGGTGTATGATACTATATACCTAAAACATGGAGAGGAGTAAAGAATGGGATCAAACTTAAGCAACCATCAACTTAATATAGACTTATATATGCAGACGATGTTATGCATAAATTTAATAGTAACCACAAATCAAAAACCACTAATAAATTTAGAAAGAATAAAGAAAAAGAAATCTAAATATATCACTGAAGAAAACCAGCAAAACATGAAAGAAAGACAAAAAAAAGATCAGAGTAAAATCTTCAGAAACAATAACAAAATAACTATTAAAATGACAATAAATACATACCTATCAATAATTAATTTGAATGTAAATGAACTAAATGTTCCAATCAAAAGGCAGAGGATGACAGAATGGATAAAAAAAAACAAGACCCATCTATATGCTGCCTACAGGAGACCCATTTTAGACCTAAAGACACCTGCAGATTGAAAGTGAGTGGATGGAGAACCATTTATCATGTAAATGGATGTCAAAAGAAAGCCAGAGTAACAATACTTGTATCAGACAAAATAGACCTTAAAACAAAGACTGTAACAACAGACAAAGGACGCTATATAGTAATAAAGGGGTCAATCCAACAAGAAGATTCAGTGTAAATATTCATGCACCCAACATAGAAGCACCCAAATACACACAACAGTAATAAACATAAAGGAACTAATTGATAATAATACAATAATAGTAGAGGACTTTAACACCCCACTTACATTAATGGAGAGATCATCTAAACAAAAAATCAACAAGGAAACAGTGGCTTTGAAGGACACACGGGACCACATGGACTTACCAGATATATTCAGGATATTCATCCTGAAACAGCAGAATACACATTCTTCTTCAAGTACACATATAACATGCCCCAGAATAGATCACATATTAGATCACAAAACAAATCTCATCAAATTCAAGAAGATCTAAGTCATACCACACATCTTTTCTGACCACAGTGCTATGAAACTAGAAATCAACCACAAGAAAAAAATCTGGAAAGAACACACATACATGGAGGTTAAACAACATGTTACCAAACAATGAATGGGTCAACCAGAAAATCAAAGAAGAAATAAAAAATTACATGGAAATAAGTGAAAATGAAAACACATTGGCCCAAAACCTTTGGGTTGCAGCAGAAGTGGTTCTAAGAGGGAAGTTTATAGCAATATAGGCCTACCTCAAGAAGCAAGAAAAATCTCAAATAAATGACCTAAACTTATACCTAAAGGAGCTAGAAAAAGAGCAAACAAAACCCAAATCCAGCAGAAGGAAGGAAATAATAAAGCAGAAATAAATGATACAAACAAGCCAAGCCAAACAAACAAACAAAAACAACAACAGTAGATCAATGAAACCAGGAGTTGGTTCTTTGAAAAGTTGAACAAAACCGATAAATCTCTAGCCAGACTCTTCAAATAAACACAATCAGACATGAAAGCAGAGAAATAACAACTGAAACTACAGAAATACAAATAATTATAAGAGATTATGAAAAATTATATGCCAACAAATTGGATAACCTAGAAGAAAGGGATAAATTCCTAGAAACATATAAACTACCAAAACTGAAGCAGAAAGAAATAGAAAATTTGAACAGACCAATGACCAGCAATGAAATTGAATCGGTGATCAAAATCTCCCAATGAAAAAAGTCCAGGACCAAATGGTTTCATAGGTGAATTCTATGAAACATTTAAAGAAGAGTCAATACCTACTCTTCTCAAACTATTAGAAAAAATAAAAAAGGTAGGAAAACTTCCAAATTCATTCTATGAGGCCAGCACTACCTTGATACCAAAACCAGATAAAGACACCACAAAAAAAGAGAACTACAGGCCAGTAGCTCTGATGAACATAGATGCAAAAATCCTCAACAAAATACTAGCAAACCAAATCCAACAATACATTAAAAAAAAATCAGTCACCACGATCAAGTGGAATTTATTCCAGGGTTGCAAGGGTGGTTCAATATTCACAAATCAATCAATGTGATACATCACATCAATAAGAGAAAGGATAAGAACCATATGATCATTTCAATAGATGCAGAAAAAGCATTCGACAAGGTTCAATATCCATTCATGATAAAAACCCTCAGCAAAGTAGGTTTAGAGAGAACAGACCTCAACATAATAAAGGCCAAATATGAAAAATCCACAGCTAACATCACCTTCAATGGGGAAAAACTGAGAGTTTATTCTTTAAGTTCAGGAACAAGACAAGGATATCTTTTATTCAACATAGTACTGGAAGTCCTAGCCACAGCAATCAGACAACAAAAAGAATTAAAAGGAAGCACCTGGGTGGCTCAGTTGGTTAAGTGTCAACTCTTGGTTTTGGCGCAGGTCATGATCTCAGAGTCCAGGGATCAAGCCCCTGTGTCAGGCTCTGTGCTCAGAGGGCAGTCTGCTTGAGGATTCTTTCCCTCTCCCTCTGCCCCTCCCTCTGCTCTCTCTCTCTCAAGTAAATAAATTAATTAATTTTAAAAATAAAACGCACTCAAATCAGTAAGGAAGAAGTCAAACTTTCACTATTAGTGGATGACATGACCCATCTGTCTCATCATGCTCCTTCTATTAGAATAGGGCATATGGGGGCCAGGTGATAAATGGAGGCCCTGACCTGGACTGATTCACTGTGGGTCCACTGGGTCAATGAACTCACCAAATGGTCATTTCCTCAGTCTCTGAATGTGTAATTGGAATGGGCATACTTGGTCATTGACGGAACTTCATGTTCTCTTGGGTTTGTGAGTTTCTGGAGCAGTAGCTACTATAATAGAGAAATCCAAGCAGGGAGCCTCTGCAACTGGCTCCATCTCCCCATTGAAAATACTAAATGAAAACCATATTGTATCCTAGGGAGAATAGTAGACATTAGTGCTACCCATAAAGACCTAAAGTATCTGGGGAGTAGTGCTTCTAATCATAGTCCCCATTTAATCCATCAGTCTGGGTCCTGTGAAAACCCAACCGATTCTGGAGGCTGTAAACTACTGCAGACCCAACCAGGGAACAGTACCAATTCCTCCTGCCATTCTGGATTTGTCGTTGTCATTGTTGCTGTTAGTAACAAGCAGCGAAACACAAGGGTAATGGTATGTGCCCTTGATCTCGTCTGGATTCTCTTCCATTCCTATCAGAAGAGACTTTTAGATGCAGTTACATTCACATGGAGTGGACAACAGTATATACGTACAGTCTTGCCCCCGACTTGTTAACTCCAATGCTCTCAGCAATAATTTAATCCAAAGGGAACATGGACTGTCTGGACATTTAAAGACCATCACACTGGCCTGCTAATCTGATGACACCAAGTTAATACGTCCACACGAGCAGGACACGGCAAACAACTGGAGACCTTGATGACATATGTGCTCCAGAAGCTAGGCAATAAACCCTACAAGGATTCGAGAGCTCATCATATCTGTGGACATTTAGTAAGGGACAAGATAGCAGACCCTCTGTTATTAGAGGTATCTGTGGTGAGAAAACATGCCATGTGGAGTTTATGGCAAGCCCAATAGGAGATTCACAATGTGGACCCCTAGGGTTCTAGACTAAGGCCATGCCATCTGCAGCAGAGAATTATATACCATTGAAAAAATAGCTCCTGGCATGCTAATGGGCCCTGGTTGAGATGGAGTGCCTAACCATGGGACATTGAGTGACCATGTGGCTAGAACTGCCCATGGTAATCTGGGTTCTGTCTGACCCACCAAGTCATAAGGTCAGGCAGGCCTAGGAGCAATCCATCATAAGATAGAAGCAGTACTTCCAGGATGAGGCATGAACAGGGAAAATGGATGCAAGGAAACTCCATGACCAGGTGGCCCAGACATTCATGCCACCCACTACTGTCACACTAGCTCCTCTCCCTCAGCTGACATCTATTAGGATCAATTGTATGCTCATGGAGTCCCTTATTGATCAACTGACAGAGGAAGAAAAAAACTAAGCTTAGCTTATGGAAGAGTTAGATTAGCTTTGGGTGCAAGCCAAAAATAGGCCATGACTGCGTTGTAGCCCCTCCTAGGAGTGGCCTTGAAAGACAGAAGTAAGGGGAAATCCTCCTCCATTGAGGATCTTTGGACTATGCACTTGATCACCTACTTCTGAGGAAAAAGAAGTGGCCCATGCAAAGACTCATGAGCAAATGCAAAGCCTAGGCCAGGGGCCAAGAAGGAGAAATATCAGGGACGAACACTCTGGGGAAGAGGCACATTGGTGAAGGTCTTTGCGTCACCTGTTAAATGCCCACCAAAGAGCAGCTACTACAGAAGAGGCACCTACCCACCCAAATACAAAATGATTCACCAGTCGATGTCACTTTACCACTGGCCACCCAAGGGCTGGTACCACTGGTGCATAAACCTCAGGACCTAGGCTACCTATGGGCTCACCAGGACGTGCTCCTGTTCACCAAAGCTGGCGAAGGCGGTACCACCCTGGTGGGCGGGAGTAATCAGGCATCAGGAGGGTGGGTAGGGCTGTTGTCATACAGCAGGGCAGGGGAGAATTTGCTGGCCTCCAGGTGATCTATGCTGACGTCTATTGGGGTTCCCCTGGCAAATTGTGATGATACACAAGCACAGCATGGGCAGCCTGAGAAGCCCAGGGTGGCTAGGAGCTGAGGGATAGGCTCGGGTTTACCCCACCAGGTAAGCCATCTGTGTCGGCAGAGGTGCTGAGAGTGAGGGGAATAGAGAATGAGTGAAGAGGGCAGGGGGAGATGAGTAGCAGTTGTGGTCATGGCCACCTACAGCTGCAGGGGCCGTCATTCGTCCCGCTACCCTTCCTCTTGAACACGGTTCCCTGGTGGTGTGAAGTTATCATACAAAGTAAGTGGACTCGAGGGTGCAGGATGGGCCTGGAGTGAGTGTGGTGCACCGCCAAGATCTCCCATCGGGACCCAGGTGCTCATTGCCCCAGCCTCCAGCAGCGCTGGCCGCAGGCACCATCCCCCTCCCCCGGGGTCAAAGGGAGCTGCCCTCTGAGGCTGACGCCCCGCTCAAGGTGGCCCCTACCTCTAATGCTCCCTTGATGTGAGGCTGTAAAGGCCTGGAGGCTTTGCCTCAATCCCATCCAGCTCTGAAAGCGGACTCCAGCTCTGGAGCACCTGTGCGATTGGCTGAGGCCTCCTTGTGGTAACAGAACCAAGGGTGCCCAGTCCTGGTCCCCCTCTCTCCTTCATGGGCGGGTCCGCGGCACCCCCATCCCTAGCTGCCCCTGCACCTTCCCCTCTACAATCTCCCCCCTACCCTCATAAACTTCCTGCGAGCACACCTCTGCCTCCCAATCTGTTTCCCGGAAACCTTAACCCAAGACAGTCGGAGACTGGATCTGTGATAGAGAACCAACAGAAACCACACGCACTTGTTCAGTCGGAACATGGACTCACACTTTCGAGGGTGTTTTAGCCTAAATTGGAGAATTCAGGTGAATGATGGGAAAATGATATTTGCAGTTCATTGTTTTACAAAATTCTTCGACTCCGGGACAAACATCTCCATCCGGCGGTCCTCAAGCCCTGCCGCCCCTCACCACCCCCATATGCACTGGAGGCATTTACTAGAACAAACAGCTCTGGTTCGGAGGTGCATTTATTTGTGCTGCACCAAAAAAAAAAAAAAAAAAAAAGGCAGAAGGCAACACAGAAAAACAAAAACCAAAAGCAAACACTGAGAAAGTGTTGTTACCTTTCCAGCCAATCATGTAAACATCCATGACTAACTCATCTCTTTTTGGAGAAGTGATGAATGTTTATATTGAAACACTGATCACAAGAAGTGACTAGTAAAAAGCCTGAACCTAAAGGAAAAGCTCAAGTTCCATTTCATTCAAACTCACGTCCAATTCAATTTTCTGCGATTTTGACAGAAATGAAATGTTGGGGTGAACCAAGAGAAAGGACGTTATCAGGTTTATGTCATGGGCTCAATGAGAACAGGTGCTTAAAATTCACTGCTAGATAAACTAGACTCAGGTTCCCAAAACTTCACTTTTGTTGGGTAATGCATATTTTAAACTTTTACTTTTTTTTGCTGACAGAACCTTGTTTTTCGTCCCCCTTATTTATTTATTTATTTTCCAGCAGGAAGGCACAATCATTCTACAATACTGCCAAATATAACAAACATCTACAGATGGGCTGGTCTGCAGCTGGAGGCTTTAACTTTGTAGTATTTATTTGAAATCTCCAAGCCAGCAGCACACGGCTAACACAGAGTGGGCACAATTCACAATGTTTTGGCTCTGGAGCAAATAGCAGTTGAACTTAGTTTTTCCAGCTAAAATGGAATTTATGCAGATGTGCTTTGCACTAAATTCATTAAACAATTACATCCTGGTGCAGTTTTCACATTTTTGTAAAGGATCTGCATAAGCACTAATTAGATCTAAAACAATGTTACTGAGCAAATTACAGTGCCGATTGTTTGCCTCGTCTTTGCGTTCCGCATCTGCTTTGCAATGATGATGATAATTTAGGTGCAAGCAATACAAATGCTGGTTTTTGTTACATTTAATAGAAATATTTATTTAAAACATACTATAGATTAATTGATAATGTAACCGGCTTTAAAGAGCCTCCAAATGTTTTCTCATGGACATTGAGTGGTAGAAGATGGAATATATGGAAATACAGTAGCCGAAACTTCTCACGCTTGTGAACTGGCATTTCCTGCTCGAGCTTTGCTATTGAAAGGCAACTTTGCATTTCATTTGGCTGCAAGTACAAGCTGGGTTAGCTGAATTGCGGCAGTGCCTTTCAGAGTGTGGCATTGGACGCAGAGGCATAAAGACTGTCTCGTAAAACGGCTCCCAACCGCCGCTCCCCACCCCACCCCAGCCCCTTCCTCTTCGGGCACTGGTTTAAAAGGATAACTTGGTATTGGAAAAGTCCTCAATTCTCTAGTATTTCAGACATCGGCGTCTGTTTTCTTTCTCCCATGTTTCTCGGCTTTCTAGTTCACATATCATTAAATGTAAGAAGGCGTTAATACACATCAATCCTGGAAAAGGGAGGACATTCAGAGAGGGTTTCTATGGCAACTTTGGATGTATCAACTTCATGCAGGGTTTGCTGCAGCCCAGAGAGTTACCTCCATTCCTGCTCTGGTCCTAGACATTCTTTAACTCGCCTCCCCAGCCATGCAGTCAGGAATCCTGAGTGTGACCATTCTGCTCTCACCGGGGATAATGGTTACAACAACTACCTAGCAGTATTTTTATTCCCGGGAAAGGGGCCAGCTTGGTGAAGCAGTTTGGCTGCTAGTCTCCTAAAAAGCAACTCCTGTTATTTGACTTTTCAAACGGTTACTTTTATTGTTCGGTGAAGGCAGCCATAAAAAAGAGCAAACTCCTTGCCAGCCCCGACAAAGATTAAGAGGCAAAATGACACTCCAGATTTAATCAAGGCAAAGTCCAAGTTTGGAAATATCTCCTCCCCAAGCAGGAATACTAATCATTAATGCAAAGCACAGCAAGTATTCGTGGTGCTTTCAAAATTTAGCATCCTCTGGTTTCCTTCACTTTGCTGGATTGCCTCCCCAGCCTTGATATGGGCCCTTCCAGTTCATTCTGCAGCTCCTGCGAGGCAAGAAGGATCATAACTAGAAGAATGATAATTCCTTCTACAGACCTAATTGGTAAGCCTCAAACTGCTGTGCTGGTGGAATGTGAAATTATATCCTCCTTGAAGGAAAACATAATTTAGCCCTGGAGCTTTGGGTTGCATTAAGGTAAAATGTCATTATGCCTATGTAAAAAGGCAAAGTAAAACTTGTATCAAAAACGTTATTTTGGGGGGTGCCTGGGTAACTCAGTTGGTTAAGCATCCAACTCTTGATTTCAGCTCAGGTCATGATCTCAGGGTCATGAGGTCGAGCTCCATGTGGGGCCCAGCGCTCAGCTGGTGTCTGCTTGAGATTCTCTCTCTCTCCCTTTCCCCTTTGCTTGGGCACGCTTTCTCTCTCAAATAAATAACAAACAAATATTTTTTAAAATGTTATTTTTGATTAGAAGAAGAGACTAATCAGTGTTTCATAACTTGAACTCCAAATTCTTATTGTTTTACCTTGGGAAGATATTTGGTTCTGTATTTTATTCCTATTTTGTGTGTTATCGTAAGGGGGAAATGAAGAGGATTTAATTTCTACCAAATTAGAAATAATGTGAGAGGTTTTTTTTTTGAGATTTTATTTATTTGAGAGAGAGAGAGCACAAGCAGGGGGAGTGGCAGGCAGAGAGAGAGGGAGAAGCAGGCTCCCCGCTCAGTAATGAACCTGACTCTGGGATCATGACCTGAGCCGAAGGCAGCCGCTTAACCGACTGAGCCACCCAGGCACCCGAGAGGTTTTTTTTTTTTTTTTTCCCCAAATTCCAAAAGTTACCTTTGGACTGATAGCAAATGGAGAAAGCACCAGCCAAAACACTGAAATTTTAGAAAGTTGTGAACAACTGGGAAGGGTTATTATGATAGCATTCAAGATTATTACAGGGCTACTTGCTCCTGTAGCTGTTAAAATATACCCTAGTCTGCATAACTGCTGAAGAGATCGTCAAATGAAACAAAAGAGCTCTTGGTAAAACTGATTTAATTCAACTGCTGTGCTTTTGGCCACAGGGGATTCCATTTATAGTTGGTTGGCATGGATGAGACCATTTACTATTCCTAAGTGTCCCCGGAAGTCCCCAGGTAGTGGCCGTCTCTGGCCCTATGGGGCCTGAGATCATTCTTGGTTTTATCCCTCTCCTTTTTTCTTGGCCTTCTTCCTTCTCCCACTCAACAAGAAGCTCCAGGTTCTTTCTCTGGGCCCAGCACCATATTAGGCATTATAGGTCCAGAGTTGAGTGAGCCTGAGGCTCTGTCTTCATGGAATTCGCAGTGTGGTGGGGAACAGTCATGCATCTTTATCCAACATGGTGCATGTTTGTCGTTCTGATTATCTTTTTTTTTTAATTTTTTTATTGTTATGTTAATCACCATATATTACACCATTAGTTTTTGGTGCAGTGTTCCATGATTCATTGTTTGTTCATAACACCCAGTGCTCCATGCAGAACGTGCCCTCCTCAATACCCATCACCAGGCTAACCCATCCCCCCACCCCCCTACCCTCTAGAACCCTCAGTTTTTCAGAGTCCATCATCTCTCATGGTTCGTCTCCCCCTCTGACATACTCCCCTTTTCTTCCTCTCCTGTTATCTTCTTCTTTTTCTTTTTTCTTAAAATATGTTGCGTTATTTGTTTCAGAAGTACAGATCTGTGATTCAACAGTCTTGCACAATTCACAGCGCTCACCGTAGCACATACCCTTTCTGATTATCTTAAGCTGTGTATTGAGAAAACCCCAGAGGTTGGGTGTCATGTATCTATAGTTACTCTCAAGTAACCTTAACTATCTGTGGAACGGAACTCCTGAATTGTCTTCATCAGAATAGATTATCCAATATAATATTAGATATTACTTATCTGATACAATGTTACATATATAAATGGACCCACTGATGCCCATCCAGGAAAAATATGATTTGCTGTAATCAGAGGATGGTAAAGTTTCCACAGGCCCCCAGAATGTCTCTCCATACAGCCTTGTCTTTCCGTATGGCTGGCAGTTTCCATGTCCAGAATTAAAATGTCCTCTTAAATGAATCTTCTCTAAGAAGCTTATCTCTTTAGCCCGTTTCACTTTATATTACCCAGATTAACTGCAAATCACCAGGACAGTGAAGTACTTCTGGTAGAAATTTGCATGTCCAGATTGTGTTCCTGCATTGGACAGGGGGCTAACTCTCCGCTTGTGGTCATGTCCTCTGTGTGCCCCACACAGGACCACAAGAGCTCCTGGTTCTGTAGGTGAGAGGAGACTTTTGCATTTGGACTTCTGTATCAGAAAAGCTGATGCTATAGGAAAAGGAGCGTAGGCTAAACTTTAGGCAATCAGCTGTTAAATGAGTTTTTGTTTAATCTGAAAGGAATTAATTTAATCAAACCTCTTCTCTCCATTGCTTCACAACACGAAAGAGCAAATAGTGTGGTGGAGAGGGAACCAGGAGACCATGGGTAGCTGGGACAATGCTGGGTGTCTGAGGGCTGGTGTCCTCAAAAAGAAGGGGGGGGGGGGGGGGGGGGGTGGTTCTTAAAGTGTGGAGGTGGGCCTGAGACACATGCATCACCTGGAATTTACTCTGCTCATTAGCTGATTAGCTGCAATTCCTCCTTTTTATTTAAAGATTTTATTTATTTATTTGAATTTTAAATTTTTTTTTATTTTTAGATTTTATTTATTTATTTGCCAGAGAGAGACAGTGAGAGATAGAACACAAGCAGGGGGAGTGGGAGAGAGAGAAGCAGGCTTCCTGCCGAGCAAGGAGCCCGATGCAGGGCTCGATCCCAGGACCCTGGGATCATGACCTGAGCCGAAGGCAGACACTTAACGACTGCGCCACCCAGGTGCCCCTATTTGTTTATTTGAAAGAGAGAGAGAGAGAGCACAAGTGGGGGGAGGGACAGAGGGACAAGCAGACTCCCTGCTGAGCAGGGAGCCAGGCCCTTGAGGCTGGATCCAAGGACTCTGAGATCATAACCTGAGCCGAAGACAGGCGCTTAACCAACTGAGCCAACCAACTGATTCCTCCTTTAAAACACTCAATGCAACACATATTAGGGGGAAGTCAGGTGCTGAGCTAGGTGGTCCTTTCGTTACACATCAGATTCTGGCTGGCTTGACTATATTTTTAAGTACCTACTGTGTGCCACGCATGGGCTATGCTTTGAGGATATAAAGAGGCACCTAGAGATATGGTCCATCTCTGTTTTCAAACTCTGCTTAGTGGGGGCAAGAACATGTTTGTTATTCCTCCTTCTACTCTCAAAGCACAACACAGTAGCTGGCCCTTAGTGTTTTCTACTTACTGGTGGAGACAGACATCTAACCAGATAATTTCAATATAAAACAGTAGGTGGGGAAGCAATGAGTCCACCGGAGACTCCTAAGCCACTGTCCTTGAGTCCTAAAGGATTGGCACATGTTAACTGGGCCAAGAAGACTACAAAGGGCTTCCAGGCAGAAGGAATGGAATGAGTAGGTTGTGGAAATCTAAAATGGCATGGTTTCTGGAAAAACCACAGGCTGTGTGGTGTCAATGAACCCGAGGGTCCCAGGTGGATGTCTGAGCGAGAGAACTTGAGTGGTAACTATAGACCAGACTTGTGCCCTGTGGGCCACCCTGAGAACCTTGGCTTTTACTCTGCAGGCAATGAGAAGTCATTTCAAGGGTTTTAAGTACAAATCAATCTCCTCTACGATATTATCCCACTCTCTAGTAATAATAATAACTAATATGTATTTAATGCCAACTATTTGCTAAATGCACGTCTAAGTGCTTTCCATGCTTTTCCTCATTTTACAGAAGAGAGAAACTCAACACAGATAAGTAACTTGCCCAAGGTCACACCTATAAGTGTAGAATTTGAACTTGAACGCAGATCTGTCACTGTAGCCAGAGGCAGGGAGAGTCTGCAGGATTTCACAGAGAAGTGTTATAACACCATGGTTTTTGACTTGAAACTGTTTTTCTTTAAAACTAGCACTAGATTTGCAAAATCATGATTCTCTGGAATGTACAACTCTTTTTTTTTCCTCCCTCGTTCACATTTCTGCCTTTCTTAAAGAGCACAGGGAGAGCATTAATTGTGAATTCCTTTTTCTTGTAATATCTCTGTAAGAGTCATAGATACAAGCATTAATTGGATCACCTAATATACTGAATTTGCTCTTTTTGTGAATCACTTGAGAATGGAAATACCATTTCCTCCTCTCTTATGTCCCTCTAACCCAGTGGTTGCTTTCCTGGAGACTCGAGAGCAGCACTATCTAACAGAACTATGTGTGATGATGGAAATATTCTAGATCTATGCCATCCAATACCATATGTATGGCCGGCCAGTGAGCACTCGAAATGTGGCCAGTGTGACTGAAGAACAGAAATTTAAATTTTATTTTAGTTATTATTTTTAAATTATTATTTAAATTATTATTTTAAATTCAAATTTTATTTAATCCTAATTATTTTAAATTTAAATATCCACATGTGGTCAGGGGCTACCGTTTTGGACAATACAGACATAATACATATCCATCACAGAAAACAGTATTGGATAGTCTTGTTCTGAAGCATTTTCCTTTGCTAACCAACAATTGGCACCTGTAATCCTAATATACTAAAAATGAGAGACTCCACCATAATGGCCTATTAAGTTCTATCTTAGAGTTCTTGTTGATGGTTTTCAGATTTTTTTCACCTTCTCGGTTAGATTTTGGATCTTGTCTATGGTCTACTGAGGTAGTAAATTGTCCTCTGAAAGCAAATCTCATGAGATCAGTGATTCTTCCACAAAATCAAGAAGTTTTAAAGTTCTCATCCTGAAGAATCCACTAAAAAATACCTTTTAGGACTAGTGAATGAGTTCAGCAGGGTTGCAGTATACGAGCTCAATGCACAAAAAGCAATTATATACATATGCTTTTGTAATAAATAAAAATGTCCAAAAATGCAATTAAGAAAACAATTTGATTCATAATGGTGTTAAAAAGAATAAAATACTTAGGGATAAGTTTAACAGAAATGAAAAACTCATTCTTCAAAAGTTACAAAACATTATTGAAAGAAAATAAAGATCTAAATAAATGGAAAACATCACATGTCCATGGATGGGAGGGCTTACTGTGGATGAAGATGACAATACTCCTCAAGCTAATCTGCAGATGCAAAGCCATGCTTCTCCCAATCCCAGCTGGTGTCTTTGTAAAAATTGATAAGCTGATTCTAAAATTTTATATGGAATTCCAAGAGACTCACCATAGTCAAAACAGTCCTGAAAAAGAAGAACAAAGTAAAAAGACTCATACCTTCTAATTTTAAAACTTATTACAAAGCAACAATAATCAGAGGCACCAAGATAGACATATGGATCAACAGAATAGAATCAAGAATCTAGAGACAGTCTGTGTATCTCTGGTCAGCTGATCTTAAACAAGGGTGTCAAGACCATTAAATGGGAAAAGAACAATCTTTTCAACAAACGGTGCTGGGACAAATGGATAGCCAAATGCAAAAGAATGAAGTTGGACTTTTACTTCAAACCATATACAAAAATTAAATTGAACTGGATCAAAGACCTATAAGAGCTAAACTATAAAATTCTTAATGGGAGTCTTTCTGACCTTGGAGTTGGCAACGAATTCTTATTTATGACACCAAAAGCATGAACATCAAAAGAAAAAAAATAGGTAAGTTGGACTTCATCAAAATTAAAAACTTATGCTTCAAAGGACACCATCAAGAAATGAAAAAACAATCCACAGAATGAAAGAAGGTACATGAAAATTATATATCTGATAGGGGATTTGTATCTAGAATATGTAAATAACTGAGAACTCAATAATAAAAAGGCAGATAACTTAATCTAAAAATGGGCAAAGGCTCTGAATAGACATTTCTCTAAGAAGATCCACAAATTGTTAACAAGCATAAGACAAGATGTTCAACATCATTAGTCAACAGAGAAATGCAAATCATCACCATGAAATACTGCTTCTGACCCCCTAGGCTGGCTAGAATTAAAAAGTCAGATAACAACAAGTGCTGGCAAGAATGTGGAAAAAACAGAACCCTCATATCTTGCTAGTGGGAATATAAAATGTTTCAGCTGCTTTGGAAAACAGTCTGGCAGTTCTCCAAGGGATTAAATATAGGGTTACCATATGACCCAGCAATTATACTCCTAGGTATACACCCAAGAGAAATGAAAAAATATGTCTGCACAAAAATCTGTACACAAATGTTTATGGCAACATTATTTGTAATAGCCAAAATGTGGGTGTAAATCAATGAACAAATGGATAAACACAATATGGTGTATTCATAAATGGAATTTTATTTGGCCACAAAAAAATGAAACATTGCTACATGAACCTTGAAAACTTTAGGCTTATGTGCAAGCAACCAGTCACAGAAGACCTTATAGTATATGGTCTTATTCATTTGTAAATCCAGAATAGGAAAATAGAAACAGAAGGTAGAATAGTGAGTGGTTGCTTAGGGCTGGGCCAGAAAGAAGGGGTGGAGATCAGGGATAAGGGGTGATGGCTAAAGTGTATAAAGGGTTTTTTTTCTTCTTAAATTCAGATAAAACTGACATAAAATGTCTTATTAGTTTCAGGTGGACATCACAGTGATTTGATACTTTTATACATTGTGAAATGATCCCCACAATAAAGTCTAGTTATCATATGTCACCATACAAAGATTACAATGTTATTGACTATATATTTCCCATGCTGTACATCAGATCCCCATGATTTATTTATTTTATACCTGGAAGTTTGTACTTCTTAATCCCCTTCACCTATTTCAATCACCACCCCCCACCCGTCCCCCTCTGGTCACCAACAGTTTGGTTCTTGTATCTATGAATTTATTTCTGTTTTGTGTTATTTTTTGCTTTGTTTTTTATTTTTATTTCTTTATTTTTAGAGAGACAGAACACATGGGAGCAGGGATAGGGGAGGGGCAGAAGGAGAGAGAGAGAGAGAAGCTTAAGCAGGTTCCACACCCAGCACAGAGCCTGAGCAGGGCTCCATCTCACAACCGAGATCATGACCTGAGCCAAAATCGAGAGTCAGACCCTTAACAAACTGAGCCACCCAGGCACCCCTGTTTTGTTTTTTAGATTACACATGTAAGTGAAATCATCTGGTATTCATCTTTCTCTGTCTGACTTATTTCACTTTGCATAATACCCTCTAGGTCCATCCATGTTGTCACAAATGGAAAATTTCATTCTTTTTTATGGCTGATTAATATTATATATAATATAAATATAAATATATGTATATGAACACATATATATACATCTTCTTTATCCATACATCTATTGATGGACACTTAGGTTGCTTCCGTATCTTGGCTCTTATAAAAAATTCTGCAATGAACATAAGGGTGCATGTATCTCCTCAAATTGGTGTTTTTGTTTTCCTCAGATACATACCCAGAAGTGGGATTGCTGGATCATCTGATAGTTCTATTTTTAATTTTTTGAGGAACCTCCATGCTGTTTTCCACAGTGGATGCACCAATTTATATTCCCCCCAAGTGCACAGGGTCCCTTTTCTCCACATCCTCACTAACACTTGTTATTTTTTTGTCTTATTGATAATAGCTGATCTGACAGGTGTGAGGTGATATCTCATTATGGTTTTGATTTGTATTTCAGTGATATTGAGCGTCTTTTCTAGTGTTTGTTGGCCATCTGCATGTCTTCTTTGGAAAAACCGTCTGTTCAAGTGCTCTGCCCATTTTTTAATCAGGTTGTTTGTTTTTTCAATATTAAGTTATATACATTCTTTATATATTTTGAATATTAACCACTTATCAATGTGTGATTTGTCTTCTCCCATTCAGTAGGTTGCCTTTTTGTTTTATTGAAGGTTTCCTTCGCTGTGCAAAAGTTTGTTAGTTTGTTGTAATCCCATTTGTTTATTTTAGCTTTTGTTGCCCTTGCCCAGAGAAGACCTGTCAAAAAAATATTGCTGAGACTGATATCAAAGAGTGTACTACTTATGTTTTCTTCTAGGAGTTTTATGGATTTAATTCTTACATTCAAGTCTTGAATCATCTTGAATTTATTTTTGTAAAGGGTGTAAGATAGTGGCCCAGTTTCATTCTTTTGCATCCAAGTGCCTAGTTTTCCCAGCACCATTTTTCTAGTTCCTTTAGGTGTAAAGTTAAAGTTAGATTGTTTATTTGGGATTTTTCTTGTTTCTTGAGGTAGGCCTGTATTGCTATGAACTTTCCTCTTAGAAATGCTTTGGCCAGAGGCACCTGGATGGCACAGTTAAATGTCTGACTTTGTTTTGGCTCAGGTCATGACCTCGGGGATGTGGGATGGGGCCCCGTGTCAGGCTCCATGCTGAGCACAGAGTCTGCTTGAGACTCTCTCCTTCTCCCTCTGCCATGCCCCCATGCACAGCCTCTCTAGGATAAATAAAATAAATGTTAAAAAAAAAAAAAAGAAATGCTTTGGCTGTTTCCCATAGATTTTGGAAAATTGTGTTTCTATTTTCATTTGTCTTGAGTTTTTTTTTATTTCTTCTTTGATTTCTTTATTGATGTATTGGTTATTTACTGGCATCTTGTTTAGTCTACACGTGCTTGTGTTTTTTCCAGTTTTCTTCTTGTAATTGATTTCTATTTTCATACCATTGTGGTCAGAAAAGATGCTTAATATGATTGCAATCTTCTTGAATTTATTGAGACTTGTTTTGTGGTCTAACATGTGATCTGTCCTGGAGAATGTTCCATGTGCACTTGAAAAGAATGTGCATTTGGCAGTTTTTGGACGGAATGTTCTGTATGTATCTGTGAAGTCCATCTGGTCTAATGTGTCATTCAAAACCATTGTTTCCTTGTTGATTTTCTGTCTGGATGATCTGTCTATTGATGTAAGTGGGATATTTAAATCCCCTACTATTGTTGTATCATTGTCCATTTCTCCCTTCATATCTGTTCATATTTGCTTTATTTATTTAGGTGCACTTTTGTTGGGTATTCAAATACTCACAGATGTTATATCTCTTCTTGGATTGACCCCTTTATCATTGTGCAATGTCTTTTGTCTTTTGTTAAGTCTTTGTTTTAAAGTCTATTTTATCTGATATGAATATTCCTACTCCAGTTTTCATTTCCATTTGCATGGAAATCTTTTTCCATACCTCCACTTTCAGTCTGTGTGCATCTTTTTTTTAAAAGAGTATTTATTTATTTATTTGAGAGAGAGAGGCAGTCGCTTAACCGACTGAGCCACCCAGGCATCCCTGTGTGTCTTTAGGTCAGAAATGAATCTCCTATAGGCAGCATATAAATGGGTCTTGTTTTTTTTTTTAATCCATTCAGCTGACTTAAAACTTTTTATTGGAGCATTTAGTCCATTTACATTTGAAGTAATTACTGATAGGTATATACTTATTATTATTTTGTTAAATGTGTTCTGGTTGTCTTATAGTTCTTTGTTTCTTTCTTCTTCTCTCGGTCTTTTCCCTTGTGGTTTGATGGTTTTCTTTGGTGTCATGTTTGGGTTCCTCTCTATTTTTGTGTACCTATTGTAAGTTTTTGATTTGTGGTTACCATTACATTCATATATACTGACTTATATGTACATAGCAATCTATTTTAAGCTGATAGTAACTTAAGTTTGAATGCATTCTAAGAGCACTATATTATTACTCTACCCCACTCCCACATTTTGTTTTCAATGTCATATTTCACATCTTTTTATTTTATGTATCCCTTAATTACTTATCATTGATAAAGTTAATTTTATTATGTTTGTCTTTTAACCTTCATACTAGCTGTCTAAGTGACAGATCCACTGCCTTTAGTATACGTTTACCTTTACCAGTGAGATTTTTTTTCTTTCACATATTTTCTTATTTCTAGTTGTGACTTTTTTCCATTTAAAGAAGACACTTTAGCATTTCTTGTAAGGCCAGTTTAGTGGTGATGAACTCCTTTAGTTTTTGCTTGTCTGGGGAAATCTTTATTTCTCCTTCAATTCTGAATGATAACTTTGTCAAGTATTCTTGATTGTAAGCTTTTCCCTCTTGGCAATGTAAATATATCTTTGCCACTCCCTCCTGGCCGGCAAAGTTTCTACTGAAGTCAGCTGATAGTTCTAGGGGGTTTCTCTTGTTTGTGACTATTTGAGATTCTATTTGTGACTATGTAAGTTTCTCTCTTTATCTTTAATTTTTCCCATTTTAATTATAATATGTCTAAATATAATATGTCTCTTTGGATTAATCTTGTTTGTGACTCTGGATTCCTGCACCTGGATGTCTGTTTCCTTTCCCAGATTAGGGAAATTTTCAGCCAGTATTTCTTCAAATAAAGTTTCCTGCACCTTTCTCTTTCCCTTCTCCTCTGGGACCCCTAAAATGTAAATGTTAGTACACTTGATGTCCCAGAGGTCCCGTAAACCATTCTCACTTTTTACACTCTTTTTCCTTTTTCATGTTCTATTTGGATGATTTTTACTCTTCTGTCTTCCAAAATGCTGATCCATTCTTTTGTATCATCTAATCTTCTGTTGATTCCCTCCAGTGTATTTTTTATGTCAGTATTGTATTCTTCAGCTCTAACTGGCTCTTTCTTATGTTTTATAACTCTCTGTTGAAGTTCTTACTGTGTTTTTCCATTCTTCTCCTAAATTTAGTGAATGTCCGTATAATTGTTATTTTGAAATTTGTCAGGTAAATTACTTATATCCATTTCATTAGAGTTTTTTTCTGGGTTTTATCTTGTTCTTTCATTTGGAGTGTATTCCTCTGTCTCCTCTCCTCCTCCTCTTCCTCCTTCTTTTTTTTCTTCAGCTTTCTGTACTTATTTCTATGAGTTAGATGGAACATCGACTCTCCGGGTCTTGAAGGAGTGCCCTTGTGTAGGAGGACCCCCTGTGCAGACTGCATGTGCCTGGCAGCTTTGGCAGGCCATCTGAAGCTAGAGCAGGTGTGAGCTAGAAGGTCCCTGGGCATGTTGTGCCAGGGCTGCATTGGCAGGATGACTGGGGCTAGAGCAAGCACAAGCCAGGGGCTCCCAAGGCCACCTTGGCAATTTGGCTGGAGCTGGCATGAGCATGGTCTAGGGAGTCTAGTGGTGTGCCGTGCTGGGGCTGCCCTGGTGGGATGGTTAGAGCTGGTGCAGGCATGGGCCAAGCAGTCTCAGGGCATGCCACACTGGGACCACATTAGTAGGTTGGCTGGAACTGGGGCAGGTGTGGGTGATGGGATCCTGGGGCAGGGAATGCCTCACTGAGGCCACCTTAGAGAGATGGCTGGAGGTGGTATGAGCAGGAGTCTGGAGCATGGTGGGGCAGCCTTAGCAGCCTGGCAAGGGCTTCTGGACCCTGCTCCTACCTTGTGCTATCAAAATGGAGGGGAAACGTAAAAAATGGCACTCATGGGCACTTCCCACCCTGGAGAGAGTCCCAGCAGTTCCCAACCTATTTGATTGACATTCTAGGGTTCATAAATAGATTTCCTTCACTTATACTCTGGTGGCCTTTTAACTGTTGTATTTTTGTTATGTCTGGTGAGGGGGTGCTGAGTCTGTGTGTGATCCCCTCAATGACATCCATCCTTATTGCAGATTGCCATGTTGGGGGTGGGCTTTCCTTAGTTAGCATGTCTCCCTGTCTTCTATCCTTCTCTATGTGGTTTTGCTGTCATTTGTTGTGCAGAAGCTGTACAATCATTTCTTCTTTAGTAGGGATTGCTCTAGATGTGGGTGTACATTGAGTGTTTCCATGGAAGGAGGTGAGTTCAGGATATTCCTATGCTGCCATTTTGCACCGCCTCCCCCAGAGTTTCTTCTTGAGGTGATAAAAATGTTCTAAAATTGACTATGATGATGGTTCCCTAAATATGTAAACATACTAAAAGCCTTTGAGTTGTATACTTTAAATGGATGAATTTTATGGTAGGTGAATTATACCTCAATAAAGCTGTTTTTTTTTTTTTTAAATATGCTTTAAAGTACTTTGAAAAGAGTCATATTTAAAAGACCCATGATTCAGGAAATTTTTTAAGGATTTTATTTATTTATCCAAGAGAGTGTGTGTGGGCATGCGCACACACACACACACAGGCGTGCGCGTAAGTGGGGGCTGCGGCAAAGGGGGAGGGAGAAGGACAAGTAGACTCTGAGCTGAGCTCCATGTGGGGCTCAATCTCATGACCCTGAGGTCATGACCTGAGCCCAAACTAAGAGTCAGTCCCTCAACCAACTGAGCTACCCAGGCACCCCAATTTTTTAATTTCCCTTCAGATGTGTCAGTTTGACTTGGAAGATGTTTTTCTTCTCAAGATCCATCAAAAGATAGGGGCATAAGTAGGGGCATCAGATTACCCGAATTTATGAGCTTTGTAACAGCTTTGTAAGCTTTGTAACATTGGACAAGATACTTAACCTTTCTCTAAGCATCTTTTTCTCACTTGTTAGATGGGAACAATACAGTAAGTATCCACTTTGCAGTGTTGTTGTGAGGTCTACAGAGTGGTTGTGTAGCACTCAGCTAATCCTTGCTTCCCGTAGCTGCTCAGTGCACACCGGTCATTATTATCAATAAATAACTGACGTTAGCATTAATTATAGTAGCAAAGAGAATAACTTGGCAAAACAGTCTGCAGATTTCAACAAAATAGTTAAATCAGTGAAAAAAAAACTATAATGGTTTTTATTTGATTTTATCATGGAGACAAAAAAAAAAATGATTCTTCGAATTCATTATAACGGCTACTACCCAAAACAAACAAACGAATAAACTCCAGAAAATAAGTGACATTGAGGATGTGGAAACACTGTGACTCTTGCGCACTATTGGTGGGAATGTAGAATGGTGTGGCAGCTGTGAAAAACACTATGGCAGTTCCTCAAAATATTAAAATAGAACCACCATATGATTCAGCAGTTTCACTTCTGAGTATATACCACAAAGAATTGAAAACAAGGACTCAAACAGCTATTTGTCCACACCCATGTTAACAAAAGCTTTAGATGGAAGCAATCCACGTGTCCCCTGACAAATGAAAAAATAAACAAAATGTCGTATACATGTACAATTAGATCTTATACAGTCTTGAAAAGGGCACAGATTCTGACACCTGCTACAGCATGGATGAAGTCTGGGAGCATGAAGCTAGGTGAAAGAAGCCGGTCATAAAAAGATAAATACAGCATGACTCTGCTTATATGAGGGAACTAGAATAGTGATCTTCATAGAGACGGAAAGTGGACTGGTGGCTGCCGGGGGCTGGGATTGGGGTGGGGTATGGAGACTTTAATGGGGACAGAGTTTTAGTTTTGCAAGATAAGAAGAATTCTGAAATTCGGTTGCACAACAATATGAACGAACTCAACACTACCAAATTGCACCCTTGAAAGTAGCTAAGATGATAAATTTTATGTTATGTGTATTTTACCAAGATACCAGTAAGAATAAAAGCGATGGTTACCTGTGTTATCAACTCTGTGTCTGAGAGGTGATGCGGGCTCATGGCTAAGAGCAGGCTCTGGGCTCCCACAGACCTGGGTCTGGATCTGGATCCTAGCTCTGCTGTGTATTAATGGGGTGACCCTGGGCAAGTTCCTCCATTTCTCTAGGATAAAAACTCTGAGGTTAGGAAAGTTCTCTTTATCCAAGTGTGAAATTGTAGCTAGAGAAGACTGTGCCTATGAAACGTGTTTGTTATTTTTTTCTATTAACGCTAATTCAAAAAATATATATATTAGGCATACATATAAGCCCAGTGACCATACAGCTAGTTAACAAAACTTTCATTTGGGAATTCCCCTCCCATCCTTGAGTGTCTATGATCTTATGAGGTCTACCGTGATTTAAATATTGTTGGCCCTACTTGCCCTCACCAGACAGTCTCCTGCTAGGGACAGGGCTGTGTCATTAAAATGGAATCCACTGAGAGAGACAATAGTCACATTCACTGAATAGAAGCACTAAAGCCATGACGAGTATGTTCTGGGCCTGATCTCAGGATATCCATGGACTATATGCTTATGGATTTGTTCAGTTAGCTGGGTAGGACCTTTCTGCTTCTCCATAAAAGTTTGTATTTACCCGAGCTGGGTTGGATTTCTACTGACGGTGGAGCGTGTAGGCATTAGAACTGGGAACAGGAGATACAGATTTCAGTTTGTCACCCTTGTCCTGGGACTTGAGTGCGCCTTAGAGACTGAATGGGTATGTCCCCTCAAAATTCATATGTTGAAACCTAATCCCCAGTGTGATGGTAGAAGACAGTGGGGCCTTTCCAAGGTCATGAGTCCTGAGGGTGGAGCCCTCATGAGTGGGATTGGTGCCCTTGTGAAAGGGACCCCAGAGAGTTCCTTTGCCCCCTCTCCTATGTGACACAGAAGAAGTCTATGAACCAGAAAGCAGCCCTCACCAGACATCAACTCTGCCGGCGCCATGATCTTGCCCTTCCCAACCTCCAGGACTGTGGGAAAAAAGTGTTTGTTGTTTAAGCCCCCCAGGCTATCATATTTTTGTTATGGCAGCTCAAACGGGCTAAGAGAGTGTGTCCCTGAGCCTCACAGAGCTTTGGTTGGCGCTGCTGTACAATGGGACCTAATGCATGTCCTCGAGAGCCGAGGGGAAGGACCCACTAAAGAGTTCTGAGGACAAATGTCAAGACTTGGCATGTGTGGAAAGGGCACTTTTGATGAAAGCCTCTCTCCATTCTCTGCACTCCAGCCCCCCTCAAGGCTGAGAGGGTCAGGTTGGGTATCCAATCTTCTTGTGCTCCACCCCCAACTCTCTGCCCACTGGCCCCGCTCCTTGACTTCCTGAGCCATCACCAAGCCACCGTTCACGCTGGCAAATTCCTGAGCCCGGCCTTCTTGGCGAGGCCCCGTGAGGGACCATTGCAGATGTTTTGAAGTATGGAGAAGCTGCCCCCTCCCCTTCGAGGAACACAACACCCCTGGGGTTTTCATTAATATTCGGTTTATTAAAATTACACATTTAAAAGCTCAGGTTCCTAAAGCCTTCATGTTTGTGTTGCGATTCTAGTTATTCTCTTTATAAATTTAGGACATTTTATAGAAAATAAGAGGAAACACCTTTGATTAGTTTTTGATGGACTCAACTTGAAAGGACTCAATACCCCTTGAACCATTGGTGTCATTTACATTAATTATTTGTTTCTCTTAAACCGCAGGGATAAATTTAACACACTTCATTTTCTTCCTAAGCAACTTCAAATGCCTGATCCGGCAAACTCTGGCACACACGACCTTCCAATGAATGATCTTAAAGTTTTGTAAATCTAGTAAATTGGAAATCATAAATATTGCGACTCTTCAAGTTCTCTCAGACATTCGAACTGTGTTTACAAACTTAGGAGAATTATCTTGTAACACCTGACTTCTGATTGTTAAGTCTTGAAATTGCACTTTTAAGCTTGGACTCAGGCGAGCATGGTGACTGGCTGGATGTGGGTCCGGGAGGTCCAGGACCAACGGTGCCCGGGGTTAGTAGAGACGATGGCTTCAGAGGAGCTGGAGGAAAGGTTCAAACACCAGGGAACGTGTAGGGAAAGAGAAGAGAAAAGGTGTGACAGAGCCCAGGACTTCGGTGGCCTGGTAGAAGCTGATGATAGACCCAGAGAAGGATGCAGGAGACTAAATCAGCCGTCTGAGGCTCTTGGTTCTATGCTCCTAACTTTCAGAGCTGAAAGGAGACCCTTCAGGAGTTGTGCGCTCACCCTGCGCCCTGCGAATGTGATAAATCTTTAACTTTTTGAGCTAAGTCTCCCTACCTGTCAGATCGTAAAGGCAATAATAATTTCTGATGTATGTGGAGAAACAAAAAAGAAAATGATTAATGAATGCCCAATTTCTAAGTCAATAGGCTCTTTTAAAATAGAAATTGACCAAGGAGAAATAGGCTGTGATCCAGGAGCAGAATGAGGGAAGGGTTTCCTACAGACAGGAGGAATGGAGAGTCCCCTGGGGCTACTGGGGGCGGTGAGGAGGGGGCTGGGAAGAGAGGTGGGCCTGTAGGGAGCACCAGGGTCACAGGGCGGTCACAGCTGTGTGCAGCCACAAAGCACTTGAAATGTGGCGAGTCCCGATGGAGATGTGCTTGTAAGTGTAAAATGCACGCTGTGTGGAAGAACTTATGGAAGAAAGGATGTCAAAGATTTCATTAACACTTTAAAGATATGGATTACATCACTTTCTATACTCTAGATCTTGAATCTATAATCTAGGGATTCTAATATTCTCAATGATAATATTGGGTTAAATAAAATTTATTAAAATCAACAAAATACTATTTATTTATTATTTATTTATTTATTTATTGAAAAGAGAGAGCATGTGTCAGCAGGGAAGAAAGGGGAGAAGCCGAGGGAGAGGGAGAGAATCTTAAGCAGGCTCTCCGCTCAGCACAGAGCCCGACGCAGGACTCAATCTCATGGCCCTGAGCCGAAATCAAGAGTTGGACGCTTCACCGGCTGAGCCCCCCAGGTGCGCCCAACAAACTACTTTTTAAATGTGGCCATTAGAAAATACTCAGTTGTGTATGTGGATTATTCTCCTGTTTGGACTGTGCTGGGTTAGAGTCCTTAACAGGATGAAGAGGATCAGCTCAGTATGTCCCTACAGTAGGGTGGATTTTTTTCTTTTTCTTTTTTTTTAATGCACTGTGGTGTTGAATCTTCAGTTGAACCTGTTTGAATTGCTGCGATCCCCCTTGCCTCCCTCCAGGTCTTTATAGAAGTCTGCTACGTACTTAACTTTCTCTATGTGAGTGTGTTTTCTGTGAGTAGAAATCATGTTGCTCAGGTGGGTCGCTGGAACCGTGCAGACACAGCTCTAGGGGAAGAGGTTATCACGAGAAAGACCAGCCTGCTCCACCAGAAATACTTAGATGCCGTGGGGAGGGATTTTGACTTCTACAGGGTGTGGCTTCTGGACTGAGTCTCAATCATGCAGGTCTCAACAGGTAGCAGTGCCCCTAGGGTTACTGGGGTTACATCGTTTTGTAGGGATTGTGAGTTTATAGGTAGAAAGCTTTGAGGTCCAACCCTTAAACATGGTCAGTGATGACAGGGTGCACATCCCCATGAGGAGCAGGAGGAATGGACTGCCCACTGCTTTACCTATCTGGCTGCTTTCTGGAATGTTCCAAGTAAGCAAGGTGGATGAGGTTGGAGGAGAACCTAGTGACCAGGTGCAAACACAAACGTGGGTTGGGTGGTGGCAGACCCTTTCTCTTAGACCTCCCTGTGGCCCTGTCTAGCCAGGGTTCTCACACTTCCCCTGATGGCTCTCTTACTCCTGAGGGCTAACTCACAGCCCTGGCTCCCTGAGGCGGGAATATTCCTGCTGCTGAGCCTCTTGGGTTTATCACCCATGCCTTCTGGGTCCTGGTCCCCATCCAGCCACCCCTTGTGAATCTTCGCAGCAGCCTTCCTGGCACCAGTTCCTGGGAGAAAAGGCTTTCTAGAACCACTCAGGAATTTTGTCAAAGACTCTCCCTCTCCCTGGGGGCTCCATTGTTGTCCCCCCCTTCTGGCCTTAAGGAGGCAGAGAAAGAATCCATGGAGCTCACATCTCAACACAGGAGCCAGCAAAGAGTAGTCAGTGACCTCTCCATGTCCAACCAGAAAGCATGACACAGAAGAAAGTCGGGGTCCATAATCCCCAATCCGAAATCCTTCAGGCCAGATGGGATTTCGAATTCAGGCTTTTTCAGCTTTTAGGAAGGTAACATGGTACATAAAGCATATCACATCCTGGCAGGTTCTGGGGAAGCACCCACAAACAGAGGCATTATTGTTTTTGTAGTGAAACATGAGGAGATTCACACTAAGAGAAATAAACAAAAAGCCCAAATCGCCTCATCTCTGCTTGGGACAAGTTTTGATGCCACGTGAGTTTGCTCTTCACTTACTAAAGACAAACAAACTTTTGGTTTTCTGAGCTTTCTGGATGCTGTAGCCCCAAAACGCGAGTACAGAGTGGGACGCTCTGCGGGCACCTGTGTGGGCTTGCTGGTGTGGGCTTCACCACCACCCTCAGCGCCCCAGGAGACCCAGCTAGCCCTTGAAAACCTGGTGCAACTTTGGCCTAGTTGAGGGAATAAGTCCCCAGTTGTGTTTACCCAAAGTCTGAGAGTTCCCTGAATTTGAGTTCCCCAAATAGCCAGTTTCTGTTCCTTTTGGGGGGCTGTAATGAGGGGTGGCATGGGAAATTTTTCTTTTCTACATTCAACTCTGCAGTATTCTGGAGAATCAAAGATGGATTTTTTTTTCTTGCCATTTTTCTACTTCACATCTAGTTTATAAGTTCATTTTGAATCAACAAGCATTTTAATTGCATGTACTATGTCAGGTACTGCTGTAAGGTAGGGACTATTAGAATCTTCGTTTTACAGGTAGGTTGAGGCCCAGGAGGACCAAAGAACGTGGTCAAGATCACAAAGCTAGCAAAATGGCTGAGGAAGAATTAAAACCCACAAGTCCAACTTCAAAGTCCATGCTCTTAAACACTATACCACACCCCTTATGAAACATTGGGTTTATGGGAGGTTAAAACATAGTACACACAAGAAGAAAGGCAACTAATTTTTTTAACAAGAAATAAATGTGATTTACTTCTTCCAGCGAGTTAAACCATGCCCTGAAAGCATAAACTTTCCATCTGTGGTCACTTATCTCTCGCCCAAAGTAAGATTCAACATGGTTTTATTTTGGAAGACTTGACAGTTAAATATGGAGCTTGTTGCCCCAACAATTATATATTTTAATAAAAGAATTTAAAATTAAGTAATGTTTGTAAGTGTAAACTGAATTTCTAGAGCCTAGGAATAATTTACATTATAAAGAACTTCCTTACTCTCTTCTGTGCATGAATAGGCTTAAAATATGATGATGACTATTATTGTTCACAATACTACAGCTATGACTTTGAACATGCAAATTGCTTTAAAAATCACAAATTAATTATTAATGAGAATATTGCTCTTGACGGTTTATATTGTTTATAAGGAATATGATTGTTCTATAGAAAGAAATGTGTTTCCTATGTTGTCATAATTTGGGGTGAATAAACAAAGCTAGCATCTGGCCACATCATTAGGCATTTCAGATCTCACCTTTCTGTCTTGGTTATTCCTTCCTTGAATGGATTCAGGATACAGGGATCAAAAATATCCTGCCAATGTTTTGGAAGATAAGGATCAAATACGCTTTGATTAGAAATCTATACCCAGCAAATCCATCTGTTTCTATACATTTGTACTTACTTTACCTTCATTTCTTCGTAAGAGATTTCACTTGGCAAAATCCCCATATTGCCTCTACTAGACTGAGAAGAAAAGGTCTACGGATACACTGAGGTGGGAATACCTGGAGGTCTCTGGGTTCCCCAAGAAGCCAGGCATGAGGGAGGTGGCAGCTATCATAGCCCAGCATCCTGGGAAGAGTTGGTGTGGCTGGGGTTGATTGGGAGGAAAAAACAGAGGGGAGAAGTTGATTTTTTCTATTGGGAGATTTATTGGCATTGGGTGAGTCTATTATTAATCCGTAAAAGTTCCTTCCATCTCTACCAAGGCAGTGATTTCTTGTCTCCTCTAAAAGTCCTAGGGAAAACAAACATTTATTAATGGTATTGGCAGAATAAGTTATGTTGTAGAGCAGTAATGTCTTGGGGACTTCACACCACAAAGGTCTAGTTCTCACTCAAGAAGTCCACTGTGGGCTGGGTCACCTCCCGGGCGTCTGTCCGCCATGCTGTAACTCAACAATCAAGGCCGATCTTGCAGCTCTGCCCTGTGGCCATGAACCCTCCTTGACTGTCGAGGCAAGGGAGGACAGAGCTGGAGGGTTGAGCATTGTCTCTTCTGAGTTTCAACCTATAAGATTCACCAGTTCACAGCCCGCCAGACAGAAGTAGTCCCATGGCTCTACCCAAGGGAGTGCGGCCAGCAGCCCGGTTTCTGTTGCACTGATTGAAATGAGAATCTTTATCCAAAACTGAGTATCAATGACAAGTACAAATAGACATCTCAGCCCCTTTCTCTTAAGGAAAACTCAGGGGACTGTATTTGTAGTGCAGAGTATTTGCTGACATGATGATGATGATGATGATGGGGATGGGGATGATGATGATGATGATGATGACGATGGTATGAATGAAGGCACCCAAGAAGGCAGGGACGGTGTGGTGCATCCTGGTATCCCTCACCCCAGGCCATATACATGCCTCTTGAAAAGGCTTCAACAAAGCCTGATAGGGGAAATAAATGAAGGAATGAGGCATCCTGCATTCATAACTTCACGAGGCATTTCTTATTGCTATTCTTTCCCTGGTTATATCACATCCAGAAGGCATTTTACAAGCCAGAAATAGCTTCCTACTTGCCATCATTCATCTTGATGAGAACTGGAAGCCAGGGTCTCAGGGCTCTGGTAACAGTTAGGAAACGATAGGAAGAAGGTAAACTGCATTTCAGTCGTAGACTATTGTTTGTCCCTTACCTAAATCTCTTTCCAAAGACGCATATTAGCCTTCAGATACGTTTGCATGTGAGACCCCTCGGCCAAGTCTTTATCCAAACCAATCCATAAGCCGTTCTTCCACTATGAAGTGTTCTGACCACCATCAGGATTCATGTTCGTGGTTGTTTTTCTCATAACAGTAATGGGTCCATATTAACCACACGTTGTCTCTCATCTCGTTTCCTGTGTGGTCGATGGCACTCCCCTTATGAGGCGGTTTGGCCCTGCAGCCACTGCCCAGATAATGGCCTGTCTTGACATTTTGGCTTTGACCTTCTTAGAACCCACTCATGAATGAGCAAATGGCCCTTGGCTGGACTCCTAAAAATAACTTGTTTTGCTTGCTGCCTTGACATCTGACTGCAAAGTTGGTGATATGTATTATTAAGTAAATGGGAATTTTTTAAAAAATGTGCTGTGGTTTCTGCCCTGCTGATCTTATGCTGTGGTTTGAAACAATGTCAGGATTTCTGCAGACTCTTTGGCATTTGCTTATAAATTTGGGTACTCCCGAGTACTCAGTTCTCTTACTTCTTGGAGTGAAATCTTTTCTGCAGGCTTCGGTTTTCTCCTCTAGGCCCGGTGTCAGGCAACAGAACTGTGTATGTGCACGGTCATATTTTCATCTGTGTGCAGGCTGCCCCCTTGGGGTTTGAATATTAGCATTTGCTGATTTTTCCTGCCATATACATTTAAGTGCAGAGAGTTTCATTTAGATACAGAAAGGCCTGGATGTTTGAGGGGGCGTGAGTTTTCAAAAACGAGCTTAGTATGTTCAAAAAGGTAATGGGCAGTTTTATATGGACTATTTATAAACTATCGAAGGGGATAAAAAGCACACTCCATTCTGGTTATGAGGATAAGGCACACTGGACAAGAAGACTGTGTTCATTCAAGTTTAACCCCTCACTATCAAAAGGTTTGGAATGGGTGGAGATTGGTTTCAAAGAGACAGCAGGCCAACTAAAAAGCACCGTACGATATTAATCCCAAGTAGTCCTATTTTTCTTTCTCTCTGCAATTTATTAAGGAGCTGGCAATAATCAGAGAATCCTGAAAAACGAGGAAGGGAATGATCCCAATTTTTAGTTATTTGGTTGTCTCATAATTACAATCCAATATTTTGACTTTGGCCTCTTGTTCGCACGTGTCTTTGGTTGTAGACCAGATTATTCTTAACTGGTTGTAATCTACTTCTGGATTTTCTAATTGAAGAAAACACATTAATCATATGTCCTCGTGCTCTAGCCTCTTATTTACTAAGAGATGCATTAATTCTTTAAATGGTATGAAATGAGTGTCCAGACTGTCGTTTATGATTTTCTAATTGCTAACAGTCCACCTGCACTTATTCACTCTTTCTTTTTTCTAGTGCTCGTATATTCACAGGAACGCAGTCCAAATGGTTCAGATTTATAGATAAGCTGCAGGTGTTTGACACAGGGAGGATTATAAAGATGCCCAGACTGTACTCTGCCTCCTAGAGGTGGGGACAGAGACTGCAGGGATCAAGCAATCATTTTTGTGCGAGGACATGATCCTCCAGCCGGTGACCCACAGCTGTGATAACTGCCTTCGAAGCCCCAGTTAATGCTGTGTTTCATCCACCTGCAGAGGTGAGGTGTTTCTCAATCTCTGACAAGTAACAAATTCAACAGGAAGGCTTTTAAGATACACATCCCCAGATTCCATGCCCCAAGCCTCCCCTTGGAGATTTGGCTTCAGTAAGGCTGAAGTGGGATCCTGGCAACAGTAGTTTGTGAAAAGTCCCCAGGCGATTCAAATGAGCACTTAAAGTTCCTGAAGTCCCGACCAATGCCTGTGGTCAGACCCCCAAGCTTGAATACGTGGAGAAAGATTCGAGGGAACCAAGGGATTAACCCAGTTCTGGCTCCACCCCAAAAGGCACTGGAACCCTGGAGAATTCCTGATAGTTTTCCCAAACCTCAGAGCCATGGTCAGAGAGCTAAAAAAATCTCCCCTTCTCTAAGCCACAAAGCTCTGGCAGGTGCTTGGTGATTTCTTTGTAGCAGATAAGAGTGGAAGAATCACTGCATACAGATTGGGAACCTTATTCATTACATTGTCGTTAGAGATGCTGGGGTCCCATTTGTCCAGGTCTGTTTTCCTGCTGGGATTGCAGGACCTGGCCCCCTTGGGCATCCTCTGGTTTCTCACTGAAGGTGAAGACCATTTCAACTCTTGTCTCCCCATTCACCTTCCTCTTCTCCCACTCTTCTTGGGTCCTGGTCACTCACATTCCTTCGTTCAAAAACTATTTGAGTGCTCACTGTGTGCTAGACTTGTTAGACATGTAACGAGTGATCCTAACATGTGGCCCAAGTAACCCTAAACCCAATCATCCTAACTTGGGGCTTCCTTAAGACCTACAGGAACCAACTGTTTGTCGTTCCATTCTCAACTTCAAATTTGTCCTGGTTTTACAATTTCCCCTTTTATTCTATGTGAACATCAATACTTCAAGTTTCTTTTGTTAATACAGTAATTTTTAAATTCACCCTTACATTTCAACTGAACAGTCCAAAACATTAAAACTTGCTTTGAATTTCACGTGAGAAATAGACAAATACTCTAAAATTTACCTTCTGCCTTATCCGATGCCTCAAAATCTCTGAAAGACAGCTGAACTTCAATACCAAGCCATGAAAGGAAATAATAGTTAATAGTAACAACATCTTCTAGACAGTTCTGAAAATGGAGGTTGCAAACTTTTTATACAGATGAAGGAAGGATTCTCAAGATAGAAGCTGATGGACAGTAACGTATCCTATTTGCAGGGTACAAACTCGTAATTCAGTTGAAATGGAATCTCAGACTTGAGTCCTCTTGACTCTGTTATTCTTTATCTCAATCATGTTTCCTCAAATGGATTGTTTTTGATAGTTGCCTAAAATTCAAGGGAAATGCTGGTTCAATAAAACCGTCATGATTGATTTTCTAAGGAAAAATAGAGTTTATCTATCTATCCATCTATCCATCCACCCACCTATCTATCTACATTTATCTACATCTATCTTTTATCTCTGTCATCTCTTACTCTCTCTTACCCCTACCCCATTTGTTTTTGGAGGGTCTAAAACTTAAAAATATCCTAAATGATCTTCTCTCTTGCAAGTATCAACACATAATCACAAAGCCTACAAAATATACAATGGAAGTGTGGGGAAAAAATGGAAAACCTCTACTGCCTTGATGACCCATTGTTACCTTCTATGGTACCTTCCAAGACCACTGCCTAAACACGTTTTAAACTGTTTTTCTCAGCAGTATAAGTCTTATGGAAACTTTTCTTAATGTCATCCATAGATGTTAAAGAATAACCCCTCATCATGGAAAAAGCACAAGGACAAGGAGAAAGAATAATAGTAGGAATGAAAAGAAAAGTAGTTGGCCAAAAAAAGAAGAAAATCCTGCCATTTACCACAACATGGATGGACCTCAAGGACATTATGCTAAATGAAAAAAGTCAGACAGAAAAAGACAAATAGTGTATGATTTCATTTTCATGTGGAAGCTAAAAAACAAAACAAACCCCCAGCCAACCAAGGAACAAACAAACAAGCTCACAGCTACAGAGAACAGAATGGTGGTTGCCAGAGGTGAGGGGTGGGGTGCAGGAGAAATGGGTGAAGGGAGTCAAAAGGTAAAAAGAAAACACAAAAATGAAAACATCATGTTGCATACCCTAAATATATACAATTTTGTTTGTCAAGTAGACCTTGATAAACGGAAAAAAGAAACTAAAAAAAAAAAATCTTCATGTTGGAGGAATATTCTGTCTTACCTATCAAAAAAATCTAGCTATAAAATTATTTTGGAATTCATTAAAAATCATCGATAATAAATGTAAAGCACATTGAACTAAGTCTATTACAGGAAAATTTTGTGTGTAGTGCTTACAAAAGTAAAGTGTAAAAAAAAAACCAGTTGGACTTGGTCCTTTTTAACCATAACCAGTCTATAATGCTTTGCTACAAACACTATATAAAATAATTTAAGGTTGTTCAGTATCTCAATATATAGACACAAAACATTATGGAAAGGAAGAAGGGGAGTTGGCCAGAGCTTGTGACTAAAGTCACGCTGTTTAGGGAACTCATCTTCCACGATCAGAAACGTTCAGAGTCTTAGATGTTTCCCTAGAAAATGACTTAAAAAGACCATTTTGCCACACAATGTGCTGTCTCCTTGAGCATGTAGTGCTTCTTTAATTTGGCCGTTGGAACAGGAGGTAGAAACACAGATATCGGAAGCTATACCTTCTGTTTATTTCTTAGGGAAGGGAGAGCTAGTGCTCCTATTCCTTCTCTTCTTCCTGGAACACAGCGAAACTACATTTCCCAGGATCTCTCGCAATTGTTTTGGGGTCATGTGGCTGAGTTCTGCCTGACAGAACATGGACAGAAGTGTCAAAAGCCACTCGAGGCCTGGACCATGAAAAATCTCCCATGGATGATCCTACGCACTCTCCCTATTCTGTTGAGGTGTGGGTGGCCATAGATGGAAAATGGCCCAGGTCTCTGATGGCTGAGATAGAGTGGTCTCTGAATAGCCGCATGGAACAGAGGCTTTTGCCTTCTTCCTCCAACCCAAGCAGTCCACATCAGAATCTTACATCAGAAATACACCTTTCATTAAGCCACTAGGGGAGGGGGTGGTTGTTCTAACAGCTAGCATTAATTACTTCCCCGACCTAATATTTTTTACATATACTAAATATGTATATTAGAATCTAATATTTAAATCTAGCCTTTGTCATGTTGGCACATTTACATGATATTGTACTTCATTTAAAGGTGCAAACTTTGGTGGCAACATAAACCCTACTGTCCACCGTGCTTTAGGGAAAGCAGGACTTAGGATTTGGTTCAGCCATACGTGAAGAAACTCTAAATGACCAGGCGTTAAACAAGATAGACAGGATTCTCTTGTATGGAAACAAAGTCGAGAAGCAGTCGAGAAGCAGTCGAGAAGCAGGCTGGGCTGGTATGGTTACTTTAGGAAGTCATTAAATTCAGAAGCTTCTTCTAAGTCACCTCTCCAGCCTCCCTACTGTGTGGCTCTCATTCTCGTGGTCCATGATGTCAGCCCAAACTCTGGCCATCACATCCATATTCCAGACAGTAGAAAAGGACAAAGAAGAAAGGGATCACAGGGCATTTTAACGATTTTTTTTTTAAGGGAGGCTTCCTATAAGCTGCCACAGGACACTTCCACTCACCGTTCATTGTCCAAAACTTATCATCTAGGTATACCTAGCTGCAAAGGAAGCCAGGAAATGTAGTTTTTATTTTGAGCAGCAATGTACCTCATAAAAATGGAGAGATTTATTACTGACAAAGAAAGGGGTAGACTTCCAGGACCCTCGCCCACATTTGATAAGAACTAACTTCTTACTGTGAGGGAAACTTTGACTTGTACAAATGCAATTTTAGACATACATCTGTGTACATACATATAAATATTTGCTTATATTAAAATATGTAACGCATCTAGCTTCCCATTTCCGTTCTAGTCTCAGCCCATTCAAATTCCTTTGGAGTTAGTGAATTAACTATTCTCAGGGTTTGGGGCATAAATAGAACTATGTCAGACAGCAACTGAGGGGTAAAGATACTTTCAGTGTTATGTAGCAAGATGCACAGAAATAAGTAGTCATAGGCACATCTGAGTATAAACAACAGGCCCTACAATTGTTTCAGTGTAAGTAGGGCTAGCATCGTGATTGTGGTATTGATTTATGAATGTTTAGTCTCTATTCTGAGTCTGCTTATGTACCGGTGTGTTTGAGTGAACGGTAAGAACTCTCTGTACTCCATCTCTATAAGGCATACTACCATGTGGAATCATGGTGAAACTGGTAGAACAAATAAATACTTTCAATTAGATATGTGGGAGACACCTGTCTTTATCCCGTTTCCTGTGGTTACCGTATTTTCCAGGCATATAACCCAGACACCGATTCCCCTCTAATTCCTATGACATCAGTAATGCCCTCCTCCCATGTAATATGGTATATTTGGTTTTAAAATTGTATATATCCTTCTCCTTCACTCTTTATCCACGCTTGTACATTCTAACACTGTATTTGCCCTTGTGGTCCCTATGAAACAGATGAAATGTTTCATACCAAAGATTTCGGGTTTTGAGGGCCTTTGGGCATCAAGTGTTGGCAAAGTCCAAGAAACAAGGGCTTAATTAGCTACCTGCCAGGGACCACTTTCCAAAGGACTATGCTCTCCAAGGGCTACTCTTCAATTCCCCAACAATTCTGTAATGAAGATACACGCTGCCCTTGTCGTTCCTGTCTTTGAAGAGGTGGTGACTAAGGTCCCGACACGTTACAGTAACTTGGGTCCAGCTACACAGCTAGTGGCAGCCTGAGGCCCCACGCAAACTGCCTGCCACCAAAACCCACGCCTACCACTGCCGGGTGCCACCCGATGCCTCCACGATGACCCGTCACTAGATCTGTGATCCCCTGGTGCTAGTGTCCACGGGTTGCGCTCGCGGAACCCTGCCTTATATGGAGCAATCCCTCTCTGGGAGAGCCTACAGTCTAATTGGAAAATAACACAGTAATATGGAATGACTTGAACACCAAATACCCTGTCCACCAGGAGACCCTGATCTCAAGGCTGACGTGGCCTCAGGACTGACTGTTCTGACTCGGTGTTAGACTCTGTGGCCGCTCACATCCTTTTGTGGGCTGTCTTGCCTTCCGATGACAAGAAGCACTCATTGGAGGTAAAGGTTTGGTGGAGATTTTTCGTCAGGCCGCTCCGTCTTGCCGTGAATCCGCCACCAACCATTCTCACATGCTCCCTTATTTACTCCGTCTCCTCCTCCCAAAGCATTTATGTGCAATCACGTTCACATATTCTGGGCACTGTGAGTCGGTTCAGTTAACAAGGAAGAAGGAAACTGATAAAGATATTGTTAATGGATCTCTTTGTGCATAAAAAGAACTCGAATCTTCCCTCCCACATGCTGTCCTGAATTCCCCTTTTCCTCCTTCTCAAAGTTTTACTTTTTCTCAAATGTCTGTGTGTGCCATATGACAGTGATTTTCTCTGGTAATTGCTTTATTCTTCGCTAAGAACCTTTACAATGGTGAACTCCTACAGTACTTATGTGTAAACGAGGGCTGTTCCAAGGCAAAAATTGAACCTTGGAATATAAACCCGCACCGTTTCTCCCTCCCCTTGATTGTGAGTAGAATTTTTGACTGGTGCACAACCCCCCAAAATCCCTCCCTTTAAAAAAAATCATTCTGTTTTGCATCTATAGTTTCATGCCTTGGGGTTTTCAAGACAGGATCTCAGAGAGGACAGATCATAAATTCATTTGAAAATAGTCAGCCTACCAAGAAAGAGTATATTCCATTCTGTTGTATACAAAAGTTGGGTGGAATTCTATGTAAATGCCATTTTAAAATTCAAGTGCTCTCAGGCTAACAACGCTGGTGAGCGGGCTTGCCATGGGGCAGGGGGTGGCTGTGTCCCCAGGCAGCAGGGGCCAACGTAAAGAAAAGCTGCACACCTTATCTGAGGGGCCCCCAAAGAGAGGATCATGCTAGCATAGCTTTATTTTGCTCACTTGCAACAGCAACAACAAAATGATGCCGCAGACGAAAACTGCCATGTCCCACCCACGCCATCTGTCCTGCGCTGTGCACCCACAGCCCCCTCATTCTACAAATTAATCTTTCACACATTTTTTAACAAAAAAAGTGTTAATGTTATAAAAGAAAAAAAAACAAGGAAAACAGAAAGGGCTGTGTAGAAAATAAATTAAATTTAAATTTGATGGCAGTTATGACTTTTTTTATTGACTATAAGAGCAAACAGTCACATCAAATTGGTACCACTGGCATATCATTAAAACTACAGGGCACCCTTAATGATCTCTGACAATGATCGCGTGTGTGTTTTTTTTTAAATATAGCATGCACATTTTGTCCAATTTGGGCTCTTTTTTCCTGTTGCTTTTGTCCTCTTTCTGAGTGGATATTATTCATGAACTGAGCCTTTATTATCTATTTGGCCATCTGCATAGCATTGGCCATAGTCCCCTGTATTGTAATTTTGAGTGAAAAGGACTATAGGAGATCGCAATACTAATACCACTACTCCTAATAATATGCTTTAAGAACCCAAAACTAAAAAAAAAGAAAAAAAAACCTAAAAATTATTTGTGATGGAGGTGAGGTTTGAAGGCACATAGCAAGGAGGTAGGGGAAACACAGAAATTGCTCCATTTGCTCATTTAGGATTCTATCATAGGATCTGGATATTCACTCTGGCCAAACTAGCAACTACTTGCCTTGGTAACAGGCAGTTCAGAAAGTGATGCTCCTTCATGGTAGAATGTCTTTGAAAAAGAAAAAAAAAATTTTTTTTTTTGTTTCTTTACTTGCTTCTCTCTGGTTTCTGAAGTCCACACATCGATTAGTGGAGTGGCAGCCCCAAACAGTAGCATGGCCTGAAGCTATTAAGATTCTAAAATTTGAATATTCATGTTTACAAGGGATTAGGTGCCTTGTTTTTAGTCTAGCGAAGGGAGATTTTAAATTAAAATATAAGGACAAACTATTTCCAATTACAAAAATTCTATACTGGGAAAAAAATGAATTGACTGAAAACTTGTATACTTTTATTCCTAAAACTTTGCCTAGTTTTATTTGGTTTTCATCCATTCTTCTTCCCCCCTCCCCCCGCTTTTTGATCTTTTCTTCCCTTTCTTTCTGAAAGTCTCTTAATCAGTATTAGTTTATCATTTTTTTTTTCTTTCCACTTGCCAGATTTTCCCTGTGGCCACCAGAAGGCCATCAAAATCAGCCGACTCAAAGATGTATGTGGCCAAGCCTGGAAACATCTTCCTGAGAAGAGCAAACACACAAGGCTGGAATGATTCATGACAGTAACATTTTTGTTTGAAATGAAAATGTATGATATTTTATTTGTTTTTTAATGTTCCTTGGGTTCCCCCCCCCCCCGGTAATTGTTTCCTATTAAACTTGAGGACTATGCAATGAAAGTGATGCGTGCACACACACACACACACACACACACACTTGCACACGCACACGCGCACACACATGCCCACACGCATGCACACGCACTCGCGCACGCACACACATGCCCACATGCATGCACGCACACGCACGCAGCAGGTTTACTACCAAAGCAAGATGAAGTCTGTCAGTTATCTCGCAATTTGGAAAATGAATTATTTACTTGCATTTACAAGTTGCTTAAAATAACTTAAAAAATTGTCTTCCCTCTCCAAATTAGTTCATGTATGTATATAGTAGCAACCTCCATGGCATAAAACTTTCAAATTTGGAAATTTGAATCACTTTAATATGCATATTGATTTACCTAAAAATAACGAAGAGTTTCTAAGACCAGGAGGGGTAACCCAGTTTCAAAATTAACTACTTGCTCTTGGTTGGTAAAACTTAGGCCATATGTTTTTGTTTATTTTCATATCCATTTAACTAGTATGTTGACGGTCTGTTGGTCATTTAAAAAATGACTGAGTTAATTTATTCTTTCATTCTTAAGACTAATTTAATTACAAATATTACAATAGCCCAGACATCTGAAACACTTCTATCTCATTGAATGGTATGGAATTTTCATTAACATTATAAAAATATATGTTTACATATCAATATTATATGTTATATATTATCTGCAGAAAATAAAACTAGAATGTTATTTTATACACCTGTCATATGGTTCCATTCCCACTAAATTGGTGTGATAGTCACTGATATTTTTAAACTCTATCCAGATGTACATTTGATAAAATGGTACAGACTTCTCTGTAACAAACTATACTTCCAGTCTGAATCTTAAAAAAAAAAAGATAGAAATCTATCCCTAACACCACAAAATACACAGCCTTGAGCATTTCCATTTGAGAGCCAATGTTTTTACTCTTGCAACATAACAAGAATAAAGTGATTAAAAATCATGAATTTAAATACCATTGTTTAGATATATGCTACAAAATAAATACTTTTAATAATATTAAAAGACACCATACTTAGATGGTTTGGGCCAATATCACATGCTTCGGCTCTGCTTTCGTATTACCCGTTCCCAGCGCCCGCGCCCCCACACAAGTATTATTTCTATGGAACGTCATCTGAATGCTAAACATTAGCTCTTAACCAGGGCTGAGGAGTGTTCTAAGGAGGAATCCCGAGTCAGAACAAGGAACAGGGCTGGGAGTGCTCACTCCCGCTCACTTTGCAGGCGTTATAGGGTTGTTTCGAGAATCAGGATTGGAGAAATGAAGCACAAGTGTGCTTAGGTAAAGTTGCATATTCTAGGATATTTCTGTAGCTGTTTTAAGTGTTACAGATTGCTAATCTCAGAAGCTGTGTGAGAAGAAAGGATCTCAATCAAATTTCGGACCAGATCCCTCCTTATGGCCGTGAGAGTTTGATTTTCATTTAAACAACAATAAATGTAGGCATAAGGGTTTGAGATAAATTATGGAAGCCCTTTAGCCATAACCAGTACATTCTGCCACCAAATGAGCTGCTGTTCTCACTTTGTTTTATGGGCTCTGCGTAGCCTGTGTTATTGTAGCTGCCAAATAAAACCCAGCAAACCATGCAAATGAAAATCTAATCTTTTATATTTCACAGTGACAGGATGCACCCATATATACAGTTTTATAGATTCCTCTCCACCAGATTTACTGCTATTAGGACCCCACTGTCTTAGTAGGATCTCCAGGAGGGGAAAACATCTCTTGCTGTGAGGCTCCTTCATTTATATCCACCAATGGCATATATCTTCAGTTGAAGCTACACTTGGAAAGTCAGGAATGATTCCTTTCATTCTATCTAGCTTGTCTCTGTGGTTCAGTTGAGATCATGGGCTTTGCCCTTAAGAATAAAGACCTGATAGGTTGTACTTTTTTTCAAGGCACAGCATATTTTAATTTGTTGAAAAACAATGGGGGTTTTGCTTATAGTTTCAGAGTGGCCTAAATATCCGAAGAACAATGACTTAATGAATCGATGACTAACTCGTTCTGCAACTCACTGATCGCAATCTTGGGCCTTGAACAAGCCACTTAGCCATTCATATCAATGTTCTTCTCCCATTCGCAAAAATAACAACAAATCTTCTGCCTAGAAGAGGTTTTGTGCAATAACTCATTTCTAAAATGCTTCAAAGATGAAATACTCTTTTCATATGCTAGGGAATTGCTATGATTCTACCAGAAGTCAAGTCTCTACCACATCCATCTGGGTTATTTCTCTACTGGGTCAGAGTACTCCCGAGAAAGTAAATAGACAGCCTTCTGGTAGTGCATAGAATCACCTGTACTTCTTTGTCCTGAGTTTGAAGGGAGCTGTTGTACACGTACAGCACTGCTATTCCCTCCAGCCAGAAAAGCATAAAGGGGTAAGTTACTTCTTTCCATCTTTCCCTTCCTCCCTGCCCTTTCTCCTTCCCTCCCTCTCGGCTTACAGATCTTTCTTGAATGCTTATTCTGTGTCTAGCACCATTCTGGGTGCTAAGGGTACAGTTGTTAATGTCATAAAAAAAGTTTCCCAAATGAGGGAGCTTATATCCTATCAAGTAAGATCATAAACAAAACATAGAGTCACTATCTTAGATCATGGGAATTTTCTGGGTTCATTTGGTTCCAGCAGTTTAGTCTTCTATCTCCACGATGGTAATTCATGCATCTGGTCAGGACCCTAGGGGGGATGTTTTGTGTGGAGGCTGATGTGCCTAGTGCCTGGCCCTATGCGTGCTAGATGTTTCGTGACTCTTGAATGAGTGAACTTCTAAAATGTGATTAGTTAGTTAGGTTGATAAATAGTTCAAATTCCTCAACGAAATGTCAATACATCCCCACAATTTCTCCATAAGGTCAACCTAAAACCATGTAATAAGTGTGCTATGAAGCTCTGACTCTATGTTAAGAAGGTTCCTATCAAGCAGGTCTTATCAGAAAACCAACCAAACTAATGACCTAGGCATGCACGCATGCGTGCATGCACACATACCCGCCTAGGCGGTTGCCCCAACGGTGACAACTTAATGTCTAGGAAGGGTTAAATACCAAGTATATTTTCATTCTCTTTACCTCGGGCTAGCTATTTCTTAAAGCATTTTTAAGGACAAAGAGCAAGATATGAGTTGACAAAATATAGTGGCATAGGATCAGCAGAGCCAGGAAGGGATCTCAACCTCTTTGTATAGTTACCTTGTTGCTGCTGCGGCCATCTCCACCAGCAACACATCCACAAACCAAGGCCTCTAACCACAGACCACTTCCCTCCGGGAGCTTTCCTCCCCTCCACCTCTCTTCAGTTATCTTTCTAGACTGTCACCGTCTTCTTTCTCACTGTTCTTTACAGCCCTACCAGGCTACCCTATGAAGCTCTTCTCCCCTGTGTTGCTCTTCTCTGTCACCTGTTTCTGTCTAAAATCCTCTACTGTGTACATGTCTTTGTTAGGAAGATTCTTGTTGCTGTTCTTAGTGAGCCTGTGTTCCCGCACCTGTCCCATATTCCAAGTGCTAAGGCATGGCTTGGCAATGTGGACCGGTTGTCAGTTTCTTGTCTTTTGGGGTTTTTTGACTCACAATCCCCTCCCCCTTATATTTTTTTTTTGCTATGACCTTGTTGAACAGCCTCAATTTTGTAAAACAACTTCAGGGCAACGGGTTCTCAATTAAACATGTGCCAATATGTTAAGGTACAGAGCCAGGGAGCAAAGAAAGCTTCAAGTCACATAGAAGAAATTTGAAATCTGTTTTCTCTGAGTTCACATTCAAGAACCACTTTTCCTATTGTCTCCCATAAAGTCATTACTGCAGCTTCAATTTAAAATGCTTATTTTTACTGAGTTTAATTTAGATACACATTTGCATTGTAAAATGAGTACTTTAAAAATAATCATTTTAGTCTTAAGCATAAATGCTAGTTCTTTGTGAGGGAAGTAACTTCCTGAGTTGCATGTTATCGCTAAGGGCGAAGTAAATTTCTGGAGTGAGATTTTACCTTCTGTCTGCTCTTATTACCAGGAATAGTTTGAATTTGGTATGTATCAAGACTTTTGCATTAAATGTATAGAATTTCTGTATAAGAAAAGATTTTGATTAAGATGATGATTTTATATTATTACAATAGTTAGGATTGGTATGCATTTATTAGCCACTGAACGAAAACTGAAATGCTGTCTTTGTCCACTGTGTTCACAATGACATTTATACATAATGAAGACCCGAAGGGAGGGATGAGCTTATCTCATGTACCTCTGGCACCTAGCACATGGTGGAAATTTTACAAGAACCAGGAAATGCAGTTCTGTATTTCTCTAATGTATTGTAAGTTCTCAGTCAATAATTTGGGGATGCGTCATTTTCCTTTCTGCCCATTTAAGTCCAAGAAAGTACTGCATTGGAGGTTGGAATGAGCATAAAAGGAAGGAAAATCTTCTTCCTGCATTGAAATGTAGACAGGCAGATGTTTCTTTTGGTCGGAGGCGCAACACGTGACACATAGTAGGTGCACAGCGTCGGTACCTACTGGAAACCTCTCTGATTCTCTTCAGTTTTTCTAGCTAAGTCCATTTGCACCGAATTTCTACAAGCCCCAATTTAAGCAACGGAATATAATTAAGAATATCAGTATTCACAGATTTAGAAGTTTTATTCTTTCATTTTGAACAAAACAAACTACCCCTCCTGACTATATATTTTACCAAATTTTAGAACAAACAAAACCCCAGGATTTACATTATTAAAAAATGGGGCATAAATATCATAGGTTCGTATAAAATCTTTCTGTTATAGAGTCTGTTCATCTGGAAAAGTTATAGGTTTCATCAGATTAGTTTTTAAAAATTAAGCCGGAAAGACTCCACAGATAAAATGAATGCATCTTTTACTTATCCAGATTAAGGCAGCCTCCACATTCCAACATCTGGATGTTGGAGTTTTTGTGTGATTTTTCAAGGGTGGTAGACTTCTCTATACCAATTGATTTTGTTTAGGAAAAGGGTCGGGGCGGTGGGGGGGAGAGAGAGACAGGAGAGAACAGAGGTGTGGGTGGCCAGTCTTGGTGTTAACCAAGCCTAAACTATCAGCCTCCTTCACCCATTATGCTGTCTCTGGATTTATGATGGTCATGTCAACGCACTGATTTACAGCAAGCAACTGAAAACTGGCTCCACAGGAAAAACAGTTCTGGGAAGACTGTATCTTTTGCTTCTCTTCTCCCCTTAACCCTCAAACAGGTTTGAATTACTGGTGGAGGCTCTTTCTGCTTTCAGTATAGGGGGTGTAATGTATCCCCAGTGCCCCGTATAAATCTGCTAAGGATCTTTCCTCAAGAGTTTATGATAACATTATTTCTGTCTTCAGGGCTGAGAATCAGGATGAATTATCTCTTATTTATGGCTTATCATAGTTGAGGAATTTAATAAATAGATTCAAGTATTACAGGATTTATAACCCAGGGAATGATTTGTTATATAACATATTTTGCAGAATTATGAACATATATTTTTTTAAAAACTGTGCTTTGGGGAATATGCTCCCTGTTCATGTCATTATTGTACTGTGTGTTCCAGTTTGTTCATTTATTTATTTTTTTTTTTAACTATTGTCTCAGCTGTGTTTCTGTGTCTCCTACCTTTAGGCCATTTCAACCTGTTCATTTCTAAAAGCCAGAGAGAATGAGAGAGAAAGAATCTAAACAAGTTAATAGAATTTCATATGTGCTATGACATTGAAAGAGTCTGGGCTTAATAGAAGCTTTAACACGTTTCATTTTAGTATATTTTTTCTCTCTAGATTCAAATCAGGTTAACCTCTACCCACATTTTGTTACATTTTATAGTTATTATATGTAAAATATGGCACTTTGGAAAATCTGATCTTTTATTATTAATGCTTGCTTCCTGACTTTTTAAGACAAAAAGACCCCAGTTATACATGAAGTTTATAAAAGTCAATATTCAAAAATTAATTGCATAGGTAACTTTTTCGACATGATCTATGCACAAAGTATAACAAAGGCACCGATTTTTTTTCAGAGATTTGACCTGTGGTTCACATTTAAAAGTCAGACATTCATTTTATGGAGTTGCCCATCAAATTAAATTTTATTTGGTCCGTCAACATTTTATAGCGTTAAATTGTTACTGTTTGAAATCCATGTGTCATTAAAACATAAAACTTGATCTCTGGCAAGAAATCTAACCATGAACGGTTAGATTGACTTGTGTCATTTTTAATTTCAGGACTCCCAGAAAAGTGTGAATTGTTAAACTGTACAGGATTGGGATTTTTTTTTTTTTCAGAGGAAAGCAATAGTACATTTTTCTAATAGTTTAGAGACTGTACTTTCTGCACTTTTTTTTTCCCTCCCTGTGGGAGAGGGAAAAAAATTATTGGCTTTCGAACTCTACCAAGTAGCTTTTTATCTTGGTAATTTGCTAAGCCTGTTGGGTAGAGGTAAACAGACCCTACTTTGAGGAGCTTACCTGAGGAGCTTACCTTATCTGGGTCTGACTTACTACTTTCCATGGTTCCAATGGGCACTCAGTAAAAATAGTAATCATTCTGTGTCATGACATCTCTGACATCAGTCTTTTTTTATTTACAATTTGTATGCTGATTTTTCAAAGATGATTAAAAGTATCATTTTTATAGTAAGTTTATGATACTTTCAAATAAAGTCGGGGAGTAAAAAAAATTTTTTTAATGTAAAAAAAGGGGCAGAGAAAATACCACCTCACCAGGGACCAGGGATAAGGCAGTTGTAACAACTGAACATTACATTTAGCTCTGACACTCATATCCTATTATACTGTTATTTAGTCTCTCTGTTGTTTCAGAGTTTTGTATATTCGCACCATTTCTTTCCCAGCTACATTTAAACCCCAGGAAGGAGAGAACCTGTCTCTTGCTTTTTTGTTGTCTTCCATATCCCATCAGAGTGCCTTTCTTGAACGCAATCCTCCAGAAATGTTTTTGTTGATTCTGACAACGTATGAATATTCCATGCATTTTCATAAATTTATAAAATCTTTTACATAATTGAGGGACGACATACTTGCTTCCTTAAATATCCATTTAATCTATATTTTCTGGCTACACTACTTAGCTCTCAATATGAATTCTAGTAATGACTGCTAGATCTAGGAAACAATGCTCAGAACTTCTGAGGCATCAACATGTCAGACTCCTGGCTCATCTCTGGGGCTGTTATTCTCCTTGTAGGTTCATTCTGTAAAACGTTTTGTTACAGCTGTGATTTTGCTCTATATGCCACAGAGCTGAGTTTCCAAGCTTTTTGTGGAGAATCTGTTCTAATTTTCTCATGAATTTATTATTTAATATCCTGACACTATCACTTTATGTCTATTCATCCAGAGATGTTACTTTCCTTAACTTTTTATAGGTGAGGAACAGCTTTAAGAATGCAAACATTTCTTTTTCTTTTTTTCTTCCTAAACTTGTTGGCAAAGCATGCGCTCCTTTTCACGTTTTTTTGTTTTTTTTTTTTTAATAGAATGTTGCATCCATCAAGAACACTTACAAATTTCCCTAACTGGAAACAGGTCAAACTGAAATTGGGCCTTCTACCAATAGACTAAAAGATCTAGAATTCACCAAAAGCATACATACAACAGTATGTTTCATGGGCTAAAAAACTAGTTATCACAGGACGGCCATGACCTCAGGGATCAATCCTGAAGGCACATGAAAAAGTCGAGGAAAGAGTAGAGAACATCAGCACTGGTTTAACAGGACAGCCCAACTGTACTTCAGTTCCAGGAATGTTATGTGCTCCTGTTTTTACTTCATTAGCAATTCAACATGCCTGATTTGCCCACACAATACTTCCAACTTAGTTTACCCATTTGACCTGGAACAAAGTGAAAGCACATTTTGCGCAGTTGAAAGTTCTTCTGGCAAGTTGGTTAGCAACAGGCTTGTCAGTCCCGGTTCAGTTAGCAAAGAATAAACACATTTCATTTGACAATTACTGGTGTACTGACTTCCTCACTGTGCAATTTTCTATTTCACATTCTTGAGCCTTTTTTTTTTTTACTTGCTATTCAACTTTGTACTAGTAATCCCTGCCTCAACAAGATTTCCAATTTTTTGAGAATAAAAGTTTCCACATTTCTTCGTGGCCGTGATTAACCCAATTTAATTGCAAAGAGGAGGGATCGAATGGAAGTTCATTCGGACGGAGGGAACAGCGATACTGCAGTCTCAACATCATCCCCCTCGGTAATTGAACGTTGTGGCTTGATACGTACCAATTAAGGAATCCGGCTACGGCTTCCACAACTATCAATTTTACTGTAGTTCTCTAACATTTGGTCACTTGGGAGTGTGTACTTGTAACAGTGCGAGTCCACAGGGGACGCGAGGGTGCTGCGAGAAACGCAGGCGCGCCGCCCGAAACCAGGCGACGTCGGAGAGCGACGCCCAGAGCCGGCCTTTCCGAGCCGGCCGGGCCGCGGCTCCCCGACGTGCACCTGGGGACGCGGGCGCGGCAGGACGGAGCCCGGGCACTGCTCGGTCCTACTCCCTGCGCTCGGGCGGGCGACGACTGCGCGGCGTCGCTCGCGGCCCGGGGAACAGAGGGGGCCGCCTCAGGCCGGTTCCAGTCCTCCGTGTCCCCACGCGCCCTGCCTCCCGAGGGTACCTGCGTAACTCGGCGCACACCAGCCCCACTACGTTTTAAAAGTGTATTTCTGGTGGTCACGGTGCACACCGAAAAGCTCGCTCCGCACCCCCAGGGCGCGCGAGGCCTCGGAGCCCGGAGAAAGGCCCCTCCCAGCGCAGCTGTCGCCGCCGCCTGCGGGCTCCTTTCACTTTCTCACGGCCAAGTCACCCAGAGGGGCGCCGCTGCCGCCACCGCCGCTGCGCCCGAGGACTCCGCCCCGCGCCGCTTCGCTACCGGCCCCCCGCCCCCCCGGACCCCGCCCACCCCGGTAGTTTCTGCTCGCGATTGGCTCGCGCGAGCGGCAGCTCCGGATCGCCTCTCCCATTGGCTGCACCTTCCCGTCAGTCCAACGATTGCCCGCCACTCCCTCCGCCCTCTTGCAAAGCCGTCCTGCCATTGGAGGAGACTGCGCGCTGGGGGCGGGCGGGGAGCGCCGGTCCAGCCGCTTACGGTCAATCGCAGAGGCCCAACGCCGGGAGGGAGGGAGGCAGGGGGAGGAGAGGGGCGGACCGAGGCTGGGCAAGGGGGGGAACATCTGGCCGGCGCCGCCGCGTGCGTGCGTGGTGCGTCCTCCCGCCCCCTCCCCTCCCCCTCCCCCGCCCGCCCCCCCGTCCCCCCACCCCCCCCTCCCCGGCCGGCGGCTCCGCGCTCGCTCCCTCGCTCGCTCCCTCGCTGTGTCTGGCAGGCTGCGGCCGCCGCTGGGCTGCTGCCATGGGGAGCCGTTGAGAGTGGGGCCCTCTTCGCTCCGCCGCGCTCCTCCGGCTGCCAGCGGGGGTGGGTGGGAGGGAGGGAGGGGGCAGGGGGGAGCGGGCGACGGAGCCGGGATTGGGGGGCGGGGGGGCCGGGAGGGAGGGGGGCAAGAGGAGGAGGAAGCCCACCAAGTCCGGCGGCGGCGGCGGCGGCGGCGGCGGCGGCGGCCGGGAGGAGGAGGAGGAGGAGGCGGAGGACGCGGCGGCGGCGGCGGCGGCGGGGACGCGGTGACTTAGGGCCGCTCCGTGTGAGTCTCGGCCCCGGCCCCTGACCCGGCGTCCCCTCCGCGCCCGGCCCCCCTGACGGGCGGGGGGCGCCAGCTGTGCGGCCCTGGCCGGCGGGCCAGGACGGGCGGAGGGCGGGCCGGGCCGGGGGCGCCCCCGCGAGTGGAGTTAGTTTGTGTGCTTGGAGCGGTTGGGGCGGCGGGGGGCGGCGCAGCTGCGGGAGGCCGGGCGCGGGGACGGGGCCGCCGCAGCTGCGGGGTCGGGCGGGGTGCGGGCTCGCCGGCTCCGCGCCGCGCCCCCCCAACCCTCTTCCCCCCGCCTCCCCCCGCGGCCGGTGCAGCTGCGGCGCGGGGCGGGCTCCCGGCCGGTGCAGCTGCGGCGGCGCCTCCCGGGTGCGGAGGGCGGCGGGCTGGGGGAGGGGGCTTGGGAGCCGCCGCAGCTGCAGCGGCGCCCGGGACGGCCGCGGCTCCGGGGACCGGTGCAGCTGCAGTGGCGCCCGGGGTGGGGGGGGGAGGGGGCCGGCGGGGGGAGGGGCCCCTCCCGGGCTGGTGCAGTTGCCGGGAGGCCCCGGGGGCTCGTGCGCCGCGGCGTTGGGTAGGCGGTAGCAGCCACCCTCCTCCCGCGGGCTTCTTCTTACGACTTTTCTTTTGTTGTTGCCGTGACCCGAGTCTGTTTTCTCGTCTGCTGTTTAAGGTGTTTTCCTGCTGCACCGGCTCTCCGCCCTCCACCTCCTTCCCTGTGGTTTAACCTTCCTCTTTCCCCGTGTGTTTTATGCACGGTGAACTAGGTGGAGATTTGCATTTCTTCTCTTCCCTCCCCCCCCACTCCGCACCCTCGCCCCCACCCCTTGGAAAAAATAAAAACCCAATCTCGCAAACCCTCTCTGGACCCCGCGGTAGCAAGACTGTGAAGGGGTTGATTTGTGGGGTGGGAGTCGCTGGCCCATTGCGGTGCTTGGGAATCATTAAACTGTCACTCACCCCCCACCCCACTGGGTAAATGGGGTGATTAATGTCTGATATATTGGAATGGGGCGAGGGCATTTGTGGAGAATAGGTTGTGTGGCTGAGAAGGAATGTAGCTCCGAAGAGTGCCTCCTAGAATAGGCGTTCGTTATTATGTCATTCACCGCGAAGTTAGAGAAAGTTAGGTTTGTGACTGGCAAAGCGAGGACAGGACAGAGACGTTGGTTTTTGTTACTCTTTAACTCTGCCGCGGTTTCCTGATGAGGACGGAGTGGTGATCACCAGGGCTGCAACACTCGCGCCTCAGGCCTTTTCTACGCCTCACCCTCCCCAGAGTCTGTGGAGATGTATTTGACATTCACAGATGTCGCAGCACCTTGCAGGGCACTGGTCAGCCCAGCCCGGGTTACTGGACGATTTCATCAGCCATTAGGAAAGATCCACAAAGTCGAGCTAAAAAGTTCTCAAACTTACCAGACATGCCCCCCCCCCTTACTGAAAGCCGAAAGGTTTTCCTGTGATCATCAAACATTACAGAGTGACCCAAAAAGATTGTTATGGGACACAGATCAAGGGGAAGACAGAGTTCTGCTTTTTCTGAGCGGAGAGTCAGATCAGATATGCAGGTGCAGCGTTCATTGTAAGTGGCTGTAGCAGGTTGTATCAGTTTATTAATTCGTCTCATTGAACTGAAGTACTTTCCAGGATTTCAGAAAGTGCAGTTTCACCTTGTTGATACTGAGAGTTGAAATTTGCATTAACTGGCAATGTGAGAAATTTTATTGAGAAGGTAGTAGGAGATGAGCAGTTAAGACAAGAGCAAAATCATAAGGTGAATTGGGCTGGAGTAATAGTTCTGCTTCGTCTTCCAGCATTCTGAGACACGTATGCCATTATCTCGGCAGGAAAAAAAAATGAAAGTACCATGAGAATGTTGAAATGGGCCTGGAGATGTCAATTGGGTTGGTTTAAAAATATCCCTAAGCTGCCTTTGAAACTGAACGCTGGAGTTGAATAAAAGTGAATGTGGATTTCCTGAATAGCGCCGTGGCTTGAGTGTGCTGTCAGTGTGTAAGCCAGTCCACCAACTTGAGACAGAAGTGTTGCTATTCCATAAATACAGTAGAACTCCATATGCTGAGTTTTTCCATTTCTTTCTGTTAGAAAGTTTGGAAAAAAAGGGAGACTTTGAAGTATTTTGTTTATACTAACAGAAGAGAAAAGTTCTCCTAAGAAAGAGCTGGTGGCAGGAGTGTAGAGGAGTAGCATATGGCATTAAAGGGAGCACAGCTGGAGGTAGCATTTCCATCTGAACATGATGTCAGAGCAGCTGACAGCCTGCCATCCCTCAGCCTTTTATTCTAACACACAGACAGGGAGTTAGTGTGTGCGGATCTGTGCTGGAGAAGGTATCTTATTCCTCTCTAACATCATCTCCACTTTGCATCTGTCTCTCTTAGTCTGCTTTTTTTCCACCGATGTAACAGACCTGGAGCCAGCGAGACTCAGAGGAAAGGACTTAATCAGGTTTATGTGTCCTAAAGGTAGGAGTAGCAAGAGATTAGATTGAGCCTATTTCTGTTGTGGTGTTTTGTTTATTTAATTAAAAAAAATCACATTACTTTTCTAACCCAGTTTAGGAATAATATATGAAACTGAGTATGAAATGAACATCTTATTGGAGTTGAAAGTCTTGAGCTTGTTTAGTTTTAATTTTTATCCCTTTTGCTCAGGCAAGTAAATAACTTTAATACACAGAAATATTTCAAGTTTTGAAATGTTAAGAAAGGCTTTGAAATGTTGCTTTTTGAGATCACTTTGGATTAAAATGCTTCTTGTGGTTGTTCACTGCTATTTAGATTCCTTTTGCTTTTGGGGTGGAGGGGGGAGAGAAACAGTAAACTGTCTGGAACCCAGCATTCAAACTTATATGAGAAGATTATTCTGGTTAAGAAGCTAGATTGTTGTGTAATTAATTCCACTGTGAAACTTTATTCTTCAAAACAGCAGCAGCACTGCTGAAACATACAGCTGTCGTGCTTTTGAAACCGAAGGTTTTTTAAAATGGGGGAAAAAAAAACACTTTTGTCCCCAGGAGAATAGTTTGACTGGTTTCCTCATTTCTCTTTCAAATATATATTTAAGAGAGCTTTTATTTCAGCATAACAATAATTATTTGCAGGAGTTTTTGTGTTAGCGACTAATTTAGAACTTGTAGATTTGAGCTGCCTGAATTGGCCAGACAGCTGTAATCGCACTCCTCTGTTCTTAATCTCTTTATCTGGGCAGCAGCTGCCATATGGCCACAGTCCGCTGGATCAGATGTTTATAAGCTTCCTTCTCCGTCCCTCTCTGTCCTCTCAGCCTCCTAATTTGATCACGGCTACCTTGTGAGCTGCCCTCCAATCTTTATTTTTAGCCCTCTCAAGGATTAGGATTGATGTTAGCTGTGGGGCACTTAAAGTGATTGTATTGTAAATCTTGGTTTATTCTAGCGGTGGCATCGTGCGGAAGGTATTTTGGGGCTAGGATGAAAGTTTTAGTCCATCTTGGGCAAAGTGGGGAAAAAGGGAGGTAATTTCTGGAATATTAAATCGCTATGTGTCCGTTCCCCAGTGCACTCTCTGAGCTGCTTGGTGTGGAACCTTGCTTCTGGTCACAGGAAAGGGGAAGTGGGGTTTTCTTGATTTTTTTTTTTTTTTTAAGGAGTTGAATTTTGCAGTTGAATTTTGACCCTTTGTACATCTTCGCCTTTCCTCTCCGTCCCTCTCACCCTCCTTCACCAGAAAACAAGGGCAGCGATGCATATTTGAAAGAATAGAAGCTAGTGGGAAAACAAAATATATCAAGTTTTATTGAAACAAAGTATTTTCTGTTGCATGAGGTAAGGCAGAGTCAGAAAAAAAAAATAGTTTCTCTTTTTCTAGCAAGGCTTTGGGTGGGGGGGGGCGGATGTTGAACCTGTAAAGCTTTTGAATACGATATGCCTTCGTTTAAAAGTTTGAAATAATTTTGGTATGGAATTCATTTGCTTTTCAACGGATCAAAGTTTAGATGAGAATTTTCAGAGTTAAGTGAAGCCCTTCTGGTTCTTGATTTTCTGGATGTACAGATTTTACAAAGAAATATTAGTTTTTTTCTCAATTCATTTAAAAAATATTTGGATTTGTTCATAGTAAAGATGATCTTTTCCATCTGTTGGTGTAGTTCTTTCTGATCTCGTACATGTGTGCCATACCTGCAAATCCTAAGGCATTAACATCTGTTTTTATACACAGGGCTTTTGTTGTTGTAACACTCTGACTTTAAAAGTGAGTTGTTTGCTAATTTCTGGGCTAATTATGCGATTTCATTTTTCCCCCCCTCTCAATTCAGCCCGTGTGTGTGTGTGCGCGCGCGCGTGTGCGTGTGTGTGTGCGCGCGCGCTAAAATTGTGCTTTCTAAGTGCAGTCATGTATCAAAAGTAATAAAATAAAAAGGACGGTTGAACAAGTTTTCTGAATCTTCCAGAATGTGTTTGGGACTTTCCTTTGTTCATTCTATGAGCTGTTCCCTTTGAAATTAAAGCTGTTTTGTAGGTTTTATAGGACATAATTTGATGAGTAGGTTCACTTCTTCTGAAAGGGAGCTAAATTCTTCTTCTCAGAAAGAGACTGCATGAAGTGAAGGCTTTTGAAACTTCACTAAAAGTTCCAGGAAGGTGGAGATGCATCAGGGACCGTTTGGCTGGGGGCGAGGAAGTTTGGAGAGGGCACTTTTTTTTCTTGTCGCATTTAGGTTTTGTGCGAGTGATCTGGTAGTCCCTGGGTCATACGCCTGATTAAAATGCAGGGACGGGTACCTCGGCGACCTGAGCCGAATCACTGTCACTGTCTTTTGTGTGTGTGTGTGTGCGCGCGGGGGCTAGAGGACTAGAGCGCTGGAAAAGTTGTTCCTGAGCGGGCTCTCACGAGAAGTGTCTCTCTCCGCAGGTTATGAAGACAGTATGGAGTTTCCAGACCACAGTAGGCATTTGCTGCAGTGTCTGAGCGAGCAGAGGCATCAAGGCTTCCTTTGTGACTGCACTGTTCTGGTGGGAGATGCCCAGTTCCGCGCGCACCGAGCTGTACTGGCTTCGTGCAGCATGTATTTCCACCTCTTTTACAAGGACCAGCTGGACAAAAGAGACATTGTTCATCTGAACAGCGACATTGTTACAGCCCCAGCTTTCGCTCTCCTGCTTGAATTCATGTATGAAGGGAAACTCCAGTTCAAAGACTTGCCCATTGAGGACGTGCTAGCAGCTGCCAGTTATCTCCACATGTATGACATTGTCAAAGTCTGCAAAAAGAAGCTGAAAGAGAAAGCCACCACGGAGGCAGACAGCACCAAGAAGGAGGAAGACGCCTCGAGCTGCTCGGACAAAGTCGAGAGCCTCTCCGACGGCAGCAGCCGCATGGCAGGCGATCTGCCCAGTGACGAAGACGAGGGCGAAGACGAGAAGCTGAACCTCCTGCCCAGCAAAAGGGACCTGGCGGCCGAGCCTGGGAACATGTGGATGCGCCTGCCCTCCGACTCCGCGGGCCTCCCCCCGGCTGGCGGGGAGGCTGAGCCACACGCCACAGCAGCTGGAAAAACAGTAGCCAGCCCCTGCAGCTCGACAGAGTCTTTGTCCCAGAGGTCTGTCACCTCCGTGAGGGATTCGGCAGATGTTGACTGTGTGCTGGACCTGTCTGTCAAGTCCAGCCTTTCGGGAGTTGAAAATCTGAACAGCTCTTATTTCTCTTCACAGGACGTGCTGAGAAGCAACCTGGTGCAGGTGAAGGTGGAGAAAGAGGCTTCCTGTGAGGAGAGCGATGTTGGCACTAATGACTATGACATGGAACATAGCGCTGTGAAAGAGAGTGTGAGCACTAACGCCAGGGTACAGTATGAGCCGGCGCACCTGGCTCCGCTGAGGGAGGACTCGGTGTTGAGGGAGCTCGAGCGCGAGGACAAAGCCAGCGACGACGAAATGATGACCCCGGACGCCGAGCGCGGCCCGGTGGAGGGCGGCATGGAGAGCAGCCTGCTGCCCTACGTGTCCAACATCCTGAGCCCGGCCGGCCAGATCTTCATGTGCCCGCTGTGCAACAAGGTCTTCCCCAGCCCGCACATCCTGCAGATCCACCTGAGCACGCACTTCCGCGAGCAGGACGGGCTGCGCAGCAAGCCGGCTGCCGACGTCAACGTGCCCACCTGCTCGCTGTGCGGCAAGACTTTCTCGTGCATGTACACGCTCAAGCGTCACGAGAGGACCCACTCGGGCGAGAAGCCCTACACGTGCACGCAGTGCGGCAAGAGCTTCCAGTACTCGCACAACCTGAGCCGCCACGCCGTGGTGCACACCCGCGAGAAGCCGCACGCCTGCAAGTGGTGTGAGCGCAGGTTCACGCAGTCGGGGGACCTGTACAGACACATCCGCAAGTTCCACTGTGAGTTGGTGAACTCCTTGTCTGTCAAAAGCGAAGCCCTGAGCTTGCCCACTGTCAGAGACTGGACCTTAGAAGATAGCTCGCAAGAACTCTGGAAATAATTTTATAGATATATATATATATATATATATATATATAATATATATATATACATAGATATACATAGATCTCTATCTAGTTGTGGTACGGTCTAAAAGCAGCCTTGTTTCCTGGAACTAAATCGTCGGGGTGTTAACTCGGTTTTGCACTTTAGAGTAGCATGAGACTCTCACTAATTTAGCATTCTGGTAAAAGAGACTTTGGAGCAAGTCGGAGACTAGAGAGGGCTTTTTCTTTCGAGGGGGTAGGGGAAGTAAGCCAATAAGAACCTTTGAAACAACTCGTCCTATCACAAGATGCTTTCACAGGGCTTAATTCTGTCGACACTGCATTGTCTTCTGAGCGCGCTCTCTCCTCTCTCTCTCTCTCTCTCTCTCTCTCTCTCTCTCTCTCTCTCTCTCTCTCTGTCCCCCTCTCCCCCTCTCTCTCTCTCCCACTTTGTTTTGGTTTTGTGTTTCTGTTTTGGTTTTTGTTTTGTTTTGTTTTGTTTGTTTTTGTTTCTTTTCCTTTTTCAGAGTAGAAATTCCCTCCAGTTTTATTAGCCTCTTTATATGTCACAAAATTGCATGAATCTTTTCTGGCTGTTGGAAACCTGAATGCTTTTAGACCCAAATGGAAAATTTCTGAAATGCTGGATTATCTATTTTTAAACAAGCAGTTGACTTAAAACTTTCTGTGGCAACTTCTGGTTTTCTGACGGTTCCCAATGAGAGAAATTCTGAAAGTACACTGGGATCACTGGGACGCTGTCTTTGTGAAGGTTTGCTTGGGATGAAAAAGGATATTGCAGCTTCAGCAGTGTTGAACTGTGTGTTGAAAAATGTGAATTACTGTTCTTGTATACTGTAACTGATTACACGGGCTGGGGGGGTGTCAAAGAACTTGACAGGTTGTGTTGATGCTCTTAGTTGAGTCTTGAAAAGTAAATATTAACGCTACAGAAATGCATGAGTTTCAATATATTTTTTGTCTTTGTTTGCATTGTATAACTTTAACGAGTGAGTTTAAAATTATTTAATTTCCTTAGAAAAAAAATAGCACCGTTTGGGGAAAAAACTGGTGTTATGAAGAACGTAAATGCACTGTTTTTATTTTTATTTTATATAATTTAAATTGACTTTCCCACTGTCTTTAAGTTGAAACTGTTAAGCTGAATAAAAACTTAAGCTGCAAATTGATAACTTCGCTACATAACAAGGAAAATATAAATGTTTACAAACGGCTTAAAGATTTGCATGTGCAGTGTGCATTTATAACAAACTTCTAATTGCACAAAACCCATGCCGGCTCAAAAGTTTAGGTGTACACATTTGCCCAGTTGAGCATTTTTAGAATAACTACTGCACAAATTGACAATAGGTCATTCTCTCTCTTCTTTCTTTCTTTCTTTCTTTCTTTTTTTTGGGGGGGCTCCCCTTCTCTTTTTCATCCCTTCTCCCTTACCCTCCCCTCCCTGTCTCCCTTCCCCCCCTTCCTTCATCCTTCCCCCACTCCCCCCACCCCCAACTCATGAAAAGATTCTATGGACTGAAAAAGCCCCGGGCTGAAAGGACTGGACTGCCTTGATTGACGTGGGGAAGGTGGGGAAGGGGGTTAGTAGACTATGTGTATGGGGCAGCGGAGGCTGCAGCCCAGTGTGGTTTTAATGACCAGCACGCAGGGCAAAAGCATTTTGCACAGTGTTTGTTTTCCTGTCTTGCACTTACAAATAAGGTCTATGGGAGTAGCATGGAAAACGTTTGCTGTTTTTCCCTTTTTTTTTTAATTGCTTTTGTTTAAAATTTGATCGCCTTAACTACTGTAAACATAGCCTATTTTTGTGCTTAAGATACTGAATGGAAAACTCCATTGTGTGTTGCTGGACTGTTTTGGAAATATTTGGTCAAATGTGTGTTAATTTGGCTGTAATGGCATTTAAAGCAAACAAACAAACAAAAAAAAAAAGCTGTGAAAATGGCCTTGGAGCATTATCTTTAGTTACTTGAAGAGTTTCTAGTTTTTTTAAATACAGTTTATGTTAAAATAATTTTTATTAATTTAGAGGAGACAATCAATGTCTGAGAAAACGGACTTTCTTTTGGATTTTCTTTTTGTGGTCATTGTGAGTGATTGCTTTTTCCTTTTATTAGTTTCACATTCTTCCTTTGTTCTAAAACTTAGACTGACATCTAGCTTTGACAATCATAGTATGTTTTATTTTCCTGAGGGGGGAATAACTTATAATGCTGTTTAGTTTTGTACTATTGGTGTGTTGGTGAATTTTTAAACTGTGTGCTAACTGCAATAAATTATATGAACTGAGAACCTTGTGTGCGTTATTTTAATTATGATTACATACTACGTAGATCCTAAGTATGTATTGTACGTGGCGTCTTTATTTTTAATATCAGTTCTGTCCGGAGCTTGTGAGATTATTAGGATGCCTCAACTCACTCAAATGGAAATGTGCAAACATTTTGGCTTTCAGTCCTTTGAGGTACTAATGCACGTTTCTAAAATGTGACCCATTTTCTACAACCTAGATCAAGAATGTTAAGGTAATTCCCTAGCAATCCGTGAATCTACAGAACTTCCAAGTGGCAGCCTGGGTTCTTCCGAATAATGCTGTATGACTAGCTACTCATCCATACACCCCAAGCCATTTTCATGGGTAATTTTATCCTAAGTTGATGGGTCAGATCTGTTCTTCTGTGTTCTGGTGTAAGTGGAAGATTGAAGGAGACCGGATGTCTTAATTTGGAAGATTGCTTGGCTAATGACTAGAATTCTAGGCAATCAAATTAGCAGGCATTCGATTGTTCAAGATTGGCTATATGCATCCTTTTTTTGCTGGGCGAGCTCAGAAGTTCCCAACTTTTAATTCTCAAAGTTTGATTCGTAATCACGAGGACTCTGAACCCTAATTTTTGCAATCCAACTTCACGATGGTCTCCTTGGGTGTGTCAGGATGAGAAAACACTGCTGGTTGATGGAAGGAATTCACAGGAAGAACACATACGCGCTGGACAGGACAGCCTGCAGGGTCCAGGGAGGGCACAGACCTGAGAGAGTGTCTGTAGATCCTCAGATCCATATTTGCTCATAACTTACACCCTTAAAAAAGATACATACGAAGATAGAGTTTTACATTACTACCATCAAATAAAACACGTTTATATATTACATGGCCTAGGGGGATGTGAATATTCTTAACTTCTATAGAAGAAGTGGAATGTAAGGTCCAGAGCTTGAAAATATACTCATGAGCTCCCGGGTGGCTTTGGATGGGAATCCAAAAAGATTTTTTTTTTCTTTAATCATAGAGCACAATCAATAATTTGCTATTTGGAATCCCTGCATTTCCTTTTTTTTTCTTTTTGTTGTTGTTGAAGCAGGATTTCTATCACATGCAACTCACACTTGGTTTTAACCAACCAAACATTGTTTCATGTGAAAGGGGAATGTATAATGAGCTCCACAAAATTATTTCTTCAGCAGTTACAAGCTTATTTTTAAAAAAGTGCTGGAGGTGGGGCAGGGGTTGAGCAGTGTGCATCTTGTGTTCTCATTTCCTGTAGTAACTGGTCATAGTACCTCAAAACTTTCTGAAGATGTTGAGAGTTATAATTTAGTTTCACTGACTAGCATCTAGTTTAAAATGAGGAGCATTATCCTAAACTTAGCTGGATATACTTACAAGGACAATATTTTGACATGTGATTTGGAAGAAATAACTTCTTAAAACACTCCTTGCAAAACTAGAACAGAATATTAAGTCCATAAATTGCCACGTTTGTTAAGAGAAGTGAAGGAAGCACTTGTTCATTTGCTACATTTCAAAAAAAAATTAATTTGTCATGTAATCATGTTGGAAACCATTCAAATTGATTCCCCCTTTGACATCTGGCTGATGTCTAAAGTGTATTTTAACTATGTGATTTCATTTACTTCTGAAACCATCTGTTTTTTTAGATAATCAGTTATGCCCTAGATCATTGTGGGCCCAGCACTGTGTGCTAGTCATTCCCTGGGGCATAAGCAAGAAGTATATAAAATGGTTAAGGATCTTGGTTTTGGATTTCCTTTCCAGTTAACTATGCTATCAGATTAATAGGTGAATCAAGCAGAGATTTTTCTTTAACAGACTTGCCATGATTACCTATAAATGGGTTATTGGAAGCCTAGAAAAAGGTGAGCACTGTATTAAAAGTACACGCTAGTGCACACTACAATGGCCGAAATACTAATTTTCCAAGTAAATCTCTTGTTTTTCACTCTTCACCAAAGAAAAACAGTTGAGTTTTTTACCCAAGAAGTAACGCTGCTTAAAAAACCTTGACTCTCACAAGTTTCATCAATAAAACACAAGTATACAAAAATTAGACTTTACAAGCCTCATTGTGTCAGGTAAGGATTCAAACAAACAAAAAATAGTCCTAAGATCTCAAGATTTCCTGTATTGCATTTTAGTCCTGTAAAACTTCAAACATTCTTGGATTTCTAATATAATCAGGGAAACTTTTATATACCTCTGGTTAGGAAACTCAGATAATTTTAGTTGTAATTTATAGATACTGGTCTAAGTTTTTGTTTAATTCTTTGGTACAATGTTTGAAATTGCTGATAAAGTACAGTGAATCAAGTAAGTGAATTTTGAAATCCAAGACAGGAGAGCTCAGTCGTTTTCACTACACTCATTTGCCATTAAAATGTTAGAGATTATACCATTTGAGAAATAAAGCAATAGTTTTATTATTGTCTTTTTAAAGCAAATAGCTTTTAGGAGTTTCATTTTGGCTATGGTCCAAGTTTATTACACTGACGAGATTTTGTCCCTTATGTTAACATTTTTCTACCTTTTGCCTGTAGAAACATGGCAAAATATCTTTGCATGTGATCCTTTGGTCTACAGTGTAGAACTACCTATCTGTTAAATGAGAAAGAAACATGTTTGCAGCCTCCCCACTCCTTCTTAGATTTTCTTAATATCGTGAAGGTTTAGCTAAAGCAGTCAGAGCTTATTGATGTCCCTGGAGGTTTTTAGAAATAGTAATTTACTTTCAGAGACATTTTAGAAATTAGACTTCTAGTATTTTTGCAAGCTGACCCTTTTAAAACTTATTACTAATTTTTGTAATTTCTCCAAAACGAAGCTGAACTCTTTAAGTTTAAAACATTGTAACGAGACAGGGTGAGGTCAGAGAAATGAAACAGTAGCTCGAAAAGTTTCTCTTTTAAGCCCAAATGCCTTATTACATGAAATTGTTCAATTAGTTATCTAGATAACTCAGGCTCCCAGAGTAGCTTTTTCCTAAAATATTGAAGCACTTGAAAGAAACGGGATTTTTTTTTGGAAAGAGATGAATTTACCAGTTAACTTTTCTGATTCTATTGTAACATTTGCTAGTTTAGCGTTGATCATAATCGCTAGGTTTATATGAGCCTGGCACTTCCCTTCGCTGCGGGGTACTTTACAAAACAATTTTTTGAAGACTGAAATTTTTCTTGCCTTTTCAGGCACTTTTCCCCTCTTTCTGATCTTGAGTGGCTTTGCATTGGAGCTTGCAGTTTGCTATAGGAAGCATTCTCTCTAGTTCGTTTGGCAAGAGAAGAGTGAAAACCCAATTTGGCTTTAAAATGTAGCACATTAGTGAGTAACAGTTTCAGTGAGGATATTTAGAGTGGCTTTGAGAGGCCGTGTGACACCCATAGAGAGTCCATTCACGGAAATGACTTATTTACGATTTGTCATAATCTCTGTAATTAATCATTAAATCAAGTCGTTTTTATTAAATGTCAGTCTGCATGCTTAATATTAGCTATACAGGAATTTTAAGAAGTCATATTGGCCTAAATATTGAAGTTTGTAAGAAGTATATTTGTAGTTAATATGAAGTGGTGAATGGAAAATGTATTCGAAAATTAGTAAACACTTATAGGGTAGATTAAATCTGTTGTTTCCAAACATAATGCATATAGAACTGTACTGAACTTGAAAGAATGACATACCCTTATTTATGTGTGCTATGCCAGGCCAGTGCTAACTTTGATATGTGATAGGGCTTAAAAGAATGCATCTTAACCATATGTCATTAAAAAATATATATTACTTAAAACATTTGTAAATAAGGGCATGTTTACTTCATTTAAAGAATCATCCTCAATGCAGTGTGTACTTTACCTTTGAGAGGATTAGTAAAGACACCAACATTTTTGTATGTCTAGTGCTCCGAAATAATCTTTGATCAAAGTAAAAACATGTAGGTTTTTCATGTGAATCTCTTACATTTGTTTTTAAAAGCAGACGAAAAATATACATGTATCTTTTCTGCGGACCATTTCTTTGGAAACGTATCACGTAGACAAGCTGGTTGCTAATATTGAGGTGTGACTATTTCAGGTTTACTAGACACCACAATGCTTCCTAAGGATGTCTATTTGGACAATTTTCAAAAAAGCACAATGGTATAATAATGGATAATTAAAACATTTAAGGAAAGTATTTATTTCTTGTGAGCCATAGCCATAGACGTTAGTGACATTTATTTGTCTATAGTGTAAAAAAAAAAAATCCATTTCTTCTGTCTTATAACGGTTTCTCGGTGTCACTTAAAGTCCTCATTGAATAGAAGAAATTTGAGCCCAGAACCATATCCCAAGAAGAGCAAATTTATAATTTTTTTTCTATAACTAACTGCCTTTGATAGAGAGAGAGCCTCTTGAGGATGGGCCAGGAGGGGAAAATGGTGCAGGTGTACATTGAAAGCCTAGACATTATACACATGCCCTTGGCGTAGCATTTGTTTAAGACTTCAAAATCCCCAAGATTCTGCAACTGAATAAACCAAAAGAAACTGAAGGGGGGGGAGGTTCTTATTTCTGTTGAGACTCAAACTAAAATTCATACTTCACCCAGTCCGCTCTGTTTCCCTCCATGTCTTTTATCAACCATCGGAGGGTATATTTGATGCAAGGGGTGATTTTGACACCACTGCACCAATAAATTTTCCAACCAAGTTGCTTTTGTGTCTGAATTTCTACCATTTTGAAATAATGGGAACAATTTTGAAATGAAAATGACATTTGGGATTGGCCCTCCTTGATAGTCTGCACCAGCATACTATACATCTCCAGGGGGGTGGGGTGGCAGAACACGTGGACTAAGGAGCCCCCCACTTCATATTTCCAGGGGCTTATTACAACAAATAACATCGAACAGGGTGAAATCCTTAGGTGAAGAGGAAACAAAATCAGAGGGTATGTTGGGGCACAGGGAAGTTTTGTTTTTCATACTGAGTGTGGAGTCTAGAAAATGTGGTGATTTCTCACATTCTATTTATATGTTATTTTACTTGAGGGATGCCTCAAAGCAGTACTAGAATCACTTATGTGCAAAAGGAAGAGGGAGGGAGGGTTTGTCATCATTTGTTCAACTTGCTTTGTAAAGGTGCTTATCTTGCAGTAAAAATAATTCTTTAGTCAAAATACAGGCGGTCTGTAGGTTTGACCAGCATGGAAGGATTTTAATGATTGAAGTGTTTCTGTTTAAAAGTCAGTCAAGTAACGCCCTCGAAGGCAATCAGTCCTCATATTGTTATTCTTATTTAATAATACATATATAATTTTTTTCTCTCTCCAAAAATAATGGAACTTTTAGGCATTATAAACCAAAACAATCCCAAGCTTACATCTGTATCCTGAATTTTAAAATTTGCATTCTGGACTGGCTGCTCTTGAAATAACGAATAAATTTTGTTATTCAAACTGCAAAAATCTAACGGCCAGAATTTGAAAATAATCTCATGGTCCAATTATTCTCCATTATTTGAAGACCTATATTGTGTGTCTGATCCTCTCCCCTTATAGATTGCTGTATCACACGTGCTTTCACCGAGACCAATCTCGAATCAGACAAAAAAACTTAGAGCTGGAAGGAACAAAAGTGATTTCCAGTTTATTTATCCTGGAAGTGGATGAGCAGGTGCAGGGCCAGGCATAAGGGATGGGAAAGAGCTCCCAGGACTTTGCAAACATTTCCTACGTTCCCCAAACCATTGGCTATCTATCATCTCAGACACAAGCTTTTCCTCTCTTTAGAAGCACGCGAAGGTTGAATCCCTTGCTCTGGGCACATCTTTGATTGAGTCTGAATCCGAAGTCAACATTCTGGTTATGCCCAAGGGATCAAATCTGCATTCTGTAATTATATATTTACCGTCGTTGCGCTTACCATTGTCTGCTATATGTATTTACAAACTGAACCCAAGATTGGAATTCTACTATTTCCTTTCCTGACTCGGATCCTATCGACTGTTTTAAAAATACTGCAGCAGAATGCTGTCTCCTGCTGTCAGTGGAGGACATGTTTCGGGCCCTCTGCTTTAGGCTCCCCAAGAGCTGAAGCCCTGGCAGGACTCTACTGACTGACACGCTCTCCCTCTCTGCTCCCAGCCACAAAAAGGGTTGCTTGGGTTTCCAAAACATGTTATTTGTTCAACCACAACGAGGCACCGCTCCTTGCAGGCTACTGACTGCAGGGCTGACAGAGCTGTTGCTGGCCATGCGAGAGGGAGAGAAGAAACATGACGGCATGACCGGGTGGCAGCCAGACAGGAGCCTCCGAACTCATTTGCTGCCCAAGTGGGAGAATTGAATAGTTTTCCACTTAATCTGAAAATTGGCCTCGGTTCTTGGAATGTTTCTCACCTCCTTCTCTCAGCATCAGCTGCTGAAAAGAAGCCTGAAGAGAAAGTTGGGGAAGGTCTCCCAATGACACGGGAGGAACCGTGCCCTGACACCTTCGTTTCTCTGTCCGTGCAAGACCACAGTGGTAACACCCGCCTCACCCTCACCTTTGGAATAAGAAAGCAGGCACGCAGAGCATCACACTCAGAAACAAGGCACCTGTACACCTGAGGTGACCTTGCTATTATGATCATTATTATTTGTTGCGCCAAGATGAAGCTTCTCCTTCTCAGAAAGCCTTCTGACCAATGTGGATTTTTCTTCAATGTGGCTTTTTATGATTTTAATCCACTGAGTGCTTACCATGTCAACTTTATTTCAGTTTTCAGCAAGCCCCCGAGGAAAGCAATCGCCACGTGAAGCACGAAAGTTAGGGCACCACAGTAAAGGAGATGATTGCACCTTCCCAGGTGGGTTCACAGGTGGACACACGTTTACGCACACGGACCTCATATAACTCACGTCCCGCTTTTGCCAGACCTGTCAGAGCCTTTTCAACTCTCTGATTATCTCATCCAAAAACCTAAGTTGCATACAGATATTTTTTCCCTTCGTGTCGAAGAGACCAAGCCCGAAGCTTCGGGTCACGTTTACACTTGTGTCCTAATATGAACCACAGCATGATTAATATATATCATGGTAACGAACAGCCCCGGCTCCCCGGGGAGGCGCACAGATGGAAAGTGATTTACCCAGAGACTTAAATGAGTTACTCTGATCGCACCAGGAGAAGGTGGCACAGGCCGGATCAGAGCTCCCAGCATCTCAGTCTCCGGCCTCACATCACCGACGTGCTCTGTTATGTGTTGTTAGAAACATGTTGTGGTACGATGACACTCTCTGGTCATATTGTATCATAGCGACTAGATCCCTTTAGAGGAAGATGCACCTGATCAAAGTCTGTTCCTTATAAGGAAACCCTGAGCCGCTATTGCCTGGAAAACACTTACAGTCCATCCTGTCCACGTAAATGGGCGTCGTAAAGCCTTTTCAGAGTGTCCACTTTGCGTTTTGATGCAATGCCACTTCACAAAAGGATTCGTGCCACACTCATCTCTTTCTATTTTCCTCTCTCCCCTCGATGTAATGACACAAATCTTCCTTTTCGTTTTATAATATTCATAGATATTTTAAAAGGCAATGACTTTAACAAGACATGTTTGGTGAAATAGTCCCTTGGGTTGATATATTTAAGAGTTTGGTTTCGAAAAAAAGTTGAAAAACAACAAGAACCAAAAACAAACAAGGCCCCCCCCCCCCCCCACCCCCCCCCCCCCGCTCGGTGCCATAGACAAGAGTCCAAAGGACATTAGCTGCTCCATTGCACACATTGGAAAGGAGAGTTTGCTGTGAGCTCAGTCCTTCTAATAGACTGGCAATTTTGTAAAAGGTTTAGAGGATTTTGTTTAACCATTTCTGGATGTGTTTTTAATGAGCTCATGATGGTTTATAACAAAGGCCAGGTTGTGCGTTTTGCGGCATTTTCTTCCCTGCTCCCTCCCTGCTGACCCAAGGAATGGGCACCTGGGCTCCTCTCCTGGCTCACCTATGGGGGTCAAGGTGGTGGGGCCATCTCCGGGCCTGTCTTCGTGCCAGGGATGAATCATGCAGTAGGCAGAGCGGAAGGAGTCCCTTTGTTGACAGCTTTCCATCTGGACTTTGGATACGGCTGACCGTTCACGTAGAGCGTTGGTTAGCTGGAAGGGGCTACAGGAGTCAGCTCCTCCATAAGGGATCAGGAGCATGTAAAGCATCAGCAAAGAATGGCCCAGGATTTCATCTGCAAAGCTTAGAGAAGCATCTCACTCCCCGAGTTTCAGAGACCTAGGTCTGTGAATGTGTATGACTGCAGCTTTGACATGCTGGCATTTAATATTCAATAGGATCGTTTACAGCCCTGTTCAGATAATCTGACTGGAGTACACCTGAATAAATACATCGAGCTCAGGTGGCTAGAAGTGAACCCCTTTCGAGTTTAATCATTAAAATAAACAGGGCTATTAAGATGAATTTCAGTTCGTCATGTATAAATGTAAAAGGCTCCATAAGGGATGGTGTTTTGTGATTCATATAGGAATATGATGGATGTATGATACGTTTTCCACAGCTATTTAAGAAAAAAAAAAGATTATCTTAGTCATGGGGTAAAGTTATGTGATGCATTGCACCACCCAGGCTGTGTCTGGGCCAGTACAGATTTTTTTTTTTTTTTTTTGTGAAAGATTACTTTTTGGCAAACTAGATATGCAAACGCCAAAATACAGTAAAACCACATTTAATTGGACCTACTTGCCAACTTCTTGAACACAGCTTGGATTATTCCACTGGAGGCTGCTTCTGTTAAAAGCTGGGGGAGGAGGAAGTGGCATATTGACAAGGCTTCAGATAATTTTTTTTTTCACTCGAAGTACAATTATGCAATGAGCCAAGTTTGGAAGTATTTTACTATGTTTAATAATTATTATTAAAGATATTGTAAAACATATGCATTTGTTAAGTGGAATGTAATGGGAGTAAAATCCTGTCATAAATTTTACTTCGGATTTATTTTCCTATTTTGTTTTTTATTTGACAGCCTTCCAGATCGGTTCTAGCCAAAACCATGCACTCTAATACATACCGTACTTGATATCAAAGTGAGAATATGAGTAATTTATAGAACCCGAGTGAGAAGAGTTCTCTGCTCTTAGCCAGCTCCTATGGATCTGCCACCTCTGTTCAGGTAGCAGCTGACACATACAGCACACGCCGGGAGTGAGAGAACAGTGATCGAGAAGTCCTCCACCTGGAGAAAGCTGCCACATCCTTCTCGACGGATGGCAAGCCCCCAATCCCCTTGGCCTGGCCACGTCTATTGTTCAAGTGTCTACCCTTCCAGGAGAAGGATAACTCTTTCTTGAGGTGTGGGTGGGTCTAGGAGCATCAGACTCAGCTCAAGAGGGGTGCGTGAGGATTCACTGGCTATCCGTGGTGCTGCTCAGGTGAGTCTTCTCTTCAGGTGATACCGTCGTCCCTCACTCAGAAAGCTGAGACGGCATGACATCAGTTTGCTGATGCTGTGTTTAAGCACATCTTGAGCTTAAACAAATTTATATTGTTTTTACAGTCTCTTTTCCAAGGGAGAAAAAAAAAAATGCCCCCGAAACTGCACTTCTTGAAACTGAACAAAGGTGCCATCTCTAAAGATTAGCAAGCCGCTCTGGATTTATGCTGAACTCCACCTGCTCTGTGAAAACCCCATGGTTTTCTCACAATCCCACTCAAGCTGCTTAGCAATTGGGCCCTCTCTTCTGAGTGTGGGTATTCGTCAGTTTGACTTCTGTTTGCCCTGTCGTCCCGTCGTTTTCTTGTGCCATGCCACAGCCAGCGACCAGGGAAGGAAGACAGCAGGGAGAGGAGAAGGCAGAGCCTTGGGGCCCCTGCAGCTAGCGGGGCAGGCTCCCCCACCCCCACCCCCAGCGGGCAGGTGGGCAGCGACCCTAGGTGTGTTTTGAACGCGTGCCCGGGGACCAGGGAGCTGAAAGCAGCTCTGCGGCTGTGTGGGGTGGACTGCAGCAGTGTGAGCCCTGTGTCTGCACAGGGGACATGAGGACATCTGGACCGTGTCCCTGTGAGCAGGGCTCCTGCTGCAGGCCTTTGAAAATCCTGCCACAGCGGCCCCCCAGCGCCTTGGAACTTTTTCCTGGAGAATTTAGAAGAGCCAGTGTCCTTGATTTCCTGGACATCTGCAGCCTCCCCACGTGCGGGGGCCCAGGGAGCATCCTGCGCCGCCCCTCATTCTAAGAGCCTAGAGCTAGGAGAGGGGGTCATGCCTACGACTCTCCAGTCCTCGCTACCTGGCTGTGCACTCTTGAATGAGTGACTTCATTCTCTCTGGGCTTTCCTCACCCGCTTCATCTTTAAAACAAACTCCATGGGCCATGAGACTCTGAGGTTTTTTTCAGTTCTAAATTCTTGGGTTTTTTGTTTGTTTGTTTTACCTGTTCATAATGCTGATGGAACTTGGGCTGATTAACAAGAAAATATTTTCCAATTAGAGTAGAAGTGGTGACTAACTCACCACTTCGGCTTCTATAGCTCGTTGCCACGAAAGGCAGTCTCTCTCGGATAAGGGAGGGCCACGGGCAGGGCAGGTGAGCCTTTCCACCGGCCTTTGGATTCTTAATATCTAACTGTATTGACAAGCGGACATCCTTCCATGTCTCCCTTTGAGCCCAGCAGGTCTGGGTCCATTTCTGTTTTCTGATAGGAGGCAGCTGAGAGGTCCTAAATAGATGTTAGGCAAGAGCCCATCTAGGTCCATGCTTTGTTTACACTGCACCGCTTTTGGGAAAGTGAGGGGGACGTTACCACCCTCACTGCTGTCGCTCATCATCTTAACTAGTGGCGCACATGTGCAAGGGCCACCTGGCCGAGCAGTCTTCCCCGTTAGTCCTGCAAAGTGGTTTTCTGCTTGTTTAGCTCCTCACAGAGCCTTGGTTGGACAGCTCCCCGCCACCTTCCCGCACAGGACAGGGCCTCGCATATGGAAAGGCTAACTCTGGTAGCTTCCATGGGAAAGGGCACACCAAGGCCCATTGCTGTGGGTGTGGTTCATGGAATTTGGAGTGTCCTGGGGGGATTGCTGATAGGTCTATGGATCAAAGATCATTTCAGTTATCATCAAGAGAACACCCCACACTCACAGACGGACTCCGAAATTACAGAAAACCAAATTCTTAGCGACTGTCATAAAAATCCCATGTTCCACCATTTGCAGCCAGACCACCGACCTAGTCGTTCCCCATGTTTCTAGCATGTATCTAATCCAGCTCAGCATGGGGGAAAACCCTCCCAGAGTGTTGTGTGAGAAAAAACAATCCAAGAGAACGATTGAGGACTAATTTGTACAAGAGTCTCACTCAAATATTTTCTCTTTTATTTTTTTTCATTCCGAAGTCACAAAGTAAAATGGTTGCTGAATTAAAGATTAGCATGTAAGACTGAAATAGGACTACATTCTTATATTAGTTAAAATTCTTTTGGTTGCAAGGAATAGAAATCCATCTTAAGCTAGTTAAGCCAAAAAAGAATTTTATTATAAGGCTCCTTGGATTCAATGGAATCCGAAAAAGCGATACGGGAGGCCTTGGGAGCGGCCAGAATTAGGAGCACAGAGGCTGTCAGGGTCTGCTCTCCTCTCCCTGCCTCCCATTCCCGTTCTGCTGATTGGCATTTTCCATCCCTCAGTCCACATGGTGGGACGGGCTGCCAACTGTTTCGGCATTTCCATGTCTTCATCTTCAGACTCCTTTTGTCAGTTACAGTTCCCAAATCCTGGGGCAGGATTCTGGTCAGCCTGTTTGGACCGGGGGTGCCCACCTCTCAACCAATAGGCTGTGCCAAAAGCAAGGCCCATGGTCCCCATGGTGGGACCCCACCCTCACCCCCGTGGGAGAGGGTCAGGGGCATGGTTCCCAGGGGGTGGGGATGAGGTGGGCACTGAGCAGACGGAACAGTAGGGCCCCACTGAGTTTCTCTACCAAAATCAAAGGGAAACTATGAAAAAATACTATTTATCTGGAAGTGAGAATAATATATTGTCCTTTGTGGTCCAACAGTGGTTATTAATCTCTAATCCGTGGCCAAATAGTTAAGTGGAATAACGTAGGTTTTCTAAAGTATAAACTATTAATTAGTTTTCATTTAACTTAGTTCATCTGATCTCCCTCAAATTCCCTATTGTTGTATAATCTCGGAGCAAGTTCATGTACTTTTTTGTGGAATCCTTACCTGGTGAGCCCACGGAATTCAGTGGCCGACCTTACCTTTCAACTATTTGATGGCGATCAGACAACGGAGCACAGTGAGCAGAGAAGACAACGGCTTTCCCCTCGTGTAGGGCACAGGAAGGACAGTCTGTGAAATGGAGAACTCTGCATTCACAGCAGGCAAGGCATGTGTGTTCTCTATCTGCGGACATGGGCGCTGTGAGTCCAGAAGAGGGCGGGGCCAGGAAGGCCAGTGCTGCTTCGTGTGAGTGAGGTCCTCTGAGCCAGGGCGTCGGCTATCAGCAGTACTAACCCTCCCAAGTGCCTCCAGGGTCCCAGCTGGGAAATTCGCCTGCCTGGTGGAAAGAGAGACTGGCACCCATGCGCTGAGGTGAAGAGACATACTCTTGCCGTTTGCACGTATGGCTCATCACTCCTTAGCTACTTACTGTCCCTTTGCTAAAGACACAAAATACTCAGTTTGAAGGAGGCTCCTGGTTGGAGTTAGGTCTTCAAGGCCAAGGTGGAGAAGCATGAGGCTCCTTGACTCAGTGTGTCTCCAATTGTCTAGAAAGCATATACGAGTGTTTTAGGTACCATGGATTTCATTGTTACTTCAGCCCCCCCCCCAATTATTGTGATCTGCATTTGGGGAACTTTGGAGGCTGACAAAGGATGTTGCCTCTTTTCCAGCCTTTGTCGGTCTTGGCCCCCTCCTGTGTGCCTCATGAGAGGCAACTAGGAAGCCAGGAGAGAAGAGTCTGTGCTTCGAAGCAGGCAGCCCAGGGTTCAGATCGAGCCTTGGGTCGACGTTTCCTCTCTACGGCAGAGATCCCACAACCGCCCCTCAGAAAGGCCTTGAGGACCAGACCGGCCAGATGGCACCTCTCAGGCAATGGAAGCGTTGCACCTGCCAGGACCCTTCCAGTCACAGGTGACAGAAAATGGACTCAGACTAGCTGGAAAACACAAAGGAAATGATTAAGTCATGTGTCGGAGAGTCTGGGGGTGGCCGCGGCCTCAGGGGTGACTGGGCACAAGAACTCAGATGACAGCCTTAGGTTCTGTCATTCTCTCTTTCCCCTCCCCATCCCCTTTCTTGGGTTCACTTCTGTCTTTACAGCCAAAGATGGGCTTTCCTCACATGGTGGGGGACCTGGGCCTGGACAAAGATGGTGTCAGCTGGCCTCATCCTGGAAGTGACCCCCGAGGGAAGAGGATGGCTTCCTCTGAACACCCACATTTAAACCCCAAGGGAAGAATTCTAACCTGACCTAGATGGTGTGCTTGTTCCCAAGCCATGGAATAGCTTCTTACAGCCACTGTGAGTAGAAGCCTTGAGTCAGGCCACCCAGAGGAGGAAGTCAGGCTGTAGGAAGTTTGCAGGGCCCTGAACACAGATGGGAGGATTTCAGCAGGGAGCCAAGGGCAGGAGGAGTTTCTGTTCATGGGTTCCTTAGGAAAGACAAATTTGATTTGGGTGTGGGATGGTAGGAAAAAAGTGATATGGCAGAAGGCGACTATTTATTAAGTGACTGCTGTACACTTGGCCCTAGCGGTACAGCAATGCCCTGCCCTCATAGAACTTATGGGTTAGTGAAACAATTAAACAGAACATTTTAGTAAAGCATCATAAGCGTTATGAAAAGAGTAAATAGCAAGGGGAGTCCAGGGAAGACTTTCTAGCAAAAGTGACAGGGGGTATGAGTTGGTTATACAATAAGGGGGTGCAGAGTGCTGGGGGCAGAGGGATCAGCATGTGCAAAGGCCCCAAAGAGAACCAAGTGGCTTTGACGGGCCTGGTAGTTCCTTCCCTGGCCAGTCTGAATGGTTGGAGCACTGTTGGGGAAAGGTGTGTTCATTTTCTGGGGCCGCCATAACAGATTACCACACACTTGGTGGCTCAAAACAATAGAAATGTCCTCTCTCTCGTGGTTCTGAAGGCTGGAAATCCGAAATTGAGATGTGAGCAGAGCCACCCTAAGGGAGAATCTTTCCCAGCCTCTTATGTCCCAGCCTCTGGCCGCTCCTGGCCCTCCTGTGGCTGCACCCTCCCAACCCTGCCTCTACCTCCACGTGGCCTTCTCCTGCATGTTCCTGTCCTCGCCTCTCTTGGGTAATGCAGATGATCGCCTCATCTCAGGATCCTTAACTGAGTGCCACCTGCAAAGACCCTTTCTCCAAGTAAGGCTACATTCCCAAGGTCTGGGTGTGAGGAAGTGGACATACCTTTTGGGGGCCACCATCCAGTACAGGACAGAGGGTGGAGTAACGACAAATGCTCTGGACTGAGTATCAAGGCCAGGTCCTAAGGAATCAGGATCTCATCCTACAGCAGGCCAGGGATGTTTCAGATTGCATTCTAGCAAGAACACTGTGGTGGTTTTGTGGAAGCAGGGCTGTGGTCTGTCAGGGGGCCATTGCCGTGGCTCAGGAGGGAGGGAGAGGGGCTGCCCAAAGGAAGCAGCTGAGCCAGGGATGGAAAGAAGGGGATCGTGGATCTGCATAGGAAAGCAGGTCAGCGGGACTTGGGGATGGGTTGGTGGCAGGTGGCAGGACGCAGGCAGAGGGATCTTCATGGCAAATGTATATCGTTATGCTATATATTCTGCATATTAATTTTTTCCCAGGGGACAGCCTGGAAGAAGGAAAGAATGCTGGCTTTGGAAATGAGCTAACCCTGGGTTCAAATCCCAATGCTTTCACTTCCCAGCTTCTTGACCTTGATTGTTTCTCATTTTCTCTGGACCTCCATTTTCTCCTCAAGAAAATGAAGATACAATACTGACTTCCGAGGGCTCTAGGAAGAATGAAGAGACAGCTTGCAAAGGGTGCCTGGCACAGAGCCCAGCACCACGTGGGTACCCCAAACCTGCTGGTTACCCCCCCTTCCTAGCTGGACCAGCCCCCTTTCCTTCTGGGGCTTCTCCCACCCCCCTACCCCCAGGTTCAGCTGCTCCCACCTCCTACCTCGCTCTCATTGCTTCCTGGCCAGCTGGCGCCTCACCTGCAGACCTCTCCTGGGACCTGCCTATAAGTCCCCCTCTCCCCTGTCCCTGGCCCTTCAACAAATGTTCTCTAGCTGGTTACTCTGAAGTAGCACAAACTGTGAACGCCGATAAGCTGTGAAACGGGTGGTCTTAGGCCCTGAAGCACTTGTTTCATTCCGTTCCTGCTGCAATTCATCCGTTCAATCACTTCTTCCTGCATTCCCACAACCCCTCACTCAACGTGCAGAGCGGGCCGGGCCTGGCACAAACACGAAGCACAATGTAACTCATTCCACCTCCTGCACTTTGCGGATTGCACTGGGCCACCGATCTTCTCTCGCACCCCTGGATTCTCCTGATAGGCTGCCTTCATGGCTTCCCTCTGGCTCTGAAATCTCTGTAGGTAAAGTGAGGAGTAGCTTGAGTTAGATGCCCCAGGAGGCAGAAGGTGTCCCCTTTGAGAGCCTATCCCCCCAAAATACCTCTCAGGCAGATTTCCAATCTCATTGGCCACGTTGTCCCCAGCCCATCTTCTGCCACCTCCTTCCCACTCCCACTCATGGCCCTGTCTGGTTAGCTGAGAGGGCAGGGCCAGCCTCTTTTTTTTTTTTTTTTTTTTAGATTTTATTTATTTATTTGACAGAGAGAGACACAACGAGAGAGGGAACGCAAGCAGGGGGAGTGGGAGAGGGAGAAGCAGGCTTCCCGCTGAGCAGGGAGCCTGATGTGGGCCTCGATCCCAGGACCCTGGGACCATGACCTGAACCGAAGGCAGACACTTAACGACTGAGCCACCCAGGCACCCAGGGTCAGCCTCTTATTTACTTAGAGTCATGTTTTAGGAACAAGAGCACAAAAACCTGTGTGGTTTTCTGGGACTGGCCTTGCACAAAGTGGAGAAGGTCTACCACACTCTGCCCCACTGGGGGCTTGGCTTGCTGTTTTGGGCAATGGGGAGGCCTCTGTTTTCCCCCTTTATGCTGCCGGAAGCCTCATGGTGCTCAGAGTTATGTGTATGCAAGTAAATGTGTCCTGATGGGATTTGCATATGTCAGGAGCCCTCTCCATAAAAGGACGTTCTCAAAGACTTTCAGCAGAGGTTCTGAGACACTGATTCAACCCACCACCTCAGACATGCTGTCATGAGGAAGGGGGAGATAGTGTGAACTCCAGGAAGGCAGAAACTTCAGGAAGAACAAACAGTCATTCCATGAATCAATGCATTCATTTTTCCATTAGCATCATTCAAGGCCCTGTGGGGCTTACCACAAAGAATCAGAAACCATCCCTGTCCTGCAGGACCTCAGAGAGTCTAGAGAGAAGGAGGTGAGTATGCAAGTCCACGTGTCTTGCTTTAAGACTATCACAAAAAATGCTGATTTCCAGTTGGAACCTCATGTTGAATGCACTCTGGGTCACTTGATTTATAAATTCCTGCTAATCTCTCCAACAATGTTTCAGGATAGGTATAAACACCCATTTCACAGACGAGGAAACAGAAGGGCGGAGTGTAACTTCTCCAGGAACCAGGCTTTCTAACCCAGTTCTGCTGACCCCAACTATTAAATCTGCTTGTCAAAATTTAAATTAAAAAAAAAAACAGATGAAAGAGAATTTGACGCATTAGAGAAGTATTCTTCCTTTTGCAAAAGAATTTGGTTCTTTAATCCTTTAACTTTTGAGTGATTATAGAAACTTCCTGATAGAATTTTCACTCACCTGACTTTTCTCCACAATTTCAGGAACACCTCCACAGGCAGCATGAGGCTTCACTGGTGGAGGTGTCTGTTGCTCTATCTAGAATAGTACACAGCCACGGCGGCTTTGGTGATTCCAAAATTTGATATGAGAAGGCTCCAAAAAGGAATTTCGAGCCAGAAGGGAATTTAGATTCTCTGAGCCAAATCTCTCATTATCAAGCATGTGAATTGAGATCAGAGAGGTTAAGTGACTGGCCTAAGGCCACACAGCTGGATCGTGGTGGGGAGATGAGACTCGGTTTTGCCCAGTGCTCCTCAGCAGGGTGAGGGAGGTGGCTCTGCCCTCAGGTTCTGTGGCCCACAGAAGTGCTAGGAATGAGCACAGTCACCTCTACTTGATGGAGTGACCCACAGTGCAATCATTCCCAACAGTTTACACGCCCAGGAGCCAGACGTCCCTGGTGCCGTGTGGGTGAAACCCTGTGAGCAGCCTCGCCCTGTTCAGTCCCACTGCTGTGCATTAAGGGATCAGTTTTCATTTAATTGAAGTTTGACGTATTCTAAGCTGAGGTGGCCTTGCTTTGGCTTTCGGAAGAAAGAATGCAGCGTTAGCCCGAGTTTGAGTTTCACATAGCAGCTTCCAATACCTGAAGGAGACTGCCCTACTACTTTCTAGAGTCTTTCTGAACTGAACTTAAAGGTCTGTGCACTTGCCTTCTTCTTTGCTGTTCCTTTCTCAGCCGGGCCTCACATCTCAGACTGCAAGGAGGTGTGACTAGGGGAGCTGAGGCCCGTGGAAAACAGGCTGCCTCCCCTTCAGCACTTGGGTCATTCGCGGGGGCGTTCTCTTGGAGTAGAGGATGAAGCCAGGGAAGGCTCTGGAAATGCTTGCTTGGCTTTGCTATTGTCGCTGTTGTTTACCCAGGCTTCCGTTTGTGTACCACCCACGGGCAGGGTCCTGGAGGCCAGCAGACGGGATCCTGGGAGGGAGGCCACAGAGTGTGAAGGTTAGCGAGGGACATAAATCAGCCCACAGCCCCGCCAGGCTTGTCAGCTTCTCCTGGCCTGCAGAGTCCTTCCCGCTCTCTGACTCTGGAAACTCCAGCTGCCTCTCAGGCCCTGCCTTCTCCTTGGCTCTGCACAATCGCGGTGCGCACATGCTGTGTCTATCCTGTGTCCACGCTCACGTGCTGCCTCCGCCGGGCCTGCTCTTGCCCACGGCTGGTCAGACCCCACTCTGAGTCACACTTGACATTCAACATCCCTTTGGAGTCTCACACCGGCCTCAGGCAGTAGATGTTTTCCCATCGTGATGCATGAGGAAACAGGGTTCACAGGATGTAAGGGACTTGTCCAAGGTCACCCGTGGAGTGAAGTGCGGAGGCAGGCTCAGCTCCTGGTCCTCAACACCTGCTATAGGGCCGATGCTGGCGCTGGGGTAGGACATGGTCTCTGACCTTCAACCAGCAATGGGCCTGGGGGACAGGAGTGGTTTTCTTTTCTGATGTATACATTTCTGTTTTCCAAATCTTTTTCAACAAGCCCACGTCACTTGTGTCATTGAAAATGACATTAATGACCGTGGACTGCAGACAGGTGCTTACTGAGCACCGGACCTGTGTCATCTTATTTATTAACCCTATCCCGTGACTGCCATCCTGGCTTTCTAGAGGAGGAAACCAAGTTGGAGAAATGTGAAATAACCAGCAGAGTCGAACAGTCAAGAACAGCAGAGTCAGGCTCAGGCCCAGGGAGGCCTGACGGAGCTTTCCAAGGGGAGATGAAGCTTTGTCTTAGGAATAAAAGGAGCAATCTGCTTCATGAGAAATGTCCAGAATAGGCAAATCCACAGAGATGGAAGCAGATGAATGGTTGTCGGGGGCAGGGGTGGATGGGGACAGGGTTTCCTTCCAGGTGATGCCATGTTCTAGAATAAGACAATGGTGAGGGTGGCACAATGCTGTGAATGTACTAACAGTCACTAATGGTAGCTTCTATATTTGCATTTTCTCACCATTTTAAAAGTGAAAAAAAATGCAAGAGACGGAAAAGCTGCTGCTGACCATTTCCAGGGCCAGTTACGTTCTGGAAACTCTTTTCAAGAAGGAATACAGTTTCTTCGAAAAACAATAAAAGAATACTAAGAAGAGGCCCATGGGGATGGGGAACCTGAAGACTTGAAACAGGAATCAGATGGCAGTTAGAATTATTTCCTTTGCCAAAGGCGTCTGACACTCGTTAAAATCCTGGGCATCATTGCCTTTGTCATACCCATTTCAGGGTTGGGAAAACTGAGATGTGGAGAGGTTCAGTGACCTGCTCCGGGTCATGATGCTGGTAAGTGGCCAAGCTGAGTTCTGATTCCAGGTGCTCTGACCTCCAGGTCCACACCGGGAACTGCAACCATCACAGATCTGTGTGCAGTCTTATTACCTTATGAGTGCAACACGGTGCAATTTAACTCAGTGAAAACATTGCTGTCTTTACCCTTCCTGCTTTCATCAGTAATAGTTTGTCCAACAAGGAGAAGTGCTTCAGAGGTAAGGGGCTTAGTGAAACTGCTGAACATGGGATCCCTGGCCAGGCTGTGCCGGGTGATGACAAATCATGTTCAAATTAACCTTGCACCCTAAAGGTGGCATTTGGTGGCAGGTGGGGGAGAAGACGTGAGCTCCTGGCCACCTGCACACGGGGACGAGCCTGCGGGCCTCCCCCCGCCAGGACCCCCGCCACTGGTGGGCATGGTGGCTGCCGCTCAGCCCGCGGCTTGGGGGCCCATACTGCAGTGGCCGCAGCCACTGCCCAGGAATGCTGAGCCAGGGGACAGTTGCACCGAGGTGGCATGAGAGAGCATTTGAAGTTTGAAAAACAAAATAAAAAGCCAAATCCACAATCTTCTGCTGCAGATATTCATTTAGTCCTGGTGGGGTGGGAGTTAGGCTGTCTCTCTGTGAAGACATCCCCCTGCAAACCACAGTGGAGTCCATCCTTCAGGTTCTGTTTGGCTAAATAGCAACAAAAACACCAGTAATAACCCAATGCCAGGCAAGGGTCTGCTTTCTGCATGAGGGTTTGGGGCAGAAGCCCCAAGTCTCAGATCCTGGACCGTTGGAGGACAGAGAGCAGGTCCCTGTCATCCTGCTGCCGAGCCCAGCGCCAGGCTTGGTCGTCTCATGCCTGGACCTTTGCAAGAGCCAGCTAACCAGGTTTCCTGCTCGGACTCGTCCATCTTGAGTGACGCACCCGAGTGAACTTTCCAGAGCCAGGTGGAGTCAGCTCCCTCCCTTGTTCCATATCTGGTAGTGGTCTCACATCCTTCACAGAATAACACACAGATTTGAGAGAGATTGGAGATGTTGAGTGGGCAGGTCTGGGCAATTATCTGAGGTTTCACAGGTTTCTGGCCTGGCCAGCTGTGTGGACGATGGTCCATTTCCTGGGCGGAAGACAAGCCAGTGTTGGGACTGGGTGGGTGGGTGGGGTTTGTTGGACAATGGCTCGGCTTTGGACACAATGACATCCGTGCCTGGGACACACACAAGGAGAAATACTCACCGTGATGGAGAAAAAACAGAGGACTTACGACAGGACCTGCGCAACAGCAATGTTTAAGGATGGCCCCTGAAGGGGGTCTGCATGGAGACACAGCGGGAGGCGGCCGGGCTGGAGGCAAAGCTGGGGAAGTGGGTCCTCAAAGTCAGGATGCCAAGGCACACGGGGAGGGAAGAGCTCACGCCACCTTGGGCAGGGGGAGTTTCCGCGTGGTTGGTGCTGGTAGGGGGAGAAGCCAGATTGCAGTGGTGGGTCGCGAAGGTGAGTCAATGCAGACAGTAAGCGAAGGACAACTTCTGTCAAGAACTTCAGCCAAGAATGTGGGAGAAGAAGAATGGACTGAGTCTGGAGAGGAAAAATCTTCAAAAAGAGGTTTTCTTTCTTCCCTCCCTTCCTCCCTCCCTCCATCCCTCCCTCCATCCTTCCCTCCATTGGGGACCCTGGCCAGTCCCACGGGGAAGGGGCTGGTGGAGCAGCAGCAGGGGAAGAGCCAGGAGGGACAGAATGATCCACAGGGAAGGTGGGGCCGGGAAGGGGATCAGAGTCTGGGCAGGGGAGGTCCCACTTTCACCGCTGCCAAGAGGAGGACAGGAGGGGACAGGTGCAGATTAGCCTGGGGTTTGGGGCCAGGAGTTGGGGAAGTCATCTCTCCATCCTTTCCAGCCTTGCCTCCAAGTGCTGCTGTACAAAAAGGACTGCACACACTCGTTCCCCTGCGTGCCTGGCTTTTCTCCACGTCACTGCATCTGCTTTCCCCGTGCCCTTCATTCTGTCTTTCAGCGCAGAGGGGTATCCGGATTTCATGGGACCTGAAGTGTGCACAACGCAGGATGGCTTCACTATCAAAAAGAATGCTCACATCCATGCCTTTGGCAAGTTTTACAAAAATACATGAAAATGTGAACACATTTCTTAGCTCCTCCTAAGACCTTGAAAGGGACCCATGTAAGCTTGTGTCCTCAAAGGTCAAGCTTTCTAAATCTTCCTCAACTCAAATGTTAAAATCCTATGTGATCTTCAAACCTGAGCAGCAGGAACCACAAACCAACCAAAACAAAGAAACCCCCAAAGGAACAAAAAAACTTCCTCCACAAAGCGCTTTAGAATGGAAGGAGAGAGGTAGAGCCTCGGTGTCCTCATCTGTAAAATGGAATTGAGAGCATCTACCCCCTTGCTCAAAGATTAAGTAAGGTGACATATGGAACAGAATCTGGATAGTTCCTTCCCCATAATTGGCACCTCCTAAACCATTGCTAAGGAAATAAAATGCTTTCCTTTCTCACTCATCTCTCTGATCTGCATGTTAGTTATTTGCATGCTCACCTTCTTCTCCTTCCCAGTGGACCCCACACACCTTGCACGTGTCTTGCTATTTTAAATCCTAGATCTTTGCGTCTTGCAGATGGTGGGGCGTTTGATGCATGGATCAAATGAATGGATCGATGGATGAACTGCACATGAACCACTTCTTTAGGAAGATGTTAGGAGACTTGCTTAGAACTCCACCTGAATGAGTTTTCCAGTGGAAGCTGTGGATTCTCTGTGCCCACACCGGGGATTGGGAAGAACAGGAAAGTGTCATGGTGTGTAGCCCTCATTTGGCAGAGGAAGCAGAATGTGGTGAAGTCAGGGCCTTGCTTCAACCAACTTTCAGGGTTTAGCTGGCAGAATTAGGAATCGTTAAGACAGGATGGTGAGCCGTGCTGCTTGGACTAAACATGGCAAAGCCCCCCCCGCCCCCCAAATGAGGCAGAAGCTGTCAGACGCAATTCACAAGTCTAATGAATATGTAGTATAATATGGGTGGATTTCTTACTTTATTCATTTTGAATACATTGCTGCTTCAGGAAATCTCATTTCCCAGAGCTACCTGTGTGGGGAGAAAGTGCTTTATGGTTTACTTTTCAAAGGACTTTCGTGAGGTTAAGTGAAAAAAAATATGTAAAAGTGTTTGAGAAACTAAATGCTACACAAATATATTTTGTTATTGCTATTAATATGCCTCCCTGGCCTGACCTCTCTTCCTCCCCTCTTGCCCCACCTTGTCCTTCCCCTCTCTTCCCGCAGACTCTGTGTCCCACGAATTTCTCCTCATTTCCCAAACACTTCTGGGGCTCGTTGGTCCACATGGCCAGGGGAGCCTGCCCACGCACGTGTCTGCCTATCCCCAGATCCCGAAGTCCTTGAGAAGAGTCCTGGCACACAGTAGGAGCTCTGCAAATGTTCGCTGGATGGATGATACTCTAAGATGACAGGAAAATAGCATTTGTATAATTTCACCTGGATCATTCGGTTGTACAGCCTCTTAAGGAAGGCATATTTAGTTCACAAGACACCGGCCCCCTTCATTATTCCTAGGAAAGAAAAGCCATTCAACGTTCTACAAATGTTGAAAAAAATATGTCCCCTTTCCTCCCAGAAATCATAATATGCCTATTCTGAAGTAACTTCTAAACCACCCTTAGTATCACGTTGAGGAAGTCAGCTCTCTGCTGGGGAAAAAGCCCCAGTGAGATATCCAAGGATATGGGTTTAAATCCACATGATCTTGTCTAAAACCTTTGACTTCTTGGAGTCTCAGTTTCTTCTTGTGTAAAGTGAAGGTAATCATCCTGTCCTGCCTTCCTGGGGGGACTGTTTTTGAAGTCAATAGAATAATGCATGCGTCTACACAAGCCCTGCACCCTTACACTCCCTCCTCCCAGCACAATCTTTTTAGACAGGACCTTGGTAGACACAAAAGATATTTACTGATAAACATTGGGAAGGGGTCAGCAATGAAAGGGAAATACTAGAAAACTGAAGCAACAGCTCTCCCTGGGGGCAGAGCGGTTGGTGGTTTTAGCAGGTGGATTGTTCTAAACCTGGCAAATGAGACCACTTGGTGGGAAGAATGAGGGCATAAAGCATAGGGGAGATAATCCCAGGGTTTCCACTCCTCCTTTTCTGCTCTCACAACACAAGGAATCCATTCTCTGGTTCCCTCAGGACCCTATGCTATGCTGGTCACATCCATATTCCATACCTCCCTCAAAACTGGGTCCTTCCCACTGAGATGCTCAGTATCTGCCATCTTAAAAATAGCCTCCCTCAATCCGATAAACCCCTGGCTCTGTTTCTTCCCTTTCACTGCCCAGCATCCTCAGTGCTCACTCTCTTCACTTCCTTGTCTCTTATTCACCACTGTATTCTTCCATTTCTCCACAGAATCGGCTCTTGGCGAGAACCCCAATGTCCATGGTTCTAAATCCAGTGAACGTCTTGGAATCCAATGAACTCCAGTCTTCATCGTATTTGTGATGATCCTTCCCTCTTCCACAAGGTGCTGCTTTCCTGTGGGGGTGTCCACGGCATGATGCTGTCTGGGCTTTCCTCCTGCCCATGGCTGCTCATTCTCAGTCTCTGGTGTGGGTTGAATCATTTCCCCCCAAAAGATGCTTAAGTCCTGACTCCCGGTACCTAGGAATGTACCTCAATTGGAAATAGGGTCTTTGCACATGGAATCAAGTTAACATGAGGTCATTAGGGGTGGGCCCTAATCCAAAGACTGGTGGAAATTTGGACACAGACACAGAGGCAAGGTGGCCATGTGACAAGAGAGGCAGAGAGGGGCATGATGCATCCATAAAATAAGGAGTGCCACAGGTTGCCACCAGTCACCAGGAGCTAGGAAGAAGCAAGGAAGGACACTCCCCGTGAACCTTCAGAGAAAGCATGCCCTGCTGACACCTTGACTTTGGATTCTGGCCTCCAGAACCATGAGGTAACAAATTTCTGTTGTTTTAAGCCATCGAATTTGGGGTACTTGGTTATGACAGCCCTAGAAATGAATACAGTCTCTTTTTAGGCTCATCCTACATTAGATGTCGATTTTCCTAAACACTTAGACTTTTCTTCATTTCTCTACATATCCTCCTCCCTAAGTGACCTCCTCCACATCCCCACGTCAGCCATGGCTTCTCCGCCTGTAAATCCCCCCATCTCAGTGCTCAACTCAGACCTGACTCCCACGGGGAAGCTTTTGCAGTAGATGCTGTCAGTGCCCGCCCACATGCCTGGCTCTCCTCACTACCAGTTCAGCTTCTTACTGGGAGCTGCTACTCTCTGCCTGAGCACTTTTCCTGGCTGCAGGGGGATGCGGGCAGGCCAGAACACCAGAGAATGAACACCTCCAGGAGCCACCTGCCAACGATGGCAGGCGGGAGCTGGAGAATATCCAACCCAGCTTCCTCACTGCCCAGTGACCTAGAACATCTCTGAGAGACCCCAGCAGACTCAGCCTTACTGGCCCACGGGGTAACCTACTCACTAACTTGGTCCATATGGGCCTTCTTCTTGGTCACTACTCCCCTCTCACGCTTCCTGAGGTCACCTCCCAAACATACTGCTTACACTCAAATCCTCATCTCAGGGTTCACCTCTGGGGGAATCTAACCAAGAGGCTGTATCTGCATTACCAGCTTGGGCCAGGCTCTTCAATTACTCTAACAGCATGATGCACCTTGGCTGCATAGCAGCTCTTACAGTTTATGTGTACATATTTCTCTTTGTGATTATTTGAATAGTGTCTGTTTCTTGTGCTAGAGCGGGGGTCAGCAAGCAACAGCCCTCAGGCCAAACCAGACACAACTCTTCATTTCCATATCGTCTATGGCTCCTTTCAACTACAACAGCAGAGCTGGCTGGTTTCAATGAAGACCTCATGTCTTCCAGAACCAAAATATTTGCCACCTGATCCTCTGCAGAAAAAGTTTATTGACCCCGTGCTAGGCTGTAAGCTTGTATCAGTTAGCTTTGGCTATGTAAGGAACCATCCCAAAACTTGTTCAAAACAAACACCATTTATTTAGCCACAGTTCTTTGAGCTGGCTAGGGAGCTTTTCCAGTCTAGGCAAGATCAGCTGATTTCGGCTAAGCTCCCTAATGTGCTTGTGGTCAGTTGGTGGGTCCACCGGAGGCAATGACCCCAGCATGGCTTTACCCGCACTTTAGGTGTTGGCAGCTGTCTGCCAGGGAGAGAGTAGCAATTGGGACTTTGTGTCTCTCACTGTGCATCAGGTTACCTGAGGCTTCATCACGTGGTGATGATGGCAGGGGTTCTAAGAGCAACCAGACAGGACCAAGCACAAGCATTTTTGAAGCCTCTGTTGGGAGCATGTTGGTTAATAGCCCATTGGTTGGAGCAAGTCCCATGGCCAAGTTCAAAGTGGGAAGGCACTCAAAGGGCATGGCGGGGGTGTGGGTACAGGGAGGGGAAGAGACTGTGGCTCCTCTCCACAATTCACCCTGAAGCTCTATGAGGGCACAGGCCCCGTCTGCATTTGCTCATTATTTGTTGATAGTGCCTGGCACGCAGTAGGTGTTGAATAAATATTTATTAAATAAGTGAATAAACCTTAACTGTTTGATAACAGCTGTCTTTTATTGAGCCTTAGCTATATAGTAGGTGCTACTGGAAATATTTCACATGCATTAGCTAATGCCTACCTTATAAGGTAGACATTATCAGTACCATTTTACAGACAAGAAAACTGAGGTTTAGAACTGTTAACTTGCCCTGTGAAACACAGTTGAGAGGAATCAGAATCTGAAACAAATCTGTTTAACTGCAAAGCTTTGCTGTTAACACTCTTCTAGAATCCTCTTATGATTATTGCCTCTTTTTTTCTTTTTTACTAAAAGCTTTTTTTATAGTTGAAAATTTCTTCCATTATTTTAATTTTAAAGTTGGGAACTGGGTGTTCCTTGCCTCTCCTGGCCTCCCCAGCATCACCTCCTTGGAGGTCCAAAAGTCCTATTAACACCTCACAACAGATCTCTCATTTTCGTGCCAAGTGGTACTTTCGAGTTAAAAAAGTAAGCTTGTGGGGCAATCAATAGCCCCACATCTAAAGTCACTGCTCTTGATGGCTCAGCAGAGGGGAGGGCCATTATTTCACCCAAGAAGGCAATAAATCCAGCCCGAAAGGTAACTGAGAGGTGCTGAAACAGCCTTATTTATCTTACCTGTCAGACCTTTCAGTCCCGACATGAGGGAATCCATGGATCAAAATCAGAATGGTCTCCAGTAAACACAGTCTTCTAAATGATCATCATTATTCAGAAGTCAATAAGTAATCAGGTCCACCAACATTTATTTAACATTTACTCTCTTCCAGGCATTATGCTATTTACGATAGGGGAACATAAGCGAACAAGAGTCCCTGTGTTCATCTAGACATACTTATTTGACAATGTATTGAGTGTACCGGTGGGGACACGCCCAGAAAATACATAAGAGGGGCTCTGAACTCAATGTGAGTGGTGGGGTTGGAAGGGAAAGATAGGGAATTCTATCCAACTTTTAGAATCCAATTCAGGGTCAAACAAGGCTGGGCTTCCAAAACAGTATAACTGAGCCATCAAGTTCATGGACTGAGGGGTCAGACAGACTGGGGTACTGTGCTGTTTCTACCACTTGTTAGGTATGCAATTTTGTGAAAGATAGCTTCTCTTAACTTTAATTTCTTTATTTATAAAATGGGCTAAGAAGAGCATCTGCCTTACATACATGCCAAGTGCTTAGCACAGTTACGGGCACACGGTAAATGTCCAAAAGTGATAGGTGTTATGAGTGGTTGAGGTAGTAGCTGTCCTGATATTGGCCTTCTCAACCAGTTGCAATTCCTTTGTTCACTCAAGAAATATTTGCTAAGGGTCTGTCATGACAGCTTCAGTTAGAGAGAAAAATGACAAGGTACACATCATGCTCTTCAGAGGCTTATGGTTCGGTGTAGAGAGCACACACGTATAAACAGCCACCTCCTTGTTCAGACCCAGAAGCATTCAGTAAGCATGGGCCTGGAATTCTCCTGCATGGAAGGAATGGTTTCCCCTTTACACCCCCAGCTGTCTCTCTCTTGAACCATTCTGAATCTTTTTGATTTCAGATTTATCCCCCAATTTTCCATGTGTATTCTCTCTGTCTTGGTGGTTTTTACAACTGGTTTTGTACTGACCTCTGGCTTTCAGTTTTAGCTAGGGTTGATGTTCTCCCTTTGGATTATGAGATGTTCTCTGTGTGGATTATGTGGATTATTTGAGGGCCACTCCAGGCAAACATCTTACCTGACCTGGCTTAAGCAAGAGCTTGATCCAAGCTTAGTCCTTAGAGGTTGACCAGATTAAAAAGGATCTTAAGGGAGGAATGTGAAAGCGCTATGGAGAGCCCTGGGGGAAAGTCAGCCTGGCCTAGACTTCTGCACATGAGCTCGGTGGGCGGGAAGCAGCCAACCCTTATGATGTGCTGTGCGCAACACCGAGCACATCCTTGCAAACTCCTAACTGACCTCATGTGTGTCTGTGTCTATATATTCTTTGTTAACATTCATGCAGAGTCTTCACATGCTTGACTATGACTTGACATCTAAAACTCCATCAGTTTATTTATTAATGTTAACAAACTGGTTTCAGCCATAGGACATTAGAAGCTAATTTTTCAATAAAGCCGCATCTCCGGGGATGCTTCACGAAACTAAAGAGGAAAATACCTGGCCCATCTAATTCATTATCACAATCAAATCAGGTTAAAAGGTTATTTGTGGAATAAGATTAATTTAGGGAATTATATTAGCAGCTCTCATCATTATTGATTATTTAATTATCAATCTTTAAAAATTGTCTCCAGTTTTGAGATTTTAAGATCAGACTGAGATTTGTAATATTGTTCTCTACTTCCACTCACCCTGTAGCACCATGTCTTGCAATATCGTTGAATGAGCACTGGGCTCGCCTGGATTCACAACCTGGATCCTTCATTTAGCGGCAACCTGGGGAAGTCAGCTATTCTCCCTGAGTCTTGAGGTCCTCACTCATGAATGGGGAAAATGATACTAATTTTGCAGAACTAACACAAGGATTAAATGAAACTGTACTTATGAAGGCACTATTTAACAGCAACAGCTAACAGTGATGAGTGTTTATCATGTGCTAGGAGCATGTGTAAGTTCCTAACACATGATGGCTGATAGTATTTATTGACCTATTTAAGTTTTTAAAAATATTTTATTTATTTGTTTATTTGAGCTGGGAGGGAACAGGGGGAGGAGCAGAGGGAAAGGGACAAGCAGACTCTGCACTGATCATGAAACCTGGCATGAGGCTCGATCCCACAACCCCGAGATCATGACATGAGCCAAAATCAAGAGTCAGACGCTTAACCGACGGAGCCACCCAGGTGCCCTTGACCTATTTAATTTTTATAAAACTCTCTGAAGTACTTATTATTACTTCCATTTTACAGGTAGGAAAACTGAGGTCCCAGAACCCTTAGTAATTTGGTTGAAGTTCTCACAATGAATAAGCAGTAGAGCAAGACTTTGAGTCTAGCTAATCTGGCTCCAGGGTCTACACATTAACCACATGTCTAATCACTAGGGAGCATTCCCTCTTAGGGCTTCCTAAATCAGTGTTCAGTGTATAGTGGGTGCTCAATAAGCATAAATGTAGCCAACAATTGGAGTCCTCACCAGATTGTAACCTCTTATTTTTTTAAGATTTATTTATTTATTATTTATTTATTTTTATTTTATTTTTTTTAGAGAGAGAGCGAGTGAGCACGTGTGAGCCAGGTGTGGGACAGAGGGAGAGGGAGAGAGAGAATCTCAAGCAGACTCTTTGCTGAGCCTGGAGCCCGACGCAGGGCTCGATCTCACGACCCTGAGATCAGGACCTGAACCGAAATCAAGAGTCGGTTGCTTGGTTGAGCCATCCAGGCATCCCTGTAACTTTTCTTGAAGAGAGCACAGTGTCTTATTTACCTTTGCATCTATCCTTCACAGATGTTAGTGCTGTAGTAATAGAAACTCAATATTGTGTGTGTGGAACTCAGTATTGTGTGTGTGCATGTGTGTGTGTAGTTGAAGGATCGAGATTGGGGGAGGAGGAGAGGGGCAAAAAAGATAAGATAAAGATTTTACTAATTCCATAGGTAACTTGAAATCTAAAGATGTTACAATCTCCACTCAGAGTCTTTTGGAGAAACATCCTCTCTGACACTTCCCAGTGTAACATTGCCAGGCTACACTCTGCCTAGACTACCCCAGGTCTGAGAAATCAAGTCTGGACATACTTTTTGGAGAAATATTGGTATGTAACAAAGAAACAAAGTTGGAACAGTTGGTGCATTAATATCTGAAATATAATTCAGATGAAGTCATATCTAGAGTCTGCCAATTTTCAATTGCTTCCAGCATCTTAAACACCAAGTGCCAAAACCTATCCACCTCACTCACCAAACACCTCTGCTTCCCAGTCACTGGGGTTTAAGATCCCCATCTTTGAATCCCCCTTCTTCCTGGGCACCCCCTCCCCCCAAGTCAGTTTCCAGGGCCCTGGTGTCAGCCTTCCCCATGCCATTCACACTGGCTCTGTGCTCCTGGCTCTTCCCAGCTGTCTACTGCCACCAAAGCCTCCTCACCGGCCTCTCGCCCTGTTCTTGTCTTTCTCCAACCATCGATGCACCACTGTTCATTCATAGTTTTAAGTACATCATCACCCTGCCTTTCTGACCACGCTTCTCTTCAGCTGGACCCTCGTCTTTCTCACCACCTTTCAATTCAAATAACCATCTTGCCATTTACGAGCCAAAGCCAAAGAGACATGTCATCAAGGGGGGTGAGGATCTTTTAATTTCTCTTCTCAAAAGACACATGGTCTAACACCGTCTACTCACCAACTGTCAGGACACATCAACAGTTTCTTCATTACCTGATATGCGTTGATGCTGGTCTCATCAATGTGTTGTCCATCAAATCTGAACTTCACCTTTCTTGTAGACAGGACTGCCTCAGTCTTACTTGATTGCTTTGTGGGTCTGTGCCAATTACTTTTGAAGGAAGCCACTTTAGAGGACCCCATCTAGCTATGGACATGCCTCCACAGAAGGAAAGGCAGAGTGAAGAGCAGAGGGCCAGAGCAGGCAGCCAGGGGCCAAGAGCCAAAAGTATGGAGGTGGATGGTGGTGGGGGTGGAGGGGCGGGAGCGGTGATCGTGTCCTGGGGCCCCATGCTTACTCCTTTTGACCCCTTCAGATACACATTATTCCTCAAATGCCATGCATGAAGTGACTAAGTTGATTTCTTTTTCTCCCCAGAAGGATCATAATGGATCTCAGTAGAAGGTTTTGGACTCAGCCAATAGAAAATCCATGTTCTTCAGATTTGGAGACAGGCTCATCTATGATAGAATGGACATTAGCATCATCCTATTGACAATTGGACAAATTATTTCATCCACTCCTGCATTTTACAGGTTCTAGGTCACTCCCAGCCTGGGATCCAGTACTCTCACTTGCTTTAAATAGGTGATAAGTAAGTTGCTGATTCTAGAAATTTTTCACACTTCTCACCAAGCTCTCTCTTTTTTTAAGATTTTTTATTTATTTGACAGAGAAAGACATAGCGGGAGAGGGAGCACAAGCAGGGGGAGTAGGAGAGGGAGAAGCAGGCTTCCCGCGGAGCAGGGAGCCCGATGTGGGGCTTGATCCCAGGACCCTGGGACCATGACCTGAGCCGAAGGCAGACGCTTAATGACTGAGCCACCCAGGCGCCCCTCACCAAGCTCTTTATTCCAGCTAATCTCTTATACATGGGTCACTTGTGAAGGACTTAACATAGAAATTTTGGGGTGCCTAGGTGGCTCTGTCGGTTAAGCATCTGATTCTTGATTTGGGCTTAGGTCATGATCTTGGGGTCCTGGGATCGAGCCCCATATTGGGCTCAGCACAGAGTCTGCTTGTCCCTCTCCCTCTGCTCTTCCCACCGTGTGCTCTCTCTCTCTCAAAATAAAATAAATAAACATAGAAATATCTCTCCTATATCCAAATGGTTTACCTGGAAATACAGACCCCTCAGTTTGCTATGCATCCCTTAAGAACTCTGTGATATCTTTCTTCTTAACAAATGTCACATCTAGGTCTTCAATATTTAGACTCATGAAGGTTTTGGGCATATTGGTCCATGACCATTTGTTCCTGTACTCTTTTTCTCATTTCACCTAGGAAAAACTTGACAGTAACCTACAACTTTTGCATGTGGAACAGTTTTTCATATCACCACAATATCACAAGGGGACTCGGATTCTGTAGGGAACAAGCAGTAAAGTCTCAGAATCAACAAACGTTTGTTAATGTTTCTTCAAAGTCAGAAACATGACTTCATGCAGTTAATTTCTTTCTTTCTTTTTTTTTATTTTTGCATACCAACATGTTCTTGGCACTTTACTGGGCACTGGGCGGTGGGGCAGACATGATGTTAAGGAAAACGAGGAAACACGTATAAGACAGGGACATTGCCCTTAAAGGAACTACAGGCAAGTTTGTTATTAGTGGTGGTTATGTTCTGTCACTATCGCACGAACATTGAACTCAGTGACTAGTGAGCTGTGCTTCCTAGAAACTTAGCGTTAGGTTCCTGTGAGCCTCTGGTCACTGCATTTTCATTAGTCGATCAATACATAACCTTGTTTTATGTGTGTTTCTCCTTAAAGATGCCTTACTTGATATATATTATTGATTCATTACCATTGAACTCCCAGACAAGCGCACTATAACTCATCCTGCACCAAGCTTGTCTAACATGTACTTTCTCTGGATGGCGTCATTAAAACGGGGCTATCTTAAACAGTAAAGGGACCAACACAAAGCACAATGCAGAATTGGTGATAATGAGGATTGACTGTGTATTCCAAAGGGCATGTTAACAACAAATTATAAAATTTACAAGGCAGGAATGCCTGGGTGGCTCAGTTGTGAAGCATCTGCCTTTGGCTCAGTTCATGATCCCAGGGTCCTGGGATCGAGCCCCGCATCGGGCTCCCTGCTCAGTGGGAAGTCTGCTTCTCCCTCTGCCCCTCCCCCTGCTGTGCATTCTCTCTGACAAATAGATAAATTAATTAAATCTTTAAAAAAATTTACAAGGCAGAATTGAGGCAAAACCAAAGTATTAGAGCCAGAACCAGCTGCATAATTGGCAGGGCCCCGTACAAAGTGAAAACGCAGGGTCCCTTGTTCAAAGACAGCACTGAAGCAGGTGTGGGCCTTCATGAGCATGCGCCCTTTTGCCTGCTCAGTCCTAGATTAGTACAGCCTGGGGAGGGGGGCCAGCCCTGTGTCAGCAAAGGTTTATGGTGGGAGTAGCATTCGAATTAAACCTTGGATGGCTTGAAAAAGTGGCTCCAGTGAGTGACTGAATACCACCAATTCACACAACGCTGACAGTGCTCACAAACGGAACAGCTGGGCATTGTTTTCCAGACCCCACAGTACAAAGGCTGAGCATGTATTGACCCTGACTGTGCGCAACGTCGTGGGGCGAACGCTTAACAAGCATCCTGTCACTTAACATCACCTCAACCCAGTGAAGGACAAGCCGTTATCTGGTTGAGGGAAGGGAGGCTTGGTGAAGCTGGATCACTTGCCCAGTGATGCACACTGGCCAGAGGAAGGTTCTGAACCGGGCTTTCTGATCCCAAAACGACGTACAATCTTGACCATATGGTAGTTGCCTATACAATAGGAAGCACACAGTACCCTATTTTCATGGAGTTGGCTTTGATGGTCTCACAGCCGATGGGCCAAGGATGCAGATGTGAGTCACAGAGGGGATAGCCTGAGCCTGAGGGGTGCCTCCCAGTCCTTGCTCAGTCCTCAGTCCTATCGGCTCCTGTCAAGGAGACACAGTCATGCATTCTAGGCCTAGACCAAGGCCTTGCGCTTGTATAGCCCATTAGAGTTTACAGAGTGCTTTCGCTGGTGTATCTGGTGCATTCTTACAACAGACTTGCGAATTCCTTAACTCAAATTTCACAGCCAGAAAACGGTGAGGCAGGGTGAGTGACTAGTCCAAGGTCATGCAGACCCGATCTTCCAGCCCCTGGTTCCGCCCCTCTGTCTTCACCCAGGACCCTTCCAGGGACCAGTAGTTGAAAACTTAACAGTATAGAAACTCAGGGACTCTCCACGTGCCCCTGTCTAAAGCCTCTCACTGATAGGGTTTGTGTGTTCAGTTTTGTTTAGCAAATGCCTTCTCCTCTTGATTCCGGTTCTTTTAGTAGTGGGGCAGGAGCACTGAGAGTTCAGCAGGATCATTAATACTCTGACTAGTACAGGAATCGGCTGGCACTTCAGGTCAGTCTGTGGGCTGCTCAGCAGAAGGGGGTTTTCTAGCTCCTCTGAAGAACAGGGCAATTAAGCAAAGTTGCTGGAGGGGGCTTGCCTTGGTAGGGGAAAGGGAGAGCAGAGCAGTGTGTAAAGACTCAGGCACCAACTGGCATCCTCACTCAGCACTGGAAGGCTCTTTGGATCCAGAAGCTGAGTCTTTCCTTGCTTCTCTGCGGCCTTGGCACCTGCCACCTCCCTGTCGCGCGGCCAGTCAGACCTCCCGGGCTCTCTGTCTTACAGCACATGTCAGGGGACAGGGTGCCCCTTCTTCCAACAGCCATGGAAGGAGGAGGGCAAGACTCTTTCTATTGCATGCTGAGCTGGGCCTTGAGGGGAAGGAGGGAATAAAAAGAGATGCTGGCTCTGTTTTCCAGAATTAATGGGTAGTGTCTGCCGAGGCTATTTGCACTGTAAACGAAATTAAACAACAAAAAGCAGGGAGGAAGCAACCCCCCCCCCCAAATGATCAAAAAATATTCTGATGGTGGGTGTAAAGCTCACTATCCCTTGGCTGCAGAGGTCCAAGTATGTGTACCTGCTGTAAAGATGATCTGGCGAAGACAGTACCTATGCAAGTCACTTCTTCTCAGGGACACATACACAGGCATACATTTTGAGAGGAAGGCACACTTTGCCGCCCCCGAGCAATATCACATGTCCGCGTCATAAGCCGTACGTTTCATATGTCACTGAGGGGTCCGAATCTCAACTGTAAGGCACTGGAAATTTGTGAAAATTATCCAAAGGGGAGGGTAGAAATTCAGCAACTTTATTCTGTTAAGTAAGGAATAATTCTGTGGTAGCTAAGCATCCTTCTGTCTCATCAAGAAATCTTGTGGTAGACTTATTCCATGGAAAGTTTTGTCTACAGTTTTCCATCTGTTGTGATAATCGTTATTAATCAAGCTGCTGTCATGCCATCTTGGGCTGTGATTTTTGTCAACTCCTCACTTCTAAGTCGGGTCCGTCCTGGGGAAGGAAGATGTACCTGAAGGGCTCAGATGGTGCATGGTGCCCTATGCCACATGAGAAGTTTCTGGGCTGTTCAGTACCATTTTCTAAAAGAAACCTAAACTGGAGTCTGTAAACATCTATGTTTTCTAAGACACACCCAGGGGATTTTCCCCCAGAAAATCTGGGAAGCCAGTTTCCTCACCCACAAGTGCTTACATGGAGTTTATCCACGTCTCTGATTCTATCAGAAAACTCCCTGGTTCCTGTCTACCCCCGTGTCTGGGTTTCTTGGCCCCTGGAGTCCACACGTACTAACCCCCATTCACAGGTGGTCAGGCTTGGTGGCCAGAGGGGAGTCCTGGGTCCTTGGAAAACCAGCTTCTCTGCAGTAGCCCCAGATCAGTGGTCCACAAAAATTATACTGAGTGCTTTAGAGTCTGTTTGTTTGTTTATTTACTTCGTATTATCTTCAGAAAGCAGCTTAGGCTCAACAGTGTTTTAAAATTAATTTGAGAATCTCATGCTCTGCTTGAGGTAACTGGCTACAAGTAGAGGTATTTCAAAAACTAGAACCCCAGGGTTGGGACATAAAACAAACTGGTAGTGGATTTCCATGTTATGAATTAGGACAATGGCAAAAAATTTACAAGTAGAACTTTGTGCTTAAAGACACTAGAATTCATCTTGTTGGACATATCAACAAAGCCTCCTTCTCTGTAGTCCTCCATTGATCAAATTTTCCCTCCTCTCCTGGTCTTCCCATATATTTCACTTGAAAGGCAGACACAACTGAGCCTTCCAGGAAAACAAGTTCATAATAGCAGTAAATGATGTAGTAAACGTATTGGGGCTAATGGATAGATCTTTTCTATCTCCTCAAAAGAGTAGACATCCTAATAATACCAAAACAACCAAAACGAAGATTTATTGCTTGCCAGACATGGTGCTCAGTGATTTGCGTGGATCATCTCATTTCTTGGCCATGACAATCCTAGGATGATGACATTACTGTTATTATCCCCATTGTACAGATGCGTTTTTAAAGCCACTTTCCAAACCTAGAACCGGTTATATGACTCGTTCTACAACTAGTAAGGAGCAGAGTAAGCAATTTGAACTCAGGTTTGTGTCACTCCAGAGCCCATGCTCTTAAACACTGCACTCAACTGGAGAAAATGCTTCGAGCAGGAACTGGGAATTGGGAGTTCACAAGAATTCCTCCACCTTGAAGGAAAGAGTCAACTGTGTTCATTCATCTGCACTTACCAGGGCAGTTAAGGGTTATCAGGTTAGCCCAAAGTTCAGGTAACTGGAATATGCCATCGTCAAGTAATTTAGATTAATTAAGAATTAACCTTTTGTTGCTGTTTCTGTTGTTCCTTGGTTTTTATGTTTCTGCATTTAGATATCTAGCTTACCTTTCCTATGGTAATAGGAATAAATTCCTTGTTATACATAAAATTTCCTGACTTTCATGTACTTCTCATTTTATCTTCATGCCATCGTCACTTTTTTTCTGTGCTCAGAGGATATTTTCTTTGTATATCTTGATTTCTCTTTCCCACAGTTTTTCTGAGCAAGTCAAGAAGCTCTCCTGCAAAAAAAAACCAGGTATGATTCTTAATGCCTGTCGTCTATGCCTTTTGCTCTGCACTAGATTAACTTAAACTTTTTCATTTTTTTCTCTCTTTGCATCCCCTCAACCTTTATTTACTTTATTCTTTTTTTCATTTTCCTCTCCTTTTCTGTACTAAGTGTTAAACGCAGCTCTTCTCACTGAGGAAAGCAGCCCCTCCAGGAAAGAGGAGATCGGGCTTTCCAAGCTGCCAATTCAGCATGGCAGGGGACTAGGCCATGGAGAAGCATACATTTAAAATTGCTGATAGGCATAGAAAAACCTTGTAAGGTCGTTGAAAACTGTGGAATCCATGAATTTTCTGGGACTGCGTTCATTACTCACGAACTTTGGCAGGTGGAAGCCTGCTCACCTCTCCCGGAGGATGAGTGCTCCAGCTAATGGAATGCTTCTGTTTTCCTATGGCTCTGTTTTGTTATCTTTAGGCACTGAGTCAAGTGGCATGTGCCAGTGGGGGTGGCAGTGCCCCCGCTGCTACTGTCCTGGCATGGCTATGACCCTTCTTTCTGTATCAGCATCAAGAGGATGGCATCAGCCCGTGGCGCCCAGCGAGCGAAGCCTTACACCCACCTCCTAGAGCACCACGTTGTCTCCATATCCTTCCCTTTCGCCATCAACTGTGACATACCCAGCCCACGAAACGAAAGTGGAGAGATCAGTAAATGGACGCCCTTCTGCATCCTGATGGTGATATTTTCCTTGGGATTTCTCTTCTGCTGACTATAGTTTCAAATTCTAATGTTACTGTAACTAATTCCTGGCAGATGATGGGTTTTTTTTTTTTAAGCACAATTAAATTAAAGCAGACTTTGCTTTTGGTAAACTATTTTTAGTAAAATGTATAGGATGAAAAAAAAAAAGCCCAACCCAACACTAACAACATGCTCAATCTGGATGTGAAAGCACGTTGTTCACTCAAAACCCTTATACATATTTTGTTACTGTTTAAGAAATGAACTGGTTTATTCGTCTAAAAGAAATTTAACCTTGTATAACTAAGTACAAATACATGGCAAGACATCTGAAAAATCTATATACACTCAAATGAAAGATTTTAAACTATTAAAAATGTTAATATGCCTGTAGATATACTATTATTTGCATAGAATAGTAAAGAGGGGGTTGTTGTACGAAAGATGCTAGGATGTGGGATCTGAAGTATCTAGGCTCAGAAAACACCTAAGGACCCATAGAGTGAGCATCTTCCCATCTTAAAGTCAATTTCAAGTCCCATAAACAAGGCCCATTGCGTGGCATATATAGTGTGATGAGGAATTCCAGTGCCTAATTACATGCTTAGTAAAGAGGAAAAGGCAGAAGGTCCTTCATTAGAGGTTGGCTTTAAAATGGGCAGTGTTTAATTCCATGTGACCCCCAGTTGGCTCATGATATAAATGGCCCTAAAGTTTCTCTCTCTTTTTTCTCTTTTCCACCGAAGAGAATAATGAGTGAGAAAATGCAGCCCACTGAGAAGCAAATCCTCGCTGCAAACCCAATGGTTGGAATTCCTGACTTGATTTATTGCCCTGATGTACTCCCTTCTCCCTGGCAGGAGCATCCTCGCCCCTGCCCAGGACCACAGAGCCACCTCCTCTGCACTGCTCACCGGGCCAGCCATCCATTATCCCTTCCACTTAACAGCTGTTTCCTGCTTGCACTCCATGCAATACGAGGCTTTTCAAAATCTCCCTTCCTCCCTCCCTCCCCTCCCTCCCTTCTTTCCTTCCTTCCTTCCTTCTCTTTCTTTCTTTCTTTCTTTCTTTCTTTCTTTCTTTCTTTCTTTCT
>NW_027397075.1:21699993-21773896 GCF_003265705.2 Callorhinus ursinus | reverse complement strand
CTTTCTTTCTTTCTTTCTTTCTTTCTTTCTTTCTTTCTTTCTTTCTTCTTTTTTTTCTTCCCTTTGTTTCCCTCCCTCTCTCCCTCCTTCTCTTCCTTCCTTTTGAAGATGTCTATATAGCTTCCATGATTTCCTTTTGGGATCTAACTAAGACTGTTCTTCTTCCCTCCTCCCCAGTTGCCATATTTGACACCACAAAACCAAGAGTCTGGTCATGGCAGGTTTCCATGAATTGGACAGGTAAAGCTGAGCCACAGGGGGCAGGAATCCCTTCAGCGCTTCCCTGGGGGGCCAGCTCACTGTGGGGTGGGAGTTACAAAGCCTGGCTGGTTCCCTGTGTTGAGTACCTGAGAACCACACAGATAGCATCAGGCTCCAACTGGAAAACAGACTGCTGTCTTCTTCTCCTTCCAGGCAATAACATAATGAAGGATTCTTAAAAGGAAAGTGAACAGCAGAAAGGTTGGTGCCTTTGCTATATCCAGCAGACCGGACAGCCTACACAGAGAATTGTCAGGATGTGCAAACTTACAGAGCCCAAATGTAAAATTTTCCACATCAACAGTGAAGTTTCCCTTATAAATAAAAGCAATTCCCATGATCTGGTAGCTCGATCTTTCTATTCATAAAGAGGCTTTTCAGTTTTTTTTTTTATTGCTCTTTTTACAGTTTACTGAAAGGGTAAATAAGTGATGCTTGTTATTCCCATCTTATTTCTGGAAAAATTAGGAGACAGAGGAGTAAAATGACTTCTATCAGACTCGCAGTAAGTCAGTGGCCAAATCTAAGTTAGAACTCAATGTCTTCTGAGTTCTCAACTTTCATTTTGTTCATCGAGCCACACAATAATGTTCAGTAGACTGGGAAGCATACACCGCTACATTGTAAATTCTACAATCTTATATATCTTTCAGGAAGTTCTTGAAACATCATCAACCATAGAGTCATATTTTGAGTGGTTTGTCACCAGATCTGCCAGGTGAGATATTTTCTGCATTTTCTTGCGGCCTATTTGTCATATTTTATGACCCAAAATTATTATTTTGGTACTTTGGGAAATGATTATTAATTTGTATTTGACAAAAAAAAAAAACCCACGAGAATTACAACATATGCCATACGTATGGCTCTGGGACGGCGTACCTTTTGTATTTGGATGGGACTTGTCAAAAATCAAATCCTGACGCTGCCTCGTTGACAAATAAATTTTATAGCTGTCGAAAGGTTTAAAGCAATACAGATTGTCTGAGCCGATAAGTTGATTTGGGGAGAGCGGGATGCTAATGAGCCTTTGATCCATGCAGAGGCCAGTGAGCTCTAGCTCAGTCTCAGTCTGTACCCCTCCGATGCCTGCCACTGGTCACAGGGGGACCAGTCAAGCTGAGAGCGGAGGTGGATCAGTGCAAATCCATCACCTCTCTGAACGTATCACTTAAGTGTCGGTCCTCTGCAAGGCAAACCAGCAGTGTTCTCTTGCTGCACAGGGATGGGCAAGTTGCAATAAAGAACCGTTCTTTAACAATATCAGTATCATTTTTTAAGGGAGACTTTTTTTTCCCCTTGTGCTGAAAATAAATACAGACTGGTGTCTACTTCATGACTGGGGCTCTTTAAAGATATCGTGCCTGGTGATACTGGGGGTGGGGAGGAGTCAGTTTCAAGTCCTCAGGAAAACTTGCCGGGGCTTAGAGCCTGGCCATTCGGGTGAGTGATGTCAGGCACGCGAGGGCAGCATGGAGCAGCTGGGCTCCGGCGGGGAGGCTGAAACAACCCGCAGCAGCTGGACAAACGCAGGAGGTCAAGCAGTGTTTGTGCACACTGACTTCTCCCCGAGCGTCCCTGGATGGCAGGAGACATCAAAGCCCATCACCCAGGAATAACACCCAGTGGGTTTTCTGTGTCTAACCCCCCTCCCAAGATGCTGACCCAGGACAGACAGGTCTTCTGTTGGCTCCATGCCCTTTGAGAATGGAGTCACATTCCTCCTGCACGTGCTATTTCTGGAATAGGTTGTGGGATGCAGGAGGAAATAACCCACATTATCCTATCAGGAAGGGAAAATTTAAAACAATTTTTCCCTTTGCTATGCACTTTCTTTTTCTGATGCAAAAGCCTTTTAATATTCAACAGATTTTTACTAAGCACCTAAAAAACCCAGGCATCGAAGAGAAGGGGTAACAACACAGATCCTCGCTTGGGTTGGGCTAGTAAGGATCTCCATGTGGATTTCATCATTTACCCTTTTTCTGATTACTTTTAAGGTTTGGATATAATTGAGATGGTGGAAGATTGTAAGAAATTATTTCACTAGCCAAAGTCCTTGTATGAGAATACAATTAAAAAACAGACCAGAAAACATAGTCTCTGAGGTTTAGGGGCTGGGATTATTATTAGTTTTTAACATTGTTCATGTTGAAAAGGATGGAAGTGAGTAGGAAACATACTCTTACTGGCTAGAGGAGGAGGCATGATACACGGGGGTGGAAATCATGGCAAAAGCTAAAGGTAACTGTTTTTTGCAGGACAATGCTCCAGTTTTGTACTCAGGGTGCTTGAACCTAAGACTGGGCAGTGCCATTTCTAGCCCCTTTTGTATTCACGGGCAGGTTCCCAGTTTTAAATGAGTTGGGCTCCAAAAGCTCCCCCAGAAGACTATCATGTGGAATTTGGAATTCTCTCTCCCATAGGAATATAAGGACTTTTCACAATAGCGAGGTTCCCATGACAGCCCCTGAGGAAGCTTTCTGTCTCTACAATGGCCTCAAGACCCCCTCCCCTCCCAGCATCTTTTGGGCAGCCGTGCACCTTTCTCCCAATCTGGTGCTGTTCCAGGGCGTGCTCATGATGTTCCAGCCGTACCGAGTCCTTGCTGTTCTGGGATCTCGAGGGAACAGCTCCCACCTCCGCATCTGGTCACGGTTCCCCCCTCCCCCACCCCCCCACCTAGAAGGTGGGCTTGCTTCCTCCAGGGCGCCCTCCCTGCCCTCCCCCCGACTCCACAGTCACCCTGTGGGCTCCATGTTTCTCCAGAGCCCTTTCACTGTCTTAAACCGGACGCTCCTCCTACCTCGAGGTGGGCAGGCTCCCGTGGGCAGGGGTTTTGTCGGTTTTTTGGTTGCTTATTCTCAGCACCTGGACAAGTGCCCGGCCCAGCGAGCACTGGCTGCACGAGCGTTACTGGGACCCACCACCAGCTCATCCCCGTCTGTCTTCTCACCCGCGGGCCTGTGTTGCCCGCTCTGCTCGCGGCACCGCCGGCAAGAGCCACGGACCACCGCTTGTAAGGGTGTGACACGTTCCCTCTCTTAGCCACAGCGCCTGATCTTTAAAATCGGGGTGGTCTATTAGCTACTCTTTACGATCCTTAGAGCTCTTAACGTCAGCGATGGCGATGGAGACAAAATCCAGCCTCCTGCGCGCTGCTGGGCGCTGGTGGCTGGCTCCTCACTCACGACGTGGACGCGTGGGCCCCCACTTCCCACCCCAAGCCTCCACCTGTGCGCCGAGGGTGGCGGAATTCTGCCCGGTGATTCTGGGGGCTTCCTGCCTCTTTCGATCCCTGGTGTCCCCTCCGGAGCCGCGTGGGGAGGCAGTGGGACTGCCCTGTGCACCTGCTGTGCTCAGATTCTGAGGTCCTCCTTCTGAGCATGGGGCATGTGATGGAGGCGCTTCTGGGGGCCCAACGGCCAGGGGCTGAGGCTTACTTGCATCTACAAGCGCGGTAGGGCTCGTCCATTGGCACAGGTGTGGCTGCTTTTTAGGGGGGACGGGTTCTGCGAGAACTGGGGCAGAGGAAGCACTGGGCAGTGGCAGAGCCATCCTCCTCCCCTACCATAGCCTGGAAGCAAAATTGCCCCCACAGGGCCAGGGCACGATTGTCACTTCACCCGCCGGAAGTCCGCCTGTGCCCGGGCTGACCCAGCCTTGGAAAGAAAGTCTCCTCTCTGCCCCACCCCAGCTATCCTTGCAGGGACCTGTCCCTGCCATCCAGGCTGCTCTCTAACTTTTGGGCATCACTCTGACTTCAAGTCGGGATCCTAGCCTTAAGCATATACCGCAATGTAAATTTCGAAGATTTATTTTAAATTTCCTTTTCATATGTCAAGCAGGCTTCCCTTTATAAATCCTGAGATCACCTTTGAAATTTTAGACAAGGGCAGATGTCACTTAATGTGACTGGCAAGAGTTCTACACGCCATTTGCTGCGTGTGGTCGTTGTTTTCCCTTTGGCTTCCTTTTTATTTTTTCTCCTTTTAAAAAATCACCATCACACTGTAAAACCAATTAAAACAAACTTTTCGAAGACTGTTATTTCCTGGCTGAGATATTCCAACCTCTGACTTTTTCTGAAGCACGAGATAAGACTTTCTGATTAACTGGGGGTGGGATGTTTATTCAATCTGTTCGTTTTATACATTATGGGTACTGGTTTTTAATTTTTATGCCATGTCAGTGGCATATACTTTCTGAAATTAATAAATACAATACATACCATCAATGTGTGAAATTAAAAAAAAACACAGATTTCCATAGTTTGACATACAAAAATGTACTCACACACTTTTGAAATCTACTGTCAAATCATTTCACATCTGTACCTAAAGCAAACAGACATAATGCTAACAGCTTGTTAGAATTCAGAAATGCCACCCGCTAATCAGCCCACCTGTGGCATTCTCGGTCCATCTTGCAAGCTGCAGAGCCTGCTGCCAAGAAACTTGACAAGAAAATGTATATTAAATTATTGAATAAGATTGGAAATATTGTACAGCATGGGATAAAGAGAATGCACAACGTGTGGCCAATGACATACTGTACTTTTTCATTCTAATGTCTGTCTGGAGGTGACCTAGCCTCATTCCCATTTGCCATAAATTATGAAGTCTCTGGGTGAAAAATCGGTAGCAAGGTTTTCATTGTTTCTATCGGGTTTTGTTATGTGTAGCTGGCATTGGCTGAAACAGAAATCAAGGAAGAAAAAAAAAGCAGAGAACAGAATTTGAACCGAGTTTGACAGATACAACCCCATTTTTCTTACAATTCCATCATCCTGGGGTTCAGAGGAAAACAAAGGAGATTTTCTGACATTCCTGATACACTTTTGGTAACCACAGTAGCGACGATGTTAACCAAATCCAGTCTTTATCTAAAAGCCTAAGGAAATGATCCTTTGATCTTAGCAAAAAGTCAAATAAAATGTACAAGTGACATAAAGCTCTCAAGATCCTAGAACAAAGTGGGGCAGCGGCTCATGGAATAAACTCTGGGTGCACTCTGCCTACACCTAGAAGCTTGTGAAATCGGGGGTACGCGTGACATTGCACAACACGATTACATTTCTACCAATTATTAATTTCTATAGAATAGAAACTAACATGCTCACGGAAGTATCTTCTCTGGGGGTCTGTGAGTAAGAAATGTGATTTTAGCATCTGTTCTTTTAAGGCTATTTGCTCTGGGAGGGCAGTGTGTTTTGCCATAAATCTAGGTCATTAATTTGTATCTGTTCTTTGTTTATTTAAGACACAGGACAAAAGGGCAGCTGCTGAAACATTTGGCTGTGCCGAGGGGTAGTGGGCTCAACATGCTGGAGTTCTCTGCACATGACCAGCTTGAGTTTGTATCCGCAGCTACAGGACAGGACTTTATGGAAACACTTTGCCAAGCCATGTGGTGTTCGGCTTCCCTTTGCATCAATACCCTTTTAATTACCTGATCCTGAGGGGGAGAAAGTTAAAGAAAAGTGTCAGTGCAAAAACCTAATAACCTGCCGAGAAATCAGACTTAAAAAAAAAAAATCATCGCGGTACAATCTTTGGCAATTATTCTACAGAATATCAATGTGAACACTGCAACTGGCCTGCAAAGGTAACACTCTGACCTATCTGACTTGATAGGTATAAACTGCAGCACAATAATATCCAGGAAATTGATTGTTAACAACATTGAATGCTCTGAAATTGGCCATTAAGGGCAGAATCCTTTGAAAGCATTATTGTTAGTATGAAGCATTGCAGAGGTTTTATTTACTATCATAAACTTAATGGACTCAGTAAATTCGGTGTATTTAAAAAGGTCATTTGCTGCTGGTTGAGACGGAATCCTAAGCACTTTAATTCAGATGGATCACAAAACAACGCAGTGTTTTTAAAGATGATCCACTGTAAGCGCTTCCAAATAAACAACACAGGAGTACAGTTCCTTGGATTTGTGTATAATAACAATGATAATAATAATGTCACAAGAACTTTTTGGATTGCTTAAGAGGCCATAGTAGAAAATTACCAGTTTTCTCTTCAGAACTAGTTATTAGAAATAAAAGGGGAAAAAAAGTAAAATTTGTCAAAAGTGAGTTTTAAGTCACAGACTTAACATTTTTGCCTAAAATCATATTTCTTTTGGATGAAATATAACATCACCTTTGCATTTTTCTAAAAATCTCTCGCCGTGAGAGGGTGTGGCCACTTTACAAATCTCAGGAGTTTGCTGGTGTCAGCTGGGCATCACAGGATGAGACACACACTGCCCAAGGGTCCCAACAGGCTGTCGTGGTGTAGAGAGTTTGTGGAACGTGTAATGGAAATTTAATACTTATGTGGATGGAGATTAACATTTTTTTTCCTGTTGAATGTAGAAATGGTTTTGTTTTTCCAGATGCTCTCTTTTGAGGAAGTCATAGCTGAAAATTTGGTCGGAACTAGGGACTGCTCTTTCAGTGCAAAATCATACTCAAGGCCCTTGCCTGGAACACTCTGGAAACGGGAGGAATACGCAGGCCCTTGTGTCTGCAGAGCAGTCCCCTCTCGGCAGAAGGCAGCAACAGCGTCTGAGCAGGACCCGGACAGTCTGCTTTCAGAAACAAGGATGGAAGTTCTTTAGCAAGACACTTAACACACAGCCGGTCTTTGTCGCTCATCCCTGGAGTCTTGCTCTCAGAATAAATGTGAACTTGGCCTAAAGAATGTGCTCTTTCCCATCATTGCCTTTTTTTGTGGTCAAGGGGTGCAGAGAAAAATTTAAGAAGTGTCAAACCATGTCATTCCTAGACTCCCTGAAAAGACTCTTTTCTCAACATCAGTGAAAAAAAGAAAAAAAACCACCAAATCAATTTAAGATGACTCCTCAAAAGATTTCTGATACTCTGAGACTCTGTTCAGAGAAGGAAACACAATGAAGGATGTTTCCTGAATACACACAGGCCAGTAACTTGCTATTACAGACCTGCTACTATCTTCAGTCCGTTAGCAAACCAGTGGACAGCTCCTAAACCAGCATCTATTCAGCAACTGCTACAGGGGAAGAAATATGCTACATATTTTAATATCTCATACTTTCGGAAAAATAAACTTAACTTTAAAAGATCTGATCTGGAACTTTGGTGTGTTCCAAGTAGAATACCTAGACTTAGTCCTTAGGGGCTTAGGTTAAGTGAAAGCTACCTTTTTGGTAAAACAAAGGAAAATGACTTGTGATTATTCTCAAACAAAGGTGGGGGGGGATCCTCAGAATTTATCTGTCTGCAGGAAACTGATCTCGAGTTTGTCTTGGTGCTTGTCTCCAAGCACTTGGTGCTCGTCTCGTCTGGCCACTGTTTCAGTTCTAGCCATCTCTTGGTGCTTTTCTGGACTCTTCTATTCTCCCACATTGTCCCCTACTCTCCAAGGGTTTAATGGATGAAACACACACACACGCATAATAAAATGCTACATTCCTGCCCCCCTAGGAGAACCAAAAGGTATCTACTTAGTCCTTTAATGGGCTCTCAGTGAATATAAAGAACAGCTCTTTTATAGATATATAAAGATGCAGTTATGTTTACATGAGCTAGAATGATCTGAGCTTCTCTTCACCTACCTAAAGCTCTTTCATTCTCTAGTCTTGCTCACTTTTCAATTCTTCTCCAACATCTCTTGGCTGCTAAGCTCCTCAACTTTTCCCTGGGTCTCTTTCTCCCAAACCCAATTCAGATGCTCTCCATCTGATCATCTTCTCCAGGGTGGTTGTGGCCTTTGGGATGCAGTCTAGGTGTTAAATGGATGATTATTCATTGCTATCTTCAAGCATGAAAGCCCTCCTCTCCTTATAGAGGCTCCATTCCCTAGAGAACACTTTGGCAGCGTTTTTCTCAAAGTAGAATAAAAAATGCATCACACTTAAAAAAAAGCATGGCATCTCTCAGGAGACTTCTGATGCAGGTTCTGTTTCTGTCAAGAGAAGATGCATGTTGTTGTCGAAAAAGCATTGAACTGGGACTCAAGAGACCTCCCTCCAGGCTGGCCCTGCTAATTACTAATTGGGAGATCTTGGACAAGTTACCTACTTCTCTGAGGGTCTTAGATCTCCAGGGTAAAACTAGAAAATGGGACCAGGGGGCATCCAAGGTCCTTCCAGCTCTAACACTTCTTGAGTCTAGAAAATGAGGTCCTAAAACATCAAAAAGAGACTTATGTCAAAACTAGGATTTGATGCCCAATGAGTAGGTAAACCAGGCTTCTATTCTTTTGCTGTTTCACCTTCAAACCACAGAAATTTTGCACCCTTTGTCAAGGCTTCTATAGGAAGAACATTTCATAATCATTTAAAGTACGATTTACCTTTGGAAATGGCATTTTTGAAAGTTTAAAACCAAAATTTTTCCTTTTTTGGGCAATGTCTGTAGAGTGAGATACCATAGATTTTAAAAATGGTCAACCTTGTATTTTGTCTGCTTTATTGGTGACTACGATAAAGCTTGTTTTGATAAATCCCTTTTTTAAAAAAGATTTTATTTATTTATTTGAGAGAGAGAGAGGGCGTGCCCAAGTGGGCGGCAGAGGCAGAGGGAGAAGCAGGCTCCCCGCTGAACAGGGAGCCTGATGCAGGGCTCGATCCCAGGACCCTGAGATCACGACCTGAGCTGAAGGCAGACACTTAACCAACTGAGCCACCCAGGCGCCCTGATAAATCACTTTTTAAAAGAAAAATTTTCTTTCTGATTCTGTAGCTACGTTAGATCAACCCACTATTCATTCTTCCTTCTTCTTTCTTTCTTTCTTCTTTTCTTTCTTTCTTTCCTTCCTTCCTTCCTTCCTTCCTTCCTTCCTTCTTTCTTTCTTTCTTTCTTCCTTCCTTTCTTTCTTTCTTTCTTTCTTTCTTTCTCTCTTTCTTTCTTTCTTTCCTTCCTTCCTTCCTTCCTTCCTTCCTTCCTTCCTTCCTTCCTTCCTTCTTTCTTTCTTTCTTTCTTCCTTCCTTTCTTTCTTTCTTTCTTTCTTTCTTTCTTTCTTTCTTTCTTTCTTTCTTTCTTTCTTTCTTTCATTTATCTATTAATCATTGGCTATCTATCCATATACACACATATACTATTTTTAAAAATAAAATTAGGAAACCTTCCTCTCCTCTTTTCTCAATAAATGCTCCTTGTTAAGTACTCAGCACTGAGAAGATTTTCATCATTGGGATGCATTTCAGATATACTCAAAAAACCGTAGAGAATTCAGAACGAAACAAGCATAGTTGATTGCTCTTAGCTCCATTTGTGCAGATATGAGCAAGATCTGTGGTCCCTGTGTTGGGGACAGACTCCATTACTACCCCTGAGCTTGGAAACTACAAGGACAATGTGGGGAAGTAAGGTGCTTTCCTAGTACACTAGAAGTATCGTGCTTGATTATATGTAGCAGCCTAGAGAGTCTTTAAAAAATGTCATTTGATAGTTGATGCTTTGGGAAGCAGAAGTGTAATTTTGCCAGTGTTTTGCTCATCCCTAGCTCAGCACACATTAGCACACCATCAAGCCCGCTCTGAGATGTGGGTATAAGCCAAGCTTTCTCCAACCCAAATGATGCCTGTGACTGTGTTCTTGAGGCTCTCTCTTCTTCCATTCCCTGGTCAGCCCACATTTCACACCAGCACCCCACACAGGACCCAACTCAAAATCAGGCTGCTTGCGACAGTCAGTCTCATCTTCCTCCTGGACATCATCTGATTGTGACCACACTCCCTCAGTTTCCCTTCTCTCTCATCTTACCCTTCCCTAAATGTGATAAAGAACATGTTAGTATTTTTGGGGAGGGGCAACAGGCACCTGTAAAGCACCGGACCAGCCTGGAGAGCCCGAGCCCACCTGAGAGTGTGGTTCATCCTGGGTGGGCAGGCTCTGAAGTCCTGTATCCTGTTCTCCCAAAACTCTCCAAGGTACTAAGGCACTTCTGGTGCTGATCATGCTATCATGGTTCCATTAGGGAGTGATTTAGAATCCCTGGATGTGAACCAATATTAAATCTCAACCTGGGTATCATTTAGAGCTTTTTAAAAAGATTTTTTATTTATTCATTTGAGAGATAGAGAGAGAGCGAGGGCACAAGCAGGGGGGAGGTTCAGAGGGATAGGGAGAAGCAGACTCCCCACTGAGCAGAAAGCCGGATGTGGGGCTTGATCCCAGGACTCCGAGATCATGCCTGAGCCGAAGGCAGATGCTTAACCAACTGAGCCACCCAGGTGCCCCTCATTCAGTTTTGAACTTACATGAGAAGGCTGAAGTTCCAGCCCATGGTAATTCTGTATACTTATTACAACCCAGCATCTAAATCTATAGATTTGATAAGCTTATAAATTATTGAAGTGATTCTGAGTACTATTTATTGAGGACTTAGGCAGTGTGTTAAGCACTTTCTGTGCTTTATTTCCCTGCCTTTTCTCAACAAACTTCTGTAGAAGGTGTTAGTCCCACTCAGTAAGCAATTTGCCCAAGATCATACAGCTAATAAGATCATGGTCAGAGTAGACACCAAAGCCTGACATCTAAAACATGCTCACCATGAAAATATGTAGTTTAGATTTCTTAAAGTCATTAACCATGGAGTATAGACTTTTGAAGAATATCATTCCTAGTGAGAACGCTTGAGCAGGACTTTGGGGGAAACATCCCACTGAAAGCTGCAGGATTGTTCATTCTAGTCTTTTTGGGCATAATGGTCTCACACAAAGAATGGGACCATGCCATTCTTAAACGGAATCAATGGGTATTAGCTGAAATGCAAAGAGTTTAGGTTAAATATGTAAAACATATTTCCATAATAGAAAATTGGGAGTTGCAGGAATGTGACTCGAAGGAAAATGACAGAATCTGTTTCCCTAGCCTTTTAAACTATGGGATGGATTTTCTTTTGGGCAAAAGTGGACAAGATTGAGGATGATGGGTCCGGACCTCTTTTGCGATAGGATTCTGTAATCATTCTACAATTCTAAATAGTGTCCTGGCGTTATGTTCCTTTAGTAACAAGTCATTTGAGATCATGGGAGCCAAATGTATGGAGGCTCCAATAAGAGAAGCCTGAGATCCCATTATCCTGGATAAGATCCCATTATCCTGAACTTTAAAATGACAGTTTAGACAAGAAACGGGTCATTGCCAAAGGTAGGGCATAAATCAAGCAGAAGGATTTTATCCTGATTTGATATTGGTTAATTAAATACAATTTGACCAATTTCTTTCCTAGTCTGGAGGTACAAGAGTCAATCCTCTAAAGTCACTGAAAAGAGAGAGAAAAAATCCTCCCCCTCTTCTTTGCTGCTGTGAGGGAAGGAAATTTTTGATCATTGATCAGCCCTTAAATCTATGGCATGCCTCTCTCCAGAGAGGTTCAGAAATAAAATAATAGCTTTTTTGAAACAATGAAGGCTTTTAATTTTTACTTCTTAAAGTAATTAATCATTGATCAAAGAACAAAATACCCAGGCATGCAGCAGCTGGAGCAGGAATTTGGGATCTACTCAACGCATGTCTGTGGAAGGTGTTAGCTGTCCACTGCAGTGAACAATCTGATTAGTGAACATCATAGGTTTGGGTCCTTTGGGGGGGAGTAGGGGTTTCGGAGATCATGTCCGAGATAAATCAATCAGCAAGAATTTTAATACAATTTGGAACTTTGATCCATTAAACTGTTCTCTGGTGATTTCTTAAGGCTCTGTATACTTACCACTGCTAGATGCATCATTCTTTTGACACTAATAAATATGGGAAGACCTGGAAAAGTCTGGGGGACTGGAAATTGCTTGTGAACCAGTAGGTCTAGCTTTTTAAACTAATTTACTGGAAAATATAATCATGGTCTTTTTTCTTTCAATCGTAGAAAATATTATTCTCTATGTGCCATTAAGTGCAGTAGTCTGGTTTTTTTTTTTTTTTTTTTTTTCAGAAGCAACAATTTCCTAACACCCCAAATGCACTTCAATGTGCTATTTTAAGAAAAATATACATGAGTTATGGATTTGAGCAAAATCCATATTTAATCCAGATTATAAATTCCATAGTGGTTTAAGAGAGTGTTTGCTTTTATCTCATTATTCAGCTCTCCATTTTGTCCCTTGGACTCTCTTCAGAGGTTCTGATTTGAATGTACCTTTTCAATTGTTTTCTTTATTGATTTAATCTTATAATTTGAGGTTTCAGACTGATTATCCAGCTTTTTAGACAGCAGTACAATTTTTTTCCTCTCTGCTTAACACATCGCAGGAAACTGAGTGTCAGGTTTCTGTCTCATATGTTCCATAATTCTGCGTTCTGGTGTGTGATGCCGGCGTAACTGGTATAATTTGAGACAAATAGCGATCTTTCCAAGTTTCATAAAATAAATGCTTATAATTTATAGCATTTATAGGAATTAGAAATGCAAATATTGAAATGCTTTAGAATAGCACATGGTTACAGTTTTTCCCTTTCAGAGGGGTGGAGAGTGAAGGTGACCTGCCCTCCGTACCAACTGCAGCTAGCTTTCGAGATTGTCCGAGAATCAGTGGGATGAGTCCCTCAGAAGGAGGGTGTGGAAAGACAAAGCCAACACCACCCTGTCACGTTGTCGGTGCTAGTTTAGAGAGATGAACGGGACGCTCACGTGGCCAGGCGGGCTTGTTCATAGGTCCGTTCAATATTGAAAATACAGCAACATTTAGGTGGATATAAGCGTCCCTGTCAGTTGTTGAAGTCTCCACTGTTGATGCCAATCGTGTCGCCCAAATGTCTTAAAAATCTGTTTAAATAAAAATGTCAAACACTCATATGATTTCTAAAGCTGTGGGGGGCATTTGAGGCGATCTACATGGTCGGGGACAATGGCTTAATTATCTCTTTATTTCCCACAATGCCTAACATGGGTTTTTGTTTTTGTTTTTTTGCTCAAAAATTATGTATTTAACAACAGAATAAAGGATTGGATCTAGTACAACTGATATCCCAATGCAGACATCACTGCTTTGCATCCCTGAATAGCTCACTAGTCAAACTGAGTCTACTGTCCCCCTGGAGTTGAGCCAGTGCTTGAATGGTGGTGATCTCCACTCATTGATCTGGTCTGTACTTGAGCATGTGATCTATTCCCTTTACCACAGGACAATCTTTCACATATTTTAAGGCAGTTGTCATGTCTTCCCTTAGATATCTCCAGAATATGCCCCAGTTCCTCGTACCATTGCTTATAGGGGACACAGTGTAAAAGAAAGGAAATTGCTAGGTGAATGCTCAGTAAACTTGCATTTGTGCCCCGCCTTGGTTATTTATGAGTGATGTGACATTTGGTGGGCCCTTAATCTCTCTAGGCATTTATAGAGTCATGTATAAAATGTCATATTAATATTTTTCTGCTTACCTGATAGTATTGTCTCCAGTATCAAACCTTCTGAATATTAGAAGATGTTAGAGAAACACAAGATACTATTATTATAATAAGACGTAGTTTCCAACTGCTTCCCCAATCTGGTATCTTTCCTCCAGCTGTATTTGTTGTTTGTCATTGTGTTCCTTAAAATGTAGTGACTGGAATGAAATTTAGGGTTCCATCCATGACTGGCCTGGTACAAAGTACAATAAAGACCAAAGGAGGGGAAAGGAAGAACTGAACTCACTTTATTTAAAGCTTACCATGTGCCAAGCCCTTCATTCTGTATTTTAATCTTCATAATAACTCTTGCAGGCATGTATACACAGGTAAGTCAAGAAAACCTCAGAAATTCTAAGTAACTTGCTCAAAGTCACCAGGTCAACTTGACTCATGTTCTTTCTAAGACTCTGCCATGTTGCCCATAACTCTGTTATCCCTACACTCCCTCTTGGCTGGAGCATAACACTAACTCGCATACCAAGATTGCTTGGGGTACTTGGGTGGCTCAGTCGGTTGAGTGTCGGACTCTTGATTTCCACTCAGGTCATGATCTCAGGGTAGGGGGATCGAGCCCCATGTCAGGCTCCATGCTCAGTGGGGAGTCTGCTTGAGATTCTTTCCCTCTGTCCCACCCCATGCTCTCTCTCTCAAATAAATAAATAAATCTAAAAAAAAAAAAAAGATTGCAGCAGGCTAAGTGTTTCAGGTTTTCATTTTTATTTGGTTTCACATATATTTCTATACACCCTGTACGTGTGCAACAGATTTGGGAAAACCTAAATTTAGGCCTTTTTATAGATTCTTCTATGCTTGTGTTCACAACGTCTCTGTTTAAGAATTCACTCTGGATTTGTTTCGGGGATAAACGTCGGGCTTCCCAATTTTTAGTTCTTCCATTTCTTGGAAGATTGATTTTGAAAATGGAGACATCTGTCAATCTATCTTCTCTTTTCTTATTCTCCCTTTTTCCTCCCTCCCTTTGTCGCTTCCTCCCTAAGTGACTTAACACATATAAAGCACTCAGAAGAGTGCTTGTCACCTACAAAGTGCTCAAAAATGTTAGCTATTACTATTCACTTAACAAGTAGTGATGGAGCATTTCCTGTGTACTGACGACTGTGCCAGGTGCTGGGCATACACTGGGGACGAAAAAGGAAATGATCTCTGTCCTGTGGAGTTCACAGGCCAGTGGGGGGATGGACAAATCCTTAGGGTAGTCAGGGACCACCCTTTGAAGAATTGACACTGAAGCCACCACCTGAATAATGAGAAATCAGGCAATGCAAGAAGTTTCTTGGCAGCAGAATCCTGAGCCCACAGGGACCACTGCTTCTAGACCCTGACCTGTGGGTCTGAATTCACCCAAAATGGCTCAACACACACTTAGTAATTCCTTACTCAGCTTGGTCTTCGTCTGGTGATGTGTTCAACCATTTTTAATGTGAAGACCATACTCTTTTGGAAAAACTAGAAGCAATATGAAAAGGGATAAATAGGCCCAGTCTTTGTTCTTCATCTCTCTCTGAATGTGGCCCAATGAGCCATTGCTGTCATCCTTGGTGTTTTCACAAGCTTGTGCTGGGCTTCTGCCTCCTGTAGCCAGCTGAATAGAGACCTACAAAAATATCAGGTCCTCAGCCATGGAATCTAAACATTACTTTATATGGGGAAAGGGACTTTCTAAATGGGATGAATTTGAGGATCTTAAAATGAGGACCTCATCCTCCATAGAATCACATGTCCTTATAAGACGGAGCAGAGGGGGATTTGACACAGATGGAAGAGGGAGGGGCAATGTGACCTGGCAGAGATTGGAGTGATGTGGTCTTAGACTGGAGGGCCGCAGTCACCCCAGATTGGAAGAGGCAAGGGATTGGCTTCTTCCCTACAGCCCCCAGAGCGAGCACAGCTGCCCACCTGGATTTCAGCTTCCTGATTCTGAGTTTGGACTTCTGACCTCCGCAACTGTGAGGGGTTACATTTCTGTGGTTTTCAGCCACCAAATTGGTGGTGATTTGTTATAGCAGCCACAGGAAACTAATACACCCTCTTACATTATTCTTCGATGTTTCCAAAAACTCGAAACTCTTTTGTAATCTCCTGGGGTTGTATGCTCCTCCTTCCTTTTTTGGGTGGTATACATGTTATTTATGTTTCCATAAAACACATTCCAGGACTTTAAGGAGGGCATGTGATATAACGAGCACTGGGTGTCAGATGAGACTGATGAATCACTGACCTCTACTTCTGAAACTAATAATATGCTATATGTTAATTAATTGAATTTAAATAAAAAATAAACATAAACACCCAAAAAAACAAAACAAAGAAAACCACATTCCATATGTTTTGTTTTAACATCTGAGCTCGCCAAACTGCTAATCATCGTGAAATTTTTTTTTTTTTAATTGCATCGCTTAGAGGTCAGAAAACATAAAACATTGTTTGGACAGATACGTAATAATTTTCAAAGGTCTTTCTTCTTGGCTTTTCAAATATTGATGGTATAAGAATGCTTACCAGTTGTTTTTAAAGTAAGAGAACCGCTGTTCAGTAGATTCAAAATTTTGGTTAGAAGCGCTGTGGATGCCGATAGACCTGGGAAGGTAACGCCTGGCGGGGAGAGGCTGTGCTGGAAAGGGAGGGGGTTGGCACAGAGACCCAGAGCGAGCCCCCTCCGCAGCACAGCCCCTGTCTCCAACAGCCTACACCTCCCGATGAACCTGCCTCCTTTTTGTGGGGCAATTTAATGCCCCCTTTGAAAAACTCTGTCAGAACTGTGCAGGTAGGTGGGTCCCAATGTAAGAGCAACAGAGCACTTGTGTTCACTAATATCCTCTTTGCTGTTCCTTTTTAGTTGAAAGAGGTTTTTTATTGCCGCCTGCCTAATGTTCAAAATAATCAAATCTTAGAGAAGTGACTGCAGTTTACAAGGACCTGGAACAGCCCCATAGATAATTTCTGTGTTCGCTCTGCATAACAAAGTATCATTCCTTGACACTATTTGGAAAGGTGTATACACGGAGGAATAATTCACTGCCGTCAGGTTGGCTCGGCTTTCGCTCTGGCGCTGGTGGGGCCCATCAGGCCTCTCTGGGAACGTGGAAGGGGTTCGGTGGGAGAGGTGAGGAAGTAGCTGGAAGGGAGCGAGTGAGGATTTGGTAGAGAGACGAAGGAGGCGCAGAGGAGAAAGCAAGCAGGTTTGACCTACATTCCCAGCTGCCCGGTCTGCGAACGTCAGAACTCAGGTCAGTGCCACGGGGGAGGGCGGCCAGGAGCACTTGCGTAAGAGCTTCGAGTTGGCGCCCAAAGATGGGACCCTGTGCATTTGCCAAACAGTGTCACCAGAGGCGGGTTCAGTGCCTAGAGCCCTGCTTCCGGATACACCTGTGTTAATCTGCAAATAGGGCACGTCTTCTTTCTTAGCGAGATGAAACTAATTTATTCTGCCACATGCCTCAGAAATACTTAACCTTGTTATCTGATCGCCGCACGCTTTCACGCCAAGGTGGGGGCGGAGCTGTGCGGACTCTTGTTCCTAGAGGAACAGGTGGGCTGTCTGAATGAGAGGGTCTGTGGGGCCGGGAGACTTTGCAAGCGACCCCTGGGACAGGCCTGGGGGGCTCAGGCATGCCTCCAAGTCACCCTGACACTGTGATGTGCCCACGACCGGTTTACTTCTCTAGGTATGGACCTCCTGGATTCCTGATGCACGAAACCTACCCTATACACAGCTAATAGTCAAAGCAAAATAGCAGTGGAATAACGAGAAGACTTTGGGTCTGTCTCTTTCTCTTCTGTTCTCTAAGCCAGCATTCCTATTATTGCATCTCGATATCTGACCTGAGGTTCCCATCACTGTCCAACTCTTGTATTCTGGGCTCAAAGCTCCTTCTGGAGCATGCACTGAGTGGAGGGCAGGGAAGAGCACAGCACAGGAGCCTTGGTCCTAGAGGGGGACCAAATGCCCCAAACCTGCAGATGACAGGAGCTCTCCCATGGCAACAGACGCCCACAGTGTACTTGCCAGCAGGCAGCCAAGGGTGGGATCCAGGCGGGTCCCGGCACTGAAAGCTTCCATCGCGGACGCCTTGCAGGAGGAGCAGAGTGGGAAGAGAGGGGGCCGCACTACAGGGCTGGGCCCAGGGTGAGGCAATCGAGGCATTTGCCTCTAATGCGAAATGGGAGGGGCTGCCAGAAACTCAGTAATCAAGATAAATTATATTTTAATGCAGTATTTTTTTAAAAAAATCACAAGGAATACAAAATAATTACTAATGAAGAAAATGTCAGGATTTTGAAGAACAAGACTGATATTACTGATTTTTTTTCCCTTTTTTCTCAGACTCTGGTGTGGCTCCACATGGTCCTGTCACTGGAGCTTAGAAGCAGGGAGGGAGCGGAGGTGGGGTGAGCATGAGTGATGGGTACACAGGTACTGAGAAAGGAAGGGGAAATGTGCGCGCGCGCGCTGTCAGGCAGACAAGCATGGCTGGGACAGGGTTCTACCAAGGGGACAGGAAAGATGAAGTGTGAAATGGGGGAAGAGGTGTGAGAACCCTTGGGGGTGGGATGACAGTCACAGTGAGAACAGGCAGGATTCGTCACAGTGGATTTTCAGAAATGCTGGGGAATGTTCCATAGAAACAATTGTAGCAACAGTGTGTAGGATGGCCAGTAAAGGGCATGGATTTCCTTTGGGAAGTTGGTTGGGATCGATACAGGGTCAACAGAGGCATCTACTGAGGGTAGCTGTGGCACTGGAGGTAAAACATTTCCAAAAGGCATTGTAGAGAAAGAGAACTGGCAGAACCCAATCATTTGGACGTGGGGCTAAAGGACAAAGAAGCAAAGCCGACTAGACATCTGCCCCGCCTCTGGGTGGATCTAAGTCTGACCTGCCCGCCAGGTAATCTCTGGCTGCAACTGGCAGGAGGGATGTGGAGTGATGCTTTTAAAGGACAAGGTGGGAGAAGAGCACTGGGGCATCTTGTGTGTGGAGGAGAGGCCTGAGCCCTGTTGAAGCAAAGTGCTCAAGAGTAGGGGGTCAGAAATAATGAATGAGAGGTCAAGAATTTGATTTCCCCACTCGGTGTTTCTCAAAGGTGTGATGCTGTTTGCATTTTGGCAAAACAAACCTTTGTCACGTGGAACTGTCTTGTGTGGCTCAGAAAATTAGTGTTCTTGCTCCTCTCCGCCCCCCCATCTGAGCCCCATTAAATGCTGGTGGCACTTCACAGCCACTGGGACAGTTGGAAAGGTTCTATGCATACCCAAATTCTTCCCAGTGGTGGCTGACCCTCCCACACAGGACCACTGAGCACTCCTCTGGGGAGGAAGAAAATCTGGATTCAGGGGAAGAGTTATCCAAGAGCTGCCAAGAGATAGAGTGTGGCAGAAGATCCAAAGGCAGATAGGTTCCCCAAAGGAAGGTAAGAAGTGGTGCCAAATGGAGCAGAAAGATCAACGAGTAAGGACACCCCCCCAAAACCAAAGACAACTGGGGAAGTGTTTCTCACCACACCTTTTGTTATTCCAAAACAGTTAGGTGTTGTCCTATGTGGGAACCTGGACGGACGGCCGTCTTTTTTCAAACAGGGCTCAATTTTGATGTTTCATTGTTACGGTCACATTTGGACAGTTAGGTGATCTGAGAATCCAGTTGTTTTAAAAATGCCACGTATCTAATCTATGAATCCTTTGTATACATGTTTGCATATATACATGTAATGTGGACTGATTCGTAGGAAGAATGTGGTTTTTATAATCGAGGTGTTGTCTCCTGGCTGTGAGGTAGCTATTAAGCCATTAAGTGGATAAATTGTATCCACATGTAAGACATGTGGAGCCCTCTGTAGGATGACAATATGCAAATATCAGGAAACGTAGCTAAAATTTGCCTTTTACTTCTTTCTAAATGTAAAAAATATTTTTGTGGGTGTGTGTGGAAATGAAAGGGCATACCATCATTTTAAAATGAACTTGCCCAACTATAAATGGTAACTTTTTATAATTAAATGGAGTCGAGAAGTTGATAATGGTTTTTGCCTTATCAGTCCAGCACCTTCAACGATGCACAACCCGTCTTCCTTTGTATATATGGTTTACCTTTGAACTTGCATAAAGGTTTTGTTATGATTTCACCTTCTGGAATATTCTGTCATGGAAGTAAAATGGAGAAGGTGACTTTTAGGTATTATTTTTCCATTCTGTTTCATATGTTCTTGTGCTTGGACATTAATTTGGCCTGTGGTCTTTGGAATGATTGTGGTTGTCCATTTCCATTAGGTTCTGTTCATTGTACTGAATCAAATCAGACACCGTTTTGTGAATCCCTACTCGACGTTCCAGCAAAGTCTTCTCTAAGTTTTTGGTTTTGGAGTGTCCTGCCATCCCAGCCACCGTGTTCTCCCCAGATCAGAAAAGGAACCATGGAGTATTATTTCTAAATATACAATACTACCTTTAAAAGTTCTTCATTTCCCTTTGCAAATCTTATACTGTCAACAGAGGTCTTTTCTTCTTCTTGTCGTGCTCAAAATGAACTGCCCTTTTATGGATGCCTTGAGACTATCCCACAAAGCTAACGGTGAGGGAGCAGATGCCTCGTTCAATTTCAAATAGAAGGAAATCTGTTGTCTCAAATAATCCCTAAATTCAGACACTTTCAGACAGCTATTATCAAGAGACCACATTCTAAGAGCAGATGTGTTATTAAGGCTGAGAAATGTTATGAGGACTTCGTGATCTGACAAATGATTTCAATCTATCCAACATTCCAACATTTCATCTTTTAATAAGTTAGAGATTTAAAATACCCATCTTAGGGAGACAAGTTGTGTAAGGTGGTTGGGTACTGGATTTGTAACTGATACTTCATTTCCATGCAAAACCTGCCCTAAATTATGCCTACAGGTCCCTTTTATATACAAAATCTGTTCATTTGACTAAAGCAATTATGAAGTATTTTAATCTCTGTATTCAATCCTCTGGCTCCTTCCTACATCTACAAAACACGGCTTCTGCCTTTCAGTGAGGAACGAAAAACAAATGCATCCAGCCTTCAGTTGTCCCACCTAAATGTGTTCAATCGTTTCTTTATACCATTACGTTTACCTTTATGTGATTACTCTATTTAGAGCCTTTTCAGGGAGGCAATTACTGAAGATTCTGCTGAGGGGCTAATACTCTCCCTTTCTTGTCTGCAGCTAAAACTCTCTTTTTTTTAAAGTGCAGTAGCATTCTTACACTCTTTGGATAATAGACTCTTCTTTTGGGTTCAAGTGACCGTTTTCACCAGCCCTATTCAGAATCACAAAGTGTACCATCCATAACAAAGTGTACATTCCTCAGCACTCGCAAACTGCTTATTATCTAGGGGTTGTGCTTTGATCTCCTGAAAATACCTGCAGTGCCAGGAGATTTTTACATAATCCTATCATTGTCAAATATAATAAAACTTAGATCCTGGTGAACATCAATTACTGTAAATAACCGGAAGATCAACGAAGACTTCTAGCTTCTCTTTAGCAGAGAGGTCGCCAACTGTACCTATATTTAAAATTTTCATTCCACCTGGTCTTACAGAAGGTGGACTGTAAAATGGCCTGCCCTGGTTTTCTTTAATCATCTGGAATGGCTCTCCTGACTCAACATTTGGAGCTGTTTCTTTGGTAGGCAATGCGGGAGGGGAAATAGATCATCTCCTACCATTCTCCTTATGACTGTTGAGGCTTTTATCTCAGACCCTAAGGATCAGAATTGGACAACTTGATTTGGAAAACAGATGACAATTACACTGTAATTTTTTAAATATGGTAAATTGCCTACTAATGAAAATGTTGTATCACAGGAAGAATGGAATCCCTGGCCGGGCTGAGGGGCAGGGGGGCTGGCTGCCTTCCGGGGTGGAGCCAGCGCTTGGCCTCAGTGTGCGTGCATTACAGGCAGGGGACAGCGTGACCCGCCCGTGAGGCTCCCCCAACCCCGCCCCCCACCGGCCAGAAGGCTTCTGATCTCCACCGTTAATGAACTTAACCAATCTTAGATCCTGGTGAACATCAATTACTGTAAATAACCGCAAGATCAACGAAGGCTTCTAGCTTCTATTTCTGGATATCATCAGCTAAAACCTATTCACTTATTCATCCGGTCAACATTTTTTAGCTCCTACTACGTGGAACATGAAACAAACGTGTGTGGAAAGCCTTTGGAAAGTAAACATTTAAAGAAACTTGCTCCAGACCACAGAAATGAGATGATGGGGACCTAGTTCCAGGAAGTTGTTTAAGAATAGGGAACTTGCACGAGGGGTTGAAAGAACACTAACATTCGTGGCAACTTTGGTGTTTACATAAGCTTTGTGATTTAGGGCATGGGGCTAAAGATTCCTAATCTCTCTAAAATGGGGGTGACTAAATAAGCACCTGTTGTATACAAGACATGTTGGGCACTTTGAGGAATACAAAATGCATGAGAGAGGGATTCTGGCCTTGCTGAATATCCAGGAGCTATGGGAGCAGAAGTGCCCGCGATTATGACATAAGAAAGCTGGGGAGAGGGGCACAGGTGCTTTGAAATTCATGCAGGCAAGTGGCTCTTCATATGTGCGGAGATCGGGAAGGAAATGCAAGGGGGTTTGCATCTAAAGGAGCGGGCAGGATTTGGAGGTACAGGAATAGGTAGGATTTTACCTCAGGCAGAAGCAGCATGGGAGAAAGCACTCGGCGGTGGGATGGAGCTCAAGTGTCAGGCTCTGGGTCAAAGAAAGGGCTCTGCTTTGCTTGCTCTCTTGCTTGTTTATTTGTGGTGAGGAACACTCTTGATCTCATTCGTAGGCTCAGAGGAATTTGTCCAAGAAAAGATTTTAAAGGTGTGTTGAGGGAGTGGCAGGCAAACAATGGCAGAGCGTCCTGGATCAGGTGAGGGGCACAGGGCCAGGGGGGAGGGATGGACATTGTGCAGAGAGAGGAGGAGAGGCCAAGCCAAGAATGAGTTCATGCAGAGGTTCAGGCAGAGCTCACATGGCCTGGGGAGCCCCTACCTAATGGTGTCTGTGTTCTCCATGACAGGTTGGCATCTGTTGAGTCAACGGAGCCAGGGGGTGGAGACCGAGAAGGCTGATGAAGATTTAGAAGCTCTGATGAAACGGAGAGGGAAAGGGGCCAACTGTGGTTCTGTAGAATCGCTAAGCAGTCCCGAGGGCCTGGCTGAAATGGGGAATCTGCGCTTGCAACGGAGCCAGATGGGAGAGTGATTTCCTCTAAAAATCTGAGCAGGGAAAATGCAGGAAAAGGAAGTATGATGGGGGCCAGGTGAAGTGGCAAGCAGGGGACGAGACTGGTGGCGAACCCCAGTAAGTAAAAAGATGGAGCCAGTTTTGGGTTGGTGGGGGTTCTTGGGGAAGTGGGTAGATATTTTCTTCCTTGAGGAGGAGAGAGGCAGGGTTTTCAGCAAATTTCCTGTCTCTGAAGATTAATGGATTGAGAATTCCATTGTCCTGGGTCCAATGATAAAACTGACAAATGAGCACATTTTTAAGGATATATATATTTTTTAAGATTTTATTTATTTATTTGAGAGGAAGAGAGATAGCGAGAGAGAGCACAAGTTGGGGGCAGGGAGGAGAGGGAGAAGCAGGTTCCCTGATGAGCAGGGAGCCTGATGCAGGGCTTGATCCCAGGAACCCAGGATCATGACCTGAGCCGAAGGCAGACACTTAACCGACTGAGCCACCCAGGCGCTCGTTTAAGGATATATTTTAATGAATATTTAAAAATACTGGAAAGGAAGCATGCAAAAAAACTCTGAGTTCCTTCATGTGACTTTGCTCCTAATGTAGACAACACTTGGAAAATAACCCACTCAAGGAAGGCAGATGGATTTAAACCGATAAACCCACTCCGCCTACCTCCTGGATGCTGCTTGGGGTGTCGTGCTGAAGGATGTGTGTGGGGACCCACGTACGATGGTCAACCTGTGACAGCAGCGAGGTCACAGAGGAGGGGTGGGGAGTACGTGGTGCCTGCTGCCACTCGTGAAGTGTAGATAGAATATGGAAGTTGGGTATTTGCTCCGGGATGTCACCAAAGTAGTATCAAATCTTGTGCACATTACTTCCTTTGTTATTATCAGTTTACCTTATCAACGAAACATAATATTTACCTATATCTTTATAGATTGCAAGCATTTTGTATTTGTAATGCCCTTTGAGCTCTTGAACAGAAAGTGACACGTAGCACAAATTATAGTAATGTGAGCAATCTTATTTTGTCAAATAAGTGTTGATCTAAAGTACCAATGGGAGAACTGTTTGCTTTAAGCGAACTATGTCCATGGAAACGTGATTCTTACAATCTTTCACCTTCTGGAAGCCTTAAAAATATTTGCACTTTAGCAGGCTGAAAACAAGAAAGAGAAATGGAATGGTTATTTTATATTATCAGGGAAAAGAAGAGAATTAAATGTTTAGTAAGACCTGTTTTAGGATCTTTAGGTGTGTTCTATTTCGGGTGATCCACTAAGTTATGGAACTGAGCGAGGCTGAGGGAGGTAGGAATTTGCTCCAGGGCAAATAGCTCACAGGTGGCAACCAGAGAGCGCAAACCTTGGTCTGGCTGGCTTCAAGTCTATGTTCTTTCCATCACTAGGAAAGAAGGGGGGGTGTCGCCACCTCTGCCCAGGGATAACTTGACTAAACTAAAAGTAAATGCTGCAATGCTGTCAATTTTGCACGAAATGCAAGGTAGAAATTATGATCACTATAATGTTGGAATTGTGGTTCTCAGCGAATTGCTCTCAATTTTTATTTTTATCAGCAGGAAGAGAGTTTTTTTTAAAAATGAATCCATCTAGTTTTGCTTTAAAAATGGATCTGTAAGGAAGGCAAAATTGTACAAGAGGATATTATCAATTGGCACTTAATGAACTTGCACGTGTGTGCTAGAGTCGAGGGACCCCTTTGCTAACGCTCCTTCGATCTTCTTTGGTTCTTTTTCTCTTGTGCTATTAGAGCCTAGGCTGGGTTTATGCTTTCTCTCAGCAACTTTCCGTTAAAATGCAATGCTAGTCCTGGAAAGCTAGGGTCATATTATTCAGCTGAGCATTACAGAGGTATTGATGGTCATAAACAAAACTAATGAGTGGGGTCAGTCCTTTGAAAATCCAAAGACAGGGACAGCTTATAACCCTGCAGAGGGTTTTTCTGGGGCTCCAATATAAATAGTTTTTCTAACTCAAAAACAAATCTGACATATTAAGTGTTTTATTGAAAGCCCCAGTTATGTCTAGAGTTTTGTGCTGAGTTTATTTTAAAATGTATCTTGAAAAGCCGGTGGTCCAAATTTTCCTGTAGACTTACACATGATGAGAATCTGTCCCTTTATATTTAGCTGCGGGCCACCTAACAAGTTCTTAGGCGAAACACATTATTTGCTAGTACAAGAAGAATAAATACTGTATTTGGAAAGTTCCAGTGTTCTTCTTTAAAATATCGCTGTTTCCATAGCAATAACATAATGTACTAAAGAGTAGAATAGTGTTTCTTTAGAAACCACGTGTATGGGTGCACGTTTCCAGGAAGGGCTTTGAAGCATCTCACCTGCTTGTGGCCCCAAAATGGAACAATGGTGATGGATCATCTTATGAGATGGAACTTGACCCCATATTTTACTGCCTGGTTAGATGTCAGCTTTCTGCTTTTGGTCATGTGTGTGATACTTTCTTAGGCTCTGTGCTCTGAGAGGGTAGAGAATAGATTTATATTCATTCATTCATTCATGTAGTCAACAAATATTTATCAAACACCTATATGGCAGATGCAGTTGTAGGCACTGGGGAATCGGTGACATCATGGAGCTTATAGTCCTAATGGGAAGAGGGGATTTGGAATAATAGTGACTGATACTGTCATTCCCAGGTTGTTCTAGCATAAGCCTCGCATTACAGGCAGGAAAGGGGTTTCAGGGGGTTGTATAATTAGGGATTACAGATAAACATAAAGGTTTGGGGCAGTGGTGAGTTCTGTGCGAGTGAATGCTCTTTGGGAAGATACGGGATGTCACTTAGGATGTGCCTGTGATCTTTAAAACTGGTATTCGGTTGAAAGACTCTCTTTGAACACCTCCCTCTTCTTTATTTTGATTTGAGTCAGGTGCCTTTGCCTTCCTGTAATCCTCTGCATTTGTTCCGTGTGCCGATTTTGCCCCGATGAGCCCCACCTTGCTCCGTTCCCCCCACCCCCCAGACTCCTAAAGCCAGGAGTGTGGATGCGTGGCAGGCGTGTCCCTGGAAGGGCCGTTCCTCTAGTTCCCTAATGGTTGTCTAGCATCTGGCAGAGGGGATGCAGGTCACGAATGTCTCCATGCTGGGTCATCACTATTCAGAGAGAGAACAGTAAAAGGAGCAAAGTGTCCCCCACCCCCTCCTGGAGGCCACACATCTTTGTCTGTTACACAAGGCTCCACTTGTGCTTTCAGGAGCGAGACCTTGAAATATTTAATGTCTTGAGAAACCCGTGTCTATCTGCCAAGTGCGAGGGCCTTTTGTGCCGCCACCTTGCTGATGCCCTGGTCATGAGCAGGCAGCAACCTCTTGACTCTCTCAGGCTTTGAAAGGTTTAGCTAACTGTCCACGTTGCTCCAAAGAGCTTGTGGTTGCAGACACTCTTCAAGCCGCTCTGGGAGCAGAAGGAGCTCCGGGGGCCAGATGTGGGGTCACAGAGTCACAAATGCTCCCAGGGTGGCCACCCTCTGCTTCAGAATCAGACAAGTTGACCAGCTACCCCAGATGCCTTCTTAGACCCCGCTAATAAATCAGTTGGCAGCAAGGTCACAGACAGACTGCTGAAATGTAAGCCCATATTTTCAAGTAAGCATTTCAAACTTCTGCTTTTGTCCCCCCGCAGGGCCAGAAGTCCCAGACGGGAGGGAAAATCGAACTCCATCAAGGAGGTGCAACCACTGTGATTCCACCCAGATGTTCTTTCTTAAATGCAAAAGGCATCATTTTCTTGCCAAGAAATGGAATGATTGATCAAGCCTTCTTTAAATCATTCCATCTTATCCATTCCCATCTGAAGGGGTAGCTAGTGCATTAATATTAATATTCTTATTGTCTCCCTCGAGAGAGGAATGCCCTGGTAACCCCCCTCCCAATTACTGCCAACACCATGGGGATATGAAGTTAAAGGAGGAAGCGACCGATGCAGGGGCTGCATTTGTTTTATTAGCAACAGCTGGTGGCGGTCCCCTGCCCCCCCCCCCCTTTTAATGCTATGCTTGTCAGATCCAGGATCTTAAGACTGGATGGCAAAGGGTAAGACAAGAACACAGCACATTTCAGCTTTTGCAGAAAAGAAAAGGGAATTTATGTTAAAGATGGTGCAGGCAACATTCAGAAGCTAATGAAGAAACTTTGCAAAAGAGTACCTGCTCTCAATATTGTGTAGGTAACGTTTGAGCAATTAGACAAACATATTGAGTAACTGAAACCACCTGTAGGATTTGGGGGTGGAAACCCACTTTGTCTTTCCTTCTCATTTGTCCAGGATACTTTTATAGAAATAAAAATGTGGACTGCACATGTCTCCCATTTATCCTTAGTGTAACTTTAAGAATGTTTATGATGAAGGGCGGAGTTTGCAACACCAGGGCTCACTCTAACTGTGTTGGAAACACTTGACCATCAAAAGGAAATCTGTGCCATTTGCCCAACAAAGAAATAAATCTTCCTTTACTCACTTTTGCCCTGATTTCTGAGAAGCCCAAATGGACACCATTTCATCTTATTGCACATGTGGACTCTCAGGTAGCATTTTCAGGATATTACATTCACATATGGACTCTATATCAGACAGAAACTTACAGCTGGTTCAACATGTGTCCTTCATAATTGTAGTTATTCTGTTTTCTTATATATTTTTTTAATCTGATCAAAATTGAATGAATTTCGTATATGCACTAAATTACCAAGCATATACCATACTGTCAGAGTTATGAAACTGTTCCAGTTATATATCATGCAAATAAGAACACTTATGAATTTGCATATGAAGCCACATTATAAGTATTAGTAGGAAAAGGGCATGGCAAAGTAGTGTGCTGTTTGCTCAAGTCCATAATCAGTAACTATTGGGAAAAGTGGTTAATATCATCTCCAAAACATGGATCCATGATATGCCTGCCTCTTGGGGAGAGAGACTAGAACAATGCCAAATGGAAGGAATTCTTGGCTGCCCTCCCCCTTTCTCTCATATGTGACAAATTTAAGACATAAATTTCTTCCTTTTGGATCAAGTATTTTAAAAAATAAAAATCTCTCAAGATAACAGTAACGCTCACAGGACTGATGCTTGGTACTGGGATGGAATCTGAAGAACAGCAACAAACATACGACGGGAAGGCATGGGCCCTCTCTAGAGTATGCCGTTTTGTGGACTGTGCACTCCCTGCTCGTCTTTCCTTCAGAGGGAATTTCACTGCAAAGGAAGCAGATGCCCCCGCAACATGCTGGCTGCCATTGTCTGCCTAGATGATAGTTTTATGGGTGCAGAACTGGGGGATTCATTTGCTTCGTGTAACTGATAAAACACAATTTTTTTAGGAGGGAGAAGGCACTGCATCCTAAATGAATGTTGGAATGTTATTTTTAGACACTCTAAAAATTATTGTGGGAGGCAGAATAATGGCCCCCCCAAAGATGCCCACCTCCCAATCCCGGAAACTGTGAATATGTCACCGTACACAACAAAGACGACTTTGCAGATATGACTAAGTTAAGGGTTTTGAGATGGGGAGATCAGTCTGGATGATCTGGGTGGCCTGATGTAATCACAGGAATCTTTCACCACGGAGGAGGGAGGTAGAAGAGGATTCAGAGGAAGACGTACCTATGGAAGAAGGTCAGAGCAATGCAGTACGAGAAGGGTGTTACTTGCCATTGATGGCTTTGAAAATGGAGAAAGAGGGTCTCGAGTCAAGGAAACTGGAAGAGACAAGGAAATGGACAGGACACTGTGGACGCCATGATTTTAGCCCAGTAAGACCTGGGTCAGACATCTGTGAGCCAGAACCATGAGACAACACATTTACATTGTTTTAAAGCCTGGAGTTTGGAGTAACTTGCTACAGCAGCAATAGAAAACTAATACACTTGTGATACATGTTTCTTTTTGTTTCTGAGGATTCTATTCTGAGTTCATGAGCTGACTGCTTCTAGAATGTTGTGTTGGAAAACTCACTGACACTCAAACCCAGACAGGGAAGAAAATGGATGTGGAAGAATAAGGATGCGCCCTAAATGAGTAAGTGTAACAAGACTACTTATGATTTCAATTGTATTTTCTGAGACCCCTCAGAGGAAGCTGTGATTTTAGTTTCAAGAAATGATATGACTTGGGGTGGTATTGCTGACATCGGTTTTATTTAGAAGTTAAAGGGAATGGCAAAATACTTTCACGTTAATGATTGAGCAAGTAATCATACAAAATCCGAGTCCTAGTGCCTCTATTTTTGGTTAATATGTTTGTTTCACAGAAAACTAGGTAGACAACAGTGAAATCAATATCTTTAATGTTATTCAGGGGCCAGATTTTAAATCTGTGGGAGAAGTCTTGATCAAACACTTCCTTTTTGTTTCATTCTCTTTCATCAGGGAAGTTAGAGGTGGAAAAGACTCACTAGATCATAAATTAATGATCCCGTGTTAATGCAGATGTCCCCACTAATTAATAAAGGAAAGTAAAATGCGAAGCCTGAACATATCTAAATACCCTTCAGTCTGGGAGAAAGATTAAAAATTCTTTTCCTCATACCTACATGAAATATGTTTGTGTTTTGCACAAAAAGTAGAGCTATCAAATCCTGACCCTAATGAAGTCTTTTTTTAAATTCTATTTTATTATGTTATGTTAATCATTATCCATTAAATGATTAGTTTTTGATGTAGTGTTCCATGATTCATTGTTTGCATATAACACCCAGTGCTCCATTCAGTAAGTGCCCTCTTTAATACCCATCATCGGGCTAACCCATCCCCCACCCCCATCCCTTCTAGAACCCTCAGTTTGTTTCTCAGAGTTATTAAGTCTTAACCTCAGTGATCCTTTTTAAACAGATTTTCTCCCCAACCAAGGGCCAGACAGAATTAGGCAACATCAAAGAAGTCAGAAGAGGTTCCCATGGTGTCAGGTCACTAGGCAGCATCCCCACATAGAGCCAGACACTGAAGTTACATCTAGTTTCCCAGTCCCCTTTGCTGGTACTCTGATTTCCTCCTCAGAGGCTCCGATACCCAGTGCATGGGAGCTGTAAGCCTAAGAAGAAATGCACCACTGGGAGGAGAGTATGATTTTACAAAATAGTACACTTAGAAATGGAAGCTAATAAGAATCGACACAAACGAATATGGAAACTGAATGCCTTGTGTGACCTAGTCCCAGAAATGATACACCATCATTTCTGTAATATATTGTTGGTTACCAACACCCCTACTTGTAAGAGGGGCCTACACAAGAGCATGATACTAGGACGTGGGACTCATGGGGGGCCATTTTGGAGGCGGATTACCACATAGTAGATGGTTTTCCTTCAAAGACATTGATAAGGTTGGCCCTTTTAAATTCAAGTGACAGAAACACTTCCTTCAGAACTGGAAAGTTGACATAACTGTCTGCCCACATTCTCTTCTTCCAGAGCAGCAACACCCATAATGAAAGTATGAATCTCGAATGGAAAGACTGATATCATTAGTATGGAAAAAACGATCTGCCAAGTAAATCAGGTCTGTGAATAATCACCTCTATGTTCTGAGAGAGAGCCTTTCTTCTCTTTGCAAACAAGCGAACAGCAACAAAACAACTTCTGCCTGGGGTCCAACCAAATACTTCAAGACGTGATTTTTGGGAAGTCACTGCATTTGCATGGCTTAAGGCAGAATGTCAAATTCTCTTTCGCTTCCTTGACAGAGTCTCTTGGATTGTCTCTCTTCTTCATTACACATGGTTAATGGATAATTCAAGGCTCTGACGCTGATAGAATTAACAATGTTATGTAGTAGTGGACACGATTGCAAAATCTTTGGCCAAGTCTTTGATATGAGCACATGCCAATGTCAAAAGCAGCAAGACACAATGGATATGTTGTGCCTCTTCATTTACCAAAGAAGTAAAACCAGGTGCGTTGTTGCCAAGCATAGCATGTGCTTCATCAGCTCAACAAATACCAAGATGTTGTGTCCAAGTCAGACCCTTGTTTGGCAAAAAACAAATAAATAAACAAATACTTCTAACAGTTTTGAAGATGTCAATGCTCTGTGAGGTTTCCAAAAGGCCCTCTCAAAATAGGAATTCTCTGATAGTATCAGAGCACATCTCCTGGACAAAAACCACAGACCAGATACATTGAAAGATGTCAATGACGGTCTTTAAGGGAAAAGGCTTTAGGGCAATTCTTCCATGACCTTTTTCAAATGGTTAAAAGAAATGCTGATGATTCTGGAATGGACAAGTTTATCTGACAGAGATACTCTTTCAATATTCCTTCTCTGATCCAAATTAGAAGTCTCCTGAATGTTTTCCAGGACATGTGGCTTCACAGTTGTATATGGATTCTTTTCCTTAGGACTATTATAAGCAGCTTTGAGAGATGCATGAAAACAAAGTTTTTGTGTGGAAGCACAGTCACATTTTGGTAAGGTTCCAACCAGAAATATCTACCTTGCCTGATGTGTTGAGAGGATAGACAGTTTAATTGGATTTATATTTCCACGGGGCGGGTCTATGTCACACAAGAACACTGCAGCTTTTGTATCCCCTGATGTTCAGAAGTAAAAGTAGAAACAAAGATACAGAGGACTTATCAATTGTTTCTTTTCTCTGACATTTTCTCCAGTTTAACCTGGGCCTATGTAAAAAAGGCAGAGATACTGGGTTGTATTTATTTTCATTAATATCTATAAGAAACGGATCTTGGGGCCATATCGTGGTGGTGATGATTTCGGCCTTACCTGACCTGTTATGATATCATCCCTTGCCACCCTGCACTCGTTAGAAGCAAAATGATACCATAATACCATGGTGGATATTAAAACTATTTTTTAAATGATAGCAATTATCAATACAACAGAAAGGCAAAACAAAGAAAAATAATATTCCCATAAGGCTCATCTGCAAATTCCATTATGGACCGAATGTTTGTGTCCCTCTAAAATTTATATGTTGAAACCCATCCCTTGATGTGATGTTGACTGGAGGGCCTTTGGGAGGTAAGTAAGAAATCGATGAGGTCTCAAGGGTGAGGCCCTTGTAGATGACATCAGTGCCCTTGTAAGAGTCACAAGAGAGCTTCCGTCCTTCTCTGCCCTCCGCCCTGTGAGGACAAGAAGTTGACACTCTGCAACCCAGAAGCGGGCTCTCACCAAAACCCGACCACACTGAAACCCTGATCTCAGGCTTCTAGTCACCAGAACTGTGATAAATAACTCTCTGCTGTTATAAGACCCCCAGTCTTGTAATAGCAGCCTAAATGACTGAGACAAATTCCCTAGGAAATCTTGCCATATTCACTTGGCTTCTTTTCCCTACTAGACTAAGCTGCTTGTGGGCAGGAGCTGTTCTTTAATTTCTTTGTCCCCAAAATGTAACAATATCACAAAATATAAACAAAATAGTTATTTCTTATGAAAGAGTTTACAGTAGGAATTACTATGCTTTGCATACTATCTATCTAAATCTCAGCGTGATTAATTAACAGTGCTGGCCCCATAGTGGGTGTTCATGAAAACTTTCTTGAAGAAATGAATGAACACATGCATGAGAAAAATAATGCATCCACATATCTCCACAATTAGCTGGGGAAGAGAGTGGCTTGCTAGAGATACTCCAACTTAACTGGCAGGCGATGTCCATGAGCACATCAAGCTCTCCTATCTCAAAAGTCATGGCCTTGGGATCAGGACCAGGGTTCAAATTCCATCTCTGCCACTTACTTGCTGGGAAATGGGTTTCCACTCATTAATTTATTCATTCATTCTATAAGCACTTGTTGCTTGTCTATTTATGTTCGGTCATGATGCTAGGAATGCTGCTAGGAACTCCTGTATACCATGACATGAATTTTACAAGATTACTATGAGAATTCAATAAGGTTGAATGAAATAACACGTGAAAGTACCTAGAACCTATCACAGTGCTTGAGTTGTAATAGGTGCTCAGTAAAATTTAAATGCGTGTTGAACAAGATCAGCCTGCTCCCTGTACCCTGAGCATGTTCACCAAGCAAACTCCTTCTTTTTTAAAAAACAATTTTATTTATTTATTTGAGAGAAAGAGAGAGAACACAAGCAGGGAGGAGTGGCAGAGGGAGAGGGAGAAGCAGACTCCCCGCTGAGCAGGGAGCCGGACACAGGACTTGATCCCAGGACACTGAGATCACAACCTGAGCTGAAGGCAGACACTTAACTGACTGAGTCACCCAGGGGCCCCACCAAACAACCTTCTCATGCTAATTTAATTTCTCAAGAAAACTCCTGGACTCAAAATAAGAAGTTCTAATGAAGTACATGTTCTCATCTTTGGTGTAAATATGTGTCCATATAATTGGCTAGTGTTTCTCCCTGTCCTTCACTCTCCACCCCCAAACTTTAAAAATATATATATTAGCATTTGACTGTCCTCATCGAGCCCACATCGGAGGTGGACAAGGCCCTGTGATAGAATCAGTCTGGCCCATGAACTCAGGCTCATTCATTCATTCAGCAGGAATGCTCTGAGCATCACCTGTGTGCCAACCTCTGGACGAGCTCTCAATAAGTAGAGATGGAAAAAGCAGGGTCATGCCACCGGGGGCTCACGCTCTAAGAAGTACTTGCGTGGCAGCTTGCGGAGTCTGGCAGGTGCCTGCCTACTCACATCCTGCACGAACCCAACAAACAAAACTTGGCTTAGTGTGGGAGAGTGTGTGTATTTGCATGTGTTTTGATATCCATCCATCCATTAGCACGTCATGGAAGGTCCTAAACTTTATAAAAATTGCATTGTGGCAGGAAGTTGACTTGCCACAATGCAGTCACTGAGAAGTGGGTTTAGAACATGACACGTTGGAAGCTCCATCTGGTTGTCTGAGCTATAAAACTGTGTCATTGACTCTTTTGTTTAGCAAATGTGTTTCATTCATTCGTCTGTTCATTCATTCACTTAATTCAGCAACCGTTTGCTGAGAGCCTGCTGTATGCTGGAGATGGTTCTGGGTTCCAAGCTTTCCCATCAATCCAATCCTTACCTCAAACGTGCCACCTTCCATAATGAAGGCCAGCCCCTGGCCTGTGATTCCTCGAAACTTCTGTACTAAGGTCTGTATTAGCTTTGGGTAATTAAATTAAATGTAATCAAAGCTTAACATAGATGCAAAAAAGTGTACGTAAAATTACATTATTACAACTGAATATACTCATGTAACCAGCACCCAGATAAAAACTGAATGCCATCAGGCTCCCCCCCCGGAAACCCCACCCTCCAAACCTTGTCACACCCACCCTCCAAACATTGATAACTCCTATCCTGACCTGTAACAGTATACATTAGCTTTAGCTTTGACTGTTTTGTACTTTATATAAACAAGATCCTACAGTTTTTATCTTTAGGCATTTGTAAACTTCTGCCTGGATTGCTATATTTTATAAATTTTATGGGGTTTTTTTTATTTTCAATGATGAGAATGTAACTTATGTAACTTCCTGGTAGAAAAAGCCAGAATCTAGAACAATATCTTGGACAGAATATATGAAACTGGGTGCTCCTCAGCCCCTCCAGTTCACGCAGGCTCATGGAGAAGTAGACTCAGGGCCTTAACCAGGAACTTGTCTGAGGATGGGGATCTAGATTTTTATTCTAGTCATCATTCCAGGTTGCTACTCTGTGTGTGTGTGTGTGTGTGTGTGTGTGTGTGTGTGAAATTTATCACAGCCTAATTTAAGCACTTCTGAAAGTGTGCATGAGAATAAAAAATAAGGTTTATTTTTTTTTCCATCCTAATAGTATTAATGGACAGTTTTCTAGACTGAAGTTAACTTAATGCCGACATTTTGGGTTTATCTGAAACACTGTTCTGAGCCCTGGAGCTTCCTTCCAGTGACTTCCCTGATTGGCAAGAGAAGAGTGTCACAAGGTCCCATTAGTGATGGTATGGCAGGTGGTTTGTTTTCCCCTCCAACTTAGAAAACACCCAGCTGCCATAACCCTATTGATACTTACACCCACTGCCTATTCTTGTCTTCCTTTTTCTTTTCTTGTTTGTTTTTTGTGTTTTTGTTGTTGTTGTTGTTTTCTTCTTGACAGATTATCAGCATTAACTCTTACTAAAAGCCAAGCAGGTCCTTGGTCAAAAACCAATGTGCAACCCTACTGAAAATACCTTTCTATAAAAGTCACTTTCATTGACAGCCTTCTCCGCCCTACCGTTTCGGGTCAGCACTGACCTCAGGACCCTAGCAAGGGAGTTGTTCTGAGAGATAAGGAAATACACCACTGAAATGTAGTTTTGTCATAGAGCCATTCGGGGAAACACTGACCTAGCAAATGGCCCCAGTGTATTCACTGTGGATGTCCATCTCCAAATAGCCCCAAACAAATTCTGTAAAGTCACAGCATGGCAAGCTGCTCAAAGGGCATCTGGGGAGTAGGAAGGCAGTGGTTGAAAAGTAAGAGAAGCCCAGCTGGCAGACGCCTGCGGCACAGGAAGCAAGCTCCAGGTTGTGGTGGGCAGAGCTCGGAGCTGTTGAGCTGGAAAGTCATATCCAAGATTTTCCGCTCCCTGCTTCAATACTGTTATTTTTACTGCTGCCAACTCAGTGTTAGACGCCGTACCTACCTTGGGACTGGCACCTCGTATTCTCGGTCATTAATCCATCTGCTGGCTCCCCATCGTCACACTAGCCTCCTAGAGGCGAGGCTTTGAGCCCGTCTCTTCAAGGATCACAGGCTGCTTCAGACGCTCCCCTCCCCTCCTCCTACACACCAATCCTCTTTCTGTTATTTCCAAGGAGATGCATCATAAGAAATGCTATTAAGCTCAACTGCCCCTCCCGCATGCTGGTTCCTATTTTGCTGGCTGGTTCCTATTTGGATCTGGCCGTGGCTTTTCCACTCTCCCAGTGAGGTGGATGGAAGGGAGTGGGACACAGGGAGCCCAGGGACACATTCAGAAACACCTTGTCTTCTCATTTGCTTTTGTTGTGAGGGTGGAGGTCAGTGCCAAAGAGTGACCTGCCCATCTTCCTTAGTTGCCATGGCAGTGACGAACAGAGTCTCCAGTTGGACACAAGGGTTTTCTACAGTTTAAACAAAGACAATGGGGAAATATGTTTTCTTGACCCTTTGCAGGAAATCCTGCCCAACGCACACAAGAATGAAGCATTTCCTGGACCGTCATTGCTCAGATCTAGCACTCAGGGTGGGCTTTGTCTCTCTACATTGTCTCTGACTAAGAAAACCTGAAAGTCATTGCCCATGTCTGAAGGGGCTAGTGTTCAACAAAAACCCCAACATAAACTAGCTGGGTCTTTGGGATCTAAAAAAAAGTGACAGGTATGTTTCAAAATAGACTAAAAGAAGAGAGAGCTATACATTTGACCCTAGCACTGCCCATTTTCCCTGTTTAGTTTTTGGCTTCTTACAAAGTCTCTATCTTCAAGAGCAACAGAGTAAGAGACTGGTCGGAAAGAGAAGAAAGATCTCGTGGCATTACAAATGATTGCTTAATATCTTTCTCCTAAAAGCCGTGGTCTCTAAAGCCAAAATGCAAGCTACAATTTCCTTTCCTGGGTGCTAGTGGAAGTCACAAGAATAGGTAACACACAGGTGTCCTGCTCTGCTCTGGTCCTCTTGCACGGTGACCTATCAGAGCAGCGCTGGTCTCTTTTCATAAAAATAATGAGAGAAACATCTGTCTCTCTGCTACTCTCTTTTCCAGGCAAATGACACTTTAAGATTCTCACTTTGGACTTGTAAGTGCTCCCCACCCCCACCAGCCAAAGCAGCTTCTGTGTGAACCACTTCTCCCTCTTTCTTTGAATCTGTTGCTCGCTTTTCTTGACTGCTACTTTCAGATAGTTGAAAATCAAAGACCACAACAAAACACACGCACGTCTCTGACACCGTAGGATTAAAAACAACGACAACAACAACAGGTGAAAAATACAGGGGAATCAATTGTTACACGTGTGCCGATAATCCTTCCTTCCTTTTTAAAAAATAAAGTAGGAGAGACAGTGTTTTAGAAATGTTTGTTCCCTAAAATACTGCAGAAGTTTGAAAATTATGGAGTGAAGTAGATCACCAATGGAATAATGTTAAGACTGGTGCTCTCTTGAAAAATGTTTCTACAGCTGATGTCAAAGAAATTACTGCCTATGATTTCTTCCAGGCGTTTTATGGGTTTGGGCCTCACATTTAGATCTTTAATCCATTTTTAGTTTATTTTGTGTACAGCGTAAGAAAGTGATTCAGCTTCAGTTTTTTGCATGTTGCTGTCCAGTTTTCCCAACACTATTTGTTGAAGAGACTGTCTTTTTCTCCGGCGTATATTCTTGCCTCCTTTGTCATAGATTAATTGACTATAAATGCATGGGTGTATTTCTGGGCTTTCTATTCTGTTATACTGATCCATGTGTCTATTTTGTGCCAGCACCATACTGTTTTGATTACTACAGCTTTGTAGTGGATCTTGAAATCTGGGATTGTGATACCTCCAGCTTTGTTCTTCTTTTTCAAGAATACTTTGGCTATTCATATAAATTTTAGGATTATTTGTTCTGGCAAGGAAACAAAAGCAAAATGAAAGTGTCGGGACTCCACCAAAATAAAAAGCTTCTGCACAGCGAAGGAAACCATGAACAGAACAAAAAGGCAACTTACCAAATGGGAGAAGATATTTGCAAATGATATATCTGATAAAGGATTAGTATCCAAAATATATAAAGAACTTAGTCAGCACTAAGAAAAGAAATAATCCAATTGAAAAATGGGCAGAGGACCTGGGTGGACATTTTTCCAAAAAAGACAGCCAGATGGCCAACAGAGACGTGAAAAGATGCTTAACATCACTCATTATCAGGGAAGTGCAAATCAAAACCACAATGAAATATCACCTCACACCTGTCAGAATGGCTAAAATCAACAACACAAGAAATAAGTGTTGGTGAGCATATGGAGAAAAAGGAACCCTTGTTCATGGTTGGTGGGAATGCAAACTGGTGCAGCCATGGTGGAAAACAGTACCATGGTTCCTCAAAAAATTAAAAATAGAAATACTTCATGATCCAATCATCTCACTTCTGGGTATTTACCCCCCCATAAATATATCTAAAAACACCTAGTTTGAAAAGATATATGCACCCTATATTTATTGCAGCATTATTTATAATAGCCAAGATATGGAAGCAACCCAAGTGTCCATCCATAGATGAATGGATAAAGATGTATATATATATATATATATATATATATATATATATATACACAATGGAATATTATAACCCCACCATGATCTGGGGTCCACCTGCTTCCCTTTGGCTCTCTCTTCTGGGATGCAAATGCTTGCAACAAAGCTGCCATAATGGGAGGAAGCCCAAGCCACACGGAGATGCCACGTGGAGATGACATGGCCAGTGGCTGAGGTCCCAGCTCTTTTCAAATGGACCCAAGATTTACTCAGATATGGTAAGATCTGCAGACACAAAAATGAGTCATAAAGGAAGAGGTTTTTATATTCACAGATCCCTATAAACAAGAGGCATGACATACCACACAGAACAATGTGAAGAAGCACCAGGGTCAGTCAGGAGGCAGAAGGATGGAGAACATGCAGACAAGAGTCTTTATGGTAGTTTCCATAGGGAGAAACAGGTGAGGCAGGGCAAGCAAGCGTAGGATTGGCTAGCTGGAACAATTTCAGCGGGCTCTGGGGCCTAGGGACTGTCCCTAGTTGTCTGGTACCTGGCCCTGGGTGATGAAGGAGGAGGAATAGTGGCCTGAGTGTGGGAGCCCAAAAAGGAGATAGTTGACATGTGGGCTCTGGAAAGTCATTTGCTATCTTTTGAAATTAGCTAGTCCTGGGAGGGCCAGTCCAGGGTCAGCAAGGCCCGGATGTCAAAGCCCCAGATTACAAAGGCATGTTCAGGGGTGGCTCAGTTGTTTGAACATCTGACGCTTGCTTTCAGCTCAGGTCCTGATCTCAGGGTTGTGGGATTGAGCCCCGCATCAGGCTCCATGCTCAGCACACAGTCTGCTTGGGTTTCTCTCTCTCCCTCTGCCTCTCCTCCAAGAGCTCTCTCACCCTCTCTAAAATAAATAAATAAATCTTTGGGCAGGGGGAAAGGCATGTTTAATATACCAGTTGACAGCCAGCATCAACCACCAGACACGTGTGGAGGCCTTTGAGGTGTCTCCCACCCATGTCACTGTTGTCTGGTTATATCAGCCCGGGAGACCCTGAGTGAGAGTGTCTACCAGACCCCCAGTCAGCCCCCTGACACATGGAAGACCATCATCATCATGATAATCATCACCATTGATTGTTGTGGATGTTTTATGCCCCTAATGAGTGTTCAATGACCAGAACACCCTCTGTTTAAGGAATTGACATTATTTTTTAAAAGATTGTATTTATTTATTTATTTATTTATTTATTTATTTATTTATTTATTTAAGAGAGAGAGAATAGGGGAAGGAGCAGAGGGAGAGGGAAAAACAGACTCCTTGTTGAGCAGGGAGCCTGATGTGGAGCTCAATCCCACACCCTGAGATCACGACCTGGATCGAAACCAAGAGTCAGACACTTTAACCAACTGAGCCACCCAAGTGCCCCTATGGAATTGACATTATTGCATAAATCATTTTTACGTATCATGCTTATTCGTTAAACATTGAAGAGAATCATAGGTACATGGCTAATGTTATACATTCTCGCATGTAAGACATTCTCTCATATAAGAAGTTCTTTGAGGGGCGCCTGGGTGGCTCAGTCATTAAGCATCTGCCTTCGGCTCAGGTCATGATCCCAGGGTCCTGGGATCAAGCCCCGCATCGAGCTCCGCATCGGGCTCCCTGCTCAGCGGGAAGCCTGCTTCTCCCTTTGCCCCTGCTAGTGTTCCCTCTCTCACTGTGTCTCTCTCTGTCAAATAAATAAATAAAATCTTGAAGAAAAAAAAGAAGTTCTTTGAAAAGCATAATTACGACATTTCCCAAGTGGCTTAAACACATAGATTGTCTTATCAGCCATAGCTTCTATTTTGAAGCAAATTACTCTCATCAGTTACTATGTATATACAAATAAAGATGTTCATTTTAATTATGTTCATCTTAGCTAAGGACCATTGAATATGAGAACACGTCTGCTTGACAACCCTAAAATTATGGAGCAAAAGCTTTGCTTGGGCTGCTACCTGCAGGCATTAATTCCCAGATGCCCAAGAGGCTACTCCAGCCTCTTTGGGAAAGCAGCACAGGAGTGCAAGATTTCTACCTGGTCTCGCTGAGGGATTGGTGAGGCTGCACTCTATACCTAATCAAATACTGATGCACTATCACAAAGAGCAGTCTCTGTGGCTCTGGGACCCACCCATCAGGCTGTTTCTGCTACTGGTGAAGCCGCTAGTTGCACAGAGACCTGAGCCTGGAGGCAAGATGTCTCAGCTCACCACCCAAGAAGAAGGTTCATTCCTTGGACTCATGCTCATATGTACCATGGCTATGACCTAGCAGGTCTTCGGAGGGTATCCACGCAAGGGGTGCTAATGACCCTCAAACATTTCTCCCGAAGCAGGAAGGGAAGCCCTTCCTTGAAAAGGGGGAAGGGGAAACCACATATTTCCTTCTGTCCTCCTCTAAACATCTCCGGATAAAAGGATGTTAGACCAGATGTGGAGCTGTAGAGGACCCTGGGCCCCCTTCCTGTTCCTCTGTCTCCCCTCTTTCCAGGTTTCTGCCCCTCACCCCCGGTGCCCCTATCCTAGTCTTGTTGTCAATCAGATTTCTCATTTAAAAGGGAACTCTCGATTTCACCTTAGCCTCCGAGACCCGAAGTTGAGATGCTGAAAGATTGGGAAAAAGACAAGTGAGAGATGGGGACTCGGGGGTTCAGGAACTGTGCCTAGAACCTCTTCAAACCAGATTAGACTGGCTCTTGCCAGTTCAGGGTGCTGTGAAGCCAACCTGCTCTGTGGGATGACCTCCACGAGAAGTCCCAATTCCACCTGCAACATGTTAGAAGACAATCTGGGGAAATGGAACATGAAGAAATTTCAGGAAACAATTTTGAAATCAGAGGGTAAAACAATGATTTTTTAAATCCTAGGATTCTGACATTAGCATTTTAATAAGTTCTTATGCACACATTTTCAAAACAAAACCTGAAATTATCAGTGAAGCCATAAAAGAAAGTTCTCTGGAGGCAAAGTAAGATTTCTTTCAAGTGGATCTAAATGGCTTTGAATGACATTTTGAGGTTCTGCATCGTCTTGTCTTCCCAGTTCCTAGCTACATACATAGTGGGTGCTCATCATTGAGCCAGGGGGAGAAAAAGACATGGGATCTTTGAAGAGCAGAGAAGTAACTTACACACTCAATCAAACAGACCAAGGATGGTTGATACTGCTTTTAACACCAAATACTGGGATGAAGAACGATTTGAGACAAGATCTATACTACTAATTAAATTGACAGCAGCAACCAATTGTGCCTGAATATGGCTGCGCTGTGATCAACAACGCCCCCCTCCCACACACACACACACACACACAACATCCTGCCAAGTGAATAATCTTCTCTTTAATTCAATTAAGCTGTTTAGAAATTGCTGTTGTTAGATACAGGGGCTGGTTCTAGATGGCTCCATGGCTCAATTAGATATACTCTGTGCTGATATAGGTTAGGATTTGGGTTGCAGGCAAGCAAAGAGTTTTGATGACTACTTAAGTTGCTTCTTGTCTTTTAATTTATGATTTCAGCATTTGCTACCTGTACATAAATTTAGGAATTTTTCTTTCATGCTATTACTGCTATTCATTATGAGTCTATAACTCACCACAGGCTAAAATGCAATCTTTGGAGCCATGATTTGCATCTATATTAAATGCAAATATAAGCATATCTAAATGTATTCACAAAGAATTCATTTAAATAGTCAATAGCACTATTGAAAAACCTGGTCTATAAATGCAGGCAAAAGTCACTGAATATAAATGTGTCCAGTCAGCTAAATGAATGCATAGTGAAACATGGTCCAGCATAAGTGTCCTAAAACCCAACACTTTCAAAAAAAGGAAAAAAGGGAATGAATAAATACAAAGACCTGAACCATACAATGTCTCCTGGGCTCATCTATATTAGGATTTGAAATTGCCATTTAATTACTTATATACCATGAGCATCTTTAAAAGAGGGAAGGGTATTTCAGAAACTTTTAATAAAAGCATAGGTACAACAATGCCCCAAACCATCAACAAAGGGTTGAAGGAAAAAAAAAAAAAAACACATAACAATAGCTGAGAGGAGGGGGAAGATTAGGTCAAGACATCCTGTCAAGGAAAAATACACCAACCAAGGACAGAGCTTGGCTCTCAGTTTCCTGGCAGGCGCGGCATACATGGTATTTAATGATGTTGAGCTATTTCAAGTGACCAAAAGACAAATAGCAGCACACCATTCTTTCACCAAGTATTTATTGAGCACCCAAAACAATGGTGAACAAGTCAAAGTGTTCCTCCTCACTGCTATACAATTTCAAAGCTTCCATCGGACTTGCCAATCAAGTATGGCAAAGAGTCCTTCCAAGGCGGCTGAAATACACAAATAATGTAACAAAATGCTTCGTGGGTCCTCAGATGGTAAGAGCTGATTTCCTCCTTTGAAGGGTAGAAAATCCACAGCTGAGGAATTTAAATCTTGTAGGAAAAATAGGTTTATTGGGACAGGGGTCACAGATTAAATGTAGGAAAGCTTTGTACATATTTTTGTATCCCCTGAAAAAAAATAACATAGCAATGAATGATAGACATTAATGATGTTGCTAGTAATAATGAAGACTATGAAATTAATTTTTTTGAGATTTTATTTATTTGAGAAAGAGAGTGAGTGGGAGAAAGTACACGAGCAGGGGCAGAGGGAGAAGGAGAAGTAGATTCCCTGCTGAGCAGGGAGCCCCACTCAGGGCTCGATCCCAGGACTCTGGAATCATGACCTGAGCCAAAGGCAGACACTTAACTGACTTAGTCACCCAGGTGCCCCTATGAAATTTATTTTTTTCTACAGTGCAATGTTTGCTAGGATTTCCTTTTCAAACATTTTAATCAGATGGTATACCTCCTTCTTGCAAATAATAATGATACTGTATCTGTAATTCTGTATTGATTCTCCATTCAAACACCCAAATATTTTAAATTGTACCATTTTGATTCTCACATTCCCCATTTTGTGATGTTTATAGAAATTGGGATTATTAAATTGGAAAAGGCTTTATGCCACTTGCTACAATGTACCTGGTTATATAGGTCACGCTGGCCATCAAAATCTCACAGCTTCACTGACACAGCTCAATTTTCTCCTTTCCAACAAAAAAGCCTAATTTTAAGAACCTAGTTTCCTTTCCCTTAGCTGCCTATCTTTCCCTAAGACTTTTTTGCAAAAACTCTACTCTTGCATCTTTGTTTTCAATTTCTAAACTTTATTTCCTTATTTTCTAATTACCCCGTGAACAAATGATTCACAATTTTAATGTATTGGACTCAAATTCTTACAATTGTTGAAAAGATATTCAGAGAAAAAACATCATGTGGTAGAATTATGAGCAAGAGGAATTTTCTTTGAGCATGGTGGACTCTACTAGCCAATCTAGAGAGCTCTGGAAGTTTGTGGGGGATGGAATGAACATGTGTTAATCACATACCATGAGCCAGACACTGTTCTAGGCACTGCGCCTGTGTTATTTCCTATCACGAGTACAACTCAAAGCTAAGTGTTATTACATCCAGTGCACAGAAGAAAAATGGAGGCTCGGGAAGGTCAACTACATTCTCCAAGGTCCTACAGCTGATAAGCAGTAAAGCTGCAATTCAACGATACTTTTCTCTGGTACCTAGCTTCCTTAGATTTCTTTTGGAATCTTTTTCGCTAATACATGTACCACACCAAAATGGGCACACATGCCAACAAAACCATTTCCAAACATCTGAATCTTTTCTTGGTGATTTGCATCAATATGTTGTTATATGGAATAGATTGAATAAGCTGGGTAGTCATTCCAATTTTTCTGACCATTTAGAAAATGTAAAAGTATGGACTTGATGATTTTTGATAGACATGAAAATTTCGGTATTAGCCCACCGTGTGTTTCATTGGTTGTTGGTCATGATGTGAGCGGCCATCCTCGGTGTGAAGGGAGATACAGCAGTGAGAAGTATATATATCGCTTGCCTCTGTTACTTCATAGTTGTGTGAACTTGGGCAAGTTTTTTTCACATCTCTATGCCTCAGTTCCCTCTTTTGTAAACCTTGATAATAATAGTAATTATCTTGGGGCACCTGGGTGGCTCAGTCAGTTGAGTGGCCAACTCTTGATTTTGGCTCAGGTCATGATCTCAGGTCCTGGGATTGAGCCCTGAGTCAGTCTCCATGCTCAGCGGGAGGTCTGCTTGTCCCTCTGCCTCTGCCCCTCCATCCGCTCATGCACGTTCACTCTCTCTCTCAAATAAATAAATAAATCTTAAAAAAATAGTAACTATCTCAGAGTTAAGAGAATAAATGAATTAATATGTATAAAGTGCTTAGAGCAGTGCCTGGCAAGTAGTAAGTTCCGTCTGGGTCTCTATTAAATTTAAAAAAAAAATTTTTTTTGTTGTTCAGTGATAATATAATTCCCACAGTGAGCCTTAGGGGAAAAAAATGAATCACAAAACTAAGACAAAAATCTTTTTAAACATGTATACAGGCTGATGTTAAGAAAGAGAAAATGTAGATCATTTTGGTCATGACTTTGTGAATGTGGGGTGGGAACTGCTGGCCTCTTGTGATGTTCTCATTTGACAAAATGGACATTGAAACCCATCTGTGTTAATCAGTTTCTTCATTTATTTCCATGCAGTAAATGTTTGTGAAAGTCACCTCTATTACTATGATGCCAATCTTTGACCTACGACAAAATGGGAGGTTGAAATGACTCCACATAATATGAATGGATATGAAAGAACAATGTTCATTGGAAACCAAAACAACTTTTCAACTTCCACTTTGCTGAGAATGAATGCATCTGGATGTTTGTGACACCGGGTGGCTTAGGGGAGGCTGTGAGAATTTCCTCTGTGTTTGCCTTCATTTGTGAATGATGGGAAACCATCCCCCTAGATTTAACCACAACATTTCCTGGAGTTTCAGACAAAATAGAATTTTTTCCATTATTCTTTACTTTGTAGGCGCAAGAATGTCAAACCACTTAGGCAGTACAGGAATAGACTCTGTAAATGATCACCACAGACCTAAAAAAAGTCTGACAAACATTTCTTGAGTGCCTCCTAAATGGCGAACCCTAAGAATATAAACACCGTAAATGTCATAAACATCAAAATCAGCAGCAGTGTGTACAGGTACTGGGTTGTGAGAATTACGTGCCGGTCGCTGTGGTCAGTACTTTACATACACACCTCTTTCAAACTCCTGGGAAGTAAGGTCCCTGCCCTTAGAAGTGGACAACTCAGAGAAGGCACCTGACAAGCGACCATAACGTCATGCAATGTGTGGTCTCTCCCCTGGAAGTCTCCTCCAGGCACACGTCCTCCATAGCACATATGAACCTGTGCCCAGCTGCTTTTCCAGGCCCTCTGGCTACACCCAGGGCCTCTTCTCCAGAGGAAATCAGCTCCCACAGAAGACCAAGAGCTGATGCTTTATTGTGACTGGGCCACACTGAATCACTGGGAAGGTAGGTGAATTTGCAAGGTGCCTAAAGAATGTACAAGAAATAAATCGAGATTTCCTTTTCCCAGCTAGATCTCAGTTCCCACTTTGGGCCGCGAGATGTCTACAGAAAAAGGTATTTAAGAAATAGGAATTCCGGGGCACCTGGGTGGTTCAGTCGGTTAAGCATCTGCCTTCAGCTTAGGTCATGATCTCGGGGTCCTGGGATCGAGTCCTGGGTGGAGTTCTCTGCTCATCGGGGAGTCTGCTTCTCCCTTTGCCCCTCCCCCCACTTGTGCTCGCTCTCTCTCTCTCTCAAATAAATAAATAAAATCTTAAAAAAAGAAGAAGAAATAAAAACCCTTCACATTTAGCTGCAGCTTTGGGTGAGCACAGTAATAATCCTAATTGGTTACTGTTTATGGAATGCCAACCACCAGGGATGGGCTTCGTCTTCCCAGCAATGCTCTGATGTAGGCACCACTGTCACTTCCATTTCATTGTTGGGAAACGACCCAGTGTAGGGCAGTAAGTCACGGCCGCATGGGACATCTGAACCCGAGTCTGTCTCCTGTAAGGCGCGTCATGCCCCTCAGACATGGAGCCCATCCAGCCCTGGGCATGGCTTAATTTTCTGCCTCTGTCTCCATCACCCCATCTCCACCTCTTCAGCCTTCTCCCTGGCGGGGATGTCAGCCTAGTCCTGGCAGTGGGGGGCCAGTGCCATAAGGCCAGGGATGCCCAAGAATGGAGGAGAAAAATGAGGTTGTTTCAGAAATGGGATGAGGCATTTCTGTGGAGGATCTAAGAGGACGCTAGGAGGGTTCCTGTCCTGGATTGCTCCACATCCTCTAAGGAGCAGGTGCGGCTCCGAGGGCCTCCCATCCATCAGTTCAACAGCAACATGTTACTAAACTTTACCAACCACTGCCCTTCCTCCCGTTTTACAGATGCGGGCACTGACGCAGAAGGAATGGTAAGAGGCTGACCTAGGGCCACACACAGCACAGTGGGGAGGAAATGCCACAGACTGAATTTCTGGCCTTAGCCATCAATCTACCTGACATGCCAACAGGAACGGACGCCCGGGGGCCTTGGTCGATGGAACATGAATATACTCGACATGCTGCTGATCCACCCTTCCTTCCCAGAGGCAACGGTGGAGTGAGTGAGGTCTGTGCATTTACCTCCAAGGCAATGGGGAAGCTGCCCAGGAGGACACAGACTCCAGAGGCTGAATGTGAGATCAGGAGTCACACCTCCCTTAAAGACACAGCAGGGTGGGTGGGCTCTCATGTTTGCTGAATTATCAAAGTATCCACAGACACACTGATTTCCTCAGGAGAGGTACAGACCCCAGGGAAGGATTCCAGCTGACCACATGCATCTCATCCATAGCTCTGTTCCCGAAATGCAGTGCCCTACACACAGGAACCATGCCCACCTCACTGAGGCCCGTGTTCTGACCTTTGAAAACCCAACTCCTCTTTAGTAGAACATTGAAACAAAGACCCTTGCACGACAGTGAATCCACAGCCTTATCTTTGGAAATCCCACACTTCTGAGAGAATGGCAGATAGGCCCCTTTCTCCTTTGACTGCTGATGCAGTGGGCGAGGCACTGTCAGGAACTCTGAGCTCTGGTTGCCCTTCCACTGGGCAGGTGGATTGGGTCACAGGTTTTCACTGGCATCTTGGCCTGAGAAAGTGTGTCCTCTGTGCAGAGTACATGCAAGCCAGAACTTTCACATTGGGGAGGGGCTTTCCCTGGTAAGCAGTTCCCCCCCGCCCCGAAACTGTTCTCATGCAGACAGTTCCAGAATGGGAATAGCATTCAACAAGCACCACATTTAGGGGGACACTGGGCACTCTGGCCCCTCCTGGTAACTCTCTTGCTTCCTGCTGCTTAAAAGGAGGCTCTAAGGGACGCCTGGGTGGCTCAGTCAGTTAAGTGTCCGACTCTTGATTTTGCCTCAGGTCATGATCTCAGGGTCATGAGATCGAGCTCCACGCTCAGCATGGAGTCTACTTATGATTCTCTCTCTCCCTCTGCCCCTCCCCCTGCTCTCTCTCTCTCTCAAAAATAGAAATTAAATTAAAAAAGTAAATAAACAAAAGGAGGCTCTAAGATACCAGGAGTCTCAAGGTGTGATCCGTGGGTGGCTACATGTGGCCGTTGATTTCAGATTCTGATCTCTTAATATTTGTAATGATGTCCGAAAGTGTTTGATGGAATTAGTCATTTGTTTATATCTACTTAATTAAAAAAATATAGCCCCTCATTACTGCCTTATGCAACGTCATGGTACCATGTCAATAAATTTGGATGAGATCAGTTGCTTTAGAAAGCCAGGGATTATTGGCAGAGCAGATGTCCCGTGGATTCCTTTCTGCAGGCCATGAAATGTTCTGAGGCACAAAAATACTAAAGTACAATATTAATGTGATTGTAAATAAACATTCAAAGATGATTATGATAAATAAAACAAAACAGAATGCCGTATAGTAACTTTGCCAGTTGCTGTCAATCAGAGGGCCATAAAATCTAAACCTGGCAGTAAACTTGAGAGACCACACTCAGTCTCAGGTAGGAGTCAGAAGTCCCTGGTGATAGCAGACATGTCTACAATTTGTATTTTTAAAAATGTTACTATAAATCAGGTATCATAAACCTGGCAATAAACTCAAGAAGCCACCTTTCATGTAAGGCTTGGCATCAAAACTCCCCAGTGATAAAAAATTTTTTCTACAATTGTTATTTTTTAAACATAATACCCAAAGTAATTATAATGCTGGATGCATGTGACAAATGTTTACATGAGAGATTGGGGTTAAATTACTCATAGACCCTCTCTTATAATATTACTTAAATGTGTCCAATGTAGTATTACTTTTCATCATTTTGTTAACGTAATTAATGAGGGAATTATTTTTCTTCTGATTGTGTTTGAGAGCTGCACATCATGCTCTAAGGGTCTCAGGTGTAAAGGCTCCTCTCCCCAGTCTCCTTCCTCCTATTTGCAGCCCTTAAACTGACACCCTTGCCTACATTCTAGAAGGTTCTATGCATTTACATATAAGGCAAAGTAAAATAGAGGTGAATACTAAATGGCTGATTCTGAGGCATTGGTTTTGCTTAAAAATATTTTATATACAATCCTCTACTATGTGAAATAAACCAAATACCCACACCCCATATCATAATCATTCCCATTTTACAAATGAGAAAACTGAAGTATTGAGGGGTTAAGTGAATTGTTTGAGATCACCCAGCTCAGGATAAAGGCCCTGCGTGTTTGGTTTGCCTGACACAACCCAGTGATTTTAATTGCTCTGACACTCGTCTTTCCAAGCACCACACGTCCCTGAAAAAAATCCAGAGCACCATTGTAAGGAACATGTTGGATTGCTCTATCTTCAGGGGCCTGTGTTGTCTATCACTTTCATTCATTCATTCATTCATTCATTCATTCATTCAACAAATAGTTGTTGATATGCTAGACATCATGCTAGGTGCTGGGGATTTATCAGAGAACAAAACAGACAGATAGGGTCCCAGTTCTCATCCAGTGGGAGAGACATTGTCCAAGCAATATATTTGGAAATATGATTCAAGGAAGGCAGAAAGAGGGTTGTGAGCCTGTGAAGGAGCTGCTTTATTGAGTCTGAGAATAGGGAAGCCCCTCCTGAGGAAGGGACCATTAGGCTAAAGGATAAAACCTTCAGAAAGAGTGATAGTACGAGTTGGGCTCTTGAATGTTCATGACAAAATAACAGCTTGGTCCTCCTACTTAATATAGCAGTCATTCAGAAATTCCTCTTCTCACTTCAAGCAACCACATGGAATATCTACCTATAGATACTTGTTTAAAAATTAAGAATTCAGCCCAAACTCAACTGTTTTGGAAGCTTGCTTAAGACTTTGGATTTTGGAAAACATTCGTTCCTCTTCCTTACCCTCCTGTCTATCAGCATCTTGCTAATTTTACCTCTTAAATGTGTGTATTTGTCTCCCACATTTGTGTATAGTTCTCACTGCCTAATATCATCGCTCCCCGGGATATTTGCAACCACCTCCCTGCCTTCAGTCTTGTCAGATAAATTATCCCTGTTGGTACCTGTTGGTATCCCTGTTGGTGTTATCTCTTGAACACAGATTTAACCAGGGTATTTTCTATCCTTACTTCGCTAGCTCCTCTGTATCAGGCTGGGTTAGGTATATCATCTCTACATATTTCTGTCATTGCCTTTAATGTGACACGTTGCTGCCATTAGCATGGTTTTGGTTGTATGCAGAATTGGGCAGGCAAAGACTTGGGAGAAACTCAGGATCCATTAAGATAATATTCAGTTACCTCAAAAGAGTCCAAGAAACACAAATCCAATTGAGGCAGTGGAGAAAATTCATTACATCTTGGTGGGGATTGCAAATTTCAGGAACAGAACAGAAAATTAAATCATGATAGAATTTAAGTCTCGGGACATGGACAAGAGCACAGTCCTTTTATTAAGTTTAGGAGCACTTTTTATAGTGACAACAAAGGAATCTTATTGGTCTCGTCATGATGGTGGCAAGAATCAAGTCCCATGATCTGATGAGGGGTAACTCTAAGTCTTTAGGAAACCTCAATATATTTGCTTGGGTTGGGATGACATAGTTTCTTTAGTGGGTAAGTTTTTTGTTTGTTTGTTTGTTTTCACCCTGGGAAGATACAGAATTAAGTTAGTTAAATGTTGAAATAAATCAAACAAATATGTTAAGGTTTTAGTTACATTTGGAAAATACATGTGTACATTTGTTCTAGCAAATATTTAGAATGTTTAAGAGAAATAACCACATTTCAATATGTAAAAGAATGTCATTTTAATTTCACATTTCAATTTAAAATATGACATTAATTAGGTTGACTTAATGATTCTAAGTTAAAAAGCATAAGAGACTATTACCAAGGTTGTAAACAATATGAAAACAGTTCAAAGAACTTATGATTCATCATGTGTGGAAGTTTCCTTTTATAAGATTCAAAGGAGCAATGCAGGTACTTGAAAAAAATGTTGCTTATTAATCAGACAATTGAAGCATTTAATGAAGAAATTGAGTATATTATTTTTACAAATACAGTTTAAATTATTTAAGAGAATTCAATTAAGTGTAGTGAAAGTTTTCTTAAAAGTGGTTGTAAAAATGTATCAAACGTATAAATAGAATAAAAAGATTTGTAAGTCGAACTTAAAAGCTTAAGGTTCAACCTTAAAATTTTTAACTTGTGAATTTTAATTTTAATAAATCAGCTATTAATTTTTAAACCTCTGAAGTCTCTGCAAGAACAGGAACATTCAAACTGAGGAGGCAATAATCAGTGATTTATCAACTCATTCCTTTTTGTGGTGAGTACCATGAAGATGAGGGTCAAGTCTCACTGAGATGCTCATTTTTTTTATGAATGTGACTTTTTTTCTCAGCTACTTCACCTTTTTATTAACTGGATGACCTCTTGTTTTGGTCTGTGTTTATATAGACCATGATTGAATATTAATACCAATTACTTAATTCAGTTTTTAAGACACAGATAGTCTTGAAGCTAGATTGTTTTAAAATTTTAGTTCAGAAATTCTAGGGAAATATATTTTTTCCAGCTTTATTGGGATGCAACTGACATTGTGTAAATTTTCCTATATTTGAAGATCTAACTGACTTTATTAAACATGTAAATTTAAGGTGTACAATGTAATGCTTTCATATGTGTACATATTGTGAAATGATTACTACAATAGGTTAGTTAACACACCCATCACCTCACATACTTACAGTTTGTTTTTCTTGGTGTGGTGAGAACTTTTAAGATCTACTCTCTTAAGAGAACAACTTTTAAATATACAATACAGTATTGTTAACTATAGTCACTGTGCTGTATATTACAGCTCCAGAACTTATTCATCTTAAAACTGAAAGTTTATAGCGTTTGACCATCTTCAGCCTGACCCTAATCCACCCCTGGTGAAACCCGCCAATGTACAGTCTGGTTTGTGGTTGTTGCTGTTTTAGATTCTTATTTCAGTTAGCATAATGTCCTCAAGTTTCATCCCTGTTGTCAAAAATGGCAGAATTTCCTTTTCTTTTTTTTTTAAAGATTTTATTTATTTATTTGAGAGAGAGAGAGAGAGAGAGAAACAGCATGAGAGGGGAGAAGGTCAGAGGGAGAAGCAGGCTCCCCACTGAGCCGGGAGCCCGGTGTGAGACTCGATCCCAGGACTCCGGGATCACGACCTGAGCCGAAGGCAGTCGCTTAACCAACTGAGCCACCCAGGTGCCCATTTCCTTTTCTTTTTTATGGCTGTATAATATTCCATTATGTATATATGCCACATTTCTTGATCCATTCATCCATTGATGGACACTTAGGTTATTTCCATGCCTTGGCTACTGTAAACAAAGCTTATGAACATGGAGATGCCAATATCTCTATTTTATTTATTTATTTACTTATTTAGAGCAAGTGGGGAGAGGCAGAGAGAGAGAAAGGGAGAGAGAATCTTAAGCAGGCTCCACGCTCAGCATGGAGCCCAACATGGAGCTCGATCTCAGGACCCTAAGATTGTGACCTGAGCCAAAACCAAGAGTCAGACACTCAACTGACTAAGCCACCCAGCACCCCCAGATATTTCTTACAGATAATGATGTGATTTCCTTTAGATATGCCCAGAAGTGGAATTATTGAGTCATATGGTAGTTCTATTTTTAATGTTTTGAGGAACCTCCATACTATTTTCCACAGTGGCTGCACCAATCTACAATCCCACCAACAGTTGTACAAGTGCTCCCTTCTTTCCATATCTTCACCAGCTTTTTTATCCCTTGTCTTTTCGGTAATAGCCATTCTAATAGGTATGAGGTGATATCACAGTTTTGATGTGCATCTCCCTGATAATTAGTGATGCTGAGCACCTTTTCATGTACTTGTGGCCATTTGAACATCTTCTTTGGAACTATGTCTACTCAGTTCCTTTATCCATTTTTAATTGGATTATTTGGTTTTTGCCAAATATTGAGTTGTATGAGTTCTATGTATATTTTGAATATTAACCTCTTACCAGATATATGATTTATAAATATTTTCTCCCATTCTCTAGGCTACCTTTTCATTTTGTTGATCTTACTCATTTGTTAGTTTGTTTGTTTATTTATTTTATTTTGCTGTGCAGAAGCTTTTTTGTTTGGGGTGGTCTATTTTTGCTTTTATTGTTTATGTGTTGGGTGTCATATCCACAAAATCAATGGCAAGACTGATGTGAAGGAGATTTCCCCCTATGTTTCTTCTAGAAGTTTTATGGTTTCAGTTCTTACATTTAAGTCTTTAAGCCATTTTGAGTTAATTTTTGTAAGGGGTGTAAGTTAGGAGTCTCGTTTCATTCTTTTGCCTGTGAACATTCAGTTTTGCAACGTCATTTATTGAGAAGACTATCTTTTTCTAATTCAGTATTCTTGGCTCCCTAGTCAAATATCAGTTGACCAGGTATGCATGGATTTATTTCTGGACTCTCTACTCTGTTCCATTGAGCTATGGGTCTGTTTTTATGTCCCTACTATTCTATTTTGATTACTATAGCTTTGTAATCAAGTTACTTAATTACTTTGTAATCAGTTACTATAGTTTGAAATCAAGAAGTGATGCCTTGAGGTTTTCTCTTCTTTCTCAGGATTGCTCTGTTTGGTCTTTTGCAGTTCCATACAAATTTTTAGATTGTTTTTTTCTGTTCTTTTTATATGTTATTAGAATCTTGATAGGTATTGCATTGAGATGGCTTAGATAGATGTCTTTGGGTGGCACAGACATTTCTACAATATTAATTCTTCTACTCCATGAACACATATCTTTCCATTTATTTGTTTTCAAGTCCTGCCCTCAAAGTCTTATAGATTTCAGTATACAGATCTTTCATCTCCTTTGTTAAATTTATTCCTAAGTATTTTCTTGTTTTCAATGTTATTATGAATGAGATTGTTTTCTTCATTTCCTTATCAAGTGTTTTGTGGTTAGTGTATGGAGACACAACTGGTTTCTGCATGTTGATTTTGTATCCTGCAACTTGACTGAATTTGTTGATTAGTTTTAGCAGTTTTTGTTTTTTGGGTTTTTGTTGTTTTTTTGTTTGTTTGTTTGTTTGTTTGTTTATGAACTCCCTCAGCTTTTGCTTATTTGAGAAAGTCTTTATCTCTCCTTTTCTTCTGAGAGACAGTTTTGCCCGGTATAGTATACTTGGTTGACAAAGTTTTTTATTTTCTTTCAATATTTTGAATATATCATCCCACTCTCTGCCTGCAAAATTTCTGTTGAGAAACCCACTAATAGTCTTATAGGGGCACCCTTGCTTGTGGTGAGTTGCTTTTCTCTTGCTGATTTCAAACTACTCTTTGTGTCTTTGACTTTTGACAATTTAATTATAATATGTCTAAGTGTAGGCCTTTTCAGGTTCTATTTGGGATCCTTTTGACTTCATGAATCTGGGTGTCCATTTATGTCCCCAAGTCTGGGAAATTTTCAGCTATAATTAGACTTTCTGTCCCTTTCTCTTTTTCTTCTCCTTCTGGGATTTCCATAATGTGTATATTGTTTCTTTCTATGATGTCCCATAAGTCCCAAAGGCTTTTGTCACTCTTTACATTCTTTTTGCTTTGTTACTTCCCTGACTGGATGGATAATTTCAAATGGCCTATCCTGTAGTTCACTGATTCCTTCTTCTGTTTAGTTGAGCCTGCTGTTGACGCTCCCCATTTAAATCTTCAGTACAGTCATTGTAGTCTTCAGCTCCAGGATTTCTATACGGGATTTTTTTCTTTTTTCTTTTTTTTTTTTTTTTATGATTTCCATTACCTGTTGAACTTCTTATTTTGTTCATGCATTGTTTTCCTAGTTTTGTTAATTGCCTGTCTGTGTTCCTGAAGTTTACTGAACTTCCTTAAGGGGATTATTCAGAATTGTTTGTCAAATGTTTCATAGATCTCCATTTCTTTAGGGTCAGTTATTGGAGCTTATTCATTTCTTTTGGTGCAGTCATGTTTACCTGATTCTTCATGATAGTTGATTCCTTGTGTCAGTATCTGTACATTTGTGTAAGTGGTCTCCACTTTTCCAGACTTTACATGTTTACTTTGGCATGGAAAGACCCTCACCAGTCAGCTCAGCTTGAGTTACTGGATGGGTCAGCTAGTGGCATCCATGGGCTGCCTGGATTTGCCACTTGTGTCTTTAGTTGAGAGAGGCCACGGCTTGTGATCTGAGGTTGGAGGTTTTTTTGGGGGGGTGGTGTGCCACTGACTGGGCTTTGTGGTTGTGTGGGCCTGCTGGTTGGGCTTCACATTCAAACAGGGCCACTGGGTTGTCTGCCTGATTGAGCAGGGCTGTTGGCTGTGTTCTGCAATCATGCTGGGCCTCTAGATGGGCTCTGCAATCCCCTCTAGTTGAGTGAGGTTGCAAGCTATGTCTGTGGGCAGGATGGTGCTACTGGCTAGATTCTGTGATGAATTAGGTTTGTGAGCTGGGCTCTGCAATCACTCCTGGTTGGGTGGGGTCTCAGGCTGTGCTCCCAGACCACTAGGTGCCACTGGCTGGATTCTGTGTTTAGGCTGGGCCACAAGCAGGGCTTCACAGTAAGATGTGTCCTCAGACTTTGCTGTGTTATCAGATGGGGCTTTAAGCTGTACCTTGAAGTTGGGCAGGGCTGCAGACTGGACTCTGTGGTTGAGAAGGGCCTCCATCTGTGTCCCACAAGTGGATGGAGCTAAAGACTCTGCTCCACAGTTGGGTGTGGTCACTGTGTGGGCTCCCTGCTTGGGTGAGGCCACAGGTTGTGTTCAGGAATCAGGAAGGGCTCTAGGCTGGGCTCTGTGGCTGGGCACTACCATAGGTTGGGCTCCAAGGCTTCCCAGGGTAAATTTTCAGGCACCCTGATTATATGGGGCCAGACCAGAGGCCTTGTTAAGAGTTGTGCATGGCTGCTGGCTTAATTCCCTGCCTAAGTGGGGCTATAGAATGAGCTCTGCAGCTCCCTGGGTTCTCTGGCAAAGCTTCCTGGTCAGGTGGGACTGGAAGCTATACTCAGCAGTGGGCCTGAGAATTTCCTTTCCTGCCTGGGCAGAGCAATAAAACAGTCTCCATAAAACAGTACGGCTCATTGGCTGGGGACCCAAATCAGGCAGAAATGACAACCAGGTTCCCTGGCCATATGAGGCCACTAGCTTGGCTCTATAAATGGCCAAAGCTGCTGGGTGGGACCTCTGCTTGGGGGCCACTCCAGCAAGAATGTGGTCCTCATGATCTGAGTGCTGGTCTTGCAAGTCTGCCCCCTTCTCATCTCTGTTGGACTCCCAGTGGCAGAGCCCTGCAGATTTCCCTGTGATCCCTATGAGGTGAGACCCAAGCAGGCCTCCCAGAAAGCATCCTGCAATGTTTGGGGAACTGGTATCCACTGTGGGCTCTGTTTTTCCCACTGGAGAAAATGTAGGCCCAGGGGGACGTTCTTGGTGCAGCGCTGGGCTGGCCCGAGGGAGAGACGATGTGGTCAGACTGTAGCTGTTGATATTACTCTTCTAATGCGGTCCTTCTTGGTCTCTCTGGCCCAGGGGGTGCTTCCGCCTCACTCCCTAGTACTGGGGTTTTCATAATGGTGTGTTGTCTGTGGACAGTGGAGAGCTGATCTTTTTGTGAGGGGGACTAAAGTTGGTAATAACCTATAGTTGTCATCTTGATAATGTCACCCCCTCTGGGAAAATATCTTCAATTAAATATGCTATAAATATAATTCTTCATCCCTGAGACAATCGTGTAGGAACCGTGTATATGCCTGAAGTCTACAATGGACATAGAGTCCACAGAGATTATTTTTATCTAATTTATAAATTCAGCCCATTATTCTGGATTGGGCAAAAACTGAATTCATTTTTCAGCTCTCTTCAATGAAATGTCCCACATAGCCAGTGATTTGCACAAATCATATGAGATTTTAAATTGCTAATACATTTTATTGTGCCATCAAAAAGTTTCTAAGAGGCAGAACTTTTAATGAAGCCAAGATTGCACTTAAAGACTGACACCTTTCTGAAAGTCAGGAGCGAGGTGGTGGGGCCCAAGTGCTCCCTAGGAAATAATGAGGCTCCTCCCAGCCCATGGAGAGCAAATTCCATGTTGTTTTTGCAGTAGGAGAGACACCTTTTCCATCGGTTCTACCGTGTTTTGACCAGTCTACCTTGCAATCAGAGGCTCATATTTATGAGGTTCCTGGCTGATTGAGCTTTCTGGAGTCACAGGACAAATGTGGGCAACTAACCTGGCCACATGGACATCAGACTTGTGACCTGGGCCCAGGCAGTGCTGGACAAGTGGCAGAAAGGTAACCACCAGTGCTGAGTGCTGGACACACAACTCAGTCACCATAGAGAGCACGGCATGGGCTTGGGGCCGAAGGTACTGGGCCCATGCTGGGCTCTGTGGGCAGGATGTGTGCAGGGGCCTGGCGGCTGCTCTGTGCCCGCACAGGTGGGACAGCTGCAATGAATGGGCCCAAGAGCCACCTCAAAGGCACACTGTGCCCAGCTCCAAACACATGGCCTTGCTGTGGACAGCTGAGGGGCAGCGGCGGTGGTGGCGACCACATTAGCAACAAACGGCCCGCCCACCAGGCCATGGTAGGGAGGGACAGAATGACTCCCTGTTGTGCAAAGCAGGCCGGCAGGCAGGGCCGCCCAAAGCTCTCTCTGCGGCAGCTGCAACCGCCAGCCACAAGTTATCTTTACACGTGAGGCATTCAGACCAGGACTTCCGGTCACACGGGACTTCTTTCTCAGCTCAGTCAGCCTAAGAGACACCCCTAAACTCCCATCAGAGTGTGTCTGTAATGGGCATACAGGCAACTCTGCGGTGCTCCTCTCCTACCTGACTCCGCTAGGATGTTTTTCACATCCACATGGCCCTGTTTCACTGGTAACAACCGCCCAGTGGACTTTAGCCTGGTAGTTGTCAACTTAAGTGTAGAGAGGCTAGTTGTCTAGCCTCACGGAGCTGCCCCAAGGTGTAACTCCACCCAACTGCATTCTTGGATCTTTCTCCAAAGCCAGCATCTCCAAGATGAGTGGATGTCATGGGTAGATTCCTGTTCATTGCCCCTGTTCCTATCTTATGTGGGATGGTGGGTTGCCGAACAGGGGACATGAGCACCCACCATGGAAAACTTTACTTTGGTTGAATTTTATTAGTTCCCTCTAAAATGGGTGCCCCCCCACATCCTGGTTGTTGCCATGTTATTTATATTAACACTCAAATTCTGTCCCTTGATCTGGAACTGGCTGGTGTTAGCTAGAATGCTCACTATTATTCTCAAAGCCCATCAGACAATTTTCTTAGTCCTCCATACTGTGCTCTTCCCTGTTGCCATCTCCAAGACCACCACCAACAACTGTAGTTTGGAACCTATTTTTCAGACTGAAGAATTGTTTTTTTTCCTTTTTTAAAGATTTTATTTATTTATTTGAGAGAGATAGAGAGAAAGAGAGAGTGCATGAGTAGGGGGAGAAGCAGAGAGAGAGGGAAAAGCGACTCCTTGCTGAGCAGGGAACTCGATGCAGAGCTCGATCCCAGGACCCCGGGATCATGAACTGAGTCAAAGGCAGACGCTTAAGCAACCGAGCCACCCAGGCGCCCCTGAACAATTGTTTTTCTAAATAATTCCAATTTTGTTCAAGCAAGCTGGTGGTTTTGAGAAGTTCAGTAGCAATGTCTCCCAAGTTTAGAGGGTTCATCCATGAGGCACTTTCAGGGGAAATGGGTTTGGTGCCCTTTATATGGGATCTGAATCACTACAAGTAAATGTTTAAGATAGGCTAACATCTTAAATAGACTTAATGGTACTTTAAAAAAAAAAACATCAATGTTTCAAAAAGGAAAAAAAAAATTCAACCTCTCCCCAGTGCATTAAGAAAAAAAGCATATGAGCAAGAAGTTTCTAGTACTACCTACAGGGCTTTTAATATTATTCCTCAGCTAGTTTCCGGTTCATATTTTTTCACTGTTTTCTCATTACTGGTCCTTTACTCTTTTAAAACTCTGATCTTTTATACTGTCTTTATTTTAAACTTTCCCATCCCCCCCTTTTTTTCCTCAGCCACAAATATACAACAATCTGAATGTTTCGGGAACATCTTTCTTTAACTCTGTGTCTGTGACTCGTTCGGTCTTTGGGAACCCTGATCCCATTTTGTGAGGAGTAGCTTAGAGGTGTCTTGTTAGAACACAAAGATACAAAACGAACTTCTGTTCTTCACAGATGCAAAGAACAGGTCCAAAATAGTGAGAGCAAAGCAATACTTTTCTGGGTTTTGTGTCAGTTGGTTTCTTTTGAATTGTGGCCAACCACACGTAACATAAAATTTACCATTTTTACCACTTTTAAGTGTAGCATCAAGTACTTTCATAATGTGTGGCCATCACTACTATTTCTAGAATGTTCTCATCATCTGAAACAGAGACTCTGCAGCCATGAAACAATAACTCCCCTCCCCCCAGTACTAGTAATCTCTACTCTTTCTGTCTCTATAAATTCATCTATTCTAGGTATCTCATATCAGTGGGATTTCACAATATTTGTCTCTTTGTGACATGTCTATTTCACTTAGCGTAATATTTTCCAAGTTCATCCAAGTTCATCATCAGTTGAGGCATGTACCAGAATTTCATTCCTTTTAATGGCTGAATAATATTCCACTGTGTATATACACCACATTCTATTTATCCATTCATCTGTCAATGGACACTTGGGTTATTTCTGCCTTTTGGCTCTCGTGAATAATGCTGCTATGTCTGCTTGCCTTTTTTTTTTAAAGATTTTATTTATTTATTTATTGAGAGAGAGAGAGAGAGCACATGAGGAGGGGGAGAGGCAGAGGAAGAGGGAGAATCTCCAGCAGACTCCGTGCTGAGTGCGGAGCCCGACAGGAGGCTCGATCTCATGACCCAGAGATCATGACCTGATCCGAAATCAAGAGTCGGACACTCAATCATTAGCCACCCAGGTGCCCCTGTCTGGTTGCTTTTTGAGGATAAACAGCTTAGATCTAACTGGAAACAAAGATATCTGTTTAGGATACTGTAGATTTTCTGAGAAATTTTTAACCTGACTCAAAGTATTCAGAGGCCTTGGGTGATGCAAGAGCGTATGAACTCAGTTCTGTAAGAACTTAAATTTCGAAAGCTAGTAAAAAAAATCAGAGAACATTATAAAATTTATATCAAGAATTATTAGTTACAATCTCACAATCCCATGACCTTTAAATGCTCCTGATGTTGTAACAAGTAACTCTCAGACATTACACATAGGCCCTGGGTGCGGCATGACAGTGAGTAAGAGGGAACCATCATTTTGGTACAAAGAGTGACAGTTAGTCACACTGTATCTTCAGTTTTGCATTGTGCAATAGCTATAATGTGCCACCGATGTGAAATGCATATTCATCTTTGGAAATTATAGGAGTCAAAAATAACCAAATTTACCAATAAAAATTATTCCTCTTTCAGTTAGAGTCAGTGGGTAAGAAAAGTTGATAGTTCTGAATTCAGGGATTTCCTCCTCTGAAGCCACATCAGATTCCATCTGAAATAAACATACAGGTGATTTGGTCGTGTTCCCATCTGTCCTCCGTATCTGTCTCCTTCCCTGCCTCCCTCCCACCTTCCCCCCCTGCCCTGCACTCCTAGCAAATGAGGAGCCCTGTATATTTGTCAGGATTCTCTTACCTGTAGTTCTCTTTGTCTATGAGAGGTAGACACATCTGAGGCTCATTCATAGCCAGCACTATGATCTGGGGAGCTTTTGGCTGGGCTCCAGCTGAAGAAAAGTTCCTCTTAGTAAGAAAATGGAGATTTCTTAGCAGTCTACGACCTCAGGCCCTTTGTCTCTCGCCGGGAGTGCAGCAAAATTTGTGCCACACACCACATACACATTTGCTGAAAGTGGTGAAATCAGGAGGAGTTGGTTCTCAGGCTTCTCCTGTTCGTTTAAGGGCCTGAAGACAAAACCTGTTACAGATTGTCTCCCTGGTGGTGACCAGGGCCTGATGCCACCCTGGGAACGCTCACGTGCTGGGATCAGCAGTGAAACGGGCGGGCAGAGTGTGCGGCTCGGGGTGGGGGTGGGAGATGAACAAAACCAGGATATCCAGAATAGGTGCCTTGTTCCAAAGCTATGCCTAGTATGGAAGTCACAGTTCTGATAAAGATTCAGGGTCAGAAGGCATGTATTCCCTGCTCTGCGCCTAAACCCAGACCATCACCTGCCATACTCTTGGCTGTGGCCCCGTGGAGTATCGTTGTATATATGCCAGTAGCTAGTGGACTCTGATGTGCCAGGCACGGCTTCACGTCACGTCACAATAACTCCAGGAGAGCATGTTATTTTCATAACCAAATGTACTAATGAGAACACCGAGGCTGGTTCAGACTGACATATCTGTGGTGACACAGCTCCCAAGAAGCACAGGTAAATCCCAGCCAGGTGTGGCTCACTCCAGCGCCCGTTCTCTCAACTGGCGCGCATCACTGTGGTTGACTCCCAGTCCCTGAGATGTTAGAGTTCAAGGACCATTAGCAAGGGCTCCAGGGGCATCTTCCAAACTGCAGAACATCCATCGGGGGCAAGCTTCAGGTTTCCCTGTGCCTTTTCCTGATGTCTTCGTCCCTCGTGCACCATCCCCGAGTCCTGATGAAGCCTCTAACCCACCCTGGCCAAGATTGCCAAGTTTTCTTTTACCCCGTCACATTTCTGGCCTCAGTTCTTGTCAGGTGGCTGTCTGTCTTTGCAAGCTTCCCTCATCCTTGAGACTTCCTCTTGGCCTGCCAGCCTCATAGGGGCTGTGAAGGATCCACGCCATCAGGCCTCACTCACTCCAGTGCCTGGCACGTACCTCACGTCTTAAATGAATGAATCCCTCACTCTAGAATTCACTAGGGGGGCAAAGTAAAAGAGCCGGATGTGTAGCTGAATGGGACACTTGGAATGAGAGAAACCACACTTCTTAGAGAAGAAAATGCATTCGCTTCCTTGACCCCAGAGTCCTTTTCCTTGGCCTGCCCCCAAGACTGCTAAAACCCCAACTGACCACTTCCTTCCCACCACTGTCTGCCTTCCTGCCCGTCTATCCAGACCACTGATTTGAGAAACCAGTAGGAAGACCTTGAAGAAAAATGGCCTGGCCTCGCCACCAGCCAGGACACTCATGCACCGAGGAATAGAGACAAGAACCGTTTCCCTGCGCTCCCGCTCTAGAACATAGATGGCGGGAGCTCCCTGGGCAGGCACACATGCACATGCATGCATGCATGCGTGCGTACTCACACATGTGTGTTTCTAAGCAGGAATCATGAAATCACTATTACCCAGTATTTGCATTCCACACACTAAAGCAATGATTTGTCTCTTCTCCGAGTTAGAGAAGGAGCCTGGCCTGAGGTTTCCTTTGACCTGTAGCTTTGTGGGTGGCCTGAGATGGGCTGTGACCCAAGCTCTGCCAGAAGACAAGGGAACAAGCAGGAAGGTAGAGGGCCCTGTGCTGAACTGAAGCTTGGGGCCTTCCAAAAAGGGGCCCCTGATGCATAGTTCTTCCTCAGCTAATTAAACATGGACAGGGAATAGGTGGAAAAAATGTGTGGCAACCAAGCACACGTTTCCCACTTTCACTCACCTATGGTCATGGCACAAGAATGTGGTGGGAACAGGGATGTCTGTAAATAGTCTGGCTCCAGCCTAACAGAGACAGTTCCTGTTACAAGCACAGCGTTAGCATGTGCTAGAAATGACAATGCCATCCAGTGTCGATAGTTCCAGGGGGACCCTTCACTCCTCGTTACAGCAGTGAAACCGCTGGTAGGTGGTCCCTGCCGCTGGTTGTCTTCATTATCATGTCATTGTGCTTTGGGGAGACCCGCTGCACTCTGCAACTCTCCGGCATTCTAATGCCTTTCATGCATTGGAGTGGCTTGACATTCATATTTATATACCTCGCTTGCATGGTCGCAGAATCTCTGTTCGTGGGAGCCTCGTCCTTTGTGCATTCAAGGTCACACCCCATTTAAGTGGGAATTGTAATATACCCTGAGAACATCAAGCCATCATAACTCAACTCTGCAATCCAGATTCCTCTCGGGTGCTTCAAGCTCTCTGCCTCTTGATTCAAAGTCAAAGGGAAGCCTAGAATAAACGTGTCAAATTAAGATATTTGAGTCTACCTCGGAAACTTTGGAATGTTTACCTTGGAAACTCGCTAAGTTTCGGCTCCTTTAAAAAACATCCCTTCAACATTGCAGCTATAAGCTAAGTGGGGTTGTGTCAGTCAGAGACCTGGGCACCATTCCCAGCTCCTCTCCCTCTTCATGCAGTGGGTAATCACTTCTGGTCGATTCTATTTATGGAGCACCTTTCAGTCCTGCACCTCCCTCCTCATCCTAAACCTCGAGAGTCCCTCCTCTCTATTCTGTGCTTATATGGCCACCAGGAGAATTTTCTAAATTACAAGCCTGATCATATCAGGTTCCCACAGCTTTCAGAGTAAATGTCGGCATCCTTGGTATAGCCTAGAAGGATCTTTGTTGCTTGGTCCCCACCTACCTGGCTTCGCAGGTGCCCACAGCCAGCCTCCCATCCAGCCAGTCTCGGGGGGTCTTGCCCCCTCACACAGCCAAACCCCAGTCCCAGTTCTTCCTGGTGTGGGGGGTGCATTTTCTCCTCCCCCTCTTGTATTTCTGACTTGTGTTTCCCCTTGAACACTCAGTTTAAGCATCTTTACCTTTACCCTGATGGCACACTCTGCCCTCACAGTCATCATGGATTTGTTGGTCTACGTTTCTCACTGACCATGACGAGCTTCTCTGGAACAGGCCCCAGATCATTTTCCCCCTCTGGATCCCCAGGGATTCCATGGGGCTGACCCATGGAGAATGGGCAGGTGATCATCAAATCAATATCAGATAAATTTTGCTAAATCCCACCTGAAATAATCTTTCAAGGTGATATCGTACGAGGAGAGCCTGCATCCCTCAAGGTAATAAGTACCTTCTTGTCATCCCTTGACATTTCGTGTGGAACACCTGACATCCTAAGCAGGAGGCTGTGGGCGACAGGCGTGGGAGAACCCTTGGAAGGCCATGGTGACGTGAGGCAGAGCGGCACCTTGCTACGTCTCATCTATGGCCCATCAGATGCTGTTTGCCCAGGCACATGTCAGTTTGTTTGCTTACTGTTATAGTTAGTTTGCGGTTTCCTCATAAGGAGATGAGCGGGGGCCTCAGGATCCCTCTCTCTTCCAAGGCCACCAACGGTTCACACGAGAATTTCATACCCAATGGCAGAATGAGTCACAATGAGACCCTCCACGGCCAGGAGGAAATGGGATATTCAGGGTTTATCCTTGAAATAGAACTCCCCAGCATTCACGGAGGTATTTTAGTTAGTTACATTGTGAAAATGAAAAGGGCTCTTCCTCAGTTTCTGAGGGGCAGTTTGGGGTTGGCTTGGATAAAATATTCTGAGAAAAGGGAATGGAACCGATGGAGTCTGTGGTAAACCCAGCTCAGCATCTCCCCCTACATGTCCCTCACACCTCCCTAGAGCCTCCCAGGTAAGCTGCACGGTTTCTTGGCAGCCTCTTCCTCATCTTTAGGTGACCTTTGTTTAGGCATTAGATGGATGTTTGCAAGATTATTTAAGTGATTTTCCACAATTTATTTCAAGCATTTATTGTGGCTTCAGGAATTTTAAGTATAAGGAAACTACAGATCACCTCCCTAAATGTACTATATCCAGCGTGAGTTTTATACACTATTCTAAAAGATGGGACAAAGCCCAGTTCTCGAGCGGCTTCTAACTCCGTGGAAGGGCCCTGGGTACACCGGAAATGCCTTCGAGGGACCCCTCCCGGTGCTGTTCAGTGTGCCGTCCTTCCAAGTGTGGCCCCAGACCCTCCCCAGACAGATTCTTCTAAAGACCCTCCCCCAAGACACCTTTTCTACGATTCAACAATGGAACATGAAGAAATCTGAGAATTTAAAGCCCAGGGATATAAACTAAATCTCTTAAAAATATGATTGTCCTTCTCCAGTGCTATAAGCAAGCTCTGACTCACTTGCCCTGCTCGATAAGATTTCCTCCTGTGTGTACTTTCAGTGCAAAGGGGTTCTTGGAATGCCTTTGCCATTACCCCCGTGTCTTCAGTGTGTCTTTCTTTATATTCTTATGCCTTGATGAAGGCATTCCTAGCCATCGCCATGGCTTTTGCTCTTACCCATACTGGCCTCGCCCCTGGGGTGGTTCCTGGGGATTCGTCATCCAGCACCTTCCATAGGCTTCACTGGGGTTAGAAGGGTTGTCTCATGCCTTAAGGAAGCTCCATGTCAGAGCTCCCCTTTGCCCTCCCACATCCTAGATAGGCAGGCCTAGAGCAACCCCAAAACACACCAAAAGTTCTTATGTCTTCAGGAGGTGTCGATTTGAACAAAAGCTGAACTTGTCAGCCTGAACAAAAGCTATACTATGAAAAGTGAGCAAATCAAACTTCCAAGAGTTCACAGGAACAGACTTGTCCTAACCTTGTACTCTAAGTATGCTCATGTTATCGACGCTCAACCATAGGCCCTACTAAAGTCTCTCAAAGAGGTGGTCACTACTGTCCAAACACCTGTTCTTGCCAGTTAGTCATCATGAGATACAAGATATCAATTACACATCTACAGATATGACTATGATCATTCACATTTCACCCCGAGCATTGTAGGGCAGCACCCTGGGTGTTGTTTTATTTTTTTTTTTTTCCGATGTTTTCATGGGGGTGAGCACTGCTGGTGAGAATGATCACATTAGCGAGAGATAGTCATTTTATTAAACCTTACACTTTTCTGTGATGGACAGAAAGAAACAGGACCTTAGCTTTCGGTCTGTCAGATATCTTATGGTCTGATTAAGGACAATGGGGAGTACAATAAACGCAAACAAATTGGATCATTTCAGGTACTTTCAAGTGCCCTGATGTAAAATAGGGCCTATATGCGAGAGGGCCTGGGGAGTGGAGTTGGAAGTTAGGGTGCTGCTGGAGCGAGGGCACATGGAAGGTCCGTTGGAGGAGGGGCCCTTTGAGCCCGGGTCTGAACGAGAGGAGGTCGGCATACAAAGGTCCCAGGGAAGAGTGTCCAGACTGTCATGGGAGCAGGTGCAATGGTGTCAGGATGAGTGAGGTGGCCCTAAAGACAGCAAGGCTGGAGTACAGAAAGCACGAGGGAGAGGGACTTGGGGTGGGGGGCATTAGAGTGGGACATGGACCCAGGTCGTACTGGCCACTTTGAATTTCATTTTAAACAGAATTGCAAGGCATGAGAGAGCTTTACTTCAGCAGGGGGTGACATAGATCTGATTTATGCTTTAGGGAAATTACTGTGTCTGCCCTGCACAAAATGGGCAATGGGGAGCAAGAAGGGAGGCAGTTCAGATGGGAGACGATGGGGCCTTGGGCCATGGCTGTAACCACTGAGATGGTGAGATACTGTCAGTCTGAAGACGTATTTTAGAAGTAGCACCAGTGGGATTTAGCTCATGGATTGGATGCGAAGTTGGAGGGGGAGAAGAAGCAATGACCCCAGTATGTCTATTCTGAGCCACTGGGTGGACAGTGATGCATATGCTGAAAGGGAGAGAGCTCAGTTGATGGGGAGGGAGTGATCCGAGGGGAGAAAAAAAGTCAAGAGTTCAGTGTTGACTCTGTTGGTTGTGAGGTGCCTGTTAGTCATCTGAATTAGGATGTTGAGTAGGCAGATGAGTATTTGAATCTAGAGCTCAAAGGAAAGTCAAAGCTGGATGAATAATGTAATGATCAATGGCACAAAGTCAGGTCTTAAATCTGTGAGACTGAATAGGGTCACCTTACCTTGACAGAACATAGATAAATTAGAAAGTCAAGAAGAGAGTCCTGGGGCATGCCAATGCTGAGAGAGAAGTGAAGAGTAGGAGCCATCAGGGGAGCTTAACATGGAGTCTGTCAGACAGGAGGCCGAGTCGGGGATGTGGTGTCCTGGAGGCCCAGGGAAGAAAGTCTTTCCAGGAGGAGGGGTAGTGACCCATACCAAACACTGCCGAGAGTCTAGCCGGAGGAGGGCAGAGAACCGATTCCTGGCTTTCGTGTCGATAGTCTTGGTCAAAGTGCAATGGAGGAGACAGAAGTGTGAGTGGACTGGCCTCAGGAGTGGTGAGAGGTGAAGGACTGGAAATGATGAGTAGCAACAATCATTTCAAAGATTACCCAGTGAAGGGAAGCCCAGAAAGGAGGCGGGGCTGAGAATAGGGCCAGAGGTCAAGGAACTGTTTTTAACGTGGATGTCATTGGTTCTTGTTTGTTTGTTGATGGAAATGAAGGCAAGACCTAGAGAGAAATTAAGGAAGATGGAGGGAGAGCAAGTAATGGCAGAAGCAGAGTCCTTGAGAAGAGCACAGGAACTGAGATTCACCATAAATGGATAAGTCGGTCTTCGAAAGAAGCAGGTGTCCTTCCATTTCAAGGGAGACAAAGTGATTTCAGCAACTTTGAGCTTGTGAATCCCTGCAAAGAGTGAGTGGACAAGTAGGTGTGCAAGTATTGGACTTTTAATAAGCATGCATGATTGAGGAAGACAGAGGCACAGTTGTTAGGGGCATTTGCAAAGGAGCATTTATGGTGCCAGGTCAGGAATCAAAGCTAAGAAAGGAAGTGAGAATATGTGTGTGTGTGTGGAGGGGGAAGGGTGGTGAAGAGTGAAAAAGTGGAGGTGGGCCAATGGATTGTCAGTCATGCCCGCACACAGTTCTACTGGAGGGAGGGAAGGATGCTAGAGCATTACCAAGAAAGGTAGGAGGCAGTGGTCAAAGAATCACACGTCTAAGCTTGAGATCTTAGAAGTTGTGCAGTTATTGTTAATGACAAGGTCTAGGTAAGCCATAGGAGTGTGTCGCTGAGCTCTAGAGGAAAAGATCTTTGGAGCAAAAGAGATCAAGGAAGTAAGAGAGCAGGATGTTGGCTGGATCATCGGCATGGAGGATGAAGTCATCATGAATGATGAAGTGGGAGAGGGGTCGGTGAGGTGCCAAAGTCATCTCCCAGAAACCATGAGGTCATCAGGCTCAAGAAATGAGCTGTGAAGTGATGCTCTTTATTCCAAAGAAGGGTTTTAAAGAGGGAAAGAGAAAGAGCAAAGGGAGCACAGACACCCATCACACATCCAGGACTTGTAATTCGTAGGGCGTAGAAGGAAAAGAGCTTACCCCATGAGAACTTTGAGGAAAACAAGGTGCTCAGCACAGCAACAGGTGTCAATGAAGGCAGGATGTTGGTGGGAACTTCCAGATGGGGAAAGAGGAGAGGGAACTTAAGGTTTACTAAGGCCATTTCGGCAGGATAGCTAGGATGTCTTCCAACCTTCTGCACCAGTCTCACCAGGGCGGCTTGCCTGGGAGACCCAAACCTTTCCAGCATTCCGGGGACCCTCCCTTGTTTGTGTGTCCTGGGTCCCAATACAATCCCCTCACCACACCAGAAAGGTGGTATAGCCAGGAGATCCAATGGCTCTGAAAGATTTATCATTGTAAGCTGTGCACAAGGCTGCCTACAAAGAAGGGAAATGCCCAATGGTGTTTGGCGTCTCTGACAGTCCCCTCTCTGACCAGACCCCTCTCCTAATCACCTTAACTCAACTATCATGTTTTGGGAGAACTCTATATGTGTAAGAAGAAACCCAGAATCTATTGGCTTTGAGACCTGGAAAGTTGAATATTCTAGGAAGGTTCTGAGCCATTTAATAAAGATACATTTGGTCTTCACGACCATCCCCCTTTTTTGTTTTGTAGGTATTTTTATTAGAGTCATGGTTCATGCCAGAATGAGGAATCTCAAGGTCACGACACCCAGATCCTACTGGCTGTGATAATAAGGCTGTGGAACCAGGTACATTTCCATAGTAAGTTGTAGTGAAGATTTCATAGTATTTGAAACTGACATAATATTTTCTACTAACAGAAAGCAAGTGGCAGAATTCTGTGGAAGTATCTGCTCTTAGTTGGAGCAGACAGAGTTTTCATATAGAGGAAAATATTTTGTCCAAGTAAAAAAAGGAGGCTTCAAATGAAGGTGATTTCAGTATTGTGAATGAGCATAACCACACAACTGGTTCTATTTTCTTAATTAAATTAACTTATACATTTGGGCAAATGATCAGTCAATTCAGTCAAATATTTGACAAAAAAAGAAAAGAAATTTCTGATTGTTTGGGTCACAGGACTTGATCGAATCCAAACGAATGCATCCTCTTGATGGGGCATCTGCTTGCTCAATAGGGATAAAAATTACAGTTTATGTTAATTAGATTTGACTAATTTTTTTAAGTAGGCTCCACACTGGGAGCCCAACATGGGACTTGAACTCACAACCCCAAGCTCAAGACCTGAGCTGAAATCAAGAGTCGGATGCTTAACTGACTGAGCCACTCAGGTGCCCCAGATTTGACTTATATAGACTAATTGAGGGGTTTTGATGATGTTTAATATAAGTTCACAAGAAAACTTCTGCTATTTCTGCTATTATAGAAAGTGATAAGGTACTAGAAGTGGGAACCGATACAAAAGTAATTGGCAATTGACATTTGTAATGATTTAAAAAAGAAAAAAAAGAAAGGGCTGGTGACCGTAATGGAGTTAATGGATGATCTGAGAACAGTATTCTTTTGTGCAAGGGTACCATAGATCTGGAATGTGGTAGAGAATTCTGCTGCACGGTGCACTAAGGCAGTGTTGCACCTGCCCCATTAGTCAGTCATGTCTTTGTGGTGGTGATGCTCTTACAGCTTTTTCGTGGGTTTTGTTACATGTACAACAATAGACCAGAGTAAATACAAGCATGCCTCACTTTATTACATTTTGCAAATACTGCATTTTTTCCAAATTGAAAGTTCAAGATTTCAGGGGAGAAAGTCACGGCAGATGAGGTAGAAAGAGCAGGAGAAAGAGAATCAGGAGTGGAGCCTGACGATGGGACTGAAATTGCTGCAATCTCATGACAAAACCTCAACAGATGACCAAAAACATGGTTTCTTGAGATGCAATCTACTCTTGGTGAGGATGCTGTGAAGAAAGGTCGTTGAGAGGACAACAAAGGATTTAGAATATCCCATAACCGGAGTTGATAAAGCAGCAGTCGGGCTTGAGAGGACTGACTCCAATTCTGAAAGAAGTTCTCCTATGGGTGAAATGCTATCGAATAGCATCACATGCTACAGAGAAATCCTTCATGAAAGGAAGAGTCCATCAATGCAACAAACTTCAGTGTTGTCTTATTTTAATAAAGTGGGGCATCCACCCCAGCCTTCAGCGCCCACCACCCTGACCAGTCAGCAGCCACCAACATGGAGGCAAGACCCTCCAGTAGCAAAAAGATTATGACTCACTGATAGTTAAGATGATGGTTAGCATGTTTTTAACAACAAAGTATTTTCAAACTGAGGTGTGTACATTTTTTTAGACATAATGCTGCTGTACAACTAACAGATTACAGTATTGTGCAAAAATAACTTTTATATACCCTGGGACGTCAAATAATTCATGGGACTCTCTTTATTGCGATATTCGTGTTATTGCAGTGGTCCAGAACTGTACTTGTCATTTCTGAGGGGTGCCGTACCCATATTTGCTGACAGAGCCCCTTCCTCCTTCTCGGTGTATTAAAACAATTTTCTCAATATCTCCAGAAGCTTGTGACTCAAGTAAGTAGATGCCGCTGGTGGCTGAAAGAGATGTGAAATCTACCACCTGATAAATTCCAGGGAAGGAATTTTTCCCCAAGCCCCATGGACATGCTCAGAGACACTCAAGGAGCCATGGGAATTTAGGGGTGAAGGGAAAGTCTATGTGATGTCCTCTAGGGAAACCCAGTTTTTCTGCATTAGAAACACCATTTCATTGACAATTTCTAAATTGCACAAAAAGGTATTCTAAGCCTTGATTAGCTGCTCTGTGTGCATTCTTCATGTTTTCTAAGAGCAATGTAAGGCTTTGATATCAGAACATATCCTTTTTAACTTCATATTTTATTTGAAGGCACACAGGGAAAAACATTAAGCAATGGTTTCTTGGTCAGGTTCAGTTTCATAGCATGAGCAGGCAGCATGCCTACCTGAAATAGACCTACACAGGTTGAAATCTTATGGTTTTTTCACCTAGTAAATGGGGAAGGTAACCCCTAAGTCAGGAGTTCTTGCGAGGATCATCTAATACAAAGCATGCCCAGTCCCTAAAACACAGCAAGCACTCAGTAAACGTAGGTATTGATGGCATTACGATCTGAGACCGTCTGTTTCAACAACCTTCCACTGGTTCACTGCCTAACTCTTACTCTTTAACTGAATAGCCAGAGTGACTTTTCTTAAACATACAAATGAGATCCTGTCATTCCCCTATTGAAAACGACCAGCAGTTTCCCTGTGCTTAGAATGAACACCAAGCGTTTCACCAGGACCCCCAGTTGAGGCTCCCAGCCCTCTGCTCCCTACTCGATGACACAACATCCGGTGTCTTCCTGCTCCTCGGAGGTGCCCAGATGATCCCCATGGGAGCGCCTCTGCCTCTGGTGTTTCCCCTTCCAGGGGCGCTGCTCTCCCACATCAGCAGTCTCCTTTTCATCATTTGGGTCTTAGATGAGATGTTACTTCCTTGAATAACCCGTGCTAGTCAATCTTAAGTATCCTCCCTCTCACCCTCCAACACTTCACCAAATGACCGGATTTGTGTTACGCCGTAGCGCTAGCTCTATCTGAAATCTTCTTGTTAATTGATCTGATACTTCCTTCCCATCTTCTCCAGGGGAAGGTAAACCCCATGAGAGCAGGACTTCCTGTTTGGCAAATGCTAGGTGCTCGATACAGAGCTGCTAAGAAATGAATCGACGAGGGAGTGAATGCACTCAAGAAATAACATGAAGCTTTTATAATAATCCTTAAAACAAAAATAAACTACATTTTCATTAAAGTACGTGTGTGTGTGTGTGTGTGTGTGTGTGTATGGAGTTTTTTAGCGGATCTGAGTAATAAAAAAAAATCCACAGTGACAGGGTTTCACAATGCTGGAAAATCGGCTCGCCTTTCCCTAGGGACCAGAGTCTCAGGGAGCCCTGATGGACGTGATCTGGCTCCGACAGGTGTGCTGAGTTCAGATTGAACGAAGACTTGCTCTTTGCCCTTCTCTAGAAGCAGTCAGGGTACAATCCCCTGCTCCCCTGGGGCAATCACATCGGAGAGGAGAGAAGACGAGAGGGCCTCCTCCTTCGTGTTCGTTCCCTCAGGGTCTGAATCACTGAGAAGACAAAAGAAAGGGGAGGGGTCACTGATCTGAGGAAGTCTGAAACCCTCCCCCCCCCCCCCCCCCCCGTGATTCCGTCCTTCCAGGTAACCATACACGCTCATCCTGGGGGAAGGAGAGGTGGCAACACATAACTGGCCTCTCTCCAAGCTCCTTAGAACAGAAGTTACGGAAAGACGCGTGGACACATGTGGACCAACCTTCCGAAAGCCATTACCCCTGTCCAAAGACGCAACTGACCTCTGCCTTTTCAAAGGCAAAATTTGATCCATTAATGTTCTCCGGTGTTGGTTTCATAAAGCATTTGGATGGGCCTTTCTTCACAAATGAATAAAAATGAGTAAAGTCCTCAGAATCAAAGGAAAGCCAGGACTGGCTTCCAGAAGCACGAGGCAACCCAGAGAGTCCATCTGCAGCCAAACCATGCAACAGACCCAGACACAGCTTAGAGGCTGGCAACAAGTCTGCCTGCAGGATCTGCCAAGGAGCCAGATGCTGTTGCTTCCAAAGCTTGGCATCAGGGCCCCTGACTGCCATCCAACAAAGAGGAAAAATAGGAATGATATAATGTGGTGGGATAAAACACATCCCACCTCAACCTTTTTTATTACTCACTGAAAAAAAATATGGAAGATATTTATGGGAAAGTACCAATGTTTTTGGAAATATTGTACATACATTAGCTACAACACCATTTTTGCCAAATGGGAAATATATTTAAAATATGCAGTCTGCGTCTGTCTAAAAATAAATTGTCATCTTTTCTGATCAATGTATATGTCCAGGATATGGAAATGACTCTGCTAATTGAGGATGCTGTCAACCAGTGCACTTGGAAGTTACCAAGAAGTAAACTTGTGAAGAAGTCTGTGTCTGTGCATAAAATAGCAATTAATGTTGTTGTCATGTGAAGGGAGTTGAAGAAAGATCGGGCTTTGACAAAGAACTACCCAATGAAGGTGGTGTGTTGAATTTCATGGTTATATAAAGTATTAGGAGTTATGCTAGGCTGGATGAGATAAGATGTTTATGAGAAAGTAGAATGTGGCGGAGCATGGTATTGGCAAAGGCTCCAGGGTGGTATTAATAACCCACTATATATGACAAAGTACTGGTATGTAGTGAAAATTCATTGTCATTCTGCTTCATCTGGGTTTTAAATTAGCAAATTAATGTCACTCTTGATAACGCTTGTGAAATTTCTATTGTTTTGAGTGACTCAGAATTCTACATCTAAAAATTAGAAAAAGAAGGCAGAGAAGAGACGGTATGTTCTTTGTTGGGTGAGACGGGGGGTGTCACCGACACCAGTGTGCTTCCTTCCACTTTCGCCTGGACTCGCATCCCCCAGAAGTCCCACCCCCCGAAGTCAGGCTCCGGCCGCTTAGGGGGAGTCGGTTCCAGGAGCCTTCAGATAAAATGCCTATTGCCTCAGCATATTAGCACAGGCAAATTTGTCATCTCAGGCATTTGAAAACAGGGGACGATCGGTGGGGGAGCAAGGACACTGTGAGGGCATCAGGTAAGGCAAGACTGGAGCCCCATACCCCCCAGGTGGAGGGGCCAGTGGTGTTCTAACCCAGGGGGTGCCCTGGGGGCAACTCACCCTCTTCACTGCTTGGCCAGGTTGGAGCATTATTTCATTTTCTTTCTCAAGAGTGAGAATCTAGGACAAATACCTAAAAAAGGAAAAAGTTTTGGGTCTAAAATGCAGCTGTTTCCTTTCTAAGTTATCCATTTAAATGGGAATAATTGCATCTTAAATTTTAAAATATTATTTCTTAACCCAAGACCCTTGGGTTCCTCATATGAATGAAAAAAAAAATAAGGCAGTCAAGTCAAATAAAATCTGAGAGATCATTCCAGACAAGAAAGATGAGATTTTCTTTTTCTTTCTTTCTTTCTTTCTTTCTTTCTTTCTTTCTTTCTTG
>NW_027397075.1:21551954-21699893 GCF_003265705.2 Callorhinus ursinus | reverse complement strand
TCTTTCTTTCTTTCTTTCTTTCTTTCTTTCTTTCTTTCTTTCTTTCTTTCTTTCTTTCTTTTTCTTCTTTCTTTCCTTTTTTTCATTTCATACTGCTCCCACACTTCAAAGAAAAGAATGCAATCCAAAGAAATATACCATTTTCATGTAGAACTTCCCGACGACCTCCTCGGGTCTCTGGACCCTGTTGCAGAGAAAATTGCTGCAGGAAAGGGCACCCCAAAAAAGCCTGGGTTCAACTGCCTGCCCCACTCGTGGGACTAATGTGTATATATACACACAGACGCAAACACTTGTCCACAGAAGCCCACACATACTTCAAATAAAGACCCAGGGAGACATTAGTAGACTCTTCTTGGTTTTTAGATTTTGAAAGATCTAACTGCCAGTGCTCTCTCCCCCTTAATAAGGATGCTGATTGCTGGAACAAGGCGAGTCTGTACTGATCTCTTACTCACTACACCATTTATGCAAAAAGAATAACAGATAAAAAAAAAAATTGAGAAAATGTTTTTATCTCTGTTTTGACCTTCTCATGATCTGCAGTGACTTCTCATTGCCCCTCACCCCCAGCAAGTGGAAAAGAGAGTCTTACTAGAATGCTGGCAAAACCAAAGAGATTTTTCAAAAATTTATGTTCAATACATCTCCAAATTGGAGCAAGAGGTCAGGCTTAGCTCAGGTGAAAAATGTGATGATAGAAACATAAATTCATCACTGTTGCAGTCTGCAGATCATATGTACATTCCAGAGTGTCAGGCGAGGACCATGATTTGTGTCACAGCAGAGAAAGATAAATCTCTGTAGAAGACATAACAACCAGAATCACGGCCACCATGTAATAGATCATGATGCACCCCGATCTTTTCCAAACGTTATTTACAGTTATCAGGGCTTGAGGATGGCAAAGCACAAATGGATATTAATCTTTACTCTCCCAGGCCTCGGCCGACTCAGGGCTTCTGCCTCTTAGAGTCGGCCCATGATTTCCAGCAATGTGATAAGTTCTGGCTATGCGCAGTCTGTCCAAAAGGGATCAAATATAAATATTTCCAAAAAGAAAGAGGGTTTCCAATCCCATCAATCAAAGCCTTTGAGAACTCTGTCACTGTAGCATTCTGGAAAGGATTGCTATGTGAGAATTTGTTCCAGAAAAGAGCTACTGAAGTAAATGAATGAGGCCATGTTATGGAAAGAAGAGGGGGGTAGAGGTGAGCGTGAGGGGCTGGGCAGAGTTAGAGCACAGGAAGTGGCAGCAAAAAGGCTTTTCTAGAGCAGAACACTGGGGCGGGAACTGGAAACCTGTTCTCTAACGCTTATAATGTAATTGCTATTTTATCTTTATACACCTTGGCTTCCCGACTACAGATGAAATGGGTGCTTGTCCCCTGCCATCCACCATATGATCTCAGGTCAAGGCTATGTTCACACATTCTTAGCTCCTAGCCTTACTTTTGGAGGTCCCAGCCCCACTCCACATCACACGTATTAAAATGCACCCACATCCCCCAGGTGCCTGGGTGGTGCAGTTGGATGAGCGTCCGATTCTTGATTTTTGGCTCAAGTCGTGATCTCAGGGTTGTGAGATTGAGCCCTGTGTCAGCAGGGAGTCTGCTTGAGATTCTCTCTCTCCCTCTCCCTCTGACCCTCCCCCAGCTGCCCTGCTTGCTCTCTCTCTCTCTCAGATACATAAATCTTAAAAAAAAAAACTCCCCACATCCTTCATCAGAGGGTCTTCCTTCCTTCCTCCCTTCCTTCCTTTCTTTCTTTCACTATAAACTTTAAAATTGTATTGTTGCTTTTGAAATTATTAGGCTACGTGTAATTTAAATAGCCAGTGGTTTCCTAGCAGCTCCTGTGTCTATGTAGGAATTCTTGTAAAGAGAAAATATACATCTATACATTGTATTCAAGTACAGTGTAATTTTTATTAATACTAAATTAAGCAATGAAAGAAGTAGTCATCATGTCATGTTCTGCAAATTAAATATTAATTTTAATTTTATAGCTTTCTTTTGGGTCAATACATTTTTCAATTCTCAAATACTTTGCGGCGGGGAGGGGGAGGCCTAGATTTCTTGTGTAAGTGCCTGATAGGTGGAATGAGCTGTCCCCGGCCCTTAAGAGTAAAAGCATGGGTGGGGGGATTCCATTCATTAAACTCTGTATTCCTATGACCTAAATTCCCCCAACTCTGTGGTATCTCAGGTTCTTCCCCACAAGAGCACATAAAACTCATTTAGGTATTAAAGGAAGCTGTCGTGTGGTAGAACCACCATAGAGAAATGTCACAAGTATGGACCAAAACACTCAAAGAATAAGACAAAGAACTCAACTCAAAGAACAAGACAGTCCCTTTTGTGCTCCCTATTGTTTGATCTCCTTTTCAATAGACCTTTAACCCTTGAGGTAATGGTTTCTTCTGACAAAGTCTCCGTCCTTTGTCTTTCTAGACCCAAGGCATGCTTTTGAATTCACATCCTGTCTTTTGGCTCAGCAGTGAGTTTCTTTAGGATTTAGGCCCTGGGCACAGGATTTCTCACATGTCCAATTTTGATAGAAACTAAGAGAATGTGCAAACACCTCCTTCTCAGAGCAGTCTGGGGGAGTGTCCCTGATTTCTCACCCTGACTTACTCTGCTTTCAGAATGCTGCAGATAAATACTGCCTGAGATATATATTTTACCCAATTTCTACACTTGATCTTAGCCAAAAGGCTGAGAAGCAATTTATTCATTTTATGTATTTACCCTTCAGTAGAAATAGGTGGAACTAGGAGTTCTTTCTTCCATCTTTTTCTCGTGGTTACACAGTGGCCCTGCTCTCCTCTTCTGTACTGTGGAGGCCCCATCTTGGATAGGGTCCAACCTTCTTGCCTTAGGCTGTCCACCTGAGTAGACTCTGACCACACAGATTCACCTGTCAGGTTTTCCAGAGTTTTACAAAAAAAAAAAAAACCATTTGGCTTTATCAGATATCTCACCTTTCCCACCTGGGCAAGCAGACCTACACACACACCCAAGATGAGACCTCCTTTCTTAGCTACTGGTCACAAGGACCAAATCACAGCAGCATTCTAAGAGCAACCCATGACTTTTAAATACTCGAGTCAACATTTTTATATTTTACTTTCTCTATGTTTTCTTCCTACTTCCCTGGTTATCCCAGTAAGTGTCCTTGTCTATTTGTCACATCTCAGGAGCTCCACCCTGATACCCTACCTACAAATGCCACCTTCACCCTTGCCCTCCCAGTGTTTCTGCCCTTAACCTCATTCTGCTCTTTATTGTTTGAAGCACCTGCCCCCTTGAACCTACTATGTAGTTTACTTGTCTATTTGGAAGACTTATTGCTCATTTTTAAATCCCCTCCCCATTAAGTAAGCCTTATAAGGCCAAGAATTGTTGTCTGTTTGTTCTCTAATGTAACACAAACGTCTAGAACATTGCCTGGTACATAATAGATACTCAAATATTTGTTGAATAAATAAAGGAATAATACTTCCTCCGTTTCCCAAAGGGTGGGGGTGGGGGAGCTTTGATAAAAATTTCTCCTAACTGGTACTATAATCTCTTGATGTTAAGTGCTAACGTCTATAAATATATCTGAGGTATCTCATCCGAAAGTCTTATAGGACAGACAGGTCCTTTACTTTCTGGTCAGACTGAAAATGCAACCATCTCATTATCTGTGTAAACATTACAGATGGGAGAGAAGTCACCATCCAGGCAGGTTTTAGTGATGTGTGGTACAGAAATGGGGTTACCCGTGTCTCAGAAGCCTAACATATTGTACCCAAAAGTTTTCTCACTTCTTTGGAACATGTTTCATCTATTTGTTTAACCGAGAGCTCACTGATAACTGCAATGACCACACAGCAAATGTAACCACATTTTCATTTTTCTCAAAGTGCTCTTCCATGGAGTGCCTCAAAGAACTTACACATGTGCCCAAAGACAGAAGTTGGACAAAAAGGTTGAAATTCCATCTGTTTTGCTTTGCTTCAAAAGGCAGAACTAAAACCAACAGGTAGGTATCGTAGGAATGTGTCTGAGTAGAAGGAAGGAGGTTCTAGCAATTAGACCCATTCAGAAATGAAATGGTTGTCTTGAAAATGGACGGCTCCAGTCCCTAGAGAATTGTGTCATGGACGATGTGAAGAGCATTCCTGCAGTGAGTGAAGCGTTGGACAGAGTGACCTTCCTGGGCTGAGATTCTGGGAGACCATGGGTTATAATGGTCAGTTCCACAACTCACTCTTCTTAGGGGACAAGGAATGTTACCTTAGCTGGTCGGTAAGTAAATTGAAAAAAACTGAACAGATGACCCACATTTTCAGAGTGAAAATTCATGAAAAGAACACCCATTTCTGAATTCCATTTTTCCTTCACATCAGATATAATTAGCTTTCAAAGTGAAAAGTATCAATCAAATGTGAAGGGCAAGGCAGAAATGTTTCCATATTCTTTCTTCTTGGATAAAAAGGAATCAGCTCCCAGCAATCAAAATTCACTTCACAGAACCCAAAAGTAAGTTGAGATCACCTAATGGGGAAGATCAGCATTTTTTTTAAGATTTTATTTTTTTTAATTTATTTGAAAGAAAGAGAAAGAGAGAGCATGAGTGGGGGAAGGAGGCACAGAGGGAGAGAAGGAGATTCCCCACCGAGCAGGGAGCCTGACTTGGGGCTCTATCCCAGGACCCTAAGGTCATGACCTGAGCCAAAGACAGATGCTTAACTGACTAAGCCACCCAGGCCCCTAAGATCAGCAATTTTTAATTGCCTTTCAGAGTCGTCAAAAGCACCTCGATTGGAGAAGACAGGGAACCAATGGAGTGAATGTCAGAGAGGTACTCACATGAGCAGTGTAGACTCGTAGACTTAAAGCCCAAGAGATCACTAACTTTGGGCATAAAAAGAGTTGGTTGAGAAACTTGAAGATATAGCCAATACCACTAGCATGATCTTTCCCGGGTGCTTGTAATAGTAGTTATCATCTGAACTTGTCCTTTAAGCTCCTGAAAGGGTCACGCAAAATTATTTGTTTTGAACCAGTGTTTAAGTTATACTTGTTTCCCATTAAATTGTGCATCTAAGAAATCTTGTAATCGACTTTAAAATTCCCAGTGCCACAGTTGCTGCCACCATTCGCCCCCTTGCCCCTGGATGTGATGACCAAGGTTGGAAGGTTCAAGGGGAGCTGGAAGGTTCTCCCAAGCTGCAAGAACTCTGATTAACTTCCACAATGGGAAAATAGGCAGCTGGGAGAGGCTGCAATTACATAGACTTTACTCTTGGGACTGGACGAGGCCAATAAAATGTTATCTCTATGACTCCTTACATTCGAGATATTTTTTCAAGTGAGCCAAACGCCACAGGACCATGAGCCCCTTTGGAGTATTTTCTTTACAAAATCCTGAATCTTGGGGCGCCTGGGTGGCTCAGTCGTTAAGCATCTGCCTTCGGCTCAGGTCGTGACCCCAGGGTCCTGGGATTGAGCCCCGCATCAGGCTCCCTGCTCAGCGGGAAGCCTGCTTCTCCCTCTCCCACTCCCCCTGCTTGTGTTCCCTCTCTTGCTATCTCTCTCTCTCTCTCTCTCTCTCTGTCAAATAAATAAATAAAATTGTAAAAAAAAAGAAAGTAGAAAATCCTGAATCTTAAAAGTTTTGAAAGTCATTCCTCTTATCAACTAGAGGTAATATTGATCTACCAGAATGTTTTAAATTCCAAAGACAAAAAGATGCCATTAAACAAAGTTATTGCTTTGGAAATTTATCCTATAAAAGATCCTAAGTTTCCAAGTTTGAAATCTAAACCCTTCACTGCAAAGTCTTGAGGAGAGAAGTTCTCCTATTTAATATAAAACTGTGTGAAGTAAAGAACTTGTGGAGCTCACACTACTTCTCCCTCCATCTTTGTCCCCTGAATGTTCTTCCTTCCCCACATTCCTTCCCTGGGATGTTCTTCCTTCTCCACAACAGCTGAGTTGTAATATGGCAAGATTACCTTCCAGCCTTTGATTGAATTTTTTTTTGAACCCATTTGCCCTTGAGAGTGTAAGAAGGATGGTTCTGGGGGATAATTATCTACCTGTTTTGGTTCTCCAATCAACTATAATCTGAACCCATTCTAAAATTAAGAAGACGCTGGCTGGAGGTAAATTGGGAAATTGACTTGCAATATCTCTGCCTTATAATTGGACATCACTCCTCATTAGTGATTCTTTTTGAGCTAGAAAGTACTAATTATCAGGGTTGTCTCTCCTCACTCCTTTTTTCCTCAAATGATCTCTTTTTGTTCAAGTTCACAGAGCTGGCATCCTATTTCTTTCTGCTGTTTTTAAGGATGCAGCACAGAACCTTGGCTGCTTTCAGTGCCCTGAATTTTAGAAGGTGAAGATATGTCCTCCAAACTACCAATCACTGGCTCTAAACTGACCATCTCCTCACCATGGAGTTTGGAGAAGGGAAATATCCAGAGCAGGGGTCCACAAACTATGGCTCATGTACCTAATCCAGCCTGCTACCTGATTTTTTAAAATTTATTTTAGAGAGAAAGAGAAAGAGAGAGCAGGGGGTGGGGGCAGAGGGAGAGGGAGAGAGAAACTCAAGCAGACTCCATGCTGAGCGTGGAGCCCAATGTGGGGCTCGATCTCACGACCCTGAGATCAGACCTGAATCGACACCAAGTGTTGGCGCTCAACCGACTGTGCCACCCCGGCACCCCTGCCACCTGATTTTTGAAAATAAAGTTTTACTGGAATACATCACACACATCTGTCTACGCATTGCCAGTGTCTGCTTCAGGCCAGAGAAGGAGTTGAGTAGTAGCCACAGAGACTGTATGGTTCATGAAATCTAAAATATTTACTATTTGGCCCTTTATTGAAAGAGTTTGCTGAGCTGTGGTCTAGAGCATGGTACGATAGAAATAGCACATGACAGGGAGTTGAAAAATCAGCAACAGAGACTCAGCTGTATTTCTAATTACCTTCTAATTGGAAAAGTCACTTTGCCTTCCAGTTTCTTCTTCTGTAAAATAAGACAGCTAACTTATATAATTTCAGAGTTTCTCTCAAGGACTAAAACTGTGTGATCTGTGAGTGGGACCTGCCCTGACATCTCCTTCCCTCCAGGCCAGCTCTAAGCAAATGGTGAAGCTGCTGAAAGTTGCTGGCACCATCCTGTTTGCCTTATTCAGGAATATCCCTCGCCCCCATTCGCTACCCCAAGGCCTTCCTGCCTCCCCCGGCTCCTGAGCCCTGCAGCCCCTGCTGCTGGGGTGTGCACTCCCAGACAGGCCCCTCCTCTGCCCCTGTCGTCAGTCACATGTCCTTTATCAGGTACTTGCTCTGTGACTCATCAGGTAAATCTAATAAACTAATTCCAGCCATAGCTGCTCACATAGCTCAAGCTGTTTCCCCCTCCAGGAATGTAGGGCAGACCACTGGTTCTCTACTCCTTCGCCTTAAATCAATGAACAAAACCCAGAAGCCCAACAAAACAAAACTCAAAATCATTCTTTCATCAAGAATCACAGTTCAGGGGCACCTGGGCTCAGTTGGTGAAGCGTCTGCCTTCGGCTCAGGTCATGATCCCAGGGTCCTGGGACAGAGCCCCGCATCAGGCTCCCTGCTCAGCGGGGAGCCTGTTTCTCCCTCTCCCTCTGCACCTCCCCCAGCTCTCTGCACCTCACGCTCTCTCTCTCTCTCTTTCTCATGAATAGATAAAATCTTAAAAAAAAAAAAAAGATTCATAGTTCAGCTGACTGACCCTTCTCTGGAAATTCTTTGGTCAATCCTTTTGCCCAAGTCTGGGTGGTCCAGTTACATGGTCATCAGTGAAACAGCTGAACAGAACCTTCTATTTTGGAGGAATCTCTGCTGCATGAGTTCAAGCACCTGTTAGGTCCCTAACTAGCTGTGAGAACTGGCACGGGTTATGTAACCTCTCTGGGCTTCAAGTTGCTGTGTGTGCAAGTGGAGGTAACTGTGTCCATCTTGCAGCCTCATTCCAAGATGACAGACAATGGACATAAAATCCCCAGGATGTAGTAGACACTCACAAAACTATTCTCCATAATGAGATTGCTTTTAAAAAATGCTTGTGAGAAGTGTGGATGCAACATCATGGGACAGCAACCAGGGACAATTTTCCCAGGGACTATTAAATAACTAGAATCAGCCCTCCCTTCTGACTCTAATAGTTAAAGTGACTTGCAGATCCTTGCTTAATTATTCTCTTGCTGAAACTGATTTTTGCTTTTGACCTCCCAGATTAAGTCTAGAAAATCCTCGAGGAAAGCGCAGGGTCTTCCTCCGATTTATGCTGCATATATGGTGCCTGGTGTTGGGCTCTGCATAGAGTCAGGGGCCAGTAAATGATGGAATGACTAATCATGACTGATTAATGGATGAATTAATAAATGGATGAGTTAGTCGACTGGATATTGGGGAGGGGGATCCTTGAATATTTAACCTCATCCTTTGTGTTGGACCAGGATGGAAACAGAAGGACAGATAAGAGGACCCTGAATGGAGAGGATTCTGAAAAAGAAACATAGAATCCAGCAAAAGCTGGAACTAGTAACAGCCCAAAGTGGCCCAACTGTGAACAGTCCGATTGTCCAACTCTGCAGCTCTCGGCGCCAACCCCCAGTCTCCGAGCCGCCAGGCCTCCCGGGCCCAGTGTCAGAACCCACGCTGTCCTGGAGCAGTCATGCGTGTTACCCCAGCAGCCGGGCCTCACGGAGCCGTGCCAATTTACCTTCCGATACCAGGGCCAAATCACTTCATCCAGTAACTCTCCAGACCCCTGTCCTCTCTGACATTTGGGGGATGGCAGCTACCAGCCCACAGTGAGCAGTTTCAAAGAAAAATGCAAAAGCCATTCCTTTTCTTTTGGCTAAGGGAGCCTCAACTGTGTCAGGGCTACTAGCTGACTCTTGATGCATCTGAGTTATTAACAGTTTCTGTTTGTGTTTCTGTGTTCTGTGGGGCTGTCTCCCAGCCCCAGCACCTGCCCTCACTGTCTGAGTACACCCCGTAATACCAAGCCACTGCGCACATTTCTGGGGTGCTGCTTGAGCTGCTCCTAGCCCTCAAGCACCCCTGATTATTGTGGGGCTGAGCAAGGACCACACTTCCTCTGTTCATTCTCATTATTTTGGTTCAGCTTTAAATGCTCTTCTCCTCCCTCTTCTGGGGAGTTCAGGACTTGAGGTCACAGAGGCTTCTGATATGCGGGACCAGTGTCTGTATCTGCCCACCCTGCCTTGGTGAGGGAGGGGTCTCCCTGCTTTTCGGGGCCAACATGACACTGCCCTTCAAGAAGGGAGCAGACCCTCCAGGAGGCATGTGGTAAGCGTGGTCACACATACCTTCACCTCTTCTTGCAGACATGTGGTTAGTGGTTAAGACCTAAAGTCGGACCATCTGGATTTAAATCCGGCCCCTGGGGCGCCTGGGTGGCTCAGTTGGTTAAGCGACTGCCTTCGGCTCAGGTCATGATCCTGGAGTCCCGGGATCGAGTCCTGCATCGGGCTCCCCGCTCAGCGGGGAGTCTGCTTCTCCCTCTGACCCTCTTCCTTCTCGTGCTCTCTATCTCTCATTCTCTCTCTCTCTCTCAAATAAATAAATAAAATCTTAAAAAAATAAAAATTAAAAAAAAATAAATCCGGCCCCCGCAACTTGGCAGCTGGGTGACCTTCACCAGGTTATTTTCTCTGTATCTCAATTTTCTCATCTGAAAAATGGAGTTGGGGATGTGCCCACTTCATAGGGTTACGGTGACAACCAGGTGAGCTAGCTTCAGGCAAATGAGGTGTTACAACGGCCCCCCGGCCGTTACGGTGTCAGGGACCTGGCCCTAATCTTTGCGGTCAGTTGCTTATGTGAAATACTGGATATTCTGGTGTTGCCTTGGCCTCTTACTTGCTGTGTGATCACAGAGAGGACACGCTCATATTGCATCCCATTTCCTTCGTATTCCTAAATGCAATAGCGATACCATAATCTACAAAGTCGTTTTGAGACTCCAGTGAGGTAATGTAAATGACAATGCTCCATGAAAATGCTCTAGAAGCTACACAATGCTACGTGGTGTTTGGTGATTGGGTGAAACTCTCTAGATCGGGTGATTGGTCTGATCTTTCTCTGAAAGTCTGTCCTGGGAAAGAGATTCCAGAACTTGACTCTGACCCTGGTGCCATCTGATGCCATGCTACCCTGAAGGTGGATAAGTTCTTTTTTTTTTTAAATTAAGATATAATTGATGTATAACATTATCTTAGTTGCAGGCGTACAACATAATTTGATATTTGTGTGTATTGTGGAATGATCACTGCAGAACGTCTAGCTAATATCTGTCACCACACAGTTATAAATTCTAAGTTCTTTGTGTTGTTTTAATTTCTCAAAAAATTTTAAAGATTTATTTATTAGAGGTGGGGAGGGGCACAGGGAGAGGGAGAATCTCAAGCAGACTCCCCACTGAGTGCAGAGCCCGACACGGGGCTTGATCTCATGACCCTGAGATCATGACCTGAGCCGAAATCAAGAATTGGCAGCTTAACCAACTGAGCCACCCAGGCGCTTCTTTAATTTCTCAAATTTGATCCTATAAAAGCATAAACAAAAATGTGTCCTCATCACTTCATAAGACAAGCAAAGAGGAAAAAGCCCGGCTAGGGGGCACAAGGCCTGACTGAGGTCCAGGTGTTCCCATTAGATACCCACGTCCCCAGTGCAAGCTGGTGAACTTTTCCTTGACCAAAGTGTCCTCATTGCTAAAGTGAGGACAATAAGCATGTCTTTGATAGCTCATCTTTGCAACATCTGTTTATAGCAGCCTCTCCTACCGTCTGCCCTGCGTGGGGGGCAGATCCGAGGAGATGCTCACGGGGGATGCTCCAGCTGACACTCTGCAGGGCCTGTCGATGTGACTTCTCTGATCTACTTTAGAAGACTTGGTTGCCTTTTCGTAATGCCCCTACAAAATAAATTGCTCGGACAGCACATTTATGGACATCATAAACCCGCAATTACAGACAGATCCAAACAATATGTGGGTACCAGTGGGTGCCAAGGACCCTGGTGATGTCATTTCTATGGTATTTTTGTTGTTCTTGTTTTGTATTTATAGTGCCTGCTCATTGGTTAAATCCCAAAATGATCACCTGTTTGCCATGAGGGACTGAGCATATCCCTAGTGGATCTAGAGTCCTGGGAAGTTACCACATTGCAAGAAACCTCTGATTTGCATGCTTGTTCCAGGGCCCTAATCCTCCCCTCCCCAAGAGAAGGAACGACCTGCCCCCATCTGTCTCAGTGTGCCTGCATCTTAGGTGGACGGGAAGGATAACCATGTGCAGGGTGATCCGGCCACCGGGGTCTTCTCTGAGCAGTGAACCACAGGCACCAGATCCCTCTGGAAACCATATCATTCCTACTCCCTGCCTTCCCACATCCAAAAATTTGAACCAGGGGACATGGGCTGTGGTCAATGTCTCACCTCCTGCCCTACAGAGCCACCAACCATGCCCTGAAGGTGAGCTGGGAAAACACCCAAGCTCAGCACACAGCAGAAATGAGGAGACCTTCGTGCCCACAAATTCTGTGTCTGGAGGTCAAGCCTCACAAGTGGTTTAGCGGGCCAGCAGCAAGCCCCTCTCCAGGCCAGTCTGTTGGCGGCTGGGGGTTGAGGGGGCGGTCATTTGCCAAATGCACCATGTGCTAGATGCTTCCCTAGGTGACAAGTTGTGAGGAAAGGAAATTGGATCTGCATGAAGAAAGGGCAACGAGAGCAAACAAGACATGGAGGAGGGCCGCCTTCCCGAAAGTAAGTGAAAAATGATAAAAATCTGTGTTGACTTTGATGAGAGGAAATTCCCTCACTTGCACCTGCTGTGGACGCTGCCCATCAGGGTTTGGTTCAGGTTCTTGGAGAGCCCAGTGGTAGCAGGCAGTGAAGCTTATGAAAGAGTCACATTTTCTGACCTGGTGATTGAACCTTTAAGAATATAACCCAGAGAAGTGATGGAAAAGGAAAAAAGAAAAAGATTAACCGTATCACAAGAAGAGGTTTTTTTAAAAAAAAATACATAGATACAGCTATCCAACCCAAACTTCCAGAAATAGTGGAATGACGAAAGTCCTAACGTATCACTAACAGTGACATAGTCAGTGGCCACTCAGAGAGATAAGAATGGAGTCTGTGCTAATGCAGGGAAATATGCATATAAATTACCTTATGTGGACAAAACAGAACACCACCTAGCACACTGATATGAAAATGCGTGCATGTACAATGTCAAGCCTCAGGGATAAATTCAGAACCATGGCAATGGTCGAAACTTTAGTTTTGCTTTTCTTTTTCCCATCGCATATTTCAGGACACAGTAAAAATTCTCTTTAAAAAGAGAAGCGAGGATGTGGTATAGTCAACGAGAACTCGCAGGGCCCAGTGATGAAGCGAAACAAAATGGAAACTTGGGTGTCAATGGAGTAAGAATGAGGATCCCCATGCTCGGGCCATCTCCTTTGCACTGCCCTGCCTTCCCTCCTCTCCCCACTATCAAGGCCGCCACCTTGGCCTCCTCTTCTTTTTAAAGGTTTGCCTTTTGAATTCATGGCTCTTTTTCTCTGAGGTCAGAGAGACTGAAGGCTGATGGGGCATTTTTAGCTCCTCCCTGGGTCTCACCCGGGTCCCCTCTCTGAAGGTCCGTTCCCTCTGATGGGGGCTCTAGACTTTCCAAGAGGTTGGACCCCGCATTTCGCAGCTCGAGCTCTATCAGAGCAAGTGTGTGTAGAAAGAGAAGGCACACTCCACAGCCCCGAGTCCAAATATGCCACTGGCAGCAGGTCTCAGAGCCCCAGATCCAACAATGGACTCCCCTGGTCCAGCCACAAAACATTTATAACCTCTCCAAGCAGTCCTCTGGCAGAGAAAAGCAAACTGTGAGCTCAGGAAGCTAATGACCTTGAAACTATCCATTTATCTTGGCCTTTCCCCTCCGTGTGAGATGCCACGAAAAGTGCCAGTCTCTCTCTTTCTCTCTGAAGAAGAATGATAGAGCCAGACAGCCGTGCACGCTTCACCTTTGCTTTCCCTCCCGGGCCAGGCCCAGGGTTGGAAGACCGATGGGAACCAGAAGGGAAAGGAAATCATTCTTGATCATCCAGACCACCTTCCAGAATCCTCCGTGCCGGGGAGAGAGCTCACCTGAGTTCCACTTCAAAGCCTGATCTTTGTCGGCTCATCCATAAATCTTCATAAACAGACAATGCAGATTCTTAACAAACCTCCTGCCTGGAGCCCCAGGCCCGTGACACCTCGCCTGATGCGCACTGTGTTGGCAGCCCGCGGTGGACCTCACGGCCTCCGGCTACCTCCACCCTCCCTGGTCAGGGGAGGAAGAGGAGGGCAGCCACCCTGAGGAATTGGAGTGTTTGAAATCAGTATTCTTCTCAGTTGCCCGCTGTCTGCTTCGGTGGCTGCCCTCACCCTGGCACGGGGACGCCGGCTCCCCGCTGGGTCCCACTAAAGCCAAGAGCTGGCACAGCGAGACTCCCCTTTGTTTATGGTGTGGCCACTTGGGTGTGAGATGTTTCCTCTTCTCTTCCCTGTGCCACTCAATTGGATTCGAGTTAAACGGCAAATCCGTGGACTGTGGCTGTGTGGCTGGGCGAAGAGGCAGCTCACTTGCCTCAAGCCCAGAACACAGGCAAGCCAACATGCCAACAAGACCAGAATCAACAAAGTCAAATATAATTCCTGTGCATTTGAAAAACGCAAAGCTGGTTTTAGACTCAGAGAGCCCCTTTCCCCGAATACCTGCTTTCTCTCATTTTGTGTGATCTCCATTTCCTCGATGGCTTTTCTTTCTTTTTCTCCTGCCCAAGCTGGATCTCCCTCCGTTAGCTGGATCTCCAGGGGGTCACGCATGCTCTTCCTAAGCGAAGGTCCCCTCATCAGCTGTCTCCTGGGAGCTCATATCCAGAGCCTTCCAGAGGGCCCTGGGAAGGAAGGGCATTTTGGAAAAACATCCCGAAGAGGAAAGAAGAGCTAGGGGCCAATGCCATGGTCTCCCATTCAAATTGCCAGTTTGAGGCTCTCTCTCTCTCTCTCTCAAGCTGGTTTTTTGTTTTTTTCCCAAGTCTGGCTTTCAGGGTGAAAATATATTATTTTCAGGTAAATTGACAATGACTTAAAAATTCCCAGGCTGCCTCAGATTTGTGAAAAGGTAGTTTAGTTGGTGTGCTACTGCATTAATGTGTGAAATGGTTAAATTAATCCTTCCATATGATGTCTGAATAGGTTATTATAAGGTGCTTAGAGATTTGGCAGGCTAAGCCCCATCTTTCTTTCAAGATGTTAAGAAAATAAATGTAAATGCAGGAAACACTGCATGTGAGGCATCTGCTGTCCAACTTTACAATTTGAATGTCAATGCAATATTTAGGAAAAGTTAACCACAAGAGTAAGGTCACAAGATGCCCACTGGGTTGTGTCTTCTGAAGAACCCAAAGGGACTTGAGACCAGACCACCTCCCAGTTGCCCAACCTTGCTGTCTTGGTTAAGACTCTTTTGTCTTCTAACAAAAACCAACTTGACCTGGTTTGAACCAAGAGGGGGATGTATTAAAAGGTTACGGGGTGTCTCACAGAATCCAGAGGCAGTGGGATGTCTCAAGGAGCACAGAAATAGGAACTGGGAGGAAATCAGGAATCCAGGCTGTACTATTTATTGCTCGCTCTGTTTTTCTGTGTTCACTGTTCATGCTGCTCTTCCGCTCTTCTCTGAAGGTCGGCTTCCTCTGCTACTGCTTTCGTGGTGGCAAAGGTAGTCAACCCAGCTCCTGAGTTTTGAGATGTCCCTTAATGCCATCCCACACAGAGGAAACAGCCACCTCTGCATTTGAAGTTTGCTCTGGCGATCCTATGGTTAGCACCCCTGAGCTCACTCTTGTCCCGTTCACACGGCTTGTCTGTTCACTTTCTTCTTTTCTCAAAGCATCCTGTTCTTGTCATGTGAGGTCCACTCTTTTTGTATCTCACTTAGGATAATCATTAGATGTTTGTATTGTGCATTTATTTGATTTTCACTTTTCTCTTGTATTCCTTTAATTGTCTTCTTTTTCAGGGTCAGCTTATTGTCTTTCATTCTGTTTTGTCTTGTTTTTTTGCTACTCATTTTATTCCGAGGTCTGGTTAACTTTGCTCGTCTACTCAGAATTGCCAGTAAGGAGAGCAACTTGATTTGTTTCTAGGTTGCTAGGTGGGTTTTCTCTGCATTGAACATACATGTCTGTTTCTCTGCTCTTTCATAAACAGAATGATTGGGACATTTGGAGATGAGAGCAAGCCTCTACAACTGCCACGCTTCAGGTTAGAATAAGCAAAGGAGGAGTTGGCAAGGTGGGGTGCTGGGTTTGGGGGCTAGGATGGTCTCCAGATGCAATGGACAGGTCTTTACCCAGGAGCACGATATCCTCCTCAGCAGCCCTAATTCTCCTTAGGCTGGGCCCCCTTTCATTTTGCCTGTGGGTAAAGCACTGGGCCACCTTCCTAGGGGTGGTAGAGAGGAGAGGGGAGGGACGCATGGAGAAACAATTGGCAAGGTCATATAAGTAAATAGGATTTTGTACCTGTTAACTGACTTTGGAGCATTCCTGGGCTTCTGCAGTAGCTGCCTGAGCTGTCTGGGCTGATGCTCCCTCACTCCCTCAAACTCTTTGCTTCCAAACCCCCTCCATGCCCCAGATATTTGCTGAAATATCTTGTCTGCTGATGATTCTCCTGCAGACTTACTTCTGTACATTTCATTGGAGTCTCAGAGGGGAGTAGAAACAAGTACTTTGTTCATTCTGAATCTTGAACAGGAATTACCAAATCTGAATTTCCTGTTCCAAGAGGGAAAATCTAATTGGTCCACCCAGATGATGGGTCCAACCCTGCTCTGATAAACGGTATGGGAAGATCTCATGGTTGCTAAGGGTGACCATGTGGTGGAGTTGAACGTCTCCCCTAAGGCAGTCACTACACCCTGAATTTTAAGAATTTAGATTTTTATTGTTATGCTTTGTAGGCTCTTTATTCCCTGCCTTATTCCAACAGATCCTGGTCTCCTGGAACTCCCTCATCATAGCCTGAAGCAAGCCTAGGTCTACTGGTTGAGCTGGTAAGTGTTCAGCAACAGGATCTCGTGGGGGAAAACTCCTGAAACCTGCTGATTTGCAGCATTTTCTGATTTCTGTGGTGGAACTACTCCCACCATGACTCATTGCGAGACTTCTGACATTATTGAACATGGAGTTGGGGAGACATGAACAAAATTGACGCTCACAAGTGTGTGTAAGCCACCTCCATCACACCTCTGATTGGGTTAAGACCTACTGTATAGTCTTAGTCAAAGCATGGCCAGCCAGCAAAGTTGGTTGAATTCATTAAGATTCTTTGGTTGGGAGGAATATAACCCAAACACAGTTAGATGAAGCAAAAAGAGAAGTTTATCAGAAAGAACCCAGAGTAAATCATGGAATCCAAGCAAGAGCTGAACGTCCAGAACTAGGGAAGGCCTGATGTTGCTTTGGTGACCTCAGAGGCAGCCTTTGCTGGACTTTCTCTCAGAGTTCTACCATTTTCGGACTTGATTTCTATTCCCAGTTTCTGACTCTCATTGAAATTCCTTAGAGAGAACCTGATTGCCCTCAAGGTAGGTGTCCTTACCTGGTGAAATGTAGCACTAATCTGACTTCGTGTCCTTACCTGGTGAAATGTAGCACTAATCTGACTTCAGTGACATTTAGCGAAAACATGACTTCTAGGGAGCAGGACGCGCTTACATAATGTGTAGGATTCAGTGCAGAATGAAAATGTAGACCCCTTTGTTTGAACATTATTAAGAATTTCAAGATGGTACAATGGAGCATTAAACCAAGTATAGGGCCTGCCCAGGTCGTATCCCCTTGAAGCTGGCTCTGGCTGAGGGGCTCGCTCCTGTGGTCCGATTATGACGTCTGTCCCGGGTTCTCTTTTGAATTGCTCACAATGTTGTAAGGCAAGTCCATGGAGAGGCCAAGTGGCAAGAGATTGGGTCTTGCCAGTCACCACATAAGGGAGTTTGGAAGCAGATAACCCACTTCCCCCACCCTTTGCCCCTCCAACCCAGCAAGCCTTCATATGACACTGCGGACCTAATGGTACTTTTAGCTTCCTGAGAGACCATCAGGCAAAGGCACCTAGCTAATCCATTTCTGGATTTCTAACATATGGAAGGTATGAAATAATAAGTGTTTGTTGTTTTAAGCCACCAAGTTTTGGAGCTACTTTGTTACCCCGCAAAAGATGATGACATAGTGTTATTCATTACTTTTGACCTATTGAAATGTATTATAATTTATACATGGGTGGTTGAGTGAGTTTATATATTATGACATCAAGCTATAACTAACTTTATCTTTGCAAAAAAAAAAAAAGGACGAGTGATTTAAAAACATTTCGGCAAAGAAACTGGAGATTGGGGCTAATACTGATCATGCAAAGAAACTAATCCTAAGGAAATGGTTCTTTATCAGACACAGTTTGAGGAGAAAAATAAAAAAACCAATCAGATCTGTCAAGATAATGACCAAAAAAGTCAACGTTTTTGAAATGTGGATTTATATTCACTTGAAATGTTAGCTAATCATGGTAGTACATTTATAAAAATTATAAGTAAGTAAATGTTCATATATTCGTGCATGCTCAGAAAAACTGATGAGTTGCATGATCAAAATAGGTCAGTGATGGCTGTCTTTGCTTGAACTGGGGTTAGGGGAGAGTGCCAGTCCCCTGTTCTGAGGCCACCTGATGACATTACCATCATTGCAAGGGAGGACTGTGGTCAGGTGGGCCAGGTGCCGCCTGGGGCAGCAGTTTAGAGTAAAAGACCACTGAAAATAATCAGGAGACTGAAAAGCATTTCATGATGATAAGGACTAGACCCAGTCACACTAGATCACGGTGACATGTGATGGAGACTCATTATTCTTACTTGGATATTAAAGAGAAGAATAATTCCAGAAGACTGGAAATCCATGGGAACGCTCAAATTACACATGCAATTTAAAAAATAATTTTGGTCGTGATCTGTAATATTTATTCAGAGAAATATTCGAAACACATATGTACAGTTTAACAAATCGAACCTATTGTCACCACCACCTGGGTCAAGAATTAGAATGTTGCCAGCAGTCTGGAAGCTCCCCAGGTATCTTCTCCAATTATATCCTTCTCCCTGTACCCCGGAAGCCACTCCTGTTCTGACTTCTGTGCTTTCCTTGATAGTTTTACCACTTTGGCATGTCTCCATAAACAATATGGTTTGATTTTACCTGTCCTCATGAATGGAAATTTTACATGAGTGTAAATCATTCTGCATTGTATTCTTTTGCCTTTTATCTTTTGTTCAACACTGTTTGAGAGTCATTTGTGCTGCAAATAGCTACATCTATCTATTGATATATGGTCCTCATTTTATGAATATCCTCATTATTTATCCATTCTTTGGAGAAGAACATTTGGCTTATTTCCAGTTTTTAGTTATCATAAGCAATTCTGCCTTAAACATTCTGGCACACATATCCTTGTGTACACAAACATGAGTTTCTTTAGAACACATGTAGTTTGGAAGTACAGAGTTATAAGCCGTGTATATCTTCAAATGTGGTGGATAAGGCCAAACTGTTTTCCAAAGCAGTCATAGCAATTTATTCCTCCCTTCTGCTCCACGATGTTTGAGACTTCTCATTTTATTATATTATTTTAATACTTGGTATTGTCAAACTTTCAAATTCTTGCCAATCTGGGGGGTGTGTAATGTTATCTCTTTGTGGGTTTAATTTGCATTTCCCTCATTGTGAATAAAATGCTTTTACACTTACGTATTGACCACTTGGATTTCTTCTTTGGTAATTTGTTGGGTTTTTTCCTTTTTTCTATTGGATTGAGCTTCTCATTGATATGGAGTAGTTTTTTAAAATATATTTTCAATTTATTGTCACTCATATATTACAAATTCTGTAACATAAATGTTTACATCTTTTTCCCACTTACAATGTGACCTTTTATTATATTTTTTGATGAATACAAGTTCTTAATTTTAATGTAGTCAAATTCATGTATCTTTCATTTTTTGAATCTTGTTTAAGAAGACACTGCATCTGTTTCTTACATGAAAGTATTCTATATAATCTAAAAGTTTATAGTTTTACCTTTTGCATTTAGATCTCTAGTCTACCTGGAATTCATCATTGAAAAGGTATTCCTCTCCTCACTGATCTACCATGCACCTCTTTCAGATTTTCATATATTAAGTGTCCACACATACACATATCCTTTTTCTGTTCTCTCTAGTCTGTTCCATTAGGCCAACTGTCCGTCTCTGTGCCAATACCACACTGCCTCTACTATAGTTTAAAATAAATCTGGTGTCTGGTAGAGCAAGTCTTTCTACTTCACTGTTTTCTTCAAGAGGGTCAGATATTCTTTGTGTTGACATCTAAGTTTTAGAATCAATTTCTCAAATTCTACCAAAACCTTGCCAGAATTTTGGCTAGGATTAAGATTACATGGAATCCATCAATCAACCTGGGGAAAATTAGTATCCTTCCAACCTTCCAATATTGGGTCTTGAATACTATCCATGAATATGGTATACTTCTCAATTTGTTTAGGTTTTCTTTAATCTCTCTCAATACGGTTTTAACATTTTGTCTATGCAGGTCTTCTGTATGTTAAAAACATATTTATATTATTGCTTCATATCTTTTATATATTTTGTTGCTGATTTATAGGAATACAACTGAGTTTTGTATATTGCTAGTTGTATCCAGCTACCTTGGTAAAGTCCTTTATCAATTCTAATAATTTATTTATAGGAGGTTATTTTAGATTTCCTATGAGCACATTCTTATTTTTTTCTTTTCCTTGCCTTAGTGCTCTGTCTAGGGTCTCCAGTATAACATTCAATATTATAATTTTTATGCATGTATCTTATACCTTTGTGATACTGTAAGCTCAACGAGGAATAAATCATTGTACAACAGGGGTATCCAATAGGCATTTGTTGAATAAATAATTGAATGAATGAGCTATTCCATCATCCAGATGGCTAATCATAGCAGAAACCATAGGTGGCCATGGGGGCAGGGGACAAGTTGAAAAACTGGGTTAAAAATCAGAATCAGAACCAAGAGGAGAGAATACAGTCCTGGAGACCAAGGTGAAGGTGCAGAGTACATGGATTAGCTTAGTCAAGGACCTGAGCTGGGTACAGAAAGAGGGACAATAACTGATTTTCTTAAGCTTCTGGTACAGTGCTAGGCACTTTTAAATTCATAATTCTCTTCCCTAAACAAATTGTGTTTTCTTTTCTTTTCTTCTTTTTTTTTGTGCTTCTATTGCTCTTAAAGTCCAAATCTTATATGATCTTGTCCCTGCCCACCTCTCCGATCCTGGTCTGACCACCCCCCTCCTCCCCCTCCTCCCCCTCTCCCGCCATCCCTTGTTGTGTTCCAATTACTCTGGCTTCTTTCTAGTTTCTAGAAAACTCCAAGCTTCCTTTCCTATTTGTGCTTTACCTATCTATTCCTTCTGCCTGGAACATGCTTTCCACCATCCCTCCTCTGGCTGGCCATGCCTGCTGATTTGTCAGGTCTCTGTTCCAATGTTACTTTCTTAGGCAAGCCTATCCTCATTTTCACCATGTAGCTTAGCTCCCCATGACGTAAACTCTTAAAGCCCCTGTACTTTTCCTTAAAGGCTCTTACCAAAATAGAAATTTTATTCCTGTGTTATTATTTGACTAACATCTCCCAATTAGACTGTAAATTCCAAAAGAGAGGTAGCTGTGTCTAGCTTGCTTACTGCTGACTTCCCCAGCACCTGGCCTGTGTCTGGCACAACAAGGCAGGTAATAGTCACTCCCTGAACTAAAACCTGTAGGTCTTCACTCTTGGTTTTCTATTATGTCACAGCCCCTGTGTCCTTCCCATTTCTCTCTGGTGCCCTCAGATGCTCCCTCCTTGCTCCCACAGCCCCATGCCCTTGATTCTATGATGCTGCTTAACCACGTGGAACCCTATGAACCTCCACTCTGGATGGATCTTATTAAGTTCACCTTATACTCTCAGACCCTGCACAGGTGTCTGGCACACAATAGGCACTAATATATACTAGCTTGAGTAAACGAACAATGCAAAGGGATAATAAATAATGAATGAATTGTGTATGTGTATACAGGAAGTATGTGAGAGTTTCCGACCGTGGGGCAGTCTCTGCAATGAAGATAACTGATTGCATGTTCTTTATGATAATTTAGTCATTAATCTCCCTTTGAGAGGACCCAAGATAGAAAAACCTTACACTGAATTGCAGTTGGTTACTGTTACAGAGAGGATCTGGGTAGCGTATACATGTGTGGATGTGTATGTAATATAATATATATAATATATTTTTTTTCTTTCTAAAAAAACTTAACAAAAATAAAGAAAATGTCAAAGCCTTTTAAAGGGCGCGATCACGCTGAGTAATACAACCCTTCCTTGATTTTTACATTATTTCAGTATGAGATGTTTTTATGGCTCTTACTAAAAATAAAAGACATTTCAGAGCTTCTCAGTAAATGAAGCACTGCAGACTTTTCAGTTTTGTTGTTTCCCCTAAAATTAATATAATTAATTAAAACCCAGTGTTAGTCTGATTTACAATCTGTGAGTCAATGAGTCACAGAATCTCATGCTAACAGGGCAGTTCAGCTTTCTGAGCTCTTTACAAAAAAATCGTGCCCCAGCAAAGGGCCAAGAACAGGGGTGACAAGATAGAGAGGCCCCGAAAGAAAGACTTTTCCAACCAGGCCATGGTATATTTGTATTGTGTTTGGAATGGAGGAGTCTGAGAATAATTTGGAAAGACAACTGCTTTTATCAAGTGTAAGAAATTAGTTTAACTGAATTTAAATGTAATTACAGGAGCAGCTGGTGAAGGCTAATTTCTGTTCAGTCTGGTTTCTCAGGAACCGCACCCCCATTCTGTTCCCTGGGAAAGGATCAAGTTGCAAGCTTTACATCACTGACACCAACCCTTAGAGGCTGGTCTTGGCCTAGGTCAGCGCTAGGAGCCACAGAGGAGGGAGATTACCTCTCTTCTGGTGTTTACCTGCGCTGGCTCCGCCCCCTTCCTTTGAAAAGAGACTGGAGGCCAGAGGCCAGGTGTATCATGTTGACGGTACTTTGAAAGGCTCAGATTCCACCGGGGTCCGTTCTGATGGGATCTCTTTCTAGATGGCACCTGGGCTAGCACCCAGGTGTTTTAGCTGCTTCTCCTGGTTCAGGATGGTGCATCCCATGTGATGAGGAAAACTGTTCACTTCAAGGACTGGAAAGTTCTTGAATGTCATCTTCCTGGGGCAAATCACTCCCTTTGCAGATTGAGAGCAGAGAGCCTGCGAGAAGTATTCTGACTGCCTGTCCAGTGTTACTGCCACCACCCTACACTGCACAACCGCACCTCAAAAATGTCAGGGTCGTGAGATTGAGCCCCACATCCAGCAGGACTCTGTGCTCAGCAGGGAGTCTGTCCCCTTCCCTCTCCTTCCCCCTCCCCGCAACATGCACATGTGCGTGCTCTCTCTCAAATAAATGTTTCAAAAATATGGGGGGCTGCTTAAGTGGCTTAGTCAAGTGTCTGCCTTCAGCTCAGGTCATGATCTCAGGGTCCTGGGATCGAGTCCCGCATTGGGTTCCCTGCTCAGTGAGGAGCCTGCTTCTCCCTCTCCCTCTGCCCCACTCATGTTCCCTCTCTCTCAAATAAATAAATAAAATCTCAAAAAAAATAAAATAAAATAAAAAATATGGAATGTGTAAACCTTCTCTGTCATTTACACCCCCATATAAAGGAATTTATAGGATTATTAGTAGGAGAAGGGATTGTCACAGATAGAAGAGAAGAGAGAGGTAAGGAAACTGGAAAAGGGAGCTCTGGTGGAAGCTGAGCGAAGGAAGAGAGAAGGCAAACAAAGCCCAGGTCACCAGGCCGGTCCTGCTCCTGCACTCAGATCACGTTAGCCTCCAGGTGCAGGAGGCCTGTGGAGTCACGCTTCCCGAGGGGTTACCTGGCTCCAGCTCTGAACTGCAGCCCTGGCAACTGGGCTTGGGGCTTCCGGTCCATGGGCAACCTCCCCTGGAGCCTCCACCTGTTAGAAATGTCACCTGAGGCTTGTGGGCTTCTCTCTCAGGGCTCACCAGACGACAGCATTGGCCCCAGGCTGGGAGGGGCCCGAAGGGACTGCTGAGCTGCCCATTGTTCAGAGGGCGCCCATCCAAACAGCGGCACCCGCCCCACATTGTCCTGGCCCTTGCCCGGCTCTGAGCTCAGACAACACTCTCCAAGGCCATCACCCCCCTAGCCCCTTCTTCACCCTCACCCTGCCTTATCTGCATGTTGGTCCTTCTTCAGCGTGGATGCAGGGCCCCTCTGGGGTTTCCCCCACCTGCCTGGGTGCTGCCCAATAGCTCACATGTGAGCACATTAAGGCCTGGCCCACAGGGACTGTGCCCAGAGGTGCTGTGGGGACTCCCCCTCCATGCCCTGGCCTCCTTGGAAATCTCCTCACACCCTTACAACCCTCTTGTCTCTAGGATCCTCTCTCCCTCCTGCCAAGCACACCTCCCTTTTGTCCCACGCAGGACAGTTCCTGAGGGGTCCTCCTGTGGTCCCATTTGTAGCATTATTACTGGATGGACTGATACCTATAAAGGTTGTTCACCTTCTTTCTCAGGCGGCATTGACACTCCAGATAGCTGAAGGTGTGTTTGCAAAAAAAACAAAGGACTGATCCCCACAAGACCACCATCAAGGCTAAAGTTCCCAGTCTCACTCTTGAAGGTCTGTTGCCTACAACCTGGAATTCAGATCAGATGAAATTCATAATTCCTTTTATGGGGACTCGACCATTCTTTTTCTCTGCCGTGATTTGCACATCACAGGGGCTTTCTCAAATTATTGGCAGGGCTTGGAGGAGAAGAGGGGCCCCAAACCGCCTGCAGACATTAGTACATGTTAGCAAGATCTATAGGGGGGGACGTCCCACTGCACGCGGCTCCCGAAGGGGGGCCTGCCGAGCACATGCACGGTCCTCCTCCAGTTTAGCTCTCAGGCTGCTTAGGGGGAGCCTCCTGAGGAGTGGCAATGGGGCTGTTGCTTCGCCTCCTGCAAAGTGGCTCGGCTATAAGGCAGCTTACCGACATCCTTGTCCTGGTTCAAACTACCTGCTCGATGCCCCGGCTAGGAGAGGTTGCGGCTCCCCTCAGACAGCCTGCTCATTCTTGTCTCCACACCAAACCTGCTCCTTTCCAGGCTATTATTTTTATATGAGACTGTCTTCGCGACCAACTCATTTTGTTCAACCCCTACTAACTAACCATCTTAGGACAGCAAGCCACACCAGGAGGACAGGGGATGGCGAGCGGGCGCCAGTGGGCGTGGGGTGGGATGGAGTTACTGCCCCACAGCAAGACACCTGGGGTCAGCGGGAGCTACGGTGGTCAATGATCTTCAAGTTCAGCCCTTGAAGTCCGCAAGCAGCCAAGCTCCCGCACAGGACTGGACAGGAGGAGCCCTTTAGGACCAGACAAGAAAGAGTTTTGTTTTCTGAGCATTGACTTGCAGCTCAGCCCATGTGAGGGCCGTTCACTGAGGTGTCTCGGCCAGGTGGTAGATTTCTCCTGTTGTCCTGTAACTTGGCTTGAAGCGGAAGATGACCCATGTCACCTGGCGCCCTGATAACAGAGAGCACATTCCAGCAAAAAGTGCCCATGCCTGGGCTGGCCATTCCCGTGCCCAGCAGGCAGCTCCCTGCCATCTGGCTACCTTAGAGAGACCACAGCCGCTCTGCTCCTCGCCCACCTGGCTTCAGCTGCCTCCCAACCCCAGTGACAGGGACAGCGTGGCCAACACTGGGCACAAACCAGCCTCCGATTTACCTGCTCTCTTGCTCTGGGGACCGGGGACCAGGTCCCCTAATGCTGTTGTGCCCTAGTTTTCCACAGAGTTGATGCCCTGTCCCTTGAGGTGAGCAATCTTCCAACCTTATTTGCAAATATTGAAAACTACAAAGCTCAAATGCATTTGTGCCATTCAGAGCACTAACATTTGTCAGGGGACTCCAGTAAAGATTTCCTAAGGCATTAAGAATAGAAAATAAGTACTGGATAGATGGGAATTGCAGGGAAAAATGTGCACACACGTACATCACCGTGGTCTCTTGTTCTAATATAATGTTACAAAGAGGAGGTTCAGAAAGGGATCATGCAGAGGACCTGGGCAGCAAATGACCTGTCACAATTTCACCATGTTTCTTAAAAGGGAGTTTTAAAAGTGCAGTAGCTTGTGATACATTTACAAATCTGAGCACTTTATTTATTGGTTTATTTCCACAATAACTTAGTTCCAGAGTGCTTTGCAAGAATACATGTGATACAATGTAAAAGTCTAGAGAGATACACGGGAAGTCGGAGACTGCACTTTTAGAATGGGAGGGAAAATCTGGCCTGCAGACACATGGATCATAGGCTTACTTGGATAATAGAGGTGAGCCACTAATTAAGGACGGATGATTGCTAAACACTCTCCTCTTTACTGGTGTTGGTGACATCAATCAATACCTGTATAAACAAGGTGCTGGCTCCACATGGGGTAAGGCATACTCCTGCTTTCAAGAAGATCAGGGGCTTGGGCCAAACCAAAGGGATTTCTCCTTCAGGTCATTCTCCACGTGGGGGTCTATCACAGATTATTGGAGAAAAGAAGGCTGGGATCAGAAACGTGGGTCCACGAAAGAATCTTGGTGGGGACTCGCTGTCTACCTGCTGATCTGGGCACATTGCACACATGTCTGAGCAGTAGCCCCATTTCTCCCTGGCTTGGGTCTGGCTGCACAGTCCTTCCCAGGGAGGACCTGGCCAGGTCTCCCTAAACTGCCCCTAACCAACATGCCCTCACCTGCAAAATGCTCAGCATTGGTAGCACATCTCGTGATTGGAACGACTCCTACTTAAATGTCTAAGAGCAACTTACTAAAATACCTGCATGGATATCGTTTATTTGAAAACCAACACAGAAGAAAGGTTCGGTGTCTGATGAGGAAGGAAGAAGCCTGAAGCAAGGGCCAGATCTTTTACACGCTGAGTGGGATTTCCAGCAGTAGTCCCCACCTGGCACCCCAGTGAAGGAGACGTGGAAGACCGGGGTGGGGGGAGAGCCGCAGGAAATTTTCACAGCTCACCATGTGGCTAATGCTGGTGCATCGATGGCTAGGCTCTCTGTCTAGATCCATTTTTGTGTTCACTTAAGCAAAGTTAATACTAACCCAGTTTGAATTCATGCATTTGATTTGCTTTTCCCAAGTGAAAAACTCTAGATTGGGCTTTGGCCCCATCTCTAGGCAATTTTGGAAAGAAACAAACTGTATTTCAGCACTGGGACCTCACCCTGGATTTTCCTGGGTGGAGCCTCACCTGGAAGCACCCAGAGATCTCATAATGTCCACAGGATGTTCAGTCTCTCCCCATAATAGACCTTCATGGGGTTCACTTATCTTTTGTCCTGTCTCAGTAGTAATCTATTAGCTAATGTGACTGCCAATCTTTATTTACAAAAATAATGCAGAAAATAAAATTAAGAAAAAATATACCTAGATCCAACTATACTTTTCTAGCTAATATTTGATTATTTTACACACAGATTCTTCTCTAGTATTAAATACTCAGTTCCTTTTTTTTTTTGGAGTCAAAATCCTGATCGAGAACAAGCTAAGTTCTAGGGTCAGCTCTGTTCCCAGAGTCTGTTGCCTCACGGCCTCCTGACACTAGGCTCTCATTGGGAGTTTTTGTCTGTCCTTGGATCGCACTCCAGCAGACGAGGGGCCGGTGAGCGCAGGGGCCGGAAACAAGGCTTTCTCATCAGAAAGTACTAGCTCAAATTCCAGCACAACCACCCAGTGACTGTCGTGATGTTCTTGTCTGCAAAAAGAGGTTCTTAATACCAGCTTCACAGGCATTTTATAGGGATTAAATAAAATAATAAATGCGAGAAGCTTAGCAGGGTGCTGGCACAGAGTAATGAAGATGGTCACCCCAACCACCAGCCTTACCGCCAACCTCACGTTGTCCTTCTTATCATCATTTTCACAATCATCACTAATTCCTACAACTCATTCAAGAACAAGCCACACTTTTCTTTTAGGTCTCCGATCACCAAAGGAGGGCTGGCCGTGTGGTAAGGCGGTGGGACCTGGGTCCATCCCGCCTGTCGGCTCTGGTTCTGCCATCTTGGACAGCCTGCTTGGCCTCTCCGGGCCCCATCACCTCGTCTGTCCAGTGGGATGACAGCCACTTCCTCACGGGGCTCCTGGGAGGCTTGGCTTCAGGGTGTGGACAATGCATCTAGGTGGATTAAAGATCGGCTTCCCCCAGCCTTCATCATTTCTCCTTTCCCAGTGACAAGATATTACAAGAAATCACATCCAAATGAGATGCCACACATCTACCTAAAAACCTTGTAACGGCGTAGGCAAAATATTTAGTCTCGTTTCATCAGGCTCTATTCTGTTTGGGCTCTGCTAGCTCACAATGGATATTAATCACTTAATCATACAAGCTAATTTATACTCATCTGTTAATCAGTTAATGGCTCTTCCATAAGCATTTACATAATGTTTTTAGCCAGAAAAAAATGCAGTCTCCCTAAGGCTCCTAGGAAGTGCCTCCATGGTGAGCCTATGCTGCCCAGTGCGGGGACCATTTTTATGTGGATCTTCCTCCATGATCACCCAACAGCCGCCTACCCTGCCTGTGCCCGAGCCTGAGGCTGGGTCTGCTTTGACTTGATGAGATCCCCATTTCTTTGCACAGATCTGTCTAAACGCCTGCCCCTCGGATGGCTGGACTTCTTCACACCCCCAGATGCACAGGACAATACACACCTCCTCCTGCTGAGGTTAACACACAGCTGGACTGGTGTCCTAACAGTGGGCTGGGGCTGGGGAAGGAGACAGCAAGGAGAAGGAAACTGATATCTGGAGACCTGGCCACTTCTGTCTGTACCAAATACAAACTCGAACAGAGTGACCCTGGGACAACTGGCATAAACCAGGATAGATGGTCGCTCTCACAAGGAGTCTGTGTTCCCTGTAGAACAACCCTGACAATCAAAGGTAAATGATTTATTGCCATTGCCCGTTACGACAAAAACATTAGAGAAAATGTCTCTTCGGGACTCAGGGTGACCACTGTTGCACAGTTTGATTGTAGAGATAAGTCACTATCGGCACCTGGGTGGCAGCTCAGCTGTGCTCAGTCACCCAGGAACCGGTATTAAGCCTTTCAGTGACAGAGGCTGGCTCAGCTCATTATCCAACCACTTCAGTCTCTAGACAACCGTTCTGGAAACAAGTCACCTCATGTTCTGAAGGTGGAGAGGGGATGGAATCTAAAAGAAGGTAGGTCAAAGACTGACGGAGAGGACAGGGAGTGATTGACAAGGACTGGGGGCGAACCTCGGAGAGGTTGAGTGATTTTGCTCCTATTAAAACATAAACTGCAGATTAGTCGGGGCTTAGACATTTGTCTGCAGCCCACATGCGGAAAAAGCATCAGCCCGAGCAGTCCCTGCACCTGAAGCACAGCTGTGTGAGTACTGTGGATGTGAGAGGACTCGGCAAATGCTGTAAAATGGGTTGAATTGGGAAAACCAAGGACTTCTCCTCCCAGGTCGGCTCCCAAAGGCTTAATCCAGAGTTTCACTTCACCCTTAGATTTGCCGCTGCCACTGACGCTGGGACCACCAGTTAGCCAAGGGTCTGGGATGGTCTCCAGTCATCGCCAGCACACTGGCTTGGGAAGCAGGCTCTGAGTCCAAGGATGGACATCTCTGTGGCTAGCCATCTGGTTAATGCTCATCACGCTAGTGTGGGATACAGACAGGGAACAGACTTAGGACAGAATCAATAATCTGGCAAAGAAGAGGAAGTTCACAGCTTCACAGATGAGCTCCTTAGCATTATTTAATTTATTCATTAATTCAATAATAGTTTATTAAGGGCATATTATATGGCAAGTAATGTGAAAGGCTTGGTTGGAAGACAAGAGAGGGAAGGTACTATTATCAAGATGTATAAGGCTATGCCCCCTTCCTCTCTTTATGAGACCCATACTGAGGGAGCAAGACAACCACATAGACATATAATTACAATGCAACCTTAATAAATACTGTTTTTGTAGATGCATACGGAGTAATACAGAAGTATAAAGGAATATGCAATTATCTGAGGAATTCCATGAAGGCTTCACAGAGGCAACAGCGTCAGGGCTGAAGCTTGAGAGGTGACTGGGAATTTCTAAAGGAATGGGGAGAAAAGAGAAAGTGACAGACTTTAAAATCAGACAGACCTACCTCTAGCCCTCGATCTAATTGTGTAACACCGGCTGGATTATTTAGCCTCCGTGGGCCTCTGTTTCTCCATCTGCAAGCTAGAAACCATCAGCCGAGCTGGCAGAATTCTATTAAGAATTAGAGCTCATCTACATTAAAAGAAGTGGTGGGATGGGGCGCCTGAGTGTTTGCCTTCAGCTCAGGTCATGATCCCATGTTCCTGGGATCCCGTCCCGCCTCGGGCTCCCTGCTCAGGGGGGGTCTGCTTCTCCCTCTCCCTCTGCCTGCCGCTCCCCCTGCTTGTTCTCTCTCTCTCTCTGCCAAATAAATAAATAAAATCTTTAAAAGAAGTGGTGGCCTTATTACATTCACCAGCTGCGTCTTTGAAGGAGGGCATTTTAGATAGAAGGTGCCCCGTGGGTAAAAACAGACACACGTGGCAAGAAACAGTATGTTTTGCCGACAAAAAGTAGTCCACCACATTGGGAAAGTAGGCCGTGAGAGGCGGGAGTACTAGATGAGGCTGGATGGTGACCTGGTCCTTACAATGGGCCAGGACTGTCCCCAGCGCCATTCAGGGTCACCCACCATTGCTCTGCCCAAGGGCTCTCAGCCCCATCTTCCTGGTTCTTCCTCCTCCCCCGGGCTTCTCCGCCCGTCATACCCTGACGGTCCCCACACCGTTCCCACAGTTCTATCCTCAGCATCGCCATATGCCGTCCCTCCTGATTCTTTAGCAGCTACGTCTGTTTAGAGCTATATTGAAAGTCACTTCTATCATTCCTGCTGCAGGTGCATTCTGTGCTAAGAATACCCCACAACAAAACTCCAAACACGCAAACAAAGAAACGGCAGAAAGAGCTGCATGACACGGAGAATTCGTTGCCCTCTAGACTTTGCTTTCTTCAAGGGTTAGCTGGAGAGAGTAATATTACCAACTTCGTAGGATTAAATGAGATAACTTTGTGAAGTGCAAAGTAAGTGTGTATTAGCTGCTATTATTCCGATTGTTATTAGCCTCATAAAATAGGTTACCACTCAATACATTTGCACGCTTGCTACGTGCAAAGAAGCAAAAAATTCCTTTACAAACACATAATCCACCTACAACTTTTCGGGCAGACATGTTCTGCCGAGAAGAAAGCACAAGCATATGGGAGCAGTGCGATTTAATCATCACCTAATTAGCCAAACTATTTAAAATAGGCCTCACAATGATGATGAAAATATTCTCACTTCTAAATGCCGGAAGCTGCGTCTTCCCGTGATTCTCTGCCTGGAAAACTGTGAGCAGAGGGACTCTTGGCTCGGTGTGGCTGCTTCCTCTCCATAACATTCAGACCTCACTGATTCCAGTCATTTCCTTTCTTTGTCATTAGAGGAGGCCAGGATGGCTTCTGCCATCTTTCCTCATTTTCTTGATGTTTCCCCTAGTGGTGACTGTGCTCTGTATGGACGGATGTGCCTGGTAGAACAGTTAGAGGAGCTGATATTTGTTAAGACTTACTACATGGCAGAGGTCATTGAGCGTTTCACATTCAATCCTCCCGTAGTCCTACAAGAAGAACATCATCAGTACCTCCGTTTGCTAGGAGAAGCCAAAGCTCCAAAGGGTTAAATAACCTGCCCAAAGTCTCTCAGCTGGTAGGTAGTACCGCCAAGATCCACCCCCAGGCAGTCTGCTTCCAGCTTCCCCAAGAGTTAGAAAATCCAAAATCCGTAGAAATCTTGGGGCTGAGAAGAGGCAGTTGCTGTGAGCGAACCCAGTTCTTAACTCTTGTCTCAAGCTTCTCTTATGGAGTCTAGAGCAACCGTATTTTCAGACCGTCCAATAATACAATCATGGACACCCATGCCAGGTAAATAAATGTTCAATAAAAGATTCGTCTGAACAGTCAATTATAAAAATCTGTTATGATAGAAAAGCCCAGAGAAACTTAAAACCGAGTAAGAGGCCACAGTCGTCCAAGGTGAATCAATCAAAAAGGAAAAACACTGTAAATACGGAGAAAGCCCACAAACCAAGACCAAAGCAGGAGACACTCGTCAGGCAAGTTCTAGAGTGGATTAAAGCGTTTGACAGACGACTAGACTAGATGATTTTTAAAGACCTTTCTAAAACCAGAGATGCCACTATTCAATCAGTAATGTCATTGTGTAAGTTCCCAGTGTTCATGTTTTTAGTCGAGTGGACTAATTCACAGCAGATCAGCACAGTTTTGTGCTTCCATTTGTCTCCAAACATCCAAATTCCACTGAGCATCCCAAACCCCATGTATGGGCCTCAATGACCCCTTCTTTCCATATTCCTCATCTCAGTTAATGGTCTCACCATTGCCAGTGACCCTAACCTGCTGCTCAGAGTCCTCCTCAGCTCCTCCTGCACCCACGGGCTCCACATCCAACTGGGCAGCAAGTCCGACAAGCATCTGAAATGTCTTCCCTAGCTCTCCTCTCTAACCCCACTGCCGCCCTGTTGGTGCAAGTAAATCATACTACTGTACCTACTGTGGACCAAAGACACAAAGATGAAAGTCATAGTCCTTCCCTTCAAAGAGCAGGCAGGCACATAAACATAACTCAAGACTCTGGCAAGAGGCATACAAGGAGTAAAGTAAATGGTGTAACAGATCAATATGGGTCAAGCATCTCGTTACCTCCCCTGGTCACAAAAGGCTCCTAGTCCACATGCCTTCTGTATCCTACTCATTATGCACACTGCCTTCCTAACCATCCCCTCCTTTAGTGTCACTTAGAGCACAGAAGCTTTGTGCTGCACTTGCCCGTGGGAAGGTCCATGGGAAGAGCAGATTTCTGCATCATGGCATACACAACCCGAGGTAGAAGTGACAGGTGCTTCTAAGCGTGTTCAGAGTCGTCTCCAGAGTAAGACGAGAAACACAGTAATGGGGCCCTGGGAAAATGGTGGCATGATCCGATTGGCCAAAGGAATAATATGAGACTCAAAGAGAATATTTACAGAGGTGGGAGGAAACCAAGAAAGGGAAAGAAGACAGGGAAGGCAGCGTAACAAAAAGCTGGAAACAGTGTCAACAAAATTTAAGTGAGAAGAGAACTGAAGACCAGCTCCTGGTTGCTTCCTGGTTTACAAAAGCTAAAACTTTCTGATGATTGGATTAGAAATCGGGCTCCATTGGTTTGCGATGTGAATACGAGGTGTATGGGTGACAGGAAAGTTCCTTGTATCCCCTTTTAACAAGGTGGAGGTGAAGAGAATGCATTTAAAGCATTCTGTCTTATAGTCAGTTTATTCAAGCCCAACACCGAGGTTCTAAATGTTGAGAGCAGACACCGTCTTGTTTCTCTTTACGTTCTTTCTTGTTTCTACTTATCCCATAAGTAGAGTGTTCAACGCATGTTTGTTTGTTTAAAACTATGGTAATTTTCCTGCAATTAGTTCTTCTAAAATATTTGAGGGTGCTTGGAAACAGTGGCTTCCACTGATGATTTCAAACATTGCTCATCGGGGTTTTTTTTGTTCTATTCTTTCTAGAGAAACAGCTAGCTGAGTAGGCAAAGATAAAGTTTCAGAGATCACATTTGAGAAATCACAAACTCTTAACTTACAAGGGCCCAAAGTGAGATTTATTTTTGTAATTTTGGCAGTCTCTGAACTTGCCGTGTAAGTCAATAGGAAAACAGGGTTTACACTGCTGCCGCCACCACAGAACAATTTGTAAACCTCTTTCATGTAAAGCAAATTTCCACCAGTATGCCGCATCCTGTGGCATCCTGCGGCATACTGGTGGAAATATGGTGTATGAAGTATGGAAGTATGGAAAGACGGTGGACCACACGTTACATTTCACCTGTTTCTTGGATGAACAGTGCCTGATACTAATTGTTCTCTTCTGAAAAACTGCCTTAGCCTACAGGTACTAGGGTTCTGGTTCTTCCAAACCCACTAGATCCCGAGCCACCCCATTGGCTTTGCACACAAAGCCATTTCCAACCTGTAGGGGTGACCCGATTGCATGTGTGATTTTCACACACAGGAAATAAATCATTTCCTATGAAATTATCCAAAGCTCCCCTTCCAGCCATCCTGAGAGCAACTCTTCAGCAGTGCGCCCTTAGGTTAGCCCCCAGAACATTCTGGAAGTCTATTTATTTATAGTCCTGGCACTGGCCTCCTACGTCTGTGAAGTCTTTACCAAATCCAAGTGGGCGGAGAAGCACCGATTCTCCGTAGCTTGAACCCTGCCAAATTCTCCCAACACCTCCTAAGCCTTTTCAAAACGGAGGGCTCACCCAGCCTGCCCAGAGCCAGAGTCGATCAAGCCTTATCTGCTCTGTTGAGAGCTGGCATCCCGCGGCCCCTGGCCGAGCCTGCTGTACCAGCAGCCCACGACACCAGGAGCCTGTGCACACAGGCCCTTGGCACGGGTGAGCCTGCATCTCTCTGGGGCCCGGGGAAGCAGACAGAGAGCCCTCATTGAAACACTGGGTCGGCAATTATTCATGGGCAGAGAGAAAGCAATGGCCCTGAAAGTAGACACCACAGGTCCTGACCACAAAAGGAAGAGCAGGTGGCTTCCACCTTCTCTGAGCATCAGGGCTTGTCTTCAAGCACCTCTGTGCCCCCATCACATGGGATCTGAATACCTGGCCCAGAGCTTCAGCTTCCATGGAAGTTACACTAATGCATCTCTTTTATGTCACAAGTATTGCCTCGAGGCTCCGAAAAATGAGTTAGCCACCCACAAAAGCACCTCAGCACACACACTTGCAAGGCTAATCAAGTCAAACTCCTTCCTGAACCAAATAGCCTTCAGAAGAGAAGTCTAAAGAGAGATCTGGTCCATGCTTAGTCTCTTTGTTAGGGGGTGCTGGATTTTTTAATTGACATATAAAAAAGCTAATCGCTTGAATCCACAATTAACCTAAAGAGGCTTGATCCTGCTTCCTCCCAGCCAAAGAGGCAATTTCTTCTCTTGTCCATCACAACAGGCACTGTGTCCAAGACATTGCCCAACTCAAATCCGGTAATTCCCTCCAAGTCCATCACAACCTTCCAAAATAAGCTTGTTCGTTTAAAATAGCCTTGTAAATAGCACTCACCAGCTCACACAGGGCAAACAATGATTTATACCTGAAAAAAGGGAAAACTGTCAACATCTGGCTCATCCTGGAGGAAAGAGTGGTGTACTTACAGGCTACTGTTTTAGTCATCTTCACTTTAAAACATAGATTTTATCTTCTTTTTTGTTATAAGGATGACACATGAGCACTAGGGAGAATTTAGAAATACTGCTAAGCAGAAAAAAAAAAAAAGGTAGCCAATTACTTAAATCAACTATAATCCCACAGTGGAGATGCAACCTCTAACATTTTGGTTTCTCCTCTTCTAGATCACTCCCTCTTTCTTTCTCAAGTGTCTCATCACAATGGGACCTTAATGCTCACCATCCTTATTTGTGAGGCCATCGTAGAAGATGAAATCTGTGTCAAGAAATAACTATGAACACACTGGACACTTTTAGCCACTGAAACCCAACAAGCCTCATGGAACGCCAGGTCATGCTCCGTAGGTTCAAACCACGAGAGCTTCATTGGGTTCTCAGCCACATTTTAATTCCATGTAGTAGCTCTGGGCACTGGGCGGGAGCAGGGACCTGAGGAGCCAAGAGGGCTTACTGTAAGTCAACATGTTTGTTGATCCTGGACCAGTGGCTAAGCCAGAGGCCAGGGAGTGCCTTGCAGGACAGGGAGAGAGAGAGCAGGGAGATGGGGCTGGGACAGGCACCGTCTGCTCCCTCCGCTGGGATTCCTTCCCCCTTGGCAGAGAGCACAGTGGTCAGCGACCCCCTGCTCTGCAGGGCTCTGGGTCTGTCTCCCAGCAAGAGAGTTGTTTATTTGGCATTTGACCAAAGGCGTTAGGGCTCTTTTCAGAGACGTTTGATCGGGGCCCAGAGTTTTAACATACACTGTGGAGAAAGGAGGTCAATTTAAAGAAAGTTTAGATAAAACAGCAACAGCAGCAACAAAGCAGCCTCTTTAAGGGGCAGAGACGTGGATGTGATGTTTCTAGGGCAGGGACACTGACCCCATTCCCATTCTAGGAAAGGGACACTGACCCCATTGAAATAGACAAAGCTCATCAAAGAAGCTCACCAAACCCAGCCAGTCACAAGCATGAAAGAGGTCCTCATGCCTCCGCAGTCTGGCCAGGGACCAAGGGCTCCATCAGCCTCGACACAGTCATTTCTGTTAATACGGGGAGGCCTTAGGATTGCAGCAAATTCCTTTGGGCAGCCAACTTGCCTTCAATGATCTGCCAAAGCCTATCCAAGTGCTGTTTGCACCAGAGCTGGAAGATGTCAATAAGGCTGGGGCGGGATGGGGGAGGGGGAAGAGGGCAGAAATGGAACTCGAGTCCCTGAGCTCTTGCTAACAGCAGAGTTTTCCATGTTCCTCGCCCCGGGATGCTCAGTGGTATTGTTCCCACTTCACGGATGAGAAAGCTGAGGCTCAGATTGTGTCAGGGATCTGCCCAGGGTTCCACAGGAGAGGGACAGGGTTGGCATTGGAAGCCCCGCATGCAGGTGCCAGAACTTGTGTCCTTAACCTCCACGCTGTTCTGCTCTCAGCCCCCTTCGTAGTGTGTTTCCTGCTATGCCATAGATTTTCTCCTTTTTAGAAGAGGAATGGGGCATTTTTATAGGTGATTATAATAAACGTGAAAGCTCAGCTTTTCATAGACTCACACCTCACACAGGCAGGAATCTGAAGTCGGCACAGCGGAGATGTTTTGTATTCCCGTGCTACAGCTTAATTAAGGGAGCGCATTGCACCATGATTACTTTAATACATTTAACATTTAATAATTATCCAACACTTAGCCAGTACTCCAGAAGACAGACGCATCCGGAGAACCAAAAAGGAAAAGGCAGGAAAGAGAGGAGTGAGGACTAGATAAGGCATTGAAGGTCGGCAGGGGAAGATGACGCTTGTCCCGGGCGTTCTTGGTGTGGTTGCGAAGCCCAAAGCCCTGCAAGGAACGCTGGGCCCCTTCAAGCAAAAGAGCAGCGCTTCCCTGGGCAGGGAGCTGGCCGCTGCGCACCCTGGGGGAGCCTGTCCGCAGGACACAGATTCCGCTTGCGGTTTTCCAAGGGTGGGACCCATGGCCCTGGGCCATCTGTGCTCTCTGCCGGACCCCAGCGGGCTTGACCGTGACAGCTGAGGGGGGCTAGGATTGCAGCCCTGGGCTCGCTGGAACACTGGAACAAAGCAGCTGCTGAGGCTCCTTTGCTCGCTGGCCTGCTCTCCACTGGCCAGTGGGACATTACGGTCTTTGTTATTCCCGCAGCAGTTGGAATCTCTGTCCATTTAAGGAAGGAAGCCGCAGGGTAATCCAGCCCTGGCTGTGCCACTGACGAGTGACTCACTCATTTCTGCCACGTGAACTGTGGATGAACCCGGGCCTCGGGGGCTCGGGCCCTTCCTCAGACGTGGTCTACAGCCTGCACTTGATTAAACTTAATGGATTCCTGAGGAATATGTGCACTCTATATATTAAGTCAAATTAAGCCCTGTGCACCATAAACCATGCTTTTTGTTTGTTTGGATAACATTCGAGAATAGGAAGGGAAAAGTGCAGGTTTAGGATAAAGAGCAAGGGCTCAGCCACATTGGTTGGCCCCAAAGGGAATCCAAGCCAGTGCCTGCCCGGGGGGCCTGGAAGGGGAGGCGGTCATCCCTTGGGCCTCCTGGCCCGGAAAAGGCTGAGAGGAAGCACTGGATTCCATCCCTGCTCTACTGCTAACTAGCTGTGTGACGCTGGGCAGCCGACCGATGCCCCCCGCTACCCTCTTCTTCCTCTGCGGAATGGCCAGTCCCTGCTTCAGGGAGCTGGGGGCGTGCGGATAACGTAAGAGAAGGGTTTAGCACAGGGCCAGGGTGCACGGCAAACATGAATAAAGGAAGGCGTATCCACGCATACACACATGCATGTATGTATGTGTGTATATGTCTGCATGTATATATGTTTAATGTATAGATCAGGCTATTTAGATATATACACAAACCTGTGTACCGTACATATCAGCCTGTATAGATAGAGACAGAGACATATACAATGTATATATATCGATGGAGCTAGATACACGCACACACACAAGGTTTCTGTTGGCAGATGTAGGCATCTATACGCTGATTTGGGCCAGGAGGCAGCAGGGAGCCTAGGCAGGGCTGGCAGAGGGGAGATAGGCAGAGAGAGCTGCTGCTGGCGGAGGAGGGGTGTGACCCCAAGGCCCGCACTACCCGGGCCATGAATAGGGCCCCTCATCACAGCTGCAGTGGTAGGAAGCTGATATTTATCAGGCGGCCCCTTATCAGAGAAGCGATGTCCTTTCATGTTGTTTTTGTTGTTTCTAAAAACAGAAAGCAGAGGCCAGAACCCTTGCCAAGATCATTCAGGTGAGACTCCTTTGTGAACCAGTAGCTAACCTGCCTTAAGTGACGCCCTCTGGCCGGAGGGGAGAAGAAAGCCTCGGAGGGCGGGCAGCGCGGCATCTGAGGGAGGCGGTGGCCGTGCGGGCCCAGGGGCCAGCCGTGAGCTGGGGACAGACGCCTGCCTGCCTGGGCCTTGCCATCCCTGACCCCGGAGTTATGTTCCCAGGCCCTCAGGAGCAAAACAACTTGAGTTGAGGCCAGCAGAGGAAGGAGGAGCAAGTTTTTCCCATCAAATCAGTTTGTCCCCCCTGAGCCACCAGGAACCTCGTCCCACAACCCAGCACGTGACATGGTCCTCTGCACAGCTCTCCTGGTCCACCATTTTCCACTTTTCTTCTGCCCGTATCTTGGCCTCCCTTCTGGAGACGAGGCTCCGGAGGCATGATGTCTGGGAAGGAGAGATGACACGGAGCTCTGGTGGCACCTCTGTTCTCACTTCGGAAGGGACTCAGACCCCCTTCGCTCCGGCGAACCTCAGTGGCCTCATTGGAGCCTGAGGACAAGTGTGCCAGCTCGGTAAGGACCCCGGGAGGCCCTGTGTGTGGTGGGGGGTGGGGATTTGCACAACAAAGGGACTTCAGCAGGTTGGCCGGTGTGTTTGCCACACTGCTAGAGCAACATTAAGACACAGGGGGGCGCAGCGGGTTGGGCTTCCGACTCCTGGTTTTGGCTCAGGTCATGATCTCAGGGTCGTGGGATCGAGCCCCCCGAGTCGGGCTCTGTGCTCAGAGCAAAGTCGGCTTCAGACTCCCTCTCCCTCCCCCTCCTGCTTTTGCTCTCCTCTCTCTCAAATAAATAAACAAATCTTAAAACACACACACACTCACACACACACAACCTGCATGCTATGGACTGAATTGTGCCTCCCCAAAATTCATAGTTTAAAGTCCTAGTCCCTAAAATAATGGTTTTGAATGAGGGGCCTTTGGGAGGGAACTAGGTTTCGGTGGAGTCGTGAGAGTGGGGCCCTCATGATGGGATTAGTGTCCTTCTAAGAAGAGACAACAGAGAGCCCTGCTCTCTCTCTCCCCACCATGTGAAGGCACTGAGAGAAGGCTGCTATCTGTAAGCCAGGAAGCCGGCTCTCACCAGAACCTGACCGTGTTCCCAGTTTGACCTCAGACTTCCAGCTTCTGGAACTGTGAGAAAGCACACCCAGTCTGTGGCATTTGTTAAGCCTGCCTGAACTGATGGGGACGGGCACATCTCAGGCCTGTCACACTAATAGTAGGTGAGGTCATCACCCCCTCCTGGAAGAGGGATGCCCGGGCCTGGGGCCATGACCCCAGTGGACAAGGGGACCCAGTTATCACAGGAGGAACGCTGAGCTTTTCAAGCAATGTGGTTTTACTTGGGTTTTTAAATTTGAAGGATTCCAAAAAGATGTTGAGTTTAAATGTGGGATGGATATTGGTAGAAAGAATGTACAATAATACATGTTCTTACATAACGTAAAAGCCACTGCTGCATACTTTTCAGAGCACGTGGGCAGGTACAGGTGGGAGAGAAGTGTGGGGGGCAGCACAGAATGTCACAGCGCCACGAAACGGGAAACGCTGGGCACACTGAGCCATCGATACATTCATACGCACCCTCCCTCACATCTAGCTAACAGACATTTCACAGTGAAGACATTAATCTCCTTCTGGTCAATATTTCTTTTTTTTTTAAAGATTTTATTTATTTATTCATGAGAGACAGAGAGAGAGAGAGAGGCAGAGGGAGAAGCAGGCTCCCAAGGAGCAGGGAGCCTGATGCGGGACTCGATCCCAGGACCCTGGGATCATGACCTGAGCCGAAGGCAGACGCTTAACCATCTGAGCCACCCAGGCGCCCCTGGTCAATATTTCTTAGCCAAATAATCAAAATAAAGCAAATCACTCATCCCAAGGAAAAAAAAATTGTAACTATATGTGGCAATGAAGGTTAACTAGACTTCTTGTGGTGATCATTTCAGAATATATGCAAATACCAAATCGTTATGCTATATACACCTGACACTGAAATAACGTTATAGGTCAATTACACCTCAACACATACGTACACACACACACACACACACACACGTGCATGCATGCATACACACCCGCATGCATACACACATGCATACACACATGCATGCATACACACACATGCATACACATGCATGCATACACACATGCATACATACACACTCATGCATTCACACACGCATGCATACACACACGCACGCATACACACACATGCATACACACGCATGCATACACACACGCATGCATATCTAAATCAAAGCCTCATTTCACATCCATAGGCTTTTTTTCCCCTTTCTTTGCTTTTCAATCACAAAGTCTGGGACAATGGGGGAGGGTCAGGAGTCAGCCCTCAACTCTTTCGGGTCCTTTTCTCAGCACCATGACACGGAAATCCCTCCTGTTCCCCTCCCTGCCCGTGGGCAGCCTTGACCTTGCCCCTGCAGGAGAAACTCTTGGCAGGGCCGGGTGGGGAGGCTCCAGGGTGGCTGGAATGAACCAAGGCACTCATCTCAGGAGACCGTGCAGCTATTGATTCTACCTGCCAAGTGTCTGGAGGGAGAGTGACCGCCTTCCCTGGGAGCCGCCCAGAGAGCTAAGTGTGAGAGGTACCTATCGGGCACCAATCTGCTCGGGGACTACAGTGCGTGCCTTTGTGAGCTGAGGCTGAATGCACCACGGGTGGGGAGAAGCCGAGAGACCGACTGAGTCTTGCCAGCCTCAGGCTGGGAGGAAGAATGCACCATAATGAGTGCTGTCTCTTTGTCTGTCCCACATTAGGTAATTGGCTTCGTTGAGACTCCTTGTCAATTAAAGAGAGGCCAGAGGAAGGATGTAAGAAGCAAAATCGCTTTAGGAAACACAGGACATGTGGTCTCACCTGCACCTGTGCACTTGTCAGACAGAGAAGGATGATCCCACCAAAAATGGAACAAGAGGAAGCTCTTGTTCTTAACTCGTTCATCTCCCATCGTCAAGGGCTTCTGCATGATCAGGGGCATTCCCCAGGAAAACAGACATTCTGAACGAACTCCATTTCACTTAGTGCCTAGAGTGAAGAATTGCTGACTAATCCAGCTTTGAGGAAGAGAGCCTTAGGTTCCATCTAAAACTGAAGCCCTGGGCTCCCCAGACTGACCTGGTGCCCGTCCTGTCGTCTTGGGTTGTGATGAGCAGGAACAAGTCAGGAGGTGGGGGTGGGGGACTGGAGGATTAAAAGACACCGAATGTTCAGTCCCTAGGTCTGGCTCCAGAGCGCTCCCACGGGAGAGTGGCCGCTGCTAGGACACCTGGGCCGTCCCGACCTGTTTCTTCTGCAGAATCTCTCCTTGGCCCCATGGCCATGGCCCCCTGCCTAGGCTGGTTCTGGCTCTCCTCCCCAGAGCTGGGACTCAGGCCTTCCAAGATCACTTGCCCTGGTCTGCCTTGACTGGGGATACTAACGTTTTATTAGCCCCTCTAAATGTACGAACTCCTGAAAAACAGGGACTATATCTTACACGTTTTGGGTTCCCCAAAGTTCTGAGCTCAGTGCCTCATATGTAGCTGACATTCGAAACATGCATTCAGTTGGAAAGGAATGGGGATATACTACAGAGACTCCCAGCTGCTGTCCAGCCGTCTTGCACAAAACCCCTGCACAGTGCAGTAAGACAGGACACTGAGGAATAGCTAACACAGGGGTCTGGAGTCCTCCAAGCAGTGCCCAAGGGAAACAAGATCTTGGGCCTTCTCCTGGCTTACAGGGCTAATGCTAAGTGGTAACACGCACAAGCTACTCGGAAGGAGCAAAAGGGGCAGGCCAGGCGTTGCGGAGCCGGGTTTGCCCTAAGGACCAGGAGGCAGAGGAAGAGTAGAAGGGGAAAGGGTACACTCCAGGGTAGAGGGACGTCTCTCCCTGCGGATGGGGACAGGACTGGGCCCGGGGGGGAAAGCATCCCCTCCAGAAAAGGTAACTCTGCTGCTGCCCAGGTTGGGAGGAGGAGCCCACCAGGCTCCTGGGGTCTTGAGCTCCCTGCGCTTCAACAAGGAAGGAAAGAGGCGGTGCAAGGGGCTGACTCCGGGAAGCATCACTCCTGCTGAAACCTGCTGGTTCTGGTGGCTTCCTGCCCCAGAGGCAAGGAAGAGCCTAACTGGCCATACTGCTTACGCAGGCGGTGTCCTGTCGGCGGGGCTTGGTGGTGAGGACCCTGGGGTTGTGCAGAGTGCTGGAGCACGCAGATCCCTGAGATTTCCTGCACCCCATGAGACCTCCGGAGGAGCAGCAGGAAAACACCTGTCTCCCTGTCACAGCCCTGCCCCCTCCCCTCCCTGCGCTGTGGAAGGGTTCCTGCCAACCGGCCACAGGAGAGGAACCACGTGGGGCAGGAAGGCTCTCTTTCCACCTGAAGGCAGAAATGCCTCCCAGGTGGCCCCTCTGCCAGGTGAGGAATGCGGCCCTCCCTTAGAGGGTCTTATTTCTTCTAACACCCTTCGAAGGGAAAGGGAAGGCATTTAAAGAGGAGAAGGAAAAGCAGGGACGCATTTTTGAGTGTCATTGTTGGAAATTAGTCCTTGCGACTCTAACAGTTATTCTATGTTATGCATGCTCCCCCCACCCCAGCCACCCACACACACTGTCACTTCACTGCAAAGCAAAGTGTCTTCCCTCAACCTCATCAAGAACCTGAACAACCAGGGACAGCTGAGGACCTAAAGTCTCATTAAAACTTGATGCTGCAGGGGATGCAATGATTTTCATCGACTCCCTTAAAATCTACAACTTGCGGGTGAGGCTTACCTGGAAGGGGTGGGAGCGCTTCTGTGGGAGGTGTTGGTCCAGCTGTTAGACGCCAGATAAATAATGCCGAGCACACCCACCAGCCAGGTGATCTGGGAGAGCTCAGATCACATGGGAATACTGAAGCCAGCTTGTAAGGAAAGAGAAAAGAACGTTCTGGCATCTCCATTCCCCCGCAAGTGTCACACTGTCCGCCAAAGAGCCTCTTGCTGAACAGGGAGGTGGTGGCCAGAGGTTCTGGCCTCAGTTAAACTAACCAATTAAACTAACTCATGCAAGAGGACAGACGGTGCCGAGCAGAGCCGTTTGCTCTGAGCGGCGGGAGGAAGGTGAGGGAAGAACAGCAAGGCTCACCTACGGCCCAGGGGGCAGACCATCCACTGCACCCCTGCACCCCAGCAGGCTCCCAGAGCCAGCCTGCCCATCCCCCCTCCCGTCTCCCAACGTAAGTGGATCTTCCTGACCGTGGCAGGGGAGGTCAGAGACCCTGCCTTGTCCTGGCCTCCAAAGTAATAAACTTCACAACCAGAGATGGTTTCTCTTCTCCAAGCTCCACTGCTGGATCCTTCTCACCCTGCCCCCAGTGCTGCTGGGACACCTGCCACTGCCCAGGTTGCTGTGATAGCTCAAGGCAAGGGGAAAACAGCAAGTGTCTACGCACTCGGGGACTGCAGAGCTCTTCAGAGAGAGAAGATGTAACACGGTAAAGATTAAGTGGAATCCTAGGCACCGAGTGTGAGTCCGAAATCAGTAGCCTGCATCAAAAATGCAAAAAGCCCCGTGGGCCCAAGTTTCCCAGCATAGCCCTGATCTCAAGTATTCTGTCCCCATAAGTCACTAAAACACTGAAGGCTTCTGGTATCGAGGGGCACGTAAGTGGCATCTCTCAGCTTGCCCCTAGCTTCTGGAAGCCACACAAAATCCTCCTTTGGACGGTGTCTATTCTAGTTTGGAAACTGTGGTCCCATCACCAAGGGCAGTAAGAATGAACTTTCATCTGGGGTGACCAAGCAAGTCCCCAAGAGAGAAAAGGAAATGGGAGAGCCTGAGTTGAGGGGTTGCAGATGATGGGAGGCCAAGGCTGAGACACAAAAGCCAAGAACACACTCCCAAGGCCACATGGATGCAGAGCGGGTGGGGTGAAGATGCTGGGGAGCAGGGCAGTGAGCGGGTTAACGGAGGGATGCAAGCACCTAGCCGAAGGGTGTGGACTCCATGTTGTAACGCCAGCCAGATGGTGTTCTAGAAAACATAGTGTTCTACCAGATGTGAGCAGGTGGGCCATGCAGGGGGAGAGGGGTGCTGGATGTATCCCTTCTTCTCTGTCTCCCTCCGTTCCCTAGAATGCTGACCTCTATGAACCTTATGGTTGACTCCTGGGCCCCTTGGCTTTGGGATGGGATCGGGTCATGTCAGGATTGACAGGTGACTGGAAGGCGGGGTATGAATTTCCCTCACTCCTCCCCGCAGCGGCCAGTCCCTCTCTGGGAGGTCTCAGCTCCTCTCAGGCAGTGTCTCCCCACGCCCATACCTAGCCCCAGCTCCCTCTTACCTCACCCCATTTCCTCCATCGCTAGGCCCTGGGTGCTCCATCATCCCCTTGTTGGTTTCCTTAATCTGTTCACACTTTTGCTAATAGTCCCTGCAATTACTCCTTTGAATGAGCCATCTGTTTCCTGCCAGGATCCCAGTCAAGTAAATTTGGGGGAAATGCTTGGAAATTTGCAATGCTTATTAGCATCTTAAGTCTCCAAAAAGTCCTGCTGTAAAGAAACTCTTTAATTTTGTTTTATCTACAGAATCTTTTTATTCCCCCTATGAAATCCCTACTAATCCTCACAGAGGGTAAGAAATGCTGCTATAAATGAATGGTCAAGGGAGGAAGGGAGTTTTAAGAAAATTGGTTTGACCTGTCAGAAGGGTAGATTGGGAAGAATGGAAACAGGGCAGTCTGGAAGAAGCATTCTAATCATCTCAGCATGAAGGTGTGATTTAGGTCGTGAGAGTGGGAAGAAGGGAACGTGAAGGCGGAGGTGTCTCCAGGGTCCCCGACCTCCAATCCCCTGGGGCTGGGCAGCTATTCTCTCCTTCAGTAAGAAGAGTTCCTCTGTGAATGGTGAGCTCCCTCGTTCCCTTTGAGGATTCTTCTTAGGGACACTCGGAGAAGACTATCTGCTACCCGCACAGTTGACAGGACTCAGGAGTCGAATGAAATCTGACCATTAAACCCAGGCAAACTTTCTCCCTTGCTGTGTATGGGTCAAAAGTAGAATCTGTTTCAGTGAGAAATCTGCAGATTTAAATCATCATGATGACCTTATTAAAGTGGGTAGAATCAGGATGCTGAGTTAGATGATGTGAGGGGCCTTTCATGGGCCGGACCTGGGTCTCGTGCTGATGTGAGTCTGCTCTCTTAAGAATCTCCTTGGTCCAGGGCCTCAGTTTGTGAGGTTTCGTGTCAATAGAACTTTTGCTGCATCCCTCAACAAAATTATTCAGGGAAGAAAGACCACTGCTCCATTCTCCTGGCTTTCTACCAATTGTTGGACCGAGGCCACCACAGAAGTCCCTCTTTGCCTTATGGAGACTGGATCACGGCCTGTGAGGGCCCGCACCCACTTCTGTCACCCTGCGCTCACATCACCACTGAATATTTTTACCCTAGTTGAACCTCTCCACAGAATTCCAGAAAGGGAGCCGAGAACCCAGGCCTACACACAGGCCCATTGTTAGAATGGTAGAATCCATTCTCAATCCTTTGCAATGAGGAAAGCCAGCATGAGAGCCCATACAAAAGAACCACAGGAAGTCTGCTCAGCAGGGCTGGACTCAGCAGAGATTCCTTCCTCCAATGAGGAAGAGTCCTTGGTCAGGGTCAACCTGGAAGGAGCCCTTTCTAAGCCGCTTGGACCCAGTGGATGACAGCCTTCCCGGAGCAGACAGCATGGTTTTTCAAGACATCTGATGACTGTCTCCAACACCCAGGGGTGTCCATGGGGAGGAAAGGGGAGCTAATTCCCTGCAGCTAGAGTGGGCCCAGAACAAATAGTCAAAATGATAGACTTGGGCTCAATTTTGATTGAGCCCAAGGAAATTCCTGGTATCTGTGGCAACTCTCTGAGAGATTAAAAAATAATAATAATAATAATAATAATGCAGATCTGTCTGTCACTGGCAGTTGATTATAAATCTATTCTGCCTGTATTTCCATAGACAGCAGATCTTCTTAATTTTCCCAAGCAGAAAGGGAGTAGAAATCTCCAGGGACCTCCAGAATGGCTAAATGAACAAGTCAGGAAACAACAGATGTTGGCGAGGATGCAGAGAAAGGTGAACCCTCCTACACTGTTGGTGGGAATGCAAACTGGTTGCAGCCACTTTGAAAACAGTATGGAGGTTCCTCAAAAAGTTAAAAATAGAGCTACCCTACGATCCAGCAATTGCACTACTAGGTATTTATCCAAAGGATACAAACATAATGATTCGAAGAGGCACCTGCACCCCAATGTTTATAGCAGCAATGTCCACAATAGTCAAACTATGGAAATAGTCCAGATGTCCATCGACAGATGAATGGATAAAGAAGAAAAGAAGATGTGGTGTGTGCGTGCGTGTGTGTGTGTGTGTGTGTGTGCATGTATATATAATGGACTATTACTCAGCCATCAAAAAGAATGAAATCTTGCCATTTGCAGTGATGTGGATAGAACTAGAGGGTATTATCCTAAGCGAAATAAGTCAGAGAAAGACAAATACCATATGATTTCACTCCTATGTGGAATTCAAGAAACAAAACAGATGAATACAAGCGAAAGGAAGGAAAAATAAAATAAGATGAAAACAGATAGTTGCTTGAACGTGAGTTGATCCCAGAGTCTACAGCACCTGGGTTAGATCCCCTGCCATGAACCTTTCCTGTCTTAAGACATGAGATCCCCCCACCCCACCCTCACCCGCAACGGCGAAGTCACTAAGAGCAAAGTAGCTAACACCCAGAGTTACGGAGAAATGGTAGGTGGCATCGTGCTGGACCGATGACCTAGTGTGACACTTCAGGAAGTTCATTTGTCCTCAGAGGGAAGTCCCATTTGTAGATGTGGACACTGAGGCCTATATGGGTAGAAAGATCGCTACGTACCAAGCCAGGAAGAAGAGACAGGTGCCCTGACAAAGGTTGTGTCTAAGAGCCAAAACAGCCCCTCAGAGGCGTGGGAAACAAAACAATTCAACCAGTTGTTTTGCATCTTGTGGGCACAACCAGCCAGTGGGGTAACCTTTAGTTTTTTGACCAGGTAAAGAAGCATTGGGTGGGGCAGCCTAGGTCAGCTAAGCTCACCACAAGGTCCAGCCACCGAGAGCCTGTCTCCCACCTTCTCCCGTCCCCTTCCCGGGGCCCAGTTGTAATGCAGCCTGACGGTTGGCTGATTGGAAGTCAGGACTCCATAAACCCAGCCTTTTGCTGTGAAAGAGCGTCTTTGGTCTCTCTGGGTCCTTGCGGTCCCTGAGTGGTGGGGGATAGCATGTGTCTGCCCGTGGGTGCCAGGCCCAGCCACACGTGCCCTGAGAAGGACAGGACTGGAAACTACTGATCCTTTCTGGGGTTCTGCAGGGACTACCCCACTGTTCCATTTTATGTAGCCCACAGTGCCTCCCAAGAACTTCATTAATAGGAAATGTGGGTAAGCACCTTGTGTGTCCCTCTTGCTAGCTCCTATCTTGGAAAGAACAAAAATCAATAGTGATCTATTATCCACCTGCCCAAGGAACTCCGGGGGACATTTCAAAATGAGGCAGGAAAGGACTCTCTGTGGCTTCTCTTGGGCAAAGATGACGAGGGCGCCTTGTTCTACCCCATCAGAAACCAGTTTTGGGGGAAGGAGGGGGAGGCTGGGAGGCCCAGGGTGCCCCCCCCCACTTCTCCCTTCTCTGTGTTTTGTCACAGCCCCCAAAGGGGCTCTGCAGCCCATGACACAGAGAGACCCCACCTGGATTAAGTCAAGGGCTTGTGGGAGCTGGTCTGTCTGTTTTCAAGAGCAAAGCAAAAATGCGGTAGGAAACATGGAAAGGGTGTCTCATAAACAGAATCAGAGGAAGAGGAAGAGGAGGGAGAATGGAGATCGGCCGTCTGTGTCTTGCTGAGTATTATATGCTCTGTTTATGTTTTCAACAAGTGATTTTCCATTCCTGCTGGAGTGTCATGTGAGGGTCACTGAGACAACCCCGCGGGCACCTGGAGAAACACACACCCAAACAGAAGCAGGGTCGCCGCATGGGCCGCTGGCTGGCCGAGGCCAAGACGGCACTGAGTCTGTTCCATGTGCCCTTTTCCTTCCTTCCCATGTTGTGTTTGCTTCTCCGCGGTGTTAGGAGCTCTTTGTGGGGGAGACTGTCGATCCATTTCCCACTATGTCTCCAAGCCGAGAGCCGAGCCTGCAACACAGCAGGGGCTCGGAGCCTACTGGTTGGATGAAGGACTGAACGGGTGAGTGGCATTTTGCCCCAAGAGGACACTGTTACCCAGAAAGAAAGGACACAAGCCACTGCCCCACGGCCATTAGTTCATCCACACACATTTGTGTGTAAGGTTGAACCACACGGAGAGAGCAGAGGTGTACGTGTCGTCCCACAGACCAGGATTCAAACCCCCGTTCTGCCATCTATCAACTGCGTGATGCTGAGAGAGCTTTACAATCTCTGTTCCTCAGTTTTCTTGTCTGTAAAGTGGGGACACCTCAATGGTGTGCTGATTATAAAGGGCTTAGCAGAGCCCCTGGCAGGTGCAGGTGCTGAATAAGCATCCATTCCCTTGCCTCATACTTTTCCCCCTCGCCAGAAAGGAAAATAAGCTGGACTTGGACAGTGACTGTAGACAGGTAGCTGAGAGGGAGGAGGTCCTTCTGGGAGAGACCTCAAGCTCAGGACGCACAGGGCAAGCGTGATGCCCAATGCAGGGACAGCCTGGGCAAGGGCATCCCCACCTGCCCAGCCTAGCTCAAGGGGGAACAAACTCCTCGAAAGAGATGGGGCTGTGGTGGTGTTTTTTTTTAAATAGGCATGAGCAGGATACAAACAGAGGATACTCATTGCAACCTCCAAAAAGCCAACTCTGAAAGACAACCATGACCCATGTGTCCAAAGCACAGAGCTTGTATGGTGCCTGCCCCCGGACCCCCATCGTTCTCCTCCTCCTGCAGCCGAGTCCTGACCAGGACAGTCCCATCTCCTCAGGAGGGATGGGCAGGGCAGATGGAGGGGTGGGCAGAGAGGGGCAGCAGGAGGCGAAGGCAAAGCCGGGGCATGAAGCTGGAAGCAGGTGGCCAAGAGGTGGGGAGAGCTAAGGAGAAGTTTGGGAGAGAATGGAAGGGCAGATCTGAGGCTGGCGGGTGACCCTGGGGCCACTGTCCGTCCTTTGAATGTGGACGTTTCTATCCTCGAAATGGAGATGGGCGAGGCAGAGGCAGTGAGGACACCCTCCCGCCCACCCCCCTTCTGACGTCTCTCATTCACTCCTGCACAGGTGTTTATCAAGGAGACAGGATGGAGGGCAAAGTGGACATGGTCCGTGGCTTCCAGAGAGACCCCTCACCTAATAGTCACGGAAGCGCAGAAGTCTCCGGTAGGAAGTGCTAGGAAGGGAAACAAGAGGGCTTGACCCAGCAGGCTGGGACAGGGGGGCCCACATCCAAACTCCCCTGCTTCGCTTCTCCTCGAGGACTTTAGTTTTCTGAATGGCCAGCCCTCTTCCTTGCTAAGGAGGGGGAAAGAGGCGTGTTGGACACTGGTAGTCCCAGGGCCTGATCATCCACCCTGAGGTGCATGACTGCAATTGCATGGCGGGGTCCGCGGTCCCGGGGAAACTGAGGCCCGAATAGTGAGAAACTTGACCGAGACCTCACAATGAGTCAGAGGTGGAGGTGGGGCCTGAACTTGGCTCTTCCTGACTCAGGAGCCCAGGCTTTCTTCTCCCAACCGACCTTCCTGGGGACCCTGGCCAGCTTGCTGGAGGCTTCCCACGTCCCCTGTGCCCCCTGCCAGCCAGCCACAGCCCCTGTCCCAGGTGAGCACATGAGCAGAGGCCCGGGAACCCTCAGAGACGGGCCCGGAGGCGACCAAGCACCGACTCAAACGCCCAGCCCTTGGCCTGCTGGCAGGGCTTCCCAGGCCCGTCCTGGCCTTGGGCAGCAACAGGTATGCGGACGGCGCCCTCCCCCGCCCCCTGCAGGGAAGAGGGCGCTGCAGAGCAGTAGCAAACACAGAAGCAACCCCTGTGTGCCAGATAGCACAGCTGCATGTGTGAAACGTGATCCCTCCGCAGCGCCCGTCACATGTCACGTCCAGTTGTTGCACTTGGGGCAGGGTGGAGGAGGACTCCCTGCAGAGGGCTCCAGCCCTCCCTGCCCTCCCTGCCCTCCCAGCCCTCCCAGCCCAGCATCCATTTGCTCCTCTTCCTTGCACTTGACATTTGCGGCTGCGTTCGCCTTCGGCCACCTCCCTGCGGTGACCGGGCCCGGGGTGGACGCCTCCGCGCGGCCGCACACACCCGCCCACGGTAATAAAGCTGCTGCGCGCACCCCGAGCGCTTTTCACCTTCCAAGCAGTTGCTGCCTCCTCATTCCAAGGCCTGCACATCTGGCCGAACCGTTCGGGGCGGTGGGTTACTTCGCAGCCGGGGTGCCTAGGAGACACCTAGAGGCGTCCTGCGGTTTGGCTCCGCACGCCCTGCCTCGTGTGGCCTGCTCGTCCCAGGGGCTGGCCACGCGAGGTTCCAGAGTCCCAGGCCCCTCTCCTGGTGCACTGCAGAGACCCGCCTGTTTCCTGCCGGAATTGCTTGCGGAGCCGCGGTCGATGTGAACAATTAGCCTGCGTATGGAAAAGGGAAAAGATAGGATATTGTACGGGTGCTCAGGCTGGGGGGAGGGAGAAGGGGCCAAAGAAGAAAAGAACAAATGGCTTCCGGATATAAATGTCTTTTGCCAGAGGGCAACTTTGCGGGATAATAACCCACAACCAGCGAGGAGGCATTTACCCTGATGGAATAGGAAAAAGGAGCTAAGACCCCAAATAGCAGTGCATACCTCAAATATGTCCACCTGCACTGAGCACCAGGAGACCCTTGACTCGTCAAACCGTGACTCGTCAAACTCCTTAGGGGTTTGGCCACGCTAAGAAAAGGGAGAAGGTCACTGCACACAACAGACCCAAATGCTTTCCATGGATCACCTTGTTAATTCACTCAGTGGGTCAGCTAATAGTCAGAGGGTCCTCACTGCAACCTCATGCAGACATTTTAATTACTATCCCCATTTCACAGATGAACACACTGAGGCTCAGGGACCTGAGTAGTTTGCAAAAGGGCATCCGCGTCGTAGGTCGGCAGAGCAAGATCTGAGCCCCGAACACACTGGGCCTCGAAGTGAGTGAACGAACCAGAACTCTGGCTGGGTCTCCCCACAGTCCCCAAAGTGACAGGCTTGCAGGGAGGGGCCAAGGGGGGGCTTCACCCCTCCACCCCGGCAACTGGACTCCTCGTTTCCAAAGTTCTTTCTTCTCACACAGGTCTCATCCTTCCACTTTCCTTTCAACAGAAAATAAAACAAGATCAAATTTTACTTCCCAAAGTCATTTTACATGGACTCAAAATTAGTTGTTGCTTGGCCACTCTGTGAGGTGACCCAGAGTCGGCATCCATGTGCCCCCTCACGCCCCTGCCTGCACGTCACACCAACGTCTGTTCTGTCACCACTCAAGGTGGCACTTTCTTGGTCCTGTACAGAATGTAATTTTCACTTGCCCTTGAAAAATCAATATGGAAAGGCTCTAATTCCCCAGATTTCGATTTTTCAATAAAAAAGTGAAAATGAAACTCTGTGGGATTGCAGCCAAAAGGGTGCCCCTGAGCCAACTGCAGTCTGGAGGGAGACTCACCAAGAGTTTTCGAGAAAAACACCGACTTTTGACATTGTTCTTCTCAGATGACATGTCAGTGGGAAAAGGAAGCAAATGACGCTGATGAGACCGCATGGGACTGAGCAATACTCTTTGGTGGGAAGGCGACTCTGTCCATTGCGCTGCATTGCACGATCGGGCTGTCCTGGGGTGCCGCTGATGGGCAGTAAGGTGGAAAGAGCTTAACTTTGAAATCAAGACACAGCTAAATTAAAACCCATCTCATCAGATCATAGTGACTTTCCACCTAGCAGCTCTGATCATCTTATTTCCTGCACGCGAAGGAGGAGCAGGAGAATCAGGGTTGCTGACATGGGCAGTAAATGAAACGGCACACATGGACGTGTCCACACAGGCCTGCTGCAGACTGGACCTGCAGTCAAGCTGGTTTCCTTCCTGCCCGCCCCCCTGCCTCGCGTTCCCTGAACAGCTGATACCCTTCAGTACCTGGTGTTGGCAGAAACGGCCACAGTGAACTATCAGTTCCCCACCTAAGGACCTCCTCATCCATCCGTGCTGGGGACAGACCTAGGGAAGATGTCACCGCCCATCTCCAGACTGCAAAACAAGACCACCAGAATTCCTCAGGACTTCCTTCCATGGCTCTTGTGACAATGAATGGAGAAGCAGAAGAGCAGCCCACCCCCCAGGGGTGACCTGGTTCTGTAACCTGAGCCACCTCCGCTGCTGCCCCGTTCCTGCCCCATTCCCGCCTGGCAGCACCTGCCATCAGAAGCTTAAGTCCCAGTAGCTTCCAGACCTGTGACCTGGAGGGGGGGGGGGGGGGGGGGGGGGGGGGGTACAGGAGGGCAAAGGGAAGGAGTGGAAGTAGAAGCTGGCTGTTTTGGGTTTTCGTGACCACCTGCCTCCACGCTCAGGTCCGTTCAGACTATGAGGCAGGGGAGGGGTGATTCTCCATGAATTGCTGTTATCCGAAAGTGAGGGGAGGGATTCCAGAGAGACAGAAACAATTCATGCCAAGTACAATAGAAAAAGCGTCTTTGAGGACGCCTGGGTGGCGCAGTCGGTTAAGCATTTGATTCTTCATTTCGGCTCAGCTTGTGATCTCAGGGTCATGGGATCGAACCCCGCGTCTGGCTCCCTGCTCAGTGTGGAGTCTGCTTGAGACTCTCTCTCTCCCCCTCTCCCTCTGCCCCTCCTGCTCGTGCTCTCTCTCTCTCTCAAATAAATAAATAAAATCTTTTTTAAAAAGCATCTTGGAATTTTTCTAGGCGAGTCCTCCTCCAGCGTTTAAGAACTGGGTGTTGGGAGGCCTTTAAGACAGTGTTTTCCGGGCTGTGGCATGGGGAGGGAGACCACTGGCCACTGGTGATGACAGATTTCCAGAGTGATAATGCCATAGGCGACGGAAGCATCTGCTGGGACAAGGGCTGCCTGGAACACGCCTGTGGAGTGGCTTTTATATACAATCTCATCTAACAGCAAAGAGTTAGGAAAACCAAAATATCTCTCAGCAGGAAACTGGCTACACAGAACGGAATACCATTGGTCCATGAGGGTTATTGAAGGTGATGTCAAAGATTTACATATCTTGACGTAGAAACGTGTCCTGGAAATATAGTACTGGGTGAGAAAAGCAGCTTCTATCAAGTGTGGAATATGAACCTCTTCAAGTAAAAGGGAATCCACGCATCTACATTGTACATATGTACCAAGAGGTGCCCTAAAAGGTAATTGCCACCACGTTATCTATGTTCTTTGTCAGAGGATGAGCTCTCGAGTGATCATTTTTCCTTCTTCCTCGTTCTCTTCTATATTATTTGACTTTTCTTTTCCTTACAAAAAGAACTTCCTTTTTGTAAAAATAAAAAAAAATCTATCTCTGTAAGAAGTGAAATATCATTTTTTCATCTTCGTGAAAATTTGTGATTTAGCAGTGAAAAGAGCATTAAACATTTTCCTGATCTTCCAAGACATACCGTGATTAATAGAGAATAAAGCCTTGATTTCCCAACATCATGTAAAATACCGGGGAGAAAGGACATCACGTAAGAGCCATCAAAAGGATCTCTCTTGGGGTGCCTGGGTGGCTCAGTTGGTTAAGCGACTGCCTTCGGCTCAGGTCATGATCCTGGAGTCCCGGGATCGAGTCCCACATCGGGCTCCCTGCTCGGCAGGGAGTCTGCTTCTCCCTCTGACCCTCTTCCCTCTTCCCTCTCGTGCTCTCTATCTTCATTCTCTCTCTCTCAAATAAATAAATAAAATCTTTAAAAAAAAAAAAAAAGGATCTCTCTTGACTCAAAGAAATCCTTTTTCCAACCCTCACACAAGGAAAACTAACACAAGTCTCGTGGTTTCGCATAACCATTTCTTCCCCTTTTGTCTTTGGTCCTTCTCATTCAAACATGTATTGAGCATACATAGTACCTAAGACCTGCTATCAGAAGCTCATCCCCTCATCTGCTGGCTTTGTTTTCTGATGAGCTTTGTTTCAGACTCATCATTTAGAACAGTCAGTGGGAGGAGGCACCGACTCATCCTGGGTCTTCCCGTCCATGGAGTGAGTCAGCACTGACCACAGGCACCTGGAGTCTCTCATCATTAAATGGGTTTACAGAAGTCTCTCCTCCATGCTCAGGAGATGTTAGTCATCCCTCACTGTTCATTCACTCTGTATTTACTGATGCCCACTGTGTGTCAGGATGGCGTGAAGTCTGGATCTACAGCAGTGAACAAAATAAAAATCTCTGCCCTCAGGGAGCTTATATTCTAGGGGGAGAATCTGGACAATCAAACATTTCAGGAGGTAACAAGTGTTATACAGAAAGACAAACAGGGAAAAGGGACAGAGTGACAGGGGGCCAGTGCTATTTTAGATGAGGTTGTCAGAAAAGTCCTCTCTGGTAAGATGACCTCTGAGCCCAAGCCTGAAAGAAGTGAGAGAAGGAACCAGAAGGACACCTGAAGGAAAAGCATTCCAGGCAAGGGAACAGTACATGCAAAGGTCCTGGGGAGAGTTTGCTCTGCATATTCTTGGAACTACAAGCAAGCCAGCTGGCTGGGACCGAGCAATTAAGAGGACTGGGAGGGAAGAAGGTGAGCAAGGGTCAGAGACCCAGATCCTGCAGGGTTTGGTGGATGATTGCAAGGATCTGGGTGGGATGGGAAACCTTGGAAGAATTCAAGCAGAGTTACATGATCTAACATGGTGGACACTGTATTTTTATTTTTATTTTTTTAGAAATAAAGTAGAGAGCATACCAAATAAATAAAAATTAAGAGACATGGGGCGCCTGGGTGGCTCAGTCGGTTAAGCGTCTGCCTTCGGCTCAGGTCATGATCTCAGGGTCCTGGGATCGAGCCCCCATCCGGCTCCCTGCTCATCAGGGAGCCTGCTTCTCCCTCTGCTTCTCCCTCTGCCCCTGCTCCTGCTCTCTCTCTCTCTGTCAAATAAATAAAATCTTAAAAAAAATTTAAGAGGCATAATTTTAAAAGAGAAAGAGAAACGAATCCGTATGCCACCCAGAAGGACTATGAACAGTGCTGTGGTTTCCCTCAATGTCCTGCCCCCAGAAAACCCTTCATGGTCAGCAGCCGGCCAATGGTTGTGGGAAGCAGAACTTGACGCAGGCAACAATAGGAGCTTTAAGCAAAGCGGTAAGTCCCTATGAGTAATGGGTGACTTGTCCCTCCTTTGTCAGAGTTGATGGCATTTCTCTCCTTCAGATAAGAATGAGCCCAAGCCACACCCTGGACATGTGCAAAGGATCACAAGCTACAGCTTTCTTTTATGTAGATCAAAACCCATCAGTCCCGTCATGTTTTATTTTTAGCACGACATTTGTTTAAAATATATTTGTAACAGAAGTATTAATAAAATGCTAAATACCTAATATTTATTAGGTATTTACAAATATTATGAACTACATTCTTAGAAGAACCTATAGTGCTATTAATACTCCCATCTTACTGCTGCAGGAAGATTCAAGAAGCCTCGGAAAACCTTGCCAGGATTTGCACAAGTGACTAGTAGCAGACTGGGATTCAACCCCATTTGTCTGAATTGAAATCCTGTGTTTTGTAGCCAGTTAGCTACACTGCCCCTGATACAGAGTTATCCACTAATGCATGCACGGTGCTGGACGCGAAGAGGGATATACAAGCATAGATCCTGATTGCTTGAGAGTTTAAAGGTATCTGGGAGTCAAGACCAGCACCAAGAATAAAGGAGCATGAAAGTACAGGAGTGTCGTCCCCCAACTGTGAGAGCAGGTGTGGCCAGGCCTCAGAGGAAGGCTGTGGGCGGTGGGCGGAGCATGGACCAAGGGCTTCAAGGCCTATATCTTTATTTAGCTGAGTTCCCAGCTCCAAGAAGTCTGGGGCTTGGTGAGGTCAGTCCTTACGTAGTAGATTGTTCTAACCAACAGCCACCTCTTGAGCACTTACTACGGGCCAGGCACTCTGCTAGGTGCTTGGGGTACCTTAATGCACCCAGTCCTCCCTACCCTCTGGGTAACTTTCCCATTTTACAGACGTGCTAAGTGAGCTGGTCAAGGTCTCATGGCTCATAGAGGGAAAGACTACGAACCTATCCAGACTGATTCAAAAGCCAATGTCTTAACCACGATATGTACGTCAATATTACTGGGCACTTGGAATTAAGAGTTTTCCCTTTTCCCCCAGGACCCAGTTTTATGGATTACTCTTAAGGAGACCATCTTTTTTATATACACGAGCTCAAAGGACAGTTGGCACCTGAAATTCCCACTCATGGATCTCAGGGTAGGATACAGTGTGTGAGTGTGTGTGTGTGTGTGTGTGTGTGTGTGTGTGTGAGAGAGGGGGGGGGAAGAGATATGGGGAGGGGGTGGCAGGCAGGGATGCATTCGGGCAGACACTGAAAGTCTAGGCCAAGCCTTCCACCCTTGGCCTCTACCCTCTAGCACTGCACACAGAACACAGAGAGGGGTTCCCATTTGAAATCCTGCCACTTAGTCATAGAACAGCCTTGTAAAGTCACTCTCGAAACAAAGGTTGTGCTCAAAGCAGCCCGTGCCCTCGGGCTGGGCAGATGTGTCCCAGGCTGGGGTTCCCGCAGGGCCCTGCTGGCCGAGCTGTCCCCGGGACCTCCACAGAGGTCTTCTGCCTCCCTCCTCTGCCTCCCTGCCCCACTGCACTCACCTGGGCCTCCGGCTGGTGGCTACTCTTGGCACGCATCCACCCCAGCAGGCTCGTGTCACATCGGGAAACGTCACTCTGGGCAGATGGGTTTGGCTTTCTGGGTTCATCCTGAGGGGTTTCATCCCACCACTGGAGGCTCACAGGAGGCCCTCAGTGATGGCAGAAGCAGTCAAATCCCTGGCAGGTGATGCCCCACTGGCCCAGACCTTGCAACCAAGATTTGAGTGCCCTTCACCACACACATGCCTTCTGACCCTAGAGGATGACAGCACCTTAACTTCCAGCCTTGGAAACACATCCAACAATCTCATATGGAATGAGCTCTCCTTTTGTCACTGCTATTATGATTCAAAAGAGGAAGAGAGAGAGGATATTTATTACCTCTTGGTAAATGTAAAAGGCTCTCTATTCACATGGGTGTGTGAGCTTGTTTGCTAGGAGTGCGTGTCTGGAAATGTTCATCCGTTTGAGTCAACTTAAGTCAAACTGCTCTGAACATTTTTAGATTCCTGGCCACAACAGAGGCACAAAGACAAACGTGATCACTTCTTACATAAATGGAGATCCACGCATCTGCATTGTATGTAGGCATCAAGAGGTATCCCCAGAAGATGGTTACCAAAATGTCACCCTGGTTTTCTTCCAAGCATAAGGTCTTCACTAACTTTCCCCCATTGTTCTTGTTCTCCTCTGTGTTATTTGGGAAGGGACTAGGGAGAGAGAGGGAGAGAGAGAGAGAGAGAGACATCAGACACGGCCCCGTCCTCAAGGAGATGCTCTTTTGCAGATAGCACCCGTACAGAGCTGCGCACCTGCCAAAGCATTGGTGCCTACCTGCTGCGTTCAAGACTTCTTCACCAGAGCGCTCCTGCCGGCACGGAGACCAGTGACTCTGAGTGCCTGACATAACCCATCAACAATGCAGATTTCTTTGAAGGCAATGTTTCTCCTTAAAATTCATACAAAGTTCGCATTATAGTCTGCTATATGTTATTTAGGCATAGAAATGTTCTTGGTTATTTATCATCAAGCAAAATGAATGCTCCGGGTTTACCCTGTGGCTTTCTGTATCCCTAGGGATTTCCAGGACAGGGGTCTCAGTCAGCGGAGGGGGGGGGGGTGCGGGAGGTGGTGACAGTAGCTCCAGATCAAGGCCCTATAGACTTTCAGATTCTCTGCTGGTCTCCTCCTGCAGAAGGCTCCCTGGCATGTGATGCAGGGCTCTTTAAATCTGGAAGTGCTGCTCAGGTAAGCTTAAAATAGGTTTACTTAAAATGTATCAGAGTTCTTCAACTAGGATTGCTCTGAGAAACAACTTTGCAGGCTCTAGAAAATTCTGCTGCATTTATAATTCTACTCCGATCCTTGATGGAGTGATATCCCATAGGTATCCTGGAGATGCCTTTGACCACCTGGACTAAGGATTTATACTTCTTGGCCTTTGTTCTGTTTTCTGGCTTTTTCAGGACCTGTAAAACCTGTTTGACCAGTCCTGTGATCACAGTCCTTAAGCCGTTCTGACCCAAATGAGCCACCTTGAGTTGGACAGCTGACATCACAGGCAGCCAAGACAGCAGAGGTGGCCTCGGGCCTCAGCCTTCGTCAGGCTGTGGTCCATGCAGAGCACCGTACCATATGCTTCCAGAAGGACTTCAAGAATAGTCAAGTGCACTCTATCTTCAGGTGATTCTTGTCTCACTCTTGGGTTATTCTCATAGTTAATAAAGATGAAACCTGGTCTACCTTCCAGGCCTCATCAATCATTTAGGTTGAAAGAGAGTTGGGCAAGACATCATGGATTTTGGCACAAAGAATCATTCTGGTGGAGTGTGGCTGGAGGTGTGGTTGAGCATCTCAGGACAAGCAAAGCCCCTCTGTGATTAGTAAAGGGGCTGTGGAGACTAGGAAACATGAGTGGGGACACCTGTTAGTGCTCTTCATGCTCTTCCTCTACCCAACGTGTGGCCAAGATCACACCATGTAAAGTAGAGTGACCTTTTCCCGGGTGCCCATTACAGAGGGCTTCGGCAGTAATGGGTGGAGCAAAGACACTAAGCAGTCAATTTGCTTTTTTTCATTAAGGTGACAATAACGGAAGGATGAAGTAACGGTGTCAAAAGCACAAAACTGTTGCTCTTCACGCACTTGAAATATTATTGATATCTGGAATCACCTGGTCTGAAAACAAAAAAGAAACACTGAACATGTCCTTTAAAGTGGATTTTTAGGGCTGAAAATGTGCTATTTTCCGGAAGCAGCAGGTAATAAATTGCTAAGTGACTTCGGCTAAGGTTTTCTGGAAGAATCTTTTTTTGGATCGGTATCAGTGGTGAATGCATTTGGCTACAAAGAATAACAAACACTGCTATCGTGACTTAGAAGAAATGGGGCTTGATTTCTCTCACATAACAAGAAATGCAGAGGCTGCAGTTGAGGGCAGGTGTAGTAACCCAAGGATGCTCTCGGTGACCCAAAGCCTTTCCGTCCTTCTGCTCGTCACTCCATTCTTAACGTGTCGGGCTTCCATACTCATTGGCTGACTGTCGCCTGTGTCTCTGACATCTGCATTCTGGAAGAGAAAGAACACAAGGTAAAAAGAGGTTTTCTCTTGGTAAAACTTGATCTTTTTATTGAAGAAACACATGGTCCTGAAGGACTTCTTCCCACAGCTCATTGGCCAGATTGTGCTCAGTGGATTCCACCAGTGGAAACCAAGGCTGAGAAAAGAGTATTAGCCATGTTGCGATCCCATATAAAACTGGGGCTCTCTAAGTCAGGGAGTCTGAGGAAGACAGATCGTGGGTGAACAAACAGCAGTATGCGCTACAGAGGTGGGGACCTGGCAAGGAGTTTGGGTACCCGTATATATGTCGGGACCCATCCTACCAAACACAGTTTCAGTGGTTGTCTGCTAGGTTCTCAGCTGATCCCAGGCTCCCGTGACATGACGTCGGAACAAGGCAACAGAGCCCCAAGTATATGATGCCTGTGGCCTTGAATGAGAAAGAATGAGATCCAGCTGTCCCCTCTAATTCCATTCTAATGGTGCTGAATGAAGTCATTAGCATGCATCACCCACGAGGTGGCCCATCCATATGGCTCATGTTTGCATACGTAGCAGTCGCTTATGGCTAAGTAGACCAAGAGATGCCTTTTCTCTATTATTTACTTTTCTTTTCTGCATGCTGAACATTGCACAAGGCTACTTAGATTCCCTTTTTCCAACGATATCAACAACTGACCATACCTCTCAGCACTTTCTGTTCTCCCGGGAAAGTCTGCACTCCCCTGACCTGCTTAAAGAACCATCTAGAAGGGCACCTGGGTGGCTCTGTCGGTTAAGCATCTGCCTTCAGCTCAGGTCATGATCTCAGCATCCTGGGATGGAGCCCCGCATCAGGCTCCCTGCTCCTCGGGGAGCCTGCTTCTCCCTCTCCCTCTGCTTGCTGCTCCCCCTGCTTGTGCTCTCGTTCTCTCTGTCAAATAAATAAATAAAATCTCTTTTTTTCAAAAAAAGAAGAACCATCTAGAACCGTGCCTCGGCCTCGCCTGTCCTTCTCCTGTGTGAGATTTCTGCCAGGACCAGTTGGCTCTGTAGACTTCTGCACAAGGCCAGGTGTAAGGTGCAATACTTCTGTCTTTCAAAACCATGACTGGAATCTACAAACACCATTTTACAAATTATTCAAAGCTCGTGGACTGACTAATAGTTCTTGGTATTATTTTAAATTTATGGAAGGCTGAATGCAAGTAGTGGAATTCCTAAGTGCTGGGTTACCTTTTCAATAATAACTTTACACCAGGAAATTGTATTCAGCTAATGCTTGGTTATGACCTTGAAGTCACATAAAGATGCCCCTCCACGTAACCAGTCCTGTTTTTTATCTTGAAACTGGGATACTATGGCCTTTTAGTCTAAGTACACAAAATCCTCAGGCAGGAGAAAACATGTCAATTAAAAGAAGAGGATATGAAAATTGAGTTCCTGCCACTGAAACTAAATAAGCCAGGCAGTTAAGAACACCTAGTGGGATACGAATGGTCATCTTGTGTTAACAGTCACCTTCGTCTGGAGCTGTGTGGTTTCTCCATTACGTAAGAAAGTCAGGCACTCATTGTTGGGGAAGGACAGTCTTTTCCCAGAACAAATGAAAATGTCTTCACAAAGGTGTGAATATTAGAGACTGGCATATTTGGAAGTCTGGCTCCTCCCCACCCCTGAGCAAAGGGCACGGAGCAGGTTCTGAGTCCCGGGAGCCTGAGCGCAGAGCCCACGTGCTTAGCCACCCTGCACTGTGGCCTTCCCACCCTGCCACACCGCCGGCCACGGGAGCCCTCCCTACCTCACGCACTGATGAGGAGGGGCCTCAGCCCTACTCTTGGGAGAAGGGGGACGGGCCACTGGAACGGGGAAGCCCGGGGAGCCCAAGCTGGGAAAAAGGAGCGCGGAGCCCGCCCAGCCCCGTGAGAACCTGAAGGAGAAACTGGGGCCGCAGCCGCACAAAAGCTACATGTGAACCGGCCGATCAATGAAATTGCTTTCTCATGTGTGAGCCACGAGCTATAAAAAGAACTAGAAGCAGCTTTTCAGTCAAACCTTTGCAGTCTCTCCCCTCAAGATACAGTCTCCAAATTAAACTCTCAACTCCTTTTTCACAGCAGATTTTCATCTACGGTGTCCTCATTTTAGCTCTGCTCGGGTCCGAGTGAGCCTGCCCAGAGCCACCAGCCAGCTTCCGCGGGCAGCCCGACCTCCACGCAGAGCTCAAGAAACCTGATTTCACAGAGAACCTCCATTGCCAGCCTGTATTTCAGAAGTGGCAATCACATATCCAGCCAAAGTGAAATTAAGAAATTTGCATGTCATTTATTAATATCCTTCTTGTCTGTCAAGCAGCCTTCAAAAACATGTTTTCCTCCCTTGGAAAGAAGCAAATTGTAATGAGCGCATTCACACAAAGGATCTCAGGCCAGGCTATGTTTTTCTGTGGGTGTAATGGAGGGTCCACAAGAGGGACATTGGCCAACCAGTACATTCCCCTCTCTCTGCTAACACCTGGAACATTCTTTCCCAGGTACAGCAACTCCTATCTTGTCTTCAAAATGGTCTCCTCCCCAGCATAATCCTTCTTGAAATCAAAAGGGTCATTCAAAATACTCCAAGACGCCCAGGGGTTAGATCAGGGAATTGCTAATTCATTAGGTGGGATCACGATATTATGGTTCTGGAGAAAAAAACGTCCATAGGTTTTGGAGGTGGACAGCAAAGCATTGAGGGATGAAATGTGATGACATTTCTAATTTACTTTAAAATACTACTTCAGTGAAATAAAGAAAATAGATCAGATAAATTACGGCAACATGTTCACCACTGCTATATCCAGGAAATGGGTCGATAAGTATCCATTACACATTTCTCCCTACCGTTTGGTGCATTTGAATACTTCCATAACGAAAGAACAGAACTGCCAATAGTGCTCGCGTGGGATCTCCCTGACGTCCTGCATCAGAGCATCTTGATCCCCCCTGCTGCCCGCAGCCTTCCTTGCTTCCAGCTCTCCCCACTGAAGCTCTGGGCCTGGAACTGGACATTTGCAGCCAGGAGGGAGTTAGCAGTGATTCACAGCACTTTCTCTACATGCCAGGAACCATGCTGATTCTATCACGAGTCCTCAGAGCAGCCCAATGCCACAGCCACAGTGGCTACTATTATAACCCCATTTCACCGACGTGGAAACCGAGACCCCGAGGTCCTATGTGGCCAAGGCCACTCAGCAAGTTGGTGGCACAGCCAGATTTCAACCCAGGCAGTTTATCATCAGGGCAAAGCCCCTCAGCCAGCTAGTTATCCGAGATCATAGTGCTTCTCTTCTGCGTTCCATGGGGTTGTAAGGTGTATACACTTTACTACATCATGTAAAACTGACTAAATTCTGGCAGCTCTCTTTCTATGTGAATAAAGGTAAGTTTCAGTTGTTCCTTCGTCTTTTTTGTGTTTCTCTCAGAGGCCAAGTCAATGCCTGGTAAACAACAGATACTTAATAAAAGTTTATTCATTGATTTGCTCTATGACAATCACCTAGAAGAGAAGGTCAAGGACAGCACTAGGCTGAGAACAATCTTTGAAGCCTTAGCCTTTGGCTTGGCTCCTGTGTCCCCATTAGTCAAGTATGAGCAAGTATAGCTCTCTGCAGGTGGTAACCCTCCTTGGAAGTGTTCTGAATCCAGTTCTGATGCTGACCTTGGCTCCTTCCTGACTGACTGACTTCCTACTAGAAATGACAATGAAAAACTTGGTGCACATTTATATGTATACCTCTGGAACCTGGCAGAAACCCTTTCTATTTATCTATCTATCTATCTATCTATCTATCTATCTATCTATCTATCCATCAGCATGTATGTAATTTTGATCATTAGAAGCCAGGAAAAAGCCAACATCTATTATGGGACACTGGTTTATCTAGACATAAAGAGGTTTGAACTCATCTTTGCTGCCTCATGTTCCAAAAATATACTTCGGTGGGCCTTTTGGCCAGGCGAAGGTATAGCAGAGATCCAACTCCAGAAGGTCAAATTGCTGTGTGCAATCATGTAACAGGTTGTTCGTGACAGGCACGAACCTTCTGTTCTTATTTCTCTAAAAATGGGTTTAGATTATAGGGTCTCTAAAAATTACTTTATCTTCTTAGTCGGTCCATTTATAAATTTATCTTTCAAGTGCTGGCTCACAGTAGATTGGGAGCAGAGGCAGGGAGGCTGTAGGAAGCTCATCAGCACTTCAGGCTGGCAAATTTCCCCCAAAAGACCAGACAGGGATTGCTGAAGCCCTTTCTGACCTTCAACAAAAGCCCCACAGGCAGGATTATTGAAGACTGTATAGCCTGGTGATTGAATAGACTGAGGAATGTTCTAGGGAAAGCCCAAAGGTAAGGCCAGACTCCTCGGGTGGCAGGTGGAGCCCCTCAGTGGGACAATGCATTTGCTCTCACTTGTCATCGTGGGAAGAAGTCTGTCCTGACGTAAGAGTGAACGTCTGGTGAGGACTGAAGGAAGGAGGTCACTCATTCCCTGGATCTTGAGGAATGAAGCCCTGGCTCTGGGCAGGAGAAACATGCTCAAGGGTTCTCCCAGTGAGTTGAAGAAAATGACCCCAGGAACTTGGCCATAGGCCCTAGGCTCGGGAGAGATCTCTAAGGATGGAGTCTCTGTGGAGCTAAGCTACTAACAGAAGATCACACAGCACTCCCGAGGCTGGCCCGGGCACTGACCTTGCTCAAAAGCCAATCTTGGGGTCACACAGTATGCCTACTACACTGTGTGACCTCACGATCTGAAAGTCTGGGGAATTTGACTGCGTTAGCCTGCGTGCCCAGAATTTCCAGGCCCTGCTTGCTGCCTCCCAGAAGTCTCAGCAGCCTTCAAGTGGCTTGAGATGCATATTTCTGTTGCTTTTTCACAAGCCTTCAAACCACTGGTAATCAGAGAAATGCAAATTAAAACAACAGTAGGATAGCCTTTTCCTTCTATCACATTTGCAAAAGCTGGAAAGACTAACAGTCAGTGTTGACATAGGTTGAATTACTTTTGTCCTCCCTGAAGCCTGAAGCAATGCGTGAGAGGGGGAATTAGGAGAAAAAGCCTAGGGGTTACGGTCGTCTTTTACGCAATAATCATGTCATTAGCATCCACGGAGACAAACATCAAGAGGACCCTGAGCACTTTGTAATAGAAAGCCATCTGATTTATGTGTTTATTAATTTGCTCATTCATTCAGGAAATGCGCATTGGACAGCTGGAAACACAAAGAGTGGGGAAGGAAAGTAGAAACGTATCAAATGCCAAGTATGTGTGGGGCTGCGAGCCAGGTAGTTAGATGAATTCTTCGGGGAAGTTGGGGAACAGGAGTCCCTTTGCACAGGAGAAGCGAGGGGGAGTTGCACCTCTAAAATCATGCAGTAGATGAACCCAGGGCTTCCTGTCCGTGGAGGGCGCCGGACAAGCGCAGGGAACCCCGACATGAATGCTCAGAGTCCTGAACCTGGGGTCACTGGGACCAGGCACACCCCAGAGTTCAAAGGAGGAAGGATTATTCCGGCACGGGCAGGGCTGTGCTAAAAAGGCTTCTCAGAGGAGCATGTGAAGGGAGCCTTTTAGGATGGGTCACATTAACAAACAGATGAGGGCAGAGAAACAAGAGGAGCAGAATGTTCTGGAGGGGAGACTTGCTTGGGCAAGTCAGTGAAGAGGAAGGGCCAAGGCATGCCCAGGAAAAACTGCCAATAAAGAAACAAATAGACAAACAAACCCAAACCTAGATCAGCAGAACCCTTCAGAAATTCTGGTGGATGGACGGAAACCAGTAAGAGCTCACAAAGAAGAGGGGACAGAAACTCCCCTGAGACGGGGGCTCGGGCCACAGCCACCACATTTATCCACCGGACTTGAAAACCTGCATCCTGGGTTTGGAAAAGAGTCCAGGACAAAAATACAGAGTGCGGACTCGCTGGCATTCTGGCGGCCAGGGACATCTGAAAAAGAAGGGACCAAAGGGGACCGAGGCTGGTCCCCGAGGGTGGCCCAGGGGGCAGTAAAGGCAGAGGCAGGGAGGAGAAAGTGGTTCTGGGAATCCAGCTTTTGGATCTCCCTCCAGTGCATGGTGCCCTGACTTTCATAGATCGGGTGATCAACAGCTGGGGGAAATGAATAAAGGAAAAATTCACCCAAGCCAGGAACCCAGATTCTCCTTGTGTGCGAACACAGGCCAGGTACCAAAAATAACCAAAGGGAATACAAGTGATCTTTCTCAAAGAATCACTAACTCAAGCCCCCCGAGTCCTGTTTGGTTGTGCACGGGAAGAGATTATTTATGAGAAGAGCCACAGGGACCTGCAAGAATGAGTCAGGAGTGCCAGAACCTTCTAACTAATGGGATCAAGACCAATAACTGCATTTGCGAATTCTAAATTCTTCCAGGGCCCCACATTTCTCTAAAACCTCAGAGTGTCTCCAATTATCTCAAGAAGGGGATGTCATAAAATTCTCAGGACCAAGTTAATGTTAATTCGTATTCATCATATGTGAATGGAATGCTGGTGCTCACCACACAGCATCTCGAGGCAAAATATCATGCAAAATTGAACGAAGGTTGGGGAATAATAACAGCCAGTATTGATTAAGTGCTTAGCATTCTCCGAGCATGGAGCTAAGTGCTTTAACATTCAGTTAAAGTTGAATACCTCCTCTGTGCCAAGTGCACAGAATGTGCGGCCGCCCTCCTTCGTCCACATTTTCTCACTGGATCTTTGTGACGATGCTATCACTAAGCCTATTTTATAGTTGAAGGGACCAAAGTTGTGTGCTTTGCCCAATAGCACGTGTTTGGTAAATGGCAGAGAAAGGATTCAAACCAGGGGGTCTGATTCTGGAACCTGTGCCTTTAGGCACCGCCCCCACAACCCCTCCTGCCCCACCCCCACCCCCAGCCCCTGACCTCCCCCTTGGTAATGCCTTGGAAGCAAAAGCACCTCCCAAGCTCGCAGGACTGTGGGGCAGCCCTAGAAGACGCTCCTGTGTGAAGAACACGGCGCGTGAGACCCGTCCGTGAAAGGACAGAGTAGCCTGGAGACACAGGGAAATCTGCTCCCCATCACTTTGGATTAGAGCCCGCGTTGCATTCCAGTGCTGAACTCGCCTTGCCACAGCAGCAGGAAGCAATTTCAGTCCTGGGTCCAGACCGCGAGCCCTCTAAACCTTTCTATCTAATTACACTTCCATTGGCTTTCATTTCTGCAGCACTTCTTACAGGAATACTCTATTTAAAAATAAGTAAATAAAAGAGAGGGGAATTGGAAGGGTTGACTGAGAATTTATCTCATTTCTACATCTAACTCCTAGGACGAATTCTCTTGGGAACGGGCATGGTCTGTGTAGGTCTGATTGTGTTTTGCATAAACTATTCTGCATGCAGTGGCTCTGTTTGCAACTAGACCGGATCCAAATTTCAGACTTATTAGAGTATGACGCTGCAGTAAAGGTTCATTAAGAAAAAGAGAAGTCATGTCACCTTTTGCCTGCATTATTATAGCCGTGGGAATGGGCTCTCCTGGCTGTGAAGCTTTCTTCACTACTCCGTGCAAGCCACTGAAGGCGCCTCCTGCACACTCAGCCTCCCCCACCACCCTGGCCCCCCTAACCCCCGCCCCAGCTCCAGAACCTTCCCCGGGGCACACACCGAGCTCAAGGAGTACCTTGTTTGGAAGTTGAGCAGAACCAGTCTCACCTTGGCTTAGCTTAACTCTGACCTTGGGCCCCTGTCTGGTGTCTGCGTCCCCACCCGGGACATCCGTGCAGCCCACAGGCCTGCTGCTTTCCTTGTGGTGTTAGCCTGGGCAGGATGGTCACCTATTCCAATTATGCCGCCTTGCACAGAACCTTTTCACACTCCTTTTTGGAAAGTTCCTTCAGAGAATTGCCCCATCCTTTCTCCTTTAGCCTAGCTGTCCCCAAAACTTCCATGTCCCTGAGAATCACCTGAGGTCTTCTTGAATTACAGACTCTGATCAGTAGGGCTGGGGTGGGGTTTGAGAATCGGCATTTCTAACAAGCTCCTAGAGTAGGTTTTGGAAACAGTTAATGGTTCATCAAGGGCAAGGATGATGACCAAAGCTGATGAAGCAGCCACAGCCCACTACAATTTTTGTCTTCCCAAAACATGTGTTTTGCATTATTATTATTGCTATTTTCTAGTAACAAATCTTCAAACCACTCCCCACCCCCCCCCACCATCAGTCACAGCAATGGACAAATGGACAATCTGAGTCTTGCCCGGAAAGGATACAAGGACGATGTGGGGGTGGGTGGGGAGCAGGGCCTCCCTTTCCCTGAGGTTACTAAACTGGTTTGACATTGCCTTGGAGGTGTTGGGAGCCATCTTCCTTAGCACACGCGAGAAACCATCTGCAGTGAGAGAGAGAGTGAGTTGAACCACAGAGACAATTCAAAGAGTCAGAGACCTGATGACACCATTTGAACTCTGCTGGATCCAGTCATACCTGATGCTAGACCACTTTCATCTTTCTAGTTATGCATTTGCTTTTTCGCTTAAATTGAGTGAATCCCTGTCACTGGCACATAAAACTTATATTGGGAATCAGGTGACCCGGGGTCAAACACAAGGTATATAGTGATGGTTCATGGAGTAACTCTAAAAGCCAGTTCCTGAAACGTTTGAGCAATGGTGGTTTCATTGGAATACACGCTTAGCCTTTCCTGATACCGCTGGGAGATGGCTAGCACTCACTTGGAATGTTTTTCAATGATCTTGTAACTAACTTCATTGTAATATCTCTGGTGAACCCAAAGATCTGTGGGATAAAATTAAGCCATGTCCTTAAACCATCTTGGTGTCCCAGGTAGTAAAGGTCAAGGTAGAAGAACATACAGACAGGGAAGCCACAAAAAGGTGGTCGAAGATGGAGCCCGAAGGGCCTCCAAGGACAAATAACACCATAAAAAAGGAACTTGAGCTCCTTTAGCAGGCAATGTTAGGATTATACCTTCCATGATGGTGCTGACACAGCGTGTGGAAGCCCCATAGGTGCAGCTGTTTCTCCCTGGGTATAGTTATGTAGGCAAGCTTAGTTACCATAGGACCTTGACTCAAGATCGGGTTCATGAATGGCCTCATTTCCACTTCTAGCCCTTGATGTCATCTCTGTCAAAATAAACAGACTGTGCATACGTGAGTTGCTGGCAGATGAGTGAGTGTCTGGAGAGTAAAGGAGGAACAGGAGGTTCCTGCTTTTCCCTGCAACTTCCCCATTTCAGGTAATGGCAGACCCGCCCTTCTGAGCACCCAGGTTCAAAACCTCAGCACCTCTCGACTCTTCTTTCCCCTTTTTGTCTCCTTCCTCATTGCCTGCAGGAGACTGATCTGTCCCAATGCCAACTCTGTCCTCCATTCCCTCCCCGTTCTCTGTCACTGTTATTTCCACCTGAATCACTGTGGCCATGACCTTGTAACACTTCTCTTCAAACCTGCCTTTCACACTCCTGCCAGATCCAGTCAAAAATTTCAGGGACTTCTTATCGACTCACCCCTGTGGCACCCTGTAACTTTCCAAAGATGCCACGACTGTAGCTCTCATTCCACTTGCTCTTTCTCATGATGTCATTTTGACATTCCTGCCATCAAGAGATGACGTCTCAGGATGCCTGGGTGGCTCAGTCCGTTAAGCGTCTGCCTTCAGCTCAGGTCATGATCCCGGGGTCCTGGGATTGAGTCCCACATTTGGCTCCTTGCTCAGCGGGGAGTCTGTTTCTCCCTCTGCCTGCCGCTCTCCCTGCTTGTGCTCTCTCTCTCTCTCTCTCTGACAAATAAATAAATAAAATCTTTTAAAAAAAGAGAGACAAAGAGAATCCCTCTGCTTCCTCCTTTTGAACCTGGAGGGCCTTCAGACCCAGCAGAAGTGACGGTAAGTGACTCGCAAGGGGCCTAGAAAGAGTCTGTGCCTGGTTCTCCTGAGCAACTTGCCATCAGACCCTCAGCAGCTTTTGTAAAAGCCTACTTTTACAAAAAGTAAAGGCCACTGTATTGCGAGGAAGTCTAAGCCTAGTTAACCAGCTAGGAGATGCCACGCATACGTGTTCCCAGTGTGAGGACCTCACTGACAACTGGCCGTGGGAGTGAACCCCTAAAAGATTTCTTTCCCCAGCTGGTGAGTCACCTCCCCCTCTGCATTTGCCCAGTTGAAGCCGCAGACATCACAGAGCTGCGCTCTTTTTGAATTTCTGACCTACAGAATCTGTGAGCCTAGTAAAACTGTTATTTGAAGCTGTTAAGCTTTGGGGTCCTTTGTTACACAGCTAATAGACAACTGATATTTTTTTAATGTCTTCAAACTTTACTTTTTTACTTGTTTTTATTTATTTATTATGTTATGTTAGTCACCATATAGGACATCATTAGGTTTTGATGTAGTGATCCATGACAACCGATATTTTATTTTAAAATGCCTTAATTTTTACAACAAGTGTGCGTTGATCTTCGGCTCCCAACCTGCAAGAAGCTACTTACAAAAGGGGTGAGGTTTCAGGAACCATCAGGGAGGAAGAGGGGAGCTGACCCGAGAAGGGTAATCTGGGAACCCCTATGCATTTTTTCATTACTTACTATGACTAGGTGCATCACAGCCTTTATCATACTCAAACCTTCACCAACAGGGCCATGAGCTAGGCGATAATTATCTCCTCGAAAAGATGCAGATACTGAAGCTCAGAGTGGAAACAGAAGTCTCCCTCCAGAGAAGAAAGTGGTAAAATAGGACTCCAAACCCAGGACTGACAGCACCAAGGCCCTTGCAATCCCCACACACCCTCAAAGAGCTGCATCTAAGAAAAAGAACACAGATGTGCCCTTGGCACAACTTTGCTGCTCTTACCTTTCCTAGGACATTACTAGTAACTTCTCTCTTTGCAACGAAGAAAAACAAAACAGTCTGGGTTGGCCAGAGAAAGCCCCCGGCAGCAATGTCGAACAAGCCAGGAGTAATTTGTTTCTATTCTTTTCCATGTGACTGCCGGAGGTTATCCTGGTTTTTATTAGCCCAAACTTCCCCCTTTCAAAAGATAATTCTTTGAAATCTTCTGGGAAATTAACATGGCTCAATCTGGCTCTGGGCTGGCCACCACATGCTCTCAGAATTAGGAGAACCTGAGATTTATTTAACCCCTTGCAGTCATGCACAGGCACCCAGAACTGCATGTGGGTCTTTATTATGTTAACCAGCTAGGAGGACACAGCCCACGCTGAACCAGTCGTTATGTTCAGCTTTACCCTGGAACAAAATTGGTCTAGTTTCATTCCATTTCAAGAGTTTCGCATAATGTACAGATTTAGGTATAATTCAAACTAACTAGAAATGTTTTATTTAAGAAATATCAGGAACCAGGGCACCTGGGTGGCTTAGTCAGTAAAGCACCCAACTCTTGATTTCTGCTCAAGTCTTGATCTCAGGGTCCTGAGATCGAGCCCTACGTTGGGTTCTGCACTGGGCGTGGAGCCTGCTTAAGACTCTCTGTCTGCCCCTCCCCACCTCACCCTCTCTCTCTTTCTCTCTCTAGAAAGAAAGAAAGATCAGGAACTAACTAATATACAAACTTAGATAATTGAAATACACTTGTTTTGTCCCTCTAATATTCCTTAAGGAAAATTCATTAGAAATAAGTAATATAAAAGAACTATAGCAGAAACTTTAAATTTCAATTCTACCTCAGATCCTAGTCAATTACATCAAAAGTGTTCATAATTCTTCTTCACTTTTATTTTCTCTATAATTAGGAATTTTTGAGATTTATAGTGTTGCAAGAAATACTAAAAAGTGACACAATTAGGGCAACTAATTTCTTTTCTTTTAACATTTCCGTATCAAGTTTTTCTGGCAGTTGAAAATTTGTTTTTCTCTGGGAAGTTAGATGGAGCAGAGCAGGGTAGAGCTCAAGGCTGCCCCCTCACCCTCCACCCCTCCTCTCATCCAGCAGCACCCCTACAGTGAAGGTTCATGGTCTTTGCAGCTGATATCTCCTTATACTCCTGATATCTCTGTTCCTGTCCTAGGCAATGGTGCCTGACATGTAACACGGGATATCCTTTGGGAGCTGAGAGTAGGAGCCATCTATTTTCACTCAGGCCGAGCATGAAGACTACATCCAGAGCTACCTGACCATAAGGGTTCATAGCCACTAGAGGAAGAAGGAGGAAATCTTCAAGAATAGGATAGAATCCTGGTCAAGCCAGTGCACTGAATCTGCACCGTGTCTCACACTCCTTTGCTGTAAAGACGTAGCAATGACAGGTAAGAAACCAAAGCAAACTAAACAGGCTCAAAATAATCACCTCTGAAATAGAACCAAAGAGCTGTGAGCAGTTGAAACCATGGGTCTGCAGATAGTCATGGTCTAGAATTTGACTTTCTGCAGAGTGAAAGGGTTGCTAGTGCTCATGAGCCAGGGAAGCTAGAGTCACTTTCACGCATAAAGGCAGGGGCTGGGACGGGTCTTCTTCGTGAGAGAAACCTGAGAAATTAAGCTGCTGATAAGATAGCGGCTGGGGCTTCAGCTTCACAGCCTAGGGAGACAGAAGGATAAGGAAAAGGCATTGTGACGGAGAACCTAAGTCAACGTTAGTGACTATGAATATGATATCCCCAGTGTTACTGTGGGAGGGAAGCCCTAAAATAGTAGTAATGGCTCCGGATTAGAGGCCTGGATGACAACAGCTCCCAACAACTGTAAAATTGCTGACATGGAGAGAAAAATATGGGGAGGAAGGCTTGTGCTCTCTCCCACCCCACAGAGAGAGAGAAAACATAAACAAAAATCTCCCTCTCACCGTAAGTGTACAAACCAAAATCGCAAAACATGGAGAAATCCCAATGAGAATAAAATCTACAATCTGAATGTGAATTCATTTCTGATTAAATCATTTTTGTGCAATAGTCCAGAATACACTTTTTGGATTTAATATCCTTTCTAGATAAGTTTTATGGAACATGCTTTTTTATATCATCCACAAACACATAAATGAAATAATAACTTTCATTTTAGGAGACCAAGAAAATGTGGAGTGGGAAGAAATAAAAGAAGAGCGGATATATACAGAAAAGAATCAACTAGAAACTTGGGATACAAAAGTAGACTCACTTTTAAAAACTCAGGATATGAGATCAGTTCTAGACTGAACACTGTAAAAGAATATACTAATTGTAAGAGAATATTGAAGAATTCCCCCAGAACACATAAACAGAGAGATCTTATACATATATAAACATGCAGTAAAGAGATATATGGGCTAGATTAAGAAACTCCTAAATTCATTGAACAAGATTTCAAAAATAAGGGAATATTGGAAATGGCAGAGAACTAATGTTTGTAATGCTAATAATTAAGAATTTCCCATAATTGAAGAAAGATATGAGATCTTAGAGAGACGTGTTCTCCAACTCCCTGGTATAAATACACATCAAGACTCAACACAGTGAAACTACAGAACTCCACAGATAAAGAGAAAATTCTAAAAGCCACAAAAGAAATGAGACAAATTATTTACAAATGAATAACAATTAGATACTCAGCAAATTTCATAGCCCCAATAGAGGTCAGAAGACAATGAAAGAATATCTTTAAAGTGCTAAGAAAAACTAAACATCAACTTAGAATCTTATATGAGCTCAACTACCCTTTAACAGTGAAAATGATATAAAGATATTTTCAGATATGCAAAGATTACACTCCCACAAACTCTCACTGTAAGATGTTCCTTAGAAAGAAAAAAAATTATACCCAAAGATAAACTGTGGTATACAAGCACGAAAAGAAAAGGTGAGTATGGAAACCAATAAAATAGCAATTGTAATTAACAATGAAGAATTAAAAAATACAAATAAAATCTGATTTTTATTAAAAAGTCAAGCAAAAGTTTTTCACAATTATAGCAAAAAAAAAAAAAAAGAAGAAGAAGAAGGTAGATGTGATTGTAACCAATGGATTTCTGAAGAATTTCAAGCCACCAGAGGAATAAAGTAGGGAGAGGAAGGGAGGGGGCAGTCAACTTCCCAAGAGGAATCAGAGGAAAAGATATTTTAAAAAAAAATCGGAAAACAAAAATCACAGTATATTACAAAAATGAAATCTGATTAAACTCAACAAAAAACAAAGAATATCAGATCAGAATTTTTTTAGGCATATATATAAAAGATTCAATTGATCAGGAAGATATAACAATTTTAAATCTGCACGTAGCTTATAACATAGACCAAAAATATAGAAAACAAATATTGACGTAACTAAAGGAAAAATAGTTATGTCCAAAATCATAGAGAGAGATATTAACTTACCTCTCTCATTAGCTGTTATATATTTTTTTAAGATTTTATTTATTTATTCATGAAAGAGAGAGAGAGAGAGAGGCAGAGAGAGAAGCAGGTTCCCAAGGAGCAGGGAGCCTGACACGGGACTCGATCCCAGGACCCTGGGATCATGACCTGAGCCGAAGGCAGATGCTTAACCATCTGAGCCACCCAGGTGCCCTCATTAGCTGTTATATTAAGAAGACAAAAAAATTGGTAAGAATATGAAAAATTGAATAACATGATTAACAAACTTGCACTAATACACAGATTTAGAATACCTCATTTAAGAACTAAAGAATACACATTCTTTCAAATATGCCTTCACCCTTTACCATTACTGACCATAAAGTAAGCCTCAAAAAATTAATTTGAAGTATAGAAAGCATATAAAGTATATCTGACTACAGTAAAATTAAACTAGAAATCAATTACATAAAAATTAGAAAACCCCTATATGCATTTAGAAATTTTAAAAAAAGAAATTAAGTAATAAACTGCTATGATGAGAGTCAAAAGATAAATCACAAAAGAAATTTAAAAGTATTTTGAAATTATAATGAATACTATATATCAATTCCAGCCCTAGAGACACACAGAGATGCACTTACCTAAAGCTGCCAAACCTGTGCTTAAAGGAAATTTATAGCCTTAAAAGCATATATTGGGAAAGAAGAAAGGCACCTATCTTAAGAAGTTTGGAAAAGAAAAGAAAGGCAAATTAAACTCAAAGAAAGTGAAAAGAAGAAAATAAAAACATCAGAATAGAAGTTAATAAAATGGAAAGCAAATATCAGGAAGGCCAGAAGTAGGTTATTTAAAGACTAATAAAAGTAATAAATCCATAGTAATACTAATCAAGGAAAAAAGAGAAAAGTGAAAAGATCAGGAATGCAAAAGGAGACATCACTATATGTCCTCATATACTTAAAAGATAATAGTTTAGCATTACGGACAACTTTATGACAACTAATTAGAAAAGGAGACAAAATGACAGTTTTTTAAGACATTTACCAAATGGACATAAAGAGAGAGAAAATCTAGTCTTTTATCTATTAAATTAAATCTCAAATTAGAAAACTTCCCACACCTTCAGGGGTAAATGCTTCACAACATTTAATGAAAAAAATAGTACCAACTGTTCACAACTCCTCCAGGGAATGGAACAAAACACAACTCTTTCCAACTTTTAAAGACTGGGCAAGGTCATTCCCAAGAAGAAAATGATAGGGCCAAGCTTTCTCATAAACACATTTTTAAAAGCCAATCAAATCCAATGACATAATGAGGATAAAATGTCACATTATAGTCCAGTTTATTCTAAGAATGCAAGGTTGGCTCAACATTCACACATAGGAAAGTAATAGAGCAACGTTTCATTTCCTGACTTGTTACCGAACTTGGGTTATATAAGAAAACATCTTTGTTCTTTATAAGTAAACGCTGACATATTTAGGGGTAAAAGGACATGATATGTTCAATCTAGTCTAAAACATTTCAGAAAAAATAAGTAACATGAACACATATGTGTATGTAGAAAGAATGAAAAGGGAAATGAGGCAAAACATGAGCAACTAGTAAGTATGGGTGGACAGTTAAGAGAGTTTCTTGTACAAATCAATTTTTACAAAAGTTTTAAGTTACATCGAAATTAAGAGTTAACAAAAAAATCAGTGTAATTCACCTGTAAACAGAATAGAGGAGAAAAATCATATGATTATTTTAATAAATGCTGAAAATCATTTGATAAAATTTAACAACCATTCATGATAAAAACTGTTGACAACCTAGCAATAGAAGGACGTGACTTTAAACTGATAAAGGTTATCTACAAAAAAAAACCTGTAGGGGGTATCATACCTAAGGAAAAAAATGTTGAAATTTCTTCTCCAAGGTCAAAAATGAGGGAAAGATGCTGCTGTCAAGACTTATTTCGACAGAACTTCCAGCAAAAAAGGAGCCTGCCCTAGAGAAACAGGAGAAAAGCCTGCTCATACAGGCTGCTTTTGGGGAATAAGCAAAAGGAAAAGAATGGCGCTAACCTGAGTTGGTCTTTGTTTATTTGCATGAGCCATCCTGTCTCCACTCTCCCAGGATAAACCGGGTAAAGGAGCAGAGGGTGTTTTAGGGAAAAATCCTTCCTCATGGAAATCAAGACCAAAGAACAAGTTACCCATGTTCAAGACCCTTTGAAGAAAGTTCCAGAATAGTATCAAAAGGCATAAAAAAAAATCTTAGATAAATGGAGAATGAGACCACACTCACAGATGAGGAGACTCCATATCATAAATATTTCAGTTTCCCACAAATCCTCCCCAATTCTCTGTACCCAGTGGGTTTAAATAAAACGTGACACACTGATCCAAAAAATGCATATGGAAGAACAAAAAGCCAAGAATAGCTGAAGTCAATTTTGAAGACAAAGAACAAGGAAAGGCAACAGGCCTATCAAATATCAAAAATGTGTATTAACCTCCCGTACCTAAGAGCATGTGGCATCAGCACAGGAATAAACAAAACAGAGGCTGAGAAACAGACCCAGGCATGTCTGTAAACTTAACATGTGACACAGATGGCATTGTGAATCTGTGGGGACAAAATGAAGTGTGTAATAAATGGTACAGGGTAATGGGTTATCTCATGTGGAAAAACAGAATAAAAGTAGATCCTTAACTATGCATCAAAAACAAAAGTAATTACATTTGGATTAAAGCCCTACATGAAAAAATATATATCAAAACTTTACAACATTTAGAAGAAAATAGAAGGGGATATTTTTACCTTCTTGGAGTAGGGAAGGATTTTTAAACTAGACACCACAAGAACACATTGTGAAGACAAAGATTGATAAATTTGGCTAACCTGTTGTTAATATCAAATATTTTTTTAAGATTTTATTTATTTATTTGAGAGAGAGAGAGAGACAGAGAGCAGGGGGAGGAGCTGAGGGAGAAGCAGACTCCCCGTTCAGAGTGGAGCCCAACGACCCTGAGGTCATGACCTGAGCCAAAATCAAGAGTCAGATGCTCAACTGACTGAGCCACCCAGGCGCCCCTGTTGTTAATAACTTTTATTCAAAAAAGACCACTTAGGCAAAGTTAACAGACAAACTTCAGACTGAGAGAAGATATTTGTGATATGCATAAATGACAAAGGATGAAAATCCAGACTATATGAAGACCTGTTACCGATCAGTAAGAAAAACAAACAATCCAGTTAGAAAAAATGGGCAAAAGATGAGCATGTGCTTTTCACAATAGAGTACCCAGTGGCTAATAATCAGGCAACTGCAAATTAAATCGCCCCTGAAACACCATTTCCCACCAAACAGTGGGGCAAACAGAGGAGGGCTGGCTCTACTCAGTGCTGGTGAAGGCGGAGAAGAGAAACGGCCCCCTCCCTGGCTGCAGGTGGAGGGCACGTTGGTACAGGCCCCTTCAGAGAACACGACTGGTGTGTTAGAGACACACATCTCATCCAGGAATTCCAGCCCTAGAGACACACAGAGATGCGCTCTTCGTGACAGTGGGGAAAACAGAGACAGCTGAAGTCCATCAACAAGCTCACGGATAAATACACCGAGAAACAACAGAACACTACACGGGCATTCTAATGAGTAAACGAGGACCATGTACACTAAGAGAACCCTCAAAAACAGAATGTCAGATTTTAACAATGAAGAAAAACACACTGCCAGATGATGGGTCCAGTACGCACACATGTAGATGGAGCTTACAACATGGAAACAAACATTATACGTAACTATGGATAGAAATAACAGGGAGAGGTTTGCAGAAATGATAAACAAGCTCAGAAGTGTAGTTATCTCTGGGTCAGCAGAACCAGAATGTGAAAGAATTCACAGAGAGCTTTATCTGTTTCTTGTTTTTCTTAAAAAGAGTGACCTGAAACAAATATGGCAAACGTTAAGGTTTGGTAAGTCTCTGTGTAAGCCCATATAGGATTCTCTATGCCTTTCTGCCTATTGAAATATTTTGTAATAGAAAGGTCAATTATAATTCTTTTAAGTCAATGTTAAAATCAAAAGTGTTTTGATCAAATCTGTGTATTCTCACATGATATCTATTCATTGCTTTTCCAGAAAAAAAAATGTATCAGTACAAAATTTTAAAAAGAAACAACCTAGCTTGTACAAAGAACTCTCAAACTCAACAGTAAGGGGCAGCTGGGTGGCTCCATTGGTTAAGCATCTGACACTTGGTTTCTGCTCAGGTCATGAACTCAAGGTCATGAGATCGAGCCCCACGTCAGGCTCCGCACTCAGCAGAGAGTCTGTTTCAGATTCTCTCTCTCCCTCCTTCTCTCCCCACCACACTGCTTGTGCACACATTCTCTCTCTCTAAATGAATAAATAAAAAATCTTAAAAAACCCAACTCAACAGTAAAAGGACAGACAGTCCAATTAAATAATGGAAAAAGACAGGAACAGACATTTCACAGGTGAGAATACGCAGAGGGCATGTGAGCATGTGAAGGGATGTTTGGCACCATTGGGGAAACTCGCGTTGGAGCCACGTGGGATTGCACCTGTGAGGGTAGCTGACCTTACATGTGCCCACAAGGAGGGGGCGGCCCTGGGAAAAGGTCCTCAGATCGAGGAATCAGTGTTTCCAGCCAACAGCCCACGAGGACTGAGTCCTGCCAGCCACCCCTGCGAACAGCCAGCGAGGGAGCCTGGCAGCGGGCGGCGAGCCTGACACTGACCTCAGCCCAGGCCCGCTCAAGATCACAGTCTGCCGACACACAGGAGCCCAACTAAGTCGTGCCCAGATTCCTGGCCTGCAAATTGTGAAATAATAAATGTTTGTTGTTTGAAACCTTTAGAAAATGGAACAAAAGACTAGGCAACGTCTCTCCCAAAATATTGATCAATCACTTTGAGAGGCAAGAGACTGAACAGAGCAAACTTCCAGTGCTGGGATGCCATGAAGTTCTCAAGATAACGTAGTACGTCCTGGATTTTAAACAAAATGCTCGAGGAAATGGGTGATTTGCTGCATTTGATTTTCCAGTTAATTGGAAGAGCCTTTTTTTTTTTTAAATAGAATCTTGGAGTTTAAATGTACCCCACAGAGGAGGAAGCTAAAGCTGAGAATAATTAATTTACCTCCGAAAGTTCTGAAGTTTTTTACAGCAAACTAGCACAGCACCTTTTACACAGTAGAAGCTCAATAAATAATTGTTGAAGGTAGAAAGGAAGGGGTGGGGGTGTCACCGCTTCGCCTTGCGGGAACTCCCGAGGCCACGCCCTTGCCGCAGGGAAAGCTCCGATTTGGAAGCCCGGAGACTTAGTTGTGTGACACTGGGCAGCCCCCTGACCTCAAACCTCACACCTTACACCTCACTGGCTCAGGCGTAAAATAGAAAAGGAATACTCCGCACGTCAGAGAGCCACGCACGTCAGAGAGCCACAGTGAGACTCAAACAAGATTCCATATGGAACCCGCTCTCCGACTGTAGTGTGGCCAACACGTTTTGCTATTCCTATTTCTAAAACGTGTGTCCACTGCACCGACTTAGAAAGCAGACTATAAAATAAAACATCCCCCCACCGAGCGCACGGGAAAAGGTTGCTGTTGGGAAAACTGGTTGTTTGGGGAAGGAAAATCCCTGTGGATCCTCATGGCACACCATTCACTGACACAAAATTTTAGGTGAGCTTCAAAATCAAGTGTAAAGTATAGAACATGTGTCCATACTCTCATGCAATGAAAAAGAATAAGGTAGAGCCATGCGTACCAGCTTGGAAAGATCTCCCAGAGCTGGTGTTATAAGAACGCCAGGCTGCAGAATGGTATTGTGTACATATGTATGTGCTTGCACATACATATGCCACAAATTCAGAGAGCGCCTGAAGAATTCACACATCAATTGTTAACAGTAGTTGCCTCTGGGGAAGGTAATGGAATTGGGTGTGAATGTGGCATTTTAATTTTGCATGAAAATAATCTATATATACACACACACATATATACACACAGACATACATATGCGTGCTAGTTGGATTTTTTAAATGGGTACGTATCACTTTTCAATTTTAAAAAACGAAAGGTAATATTTCAAAAGTTACATGTAAAGAATAAAACCATTAAAAATTATGCATAAATACCTGGTCTCAGCATGAAAAAAAGGAAACGACTGTGAAAGCTTAAAAGCGATGTAGAAAAATCATGAAAGTATGTCTAGGATTAACTGCATTAAATGTTCTGTGTGTCCAAAAAGAGTAAAAGATAAATGAAAAACTCGATAATTTAGCACAAATATGCAAAGGAATTAATCCTTTCTGTTATAAAGTGTTCAAAACTGATTAAAGATTTGGGGCGCCTGGGTGGCACAGTTAAGCGTTCAACTCTTGGTTATGGCTCAGGTCGTGATCTCAGGGTCATGATCTCAGGGTGGTGAGATTGAGCCCCCTTTGGGGCTCAGCTCAGAGTCCACTTGAGATTCTCTCTCCCTCTACTCTTCCCACTCATGTTCGCTCGCTCTCTCTTTCAAATAAATAAATCTATAAAAAATAACTAATTAAAAATTTAAAAATAAGATCCCCACCCCCCGAAAAAAGCCCCGAGCCTCCAGATATTCAGCCCCCCACTTTTTGGCATGCAGTATACATTTGAAGTTGTCATTGCGCGTCCTTAGTTTACAGACAGGACACTGATACAGTCATGGTGAGTCACACGGTCAACGTACATAGGTCGCTCTGTGGGGAGCCCGAGCCTGGTTCCCAGGCCACAGCGCTCTGTCGCGGCTTGCTACAGGGAGGGGTGAGGTCAGCAATATGCCCCCCACCACCTACCCCATCACTTCCCTTGGTGAAATTCCGAAACAGTCCCTCTTGTCTTCCCTGGATCTCGCCAGACCCAACCTCCGTCCATCTCTGCTCTTGCGATTCCTCTTTGAGGGTAAGTTGAGGTCTACTCCAAAAAAGGAGAAGTGCAGGTAGGAAGCAGTGTGCAGACCGTGTGACCCACAGGGCGGCCTCTGGATCCGCGGGGAAGCCCAGTCCTCGCCCTGGATGCAGCCAGTCCCAGTTCTAGCTGCGAACGAGTTCTCCCCCGCCTCGGGCCTTCCCACGGAGAACACGGGGGCTGCTCTCTCTTCCTTTAACTGGTCGGGGCTCCGGGGATTGCCCGGCCGGGCCCAGGCAGAAACTGGAACTGAGAGCCCAGAACCCATTTCTGCAAAGTCACATGGCTGGGACCAGACACCGGCGCCGTGGCCGGAGACCCCTGTGTATCAGGGCAGGGCGACATTGACCACACATTTGGAGAAAGAATAGGTCCTTGAGGTTCCAGATGGTGCCTTTGTTTCCGTCAGTGACTTTCCTCTGCCCACTCAGATGCAACGTGGGAACTCCGTGAGGAACTAAGAGCCCCATTCCCAGACTCCCACCCCCCGCAGCCCAGCACCCCCAGGGCACTCCCGGCAGCCCCAGGCCTCTGCTGGGGGCGGGGAGGGCGCCACCACTGCCACCACTGTCCCTCCTGACGTCATTCGGAATGAAGGGGAAATTCTGCACCCCGTGGCTCCAATCTGGGACTCAAGCCCCAGCGGGACAGGAGCAGACAGTTATTTCTAAAGGGAACAGTGGATAAAAATTTACAATGAGAAGTTCACGTCATGTCATCGAATACTCAACATTCCAGAACTGTGTATTGAGCGCCGGCGCATGCGCAGGAGTTGAGCGCGGATGGATTATGAACGTGGCCTCCTTGCCCCGAGGCAGGTGATAATTCCTAGGAATTAAGCATTGAGTGTGGTGCAGGGGAGACTGCTGCTTCCGGATAAGACTTGAGCCCGTTACTTAATCTTCCTGAGTATGTATCTATAAAATTGGCATAATAATAAAAATCTCCCAGGATCTTATGAGGATTAACTGAGATAAGGTAGCCCAGCGTCCGGCAGGACATGGTCTCAGGACCGCATTAGACAAAGAAGGCGTCAGATTCCATCCTCACCCTGACGTTTCCTTGTCTCTAAGGTCTGCTAGCTTCTGCTACGTATCTCCCAGGCTCGCATGGTGCCACCCTTAAACACAAGAGCACCACACAAGTAAGTCGCCTTATTAGGACTGCCAAGCCCCTGACGGAAATAATTAGGACTCCTGTTTGTTAAGGGGGGTGGGGACAGCTGGATGTCAGGACACTCTGAAAAGCTGAGGGACATCCTCTGTTTACGTCTGGAATGTGCTGAAGACGAGAGTAAGTCAGAGACCAAGCCTTCCACTGCACAGGCCAGCAAACTCTGGCCCGAGGGCCAAGTGCAGTACCCCTCCCGCCTGTTTCTGGGAGGACAGTTTTGTGGGCAGCAACCATGCTCGTTCATCTGTGCGTTCTCTCCTCTGCTTGCCTGGGGCAGCCACAAAACGGGGCTGTGACAGGCTCTCGATGGCCCACAAAGCCTAAAATGCTTCGTTACCTGGACCTTTACAGAAAAAATATTTGCCAACCTCTCCTCCACAGAACACTTTCTATTTCTATCACAAACACCCACAAACCTGAGCCTAAGTGCCGGGAATGAGACTTTGTGGCTGAGACTCGTTTGAGGTTGACAAGCCCAGGGCCTGGGATGGAGACTCACAGGCATCTGAAGTTTGGAAATAAGAGGCCTCTCTTTGGGTTGTGTCTAGCTTATGACCGCACAGCCCTGAAGGAAACTGTAGACCAAAACAAGGCTTTCAAATAAATCTGGGGGGTTTAAAATGCAAAGAAGCAAAGTGGATGGAAGCAGCATGATCCTGCGGGTTCCAGTCCCTGATCGGGGCACCAGTTAGGTGTATGATTCAGGGCAATCACTTCCCGTTCCTGGAGTGGTTACTCTACTTATGAATAAGGTACCGTGGGCAGAACACCTGTTGAACTCCTCCTCTAGGGAACCCGCCCACGTGGACCCACATGGAAGTTTTAGGCCAGATCATGTCTAAGATGCCTGTTCACCTTTAAAGCTCAATTTAAAATGCTCAGTGGTCCTGGGACTTTGGAGACTGCGCTGCGGGGAGCAGGGAGTGAACATTCTCTGGCACCTGCCCTTCCACTGGATTTCGGTGACATTCACCATGGTGGTAACTCATCACGCTCTCTCCCTTCCAAATGGAGCTTGCGTGAGAGGAGGTCCAGTCGCTCAGGTGAGGGGCTCCCGCCTGCAGAGGGAGGAGGCGCCGGCCGGCTCCACACAGGCCCTTCAACTTGGTTATGTAAGAGGAACTTGGACGTGCAGACGGGCCTTCTGGATCGTGACTTTTACGCTGGTGTAAGCACGTGAAAGTTTATCTCTAGAGCGACTGGTCCATGTGGCAAAAGGAGCCTAAAGGTGCTGCCAGCAGCCTCGGGATAATTGGGACCAGGCAGCAAATAAATCCTGCAGAATCAAGACCACTTTCGTTTTCCCAGAGTGAGGACCGCCTTCCGAAAGCTCCAAATCCAGGCCTACGGATCCCGTCCGCCGAGAGCCCATCGTGCTGGGCTGCATGCACCTCACTCCTCTCCCAGAAGACCCACTTGGGGTGGTGACCCCAGCGGGCACCTCACGGACAGCGGGCACATCACACCCAGATGAGACCCGCGGCCGATGGCCCTGCATTCGGGTCAGTGGCCGCTGGGCGCAGCTCTCTCCCTGGCTCCTGAAGTTCAAATGCCAGCCTGCTTTCCATCTGGAAGCATCCCAGCCCAAACATGGAACAAAAGTCCCCTCTGACAAGCCCATTCCGGGTTCCAAAGTATGGTTTTTATGTTTGCTGGCAGATCGAACTGTCACCGGCAACAATAACAACACTGTTTCCCCTTGACTGAAGCTACTTCATTTCTTCGCGTTGGTTGCAGGGCTGGTGCTGGACAGATGAATAATGTAGGCTAGGCGGCTGGCCCCGGTCCTGACCTCGCGCCTCCAAAAGCAAACACAGCGGTGCAAATGCAGAGACTTGTTTGTTTGAACTCTCCCTGCCTGCTTTAAAAAAGAAAAAGAAAAAAGAAAAACAAACCTCCCACCACCCCCATTTCATCAGTGTAGACACTGAAGTTTTATTGTTTTGTTTTATTTTTCTTTTTTGTTTTCATTTCTCACTTTTTGAAACGAGGAGCTACAGCCCTCTACTGGTGTGGGGAATGGCGCCAACTCGTCGGTCGTCGGGGCGACCCTGCCATCTTGTGGCCGCCCGCGGGATGTGCACCTGCCGATGACCGACCTCTGAGCATCACCAACGCAGGTTGCCGGAAGGGTTCTTCCAAGGGTTGAGACGGGCTTACATTGGAAACGTCTCAGGGGAACGGATCCGAGTCTTTGGGGGGGGGTGTAGATGGATTTGGGGTCAGGATATCGGTTCTATGTCAGTGCCGGTTCAACTATCTGTGACATCACGCTTGAGCAAATGATCTCATTTTTATGAACCTGTTTCCTCATCTGTAAAACGAAGGTCACAATACATGTTTGATTCTTAGAGTTTTGTGAAGCTTCAAGGGGATAGCCCGTATACAGAGCGATTTGTAAACTTTATACATGGATATACATAAATATAGTAAACATCTCTAAAGAACTGGACTCTCTTCATTGAACTTGGTCAAACTTTGTTCAGAGACTCAAAACCAGTTTTGCCGTCGAACCCTCCTCTAGTATAAAGCCCAAGCCTTAGGATAAGGAAAGAAAAAGACTTCGCGCTGGCTTGTGCTCTCCTAAATGCAGACTGTCTAATGCTCTTTTTCACTTTTCCAGGTTTTTTAAAAATTTATTTGAGGGAGAGCAAGAGCGAGAGAGCAAGAGTGAGAGTATGAGCAGGGGGAGTGGGCGAGGGAGAAGCAGACTCCCCGCCAAGCAGGGAGCCCGATGTGGGACTCGATCACAGGACCCAGGGATCATGACCCGAGCCGAAGGCAGCCGCTTAGCTGACTAGGCCACCCAGGTGCCCCTCACTTTTCCAGTTTACTTAAACCAGGTTCTTGGGCCTTTCTGCATAGGGCCAGCAAACGAATAATGAGGAATGCAGATGAACCTGTTGAGGTTAAACTTGGCTTACATGGAATCACAAAGTGCCCATTAGCGTTGAGGCTTGGGTATTTGGCTCCCTCGTCTCCTGTTAAAAGCCAGAGCCAGACAGCAGTGAGAGTCGCATCTGATGTCCGTGCCGCACGATGCAGATGCAAGATGACTCATCAAACCCAGGACGGGTTTGGCCACTACTTCTGTGCAGTTGTTTGGAGGAAGCCAAGAATTTCTGGTGCCTAGCTCTGGACTTGGTGAACAAACCCAAATATTGCAGTCCTTGCCTTGTGCTAAATTTCAGTTCTGCTTGGGCGGGCAGGCCCGCCCAGTGTTTGGTCTGCATAAGATAAAGTCTTCGAGGCAGCGGTCTGAGCTCGGAGGTCTCCTCCTCACAGCTGGCCCTTGCTGGTCCTCCAGTTACACAGGCAGGCTTAGGGTACTTTTGGCAGCAGGATAGATAGTTTTGCAAAGAGAAAATAGCACACTAGCCAAGGGACAGCAAATCCTTGGGCGAGCAGTGAAGAACCATGACTCAGATTTCCAGGCCGTCTACCCGCCCCCCCCAACCCCTGGGTTAGGCCCGTTATCTCCACGCTCACCTGTTTCCAAGTTGGGTTGGCCTAGGGCTGTCCTCAGGAAGCCACCTTTAGAATCGGGCATGTCCCCGGCGAGCCTGTGTTGTAACTGGAGAGGGAAACAGGCTTTGTCTCTGGAAGGGTCCTGTGGCAGATCAGGGGCCCTGCCAAATGAGCGTGTCCCTCCCAACCCTTAGGGATGATATCCCAGAACTCCCAAACCAGAGAAGCTGCTTCTTCCTGCCCACTAACTCTTGCTGGGCTACCCCAGAATCTTCTAGTGGGACCAGCCCCCTCCTCAGGCCACCTCTGAAAATAAGTGTTCTCCCTCCTTTTGTCTCAGGGAGAGGGAAAGCAGGCAGGGCCATCCCTCAGGAAGGTACAAGAGGGGGAGGCTTTTCTTCAGAGATTTCCCATCGCTGATAAACTATTCACATTAGCCAAATGGGCGGAGGGAGTCGAGATGGGGCGGCCAGACTTTCGTAGCTGCAGTGCAATGTGCCCACTCGGGCGAAGGCGACTATGGGCACAGTAAGCCCGCGGACGCAAGTGTTAGCAGCCTGTGATGCGTTGTGAAGGGGAATTCGGGCATCAGGAGGCATCGGGGGTCACGTGCTAGCCAGGTGGCCCAGAGATTGCAGAAAGCCAGAGGGTGGAGGACGTCCCAGATCGTACTGCTGGACCCGAGCCTTTCACGTCCACACGCTCAACGGTGATTGGCAAACGGACACAAGGGGAGACCAGGCCGTGCCAGCTTTAAATATAAACCAATGAGTTAATGTATTGAGATGAATACACTTATTTTTAGGATAACTTTTTAGAGGTATTTAGGATACACTTATTAATATAACCCAGTCGTTAAAATACGTCTCCTGTGTAGCAGATCTCGCAAAAGTTTAAGAAGGAGCAGAGAAAATGTTTTGAAACTCGCCCGTGTGGTATGTGCCACACAGCACATGTGATGGTTTTGACTGGCCTTTGACCCCGGCTGTGGGGAGGAGTCTCTGCGCCCTTGGAGTAGGAATGTCGCCTTATTCATGGTGGACCCCACAGACCACACCTGAATTTATGCTAACAAGGGGGCTCATGGTGGGTTCCTAAACAGTTTCGGGGATGTGGGCTCGCCATTCTGGAAAGACCAGCCATGTGATTAGAGACTGGGGGATCTGAGTGACGTCAGCCCAACCTCTGGGGAACGGAGATTCAAATCACAGTGGCCAGTGACTCAATTAGTCATGCCTACATAAGTGAACCCCAGTAAAAACTCTGGACACCAGAACTTGAGTGAGTTTCCCTGGTTGATAATCGTACACCGACATGCTGACACCGTAGCACCTCTTGAGGACAGCAGAGTGACACGTTTAGGACTCACCCTGGTTTCCACTCTGGTTCCCACCCTGGCATCCATTTCGTCATCTGGCTGGTCCTGATATGTATCCTTTACAAGAAAACTATAGCGTACATATAGCACTTCCCTGAGTTCTGGGAGTCACTCCAGCAAATTATGGAACCTGAGTGAGTAATGGGAACCAAATTTTTAGCCAGTTGGTGAGAAGTGCAGGGAATCCCCAAGCCTGCGGCTGGTATCTGGAGCGAGGGAAGTATGCCTTGTGGACTAGTATGCCTTAATCTGAAATCTGATCCAACTCGGGGTAGTTGGTGTCAGAATTGTGTTGCGAATCAGTGCTACAAAACCGATCATAAAGAATCCCTGGGGAAATTCACAAAGCGATGGGCTCATATGGGCATTATGTTTGTACACATATTTGCCTCCCATACATAGAAGAGGCATCCAGTAATGTGTGTTGGTTGAATGAATGAGTTATTATGTAACAGCACGTTCTCTGCCCACTGTCTCAGCCTGGGGTGTGGGTCGTGCGTGCCTCACGTGACCCACCCAAATCAGCCCCATCCACACCTACACCCTGCTAAGTGTCCTTTGTGTGCTGGAACTTACGAGTGTCCTGGGGAAGATCTGTCTGTCTGTCTGTCTCCCTTCACCTTGATACTCAGATCCCTCCTAAATGAATGCTCATTTGCTTGCTTTCACCCACGATATGGGCCAGAAGAAGAATCTAGCAGTACTTTAAACCACAGTCCAAAACCCATAGCAACACAAAACTAGAAAACTGGAAAACTAGTTCTCTTCCCTGGAAAGGAAAGGGAGCTACTGGGAAGAGGAATCTGACGGGCATGTTTGAAGAGGCTTCATTTGAACTGGAAGGTTTTCTTAATTGAGCCATAATGGACATGTAACATTATATTAGTTTTAGGTATATAGCATAGTGATGTACTATATGTATATATTATGAAACAATTGCCAGAATAAGTTTAGTCAACACTCGTCACCGCACATAGTTACAAATTTTTTCTTGTGGTGAGAACTTTTATGATCTACTCTCTTAGTAACTTTCAAATATACCATGCGGTTATTAACTCTGGTTGCGGTACTGTACGTTACAGCTGCAGACCTTGCTCATGCAGGAAGTTTGTACCTTTTGATCCTCTTTGGGGTTTGCCCACCCCACCCCCAACCTCTGGCAACCTCCAATCTATTCTCTGTATCCATGAGTTTGGCTCTGTTTAGATTCCACACGTAAGAGATCGTACAGTATTTGTCTTTTTCTGTCTGCTTTATTTTACTCAGCATAATGCCTTCAAGGTCCATCTGTGTTGTCAAAAATAGCAGGATTTTGGGCGCCTGGGTTGCTCAGATGGTTAAGCGTCTGCCTTCGGCTCAGGTCATGATCCCAGGGTCCTGGGATCGAGTCCCGCATCGGGCTCCCTGCTCCTTGGGAGCCTGCTTCTCCCTCTGCCTCTCTCTCTCTGTCTCTCTTGAATAAATAAATAAAATCTTAAAAAAAAAATAGCAGGATTTCCTTCTTTTTTTGTGGCTGGATAGTATTCCATTGTGTGTGTGTGTGTGTGTGTGTGTGTACATATATATACACATTTTCTTTATCCATTCAACCACTACTGGACAAGGAGGTTGTTTCTATGTCTTGGCTCTTGTGAATAAAGCTGCAATGATCATGGGGGTGCAGATATCTTTTTGAGATAGTGATTTCATTTCCTTCGGATAAACACCGAGCAGTGGGATTACTGGATCATATGGCAATTCTATTTTTAGAATATTTTTCTGTTTTCCCTAGTGGCTGCACCAATTAACATTCCCACCAGCAGTGCATGTGGGTTCCTTTTTCTCCACATCCTCACCAACACTTGTTATTTCTTGTCTTTTTGATACTCGCCATTCTGACAGGTATGAGGTGGTATCTCATTGTGGTTTTGACTTGCATTTCCCTGATGGCCAACGATGTTGAGCACCTGTTCATGTGAACTGGAAGTTTAGCCTGTACGGCCAGGAGACTTGTTTATGGTAACTGCCCAGAACCCCTGCCTCCCCTCCCCTCCCACTCACAAATCCTAAACATTATAGAAAAGACAGTCTTAAAATCGTGAGAGGGCAGGAAACCAAGAAGGTTTAAGGGGTGCTCTTAATGATCCAGACATGTTGTCCAATCCTCAATACCCAGGAGGCAGGCAGGGATGAGGCCAGAGGAGGAAGCCATAGCACCAGGCACCATCAAGAGAGGACTGTTACTAAAAATGGTGCCCCATGCCAGGGGACAGAGATGCTCGAGTGGAGAGGAGGCTGGGGAGCCGTTGCTGTGACTGGTTTGGGAGACCCTCCATGGGCTGATGAGGGGGGACATTTAGGCTTGAGAAGCAGATTCCCTGGAAGAGGGGGGAGACCTTCAAGCTGACATGCCCCCTCTTCCCGCATTTCCCTCACTGCAACCCACGGGAGGGGGGCTATAGAACTCACAGGAAGGCCAAGAGGAAATTCTGAGTATAACTGTGAGCTCACCACCAGGAAACACCAGTGGCTTGAGGAAAAACCAACCCCATGAGAAAGAGACACCAAACTCAACGGACTGAACACACTCATGGACTCGAGGGCAACAGAGGAATGGGGGCAGCCTGCAGAGGAGTCTCAGGGCCTGGGTGACTGATGGCACAGTCACTGGAGGCAGGAAAAGCCTTGGGTCCCGCCAGCGAGGCCTGGCTACACTCTGACCCATGTTTGCACACAACCTGTCCTGCTCTCCACAGATGGGTTCCTTTTCCACTCTCTCCGTTGGCCTCAGAATGCTCCCATCTTCAGGGCCTGTGGGCTCCATGCTTTCTTCCGGGATGGGGTACCCATCCTGTGTCTTTCTCCCTTGGGATTCAGGCTGTGACTTACTGGGCCCCAACCTTCCCATGATTTTTTTTCTTCAGAAACTTTTGCTGCTCTCGTGGGGCCTCTCATGTCTGGAACACATTCAAGCATGATATATACTTTCTGAACTGATGGACCGAACGGAAGGCACAGAGACGTGCCCCTGGGCTCTGCCCCTGCTCACAGGACCTCCGGAAGTTTCCTGCTATCAGCCTTCACTGTTTGGGAGCGGAGTGACTGAATTCATGCTTTCCTAGATAGTCGTTTCTAATTGTTAAGCTTAGTATGATGAAATTTATATCCCTTCCGTATTTCATATCCAGCTTAATACGGAATTAACAAGATTTCTAGAAGCATCTAAAAGTGGTTCTAGGGCTGGATTAACGATGGTTCTTCTCGAGGCAGGACTTGACACGCCCCAGGAATATGATTCATTGTTAAGTCACCTCAGCGAGGCAGGGTACAAGGGCTGGAGGGTGGCAGGGTGGGTAAGGCAAAGACCAGAATCTCTTCTGACTTTTAGTTTTCTAGATCATTCTAATGAAGGATTCTCAGGTTGTCAGACAAATGTAACTCCCAGGCCTAGGCCCTAGGGCTAAGTCAGCTATTCACATTAAAATGGCTACTCTGGAGTCTGACAGTGTAAACAAATAATTGTGCTGCCATGTGTATTCTTATCCACATCTAATTCTTGGCTTTAAACACCTTTCAGTGCCTAGTGTTCATATTGTTCAACCCAATAATTCCCCCTACACTACCATCTCTGCTAAGTGTGAGAATTAACTGCTGGCACCAGAATTCCTCCTAGGACAGGAACTGTCTTTGCGGAGAAAAAAATGCCTTGATTAGTGCTTGGGTAGAAGATGAGCCTCACTCTTAAGGGTCCCGGGTATCAGGTGGCCTCATCGCTGCCAAGGACCAGGCTGCAGTGCTGCATAACCAAGGGGGGAGGGCTGGACAGGAATGAGCAGAAAGGGGAGGGAGGGACGGAGAGGGCCACCAAGTGGCACCATCCCAGGACCCTCAAAATCTTAAGCAACATCTTCTAGACACATTGCTGCTCTGTCTGAGTCATTTTCTCTTGTGAAAGCCAAAGAAGTAGCAGAATTGTTTGTGAAAGTAAACATGATCCTGGGCTGAGACAGCCCAGGGGAAGGCCAGACCCAGGGCAAAGGATCCATGTCCCCATCGGTTAGCAACATGTAGGACACCTTTGGCTTCCATCCATTTCAGGGTTGGGGGTTTTGAGGTGTTTCACCTGGACAATCACAGTTGATATCTGGATTAACCAGAGATGTAGACAGGAATTTGCGTACAAAGATATTAATCACAGAATTACATATAATGTTGGAAACTGAGAAACCTAAATGCAAAACAATAGGGATCTGGTTAAATAAACCAAGAGAGAGCTATTTAGTAATATGCGAAAGTTTTGGCTATACTGTCAAGAAAAGAAAAGAATTAGGAATGTTACTGGTATTACTAATACCTGGAATTTGTTCACTTTTTAAAAAAAAAAATAAGTGACCTTTTCTTGAAGAAAAGAGAAAGACTAAAATTTTAACAAAACATTCCAGAGTTTGTGGGATTATAAGTGACTTGTCTTTTCTTTGGTTTATTTCTGCTTGATTTTCAAATTCTCCATAATGAGCAAAGCAAGGTTACAATCAGGAGAAATCAACATCACTTTTGAAGCATGGGAGTGAAGTTTGTTTGTGTTGTTTGGCTTAATTGGCAGACACAGGAGAGATGAGCAAGAAGGACAGTGCCTGTAAGTAATGCCCTCATTTTTTTATGCTGGTTTACGTAGAGACAACATTTGTTTAGCAGGGATGAGAAGGGACCTCCAGTCTTGTCAGGAAAAGAAAAAAGGAAAGAAAAAAAATAAACAGAGGAGGGAGATAGGAAATAGAGAAGTACATTTAGACTCTCTTCTGAAATGGGCTCTGAATTGGCAGGTAATTTCTGTTTCACTTTTGCATGTTCTTACTTCCCTTTTACCAAGTTAAAAAAAGGTGATAGTTGGATTATGGATGTGTTGGCAGTCATGTAGAGAGAACTTGAGTGTGTGCACGCATGTGTGTGTGTCTGTCTGTGTGTGTGTGTGTGTGTGTGTGTAGAGGGAGGCAATGCCTCCTTCCTGTGTCCTCCATAAATTATCTGGTATAAGCAAGGACAGAGCTTCCATAAAACTTTGACTCCTGCCCCCCTCTCCCACCAACCACCACAAAATTGAGGAAATCTCAATCATTTTCAAGCTATAATCATTCTCAAATCTGCTGCCAGATTGAGCTGCAAGAGGTCAGGCTTGACATATTACGACCTCAAAAATATTTGAGGAAGAAATTATATCAGACATTCTGGGTCAGCCAGATAATGCATGAGCCTCGTGCCCTGTCCCCGTCCCTGGTGTCAAAGAGACAGCTCCTCATCTTGACATTGGCCACCAAAGAACAGCATCACATTGGTAAAAGATCTCACAACTAATTTTGAAGACAACTAATTTTGAAATAACAGCATCACATTGGTAAAAGATCTCACAACTAATTTTGAAGACCAAGGCATGACTTAGAATTGAGTAAGGGCTATGTCACCTGTGCCTAAACAACCCTGGCCAAGCCACCTCACCTCTCGGGGCCTCAGCCACCTCCCCTGTAGCATAAGCACTTAACTTGGGGCATTTTCAAGGTGACCTTAAGTGATAAGGAAAATTTGTGTCCTAAAATGGCCAACCGAGCCACCAAGAAAGTCCCAGTCCTTGCCCCAGGGCTCTTCCGGGTTCTTCTCCCTGCTCTGCTTCCAGCGCCCACCAATCCAGGCTCTTCTCCCTGCCCCGCTTCACGCACGTGCCAAAAGTGCCAAGTGTGTGGAAGTAGAAGTGCATATATTGCCCCCTTTGCTTGTGCTCGGGGCTCAGACCTTTGGACATCACTCTCCTCTGAGCCCGCCAGCGTTAAATAAACCTCCTATCCTCCAAGATCTCCGGGTGCCGCTTGGTTCTTCCATCAGTCAATCCAGTCCTGGTTCTGTAACACAGCACTGGAAGTCTAGCATTCTCTAATTGTAGAATTTATGTACAAGAGTGTGTGTGTATGTGTGTGTGATGCTTATTTGCCCAAATGGAAGACAAGTGAGGGCATAGGTGACAATTTCAATGATATTTAACGCTAACGGGGAAAAGGAAGGAAATAAGCACCTGCTGAGCAACCCCTGAGAGTCTAGACATCTTAGAGTAGCTTCGCAGTTTTGGAAACTGAAGCTCAGATGGAAAGTGGCTTGCTCAAGATCATCCAGCCATTAAGAGCCACAGCTAAGAAACAGCATCCAGACTGTCTAACTCCAAAGCTGCGGACTGGCCAGTCAGTATGGCTTGGGGAAACTTCCCCTTCATGGGGCTCCTTTGGTCTTGAGGTGGGGTTAGGAACCACCTGGACCTCGTCACTCTCCTTACTTCGGGCACTGAGGCAACACTGCTAAGCTCTCACCCCTTCTGCCACTAGTCTGGTCACCACTGCTCCAGACAATCCCCGTCGGCACTATGGCAGCTGCCAATGGGGCCCTGAGGCTGGACGAAGAGTAATGACAGTCCAAGGCTCCCTGGAAGGTCACCTTGCTCTCGAGATGTGCATCCCGGGGTCTGGGCTGAAGGGTCGTTAACTGAAAGGTAACACCTCCAGGCTGTATTAATCACTGTGCCTGACTGTTCCAAGACCACACACACCTTCGCACTCAGGGTGAGTTCTCTGCTTCCCCAGGGGAGGTGCACCTCCCACCTCCCACCCCCAAGGGGTCACAAAGTCATTGTGTCACAAGTCACAAGTCACACAAAGACATTGTGACTAAACCAAACTTTTCATTACTGCACCGATTGCCATTTCTGGAAATCTGCTGGTATTGGAGCAGAGGTTGGGCAAGGACCCCAAAGGTTCCATTGCCTTGTTCCAGCCACCATGCCACATTGCCTCTTTCAGCAACTTCTATTCAAGAGAAAGTAAATTCCAAAAGTTCGACATATGCTGTACCATTTAGGGAGGCTGAGTTAGATTGAAATGAGTAAAGGACCAGGAAATTACTAGTTGTTCTGTCGCTGTTTAACTGTGAGACTTTGGGCAAGCCACCAACACTCTTTGAGCCCGAGTTCCCACCTCTATAAAATAAAGGAATTAGGGAAGGCGATCCCTCACGCCTTCTCCAGCTCATGAGTCCACCATCTGGCCCAGCCCAGCCGCTTCTGCGGGGCACAGGTGGCGTCATTCTAGAAACTGGATTTGGTGGAGTCACTTGGCGTTCACCTTTCAAGACTTCTCCTAGTTTACTTCCTCCTGGCATTGTGGAGTGCTAGCCTCCTTCTGTCGATGCGTGGGGTTCGATGAGTGTGGCAGAGACTGAGAGCAGAGCCCGATGCCAGCCACCGCCTCCAAGAGGCACCATGTCGCCCAACGCCGGGCCGCCTGCCGACCTGTCCCCACAGCTGCCGCCATCTTGCAGGCCCTGCCCGGCAGCCTCCCCGACTGCTCGCAGGTGTGGCCTCCTCGGCTCTCCCCCCCCCCCCCGCTCTCCCCGCCACCACCTGAGGCGTCAGCTGGCCTCGGCGCCTTTGCCATTGGGAATACTGGCACCAGCCCTTCAGGGTACATGGGGCTCTTGTGCCCTGGGGCCTTCAGAGGAGCCTCGCACAGACGAGTCCCCACAGGGCCTATAATCTCACCCCATTTCACAGATGGGCGACTGTGGCCACGGGACCTCCTTGTCTTCCAAGAAGGAACAAAGGCGAGCCGTCAGCCAGGGCAGGAATAAAAGCGCCGGCACTCTCCCAGAGCCATGCAAGCTTTCGTAATCGGTCATGCGTCTTTTTACCTTTTGAAACTTTGTCGGATTTATATATAGCCTCCATCTTGTCCCTCTGAACTCGGCAGGGCTCGCCATCAGTCACTGGGCTGAACACCTGGAACTCTGTGGGGACGATCATTAGAAGGATGCGAGGCCAGGTGTGGTTTTGGACCGAGGACCTATTGGAATAGGGAAGATTTCTCACTTTCCAAGTTTACTCTGCTCAAGTTAGAACAATTAACCTCCTTTCCCCTTCAAACAACTGTTCTCCACAGCTTTCTACCGGCTATAGCCAAACCAGAGACACAATGTCAAAAGTGGACTCTCTCTACCCTTGAAGCCTTACTCCGGGCTTCCTCCTGCCCTCGTTGCCCCCTCCCCCACCCGTGTCACCACCGCCCTCTGGGTGCTAGACCTCCCAAGAGCAGGGGTTTTCTCCAATGCAGGGGTCATGATGAGATTGAAGCTAAGATTGAAGTTAGGCCCCCACGTTGGGTCCCAGACTCACCTCTCAAGGGTTTGCCAGGTGAGCCAGCAGGGAGGGAAGTACAGATGGCAAGGTTATTCCCAACCACTTGGGGTCTTAGCTCTCTTAACTGATGTAGCTGTCAGCACATTCCCCTTCTTGGGCTGCAACCACCCCCTGGACACGCACACACACACACACACACACACACACAGACACGAGCACACACACTCAAAAACTCTTGATGATATTAATATTTTCAGGAACTCACCTGTCTCCTTCTTATATAATACAGTAGCCAGCATGAATTGAATGCTTATCCCATTTTGGGCACTGTGCTAGGTGATTTTCAGGCACTGATGACCCCCCTGTCCAATCCTCGAAACAATCCTATCACAATGTAGGTTGGATGGATCTAAGGCTCAAGAACTGGAGTGAATAACCCAGGTCCCCCAGCCAGTATGTATGTGGCAAAGCCAGGACTTGAAACCCAGTTTTATCTGACAGATGAGTTTACTGGCCATCATCTCATGGGGTGCATAGGTGGCTTAGTTGGTTAGGTGTCCAACTCTTGATTTTATTTCAGGTCATAATCTCAGGGTCATGAGGTCGAGCCCCCCATCGGGCTCTGAGCTCAGCACAGAGTCTTGCTTAAGACTCTCTCTCTCTCTCTCTCCTTCTGCCCCTCCCCACCACTCACACTGTCTCTCTCTTAAAAAAAAAATAATAAAAAATAAAAAAATAATTAATTTAAAGTTTTTTTAAATAAAAAAAAATACTGGCCATTATCTGAGATCCTCTCCATGATGCAGGGGTCAGCTGCAGCTGTGAGGCATTGCTGGTCTGTATGAGGCAGCTCCAGGCAACCCTTGGCACCTTCATGCCCGAGAAGGAAGGTCACACTTGCTCATCTCACACAGGTTGACCTTTTCTGAGGTGACAGGGAGGGGTGGTGATGGCCTGCCACCCCCTGAAAACATCGCCCAGTGCAGGGTTTTCAGATGATGGGAAATAGTTCAGCATGGAAATTGAATTGATCGTCTTGCAGAAATGACCCAATGCAGTGGTTTTCAGACATAGTTACACACTAGACAACTGGAGAGACTATCTAAACCCTGAAGACTGCACTACACCCCACACCAATGAAATCAACACACAATTGGAAACCACCCATCAGATTTTTTCAAAAATATTTTTAAATTTTCCAGCAATCACAAATTTACAGAAAGGTTACACACTGCTGTGGACGGACTGTTTGTGTCCTCCAAAATCTTATGTTAAAACTCTAGTGGAAGGGGTCAGGAGGTGGGCCCCCTGGGGTAATTAGGTCATGAGGGTGGAGCCCTGGTAAATGGTAGCAGCGCCCTCGTGAGAAGAGACACATAATTCTCTGCTTCCCTCTGCTCTCCATCCTGCGAGGATTTGATCATCTGCAATCAGGAAAAGCACCTTCACCGAGAGCCCCGGTGCGCTGGCATCCTGATCTTGGACTTCCAGCCTCTAGAAATGTGAGAGAAACATTTCTGTTGCTTGAGCTGCCCCATCTGTAGTATCTTGTTACAGCAGCCCAAACTGATTAAGTACAAGTACAATACAAAAAACTTTTTCCTGAACCAACTGAGAGTAATTTGCCAACTTAATGCGCCATCTTCCCCAAACATATTTGAGTTTATTTCCTATAAATAAGGACGTTCTCCTATGTAGCCACAATAAGAACCCCCAAATCAGGAAATTAACATTGTTACATCTCTACCAGCTAATCCTCAGACTCTCATTGAGTTTCACCAATATGGCTGAATAATTTAAAATGTTATTATTATTGTCCTGACAACATTTTTAACCGAAGGAAGGTGCACTTCAGAAATCACAAGGTGTGGTTATTGGTCAAGGGTCTTCAGTCCCCTTCAGTCTGGAAAGTTCCTCAGTCTTTCCTTGACTTTCAGGACCTCAATACATTTCAGGAATATTTGGGAGAACATCCCTCCACTTGGGTTCATCCAACATCTCCTTATGAGTAGGTTCAGTTTATTCACACTTGGCAAGAATATGACAGAGAGGATGCTCTGGTCTCCTTGCATCCTGTTGGGTGGCTCACAATTTTGGTTTATCCCATTACTGATGGCATCCACTTTGATCTCTTGATGTAAGATGGTGTCTGCCAACCTTCCCCACCATAGAGTCGCTCCTTTTCCCTTCATAAAGTCATTCAGATTTTGTGATGAGAGGCAAGTGGTAAGGTGCATTCTGGGAGATTCCCCAGCCTTTGGTGGTTTTTTACATCTTCCTAGGTGAGCCCAGACTGCAACCAACTTTGAGAATCGGTGGCCTAATTCCTCCCTGTGAAATAAGCATCAGCAAAGACATAGGGGCCTTTGTGACATGAGTTAATAATAATAAAAGCTTACATGGATTAGTGTTTATCGAGCCCCTATGTGCATCCACTGTGCTTGTTACTTTGTGTGTATTGTCGCCATCATCTAGCAGCTCACAATTATTATTCATGCATTCGGCAGATTCTTATTGAACACCAACAATGGGCCAAGTGCTTCTAGGTGCTGAGGTTAGTGTTACAGCTGGGCATGACGAGACCCAAATCCCCTTTCTCATGGAGCCTACACTCTAGCAGAACGCCATGTATCGAACACCATGTTAATTACTTTATGTTCACAGTAACGATGACAATAATAATCATGACTTGCCTTTATTGAGCACTAACTATGGGCCAGACCCTTAGATCGCCACCACAACAACGCTGGGAGGTAGGTACTTTTATTACGTACTTGGGCACTCATGTCAGGGAAAGAAAGGCTCTAAGGCACATAGAAATGCAGCCAGCATGGCATTTGATACATTAATTATGTCCTTTTCGGTGCTAGCAAAGATGATTGTGGACACTAGCAGTTTTGGAGACTCACACTGAACTAACAAATACCACATGACATGCATCAAGGTGGCAAAAATTAGAAAGTTGGACAATATCAAGTGCTAGCAAGGATCTGGGGCAATGTGACCTTTGCACAATGTTGGTTCAAATGCTAGCTAGTGCAGTCATTTTGAAGAGCATATTCTATGTGTATTCCCAAGAACCCAGGAAAACCATCCTTGGGTAGATACACTGGAGAAATCATCACACAAGTTCACAAAGAGACATATACAAAGAAGTTCATGCAGAGTTGTAGGTACCACAGAGTTGGATGCAAGCAAGGGCCCTTACTAGGGGAAACAGACAAGCAAAATATGTTATTGTATTTGCAGTAGACAGAAGAAATCACCTGGATTCCATAAAACAGGTGCAAATCTCAAAATCATAACGTCAATCCAAAAATGTAAGAAACAGAATATTTATAGCATAATAACATTTATAAGAGTTTTAAAACAACCTGCAGACCAACATCATGTATTGTCCAAGATGTATACATATATATGTGTGGTGGAAGGTGGATTGGAAGGTGATGCATTAAATATATGTCTGGGTATGCAGTGGGGATGGGGGGAGTTGGTAATGGGCCTGTAGCTGGAGGACCAAGGGATACAATAATAACTGATTAAAAAAAAAGAGAGAGAGAGGGTGCCAGGGTGGCTCAGTCAGTTAAGTGTCCCACTCTTGATTTTGGCTCAGGTCATGATCTCAGTGTCATGAGATAGAGCCCTGCATTGGCTCCACGCTGGGCATGGAGCCTGTTAGGATTCTCTCTCTCCCTCTCCCTCTAGCCCTCCCCTGCTCTCTCTCTCTTAAAAAAAAAAAAAATAGAAGAGTCTTGTAAGGACAATTCCTTACATGCTATGGATTAGTGAATATGACCAGCTTGATTCTGCCTGGGGGCAAAATAAAAAGGTGCAGTAATGAAGGTATTTCAAAAAAAGATATACGAGGGGCACCTGGGTGTTTCAGTCCATTAAGTGTCCAACTCTTGATCTCAACTCAGGTCTTGATCTCAGGGTTGTGAGTTCAAGCCCCACACTGGGCTCCATGCTTGGCATGGAGCCTATATATATATGAATAATCCAGAAAGTTTCTTTACACTCAACCCTCTTCAAACCTGTCCTCATGGAAAGAGCATGGTCTCTGGATCACAATGACATCCTTTTGCATCAAACTGACCTAATAAAAAGGCACACACTGATGTTCACCCTGACCCCTACCAGAACAACCCAGTGTCCCCTGGACTTTTCTGACACCTGTTCTCCATAATACCCTTGTCCAGTAACAGAGGCTTCCAGGAAGAAGAGAGTTGCGCCCATCAGGAAACCCATGTGTGGGTCCTGGTTCTGCAACTTACCAGCTGGGTGACTCTGACCAAGATGTTCAGCTCCTTCAAACATTTCCTCTTCTTTCAAAGTGGGGACCACGCTAGCTAACCAGAAGAGCTGTTTGGAGAAATAAATAAGATTTTTTTTTATTATGTCATGTTAATCACCATACATTATATCATTAGTTTTTGATGTAGTGTTCCATGATTCATTGTTTGCGTGTAATACCCAGTGCTCCATTCGTACTTGCCCTCTTGAATACCCATCACCAGGCTAACTCATCCCCCCACCCCCTCCCCTCTAGAACCCTTACTTTGTTTCTCAGAGTCCATAGTCTCTCATGGTTTTTCTCCCCCTCCGAATCCCCCCCCTTCATGTTTCCCTTCCTGCTATATTCTTTTTTTTTTTAACATATAATGTATTATTTGTTTCAGAGGTACAGGTCTATGATTCAACAGTCTTACACAATTCACAGTGCTCACCATAGCACATACCCTCCCCAATGTCTATCACCCAGCTACCCCATCCCTCCCATCCCCCACCACTCCAGCAACCCTCAGTTTGTTTCCTGAGATTAAGAATTCCTCATATCAGTGAGGTCATATGATACACGTCTTTCTCTGATTGACTTATTTCACTCAGCATAATACCCTCCAGTTCCACCCATGTCATTGCAAATGGCACGATTTCATTCCTTTTGATGGCTGCATAATATTCCATTGCATATATATGCCACTTCTTCTTTATCCATTCATCTGTTGATGGACATCTTGGCTCTTTCCACAGTTCGGCTATTGTGGACATCGCTGCTATAAACATCAGGGTGCACATACCCCTTCGGATCCCTATATTTGTATCTTTGTGGTAAATACCCAGTAGTGCAATTGCTGGGTCATAGGGTAGCTCTATTTACAACTTTTTGAGGAACCTCCATACTGCTTTCCAGAGTGGCTGCACCAGCTTGCATTCCCACCAACAGTGTAGGAGGGTTCCCCTTTCTCCGCATCCCCGCCAACATCTGTCGTTTCCTGACTTGTTAATTTTAGCCATTCTGACTGATGTGAGGTGGTATCTCACTGAGGTTTTGATTTGGATTTCCCTGATGCTGAGCAATGTTGAGCCCTTTTTCATGTGTCTGTTGGCCATTTGGATGTCTTCTTTGGAAAAATGTCTGTTCATGTCTTCTGCCCATTTCTTGATTGGATCATCTGTTCTTTGGGTGTTGAGTTTAATAAGTTCTTTATAGATTTTAGATACTAGCCCTTTATCTGATATGTCATTTGCAAATATCTTCTCCCATTCTGTCGGTTGTCTTTTGGTTTTGTGGACTGTTTCTTTTGCTGTCAAAAAAAGCCTTCTTGAGAAAGTACCAATAGTTCATTTTTGCCCTTGCTTCCCTTGCCTTTGGAGAAGTTTCTAGGAAGAAGTTGCTGTGGCTGAGGTTGAAGAGGTTGCTGCCTGTGTTCTCCTTTAGGATTTTGATGGACTCCTGTCTCACATTTAGGTCTTTCAACTATTTTGAGTCTATTTTTGTGTGTGGTGTAAGGAAATGGTCCAGTTTCATTCTTCTGCATGTGGCTGTCCAATTTTCCCAACACCATTTGTTGAAGAGATGGTCTTTTTTGCATTGGACATTCTTTCCTGCTTTGTCAAAGATTAGTTGACCATACAGTTGAGGGTCCATTTCTGGGCTCTCTATTCTGTTCCATTGATCCATTATGTGTCTGCTTTTGTGCCAGTACCATACTGTCTTGATGATGACAGCTTTGTAATAGAGCTGGAAGTCCGGAATTGTGATGCCGCCAGCTTTGCTTTTCTTTTTCAACATTCCTCTGGCTGTTCGGGGTCTTTTCTGGTTCCATACAAATTTTAGGATTATTGGCTCCATTTCTTTGAAAAAAGTGGATGGTATTTTGATGGGGATGGCATTGAATGTGTACATTGCTCTAAGTAACATTGATGTCTTCATAATATTTGTTCTTCCAATCCATGAGCGTGGAACATTTTTCCATTTCTTTGTGCCTTCCTCAATTTCTTTCATGAGTATTTTATAGTTTTCTGAGTGCAGATTCTTTGCCTCTTTGGTTAGATTTATTCCTAGGTATCTTATGGTTTTGGGTGCAATTGTAAATGGGATCAACTCCTTAATTTCTCTTTCTTCTGTCTTGTTGTTGGTGTATAGGAATGCCATTGATTTCTGTGCATTGATTTTATATCCTGCCACTTTACTGAATTCCTGTATGAGTTCTAGCAGTTTTGGAGTGGAGTCTTTTTGGTTTTCCACATAAAGTACCATATCATCTGCAAAGAGTGAGAGTTTGACTTCTTCTTTGCCAATTATGATGCCTTTGATTTCTTTTTGTTGTCTGCTTGCTGTGGCTAGGACTTCTAATACTATGTTGAAGAGCAGTGGTGATAGTGGACATCCCTGACGTGTTCCTGACCTTAGGGGGAAAGCTCTCAATTTTTCCCCATTAAGAATGATATTTGCTGTGTGTTTTTTATAGATAGCTTTTATGATATTGAGGTATGTACCCTCTATCCCTACACTGTGAAGAGTTTTAATCAAGAAAAGATCCTGTACTTTGTCAAATGTTTTTTCTGCATCTATTGAGAAGATCATGTGGTTCTTGTTCTTTCTTTTATTAATGTATTGTATCACATTGATTGATTTGTGGATATTGAACCAACCTTGCAGCCCAGGAATAAATCCCACTTGGTCGAGGTGAATAATCCTTTTAATGTACTGTTGGATCCTATTGGCTAGTATTTTGGTGAGAATTTTTGCGTCCATGTTCATCAGGGATATTGGTCTGTAGTTCTCCTTTTTGATGGGGTCTTCGTCTGGCTTGGGGATCAAGGTAATGCTGGCCTCATAAAATGAGTTTGGAAGTTTTCCTTCCATTTCTATTTTTTTGGAACAGTTTCAGGAGAATAGGTATTAATTCTTCTTTAAATGTTTGGTAGAATTCCCCTGGGAAGCATCTGGCCCTGGGCTTTTGTTTTTGGGGAGATTTTTGATGACTGCTTTAATTTCCTTAGTCGTTATAGGTCTGTTCAGGTTTTCTATTTCTTCCTGGTTCAGTTTTGGTAGTTGATACATCTCTAGGAACGCATCCATTTCTTCCAGATTATCTAATTTGCTGGCATAGAGTTGCTCATAATATGTTCTTATAATTGTTTGTATTTCTTTGGTGTTGGTTGTGATCACTCCTCTTTCATTCATGATTTTATTTATTTGGGTCCTTTCTCTTTTCTTTTTGATAAGTCTGACCAGGGGTTTATCAATCTTACTAACTTTTTCAAAGAACCAGCTCCTAGTTCCATTGATCTGTTCTACTGTTCTTTTGGTTTCTATTTCATTGATTTCTGCTCTGATCTTTATTATTTCTCTTCTCCTGCTGGGTTTAGGCTTTATTTTCTGTTCTTTCTCCAGCTCCTTTAGGTGTAGGGTTAGGTTGTGTATTTGAGACCTTTCTTGTTTCTTGAGAAAGGCTTGTATTGCTATATACTTTCCTCTTAGGACTGCCTTTGCTGCATCCCAAAGATTTTGAACCATTGTGTTTTCACTTTCATTGGTTTCCATGAATCTTTTTAACTCTTCTTTAATTTCCTGGTTGACCCATTCATTCTTTAGTAGAATGCTCTTTAGTAGAATGCTCTTTAGCCTCCTTTAGTATTTGAGTTCCTTCCGACTTTCCTCTTGTGATTGAGTTCTAGTTTCAAAGCACTGTAGTCTGAAAATATGCAGGGAATGATTCCAATCTTTTGGTACTGGTGGAGACCTGATTTGTGACCTAGGATGTGATCCATTCTGGAGAATGTTCCATGGGCACTGTGTATTCTGTTGCTTTGGGTTAGAATGTTCTGAATATATCTGTGAAGTCCATTTGGTCCAGTATGTCATTTAAAGCCTTTATTTCCTTGTTGATCTTTTGCTTAGATGATCTGTCCATTTCAGTGAGGGGAGTGTTAAGGTCCCCCACTATTATTGTATTGTTGTCATGTGTTTCTTTGCTTTTGTAATTGGCTGCTCCCATGTTAGGGGCATAGATATTTACAATTGTTAGATCTTATTGGGTAGACCCTTTAAGTATGATATAGTGTCCTTCCTCATCTCTTATTATAGTCTTTGGTTTAAAATCTAATTTGACTGATATAAGGATTGCCACCCCAGCTTTCTTTTGGTGTCCATTAGCATGGTAAATGGTTTTCCACCCCCTCACTTTCAATCTGGGGATGTCTTTGGGTCTAAAATGAGTCTTTTGCAGACAGCATATTGATGGGTCTTGTTTTTTTATCCAATCTGATAGCCTGGGTCTTTTGATTGGGGCATTTAGCCCATTTACATTCAGGGTAACTATTGAAAGGTATGAATTTAGTGCCATTGTATTGCCTGTAAGGTGACTGTTACTGTATGTTGTCTGTGTTCCTTTCTGGTCTATGTTGCTTTTAGGCTCTCTCTTTGCTTAGAGGACCCCTTTCGATATTTCTTGGAGGGCTGGTTTTGTGTTTGCAAATTCCTTTAGTTTTTGTTTGTTCTGGAAGCTTTTTATCTCTCCTTCTCTTTTCAATGACAGCCTAGCTGGATATAGTATTCTTGGCTGCATATTTTTCTCACTTAGTGCTCTGAATATATCATGCCAGTCCTTTCTGGCCTGCCAGGTCTCTGTGGATAGGTCTGTTGCCAATCTAATGTTCCTACCATTGTAGGTTACAGATCTCTTCTCCCGAGCTGCTTTCAGGATTTTCTCTTTGTCTCTGAGACTCGGAAGTTTCACCATTAGATGTCGGGGTGTTGACCTATTTTTATTGATTTTGAGGGTGGTTCTCTGTGCCTCCTGGATTTTGATGCCTGTTTCCTTCCCCAAATTAGGGAAGTTCTCTGCTATAATTTGCTCCAATATACCTTCTGTTCCTCTCTCTCTTTCTTCTTTTTCTGGGATCCAATTATTCTAATATTATTTCATCTTATGGTATCACTTATCTCTCAAATTCTGCCCTCGTGATCCAGTAGTTTATCTCTCTTTTTCTCGGCTTCTTTATTTTCCATTTTTTGGTCTTCTATATCACTAATTCTCTCTTCTGCCTCATTTATCCTAGCAGTTAGAGCCTCCATTTTTTATTGCACCTCATTAATAGCCTTTTTGATTTGGACTTGGTTAGATTTTAGTTCTTTTATTTCTCCAGAAAGGGTTTCTTTAATATCTTCTGTGCTTTTTTCAAGCCCAATTAGTATCTTAAAAATCATCATTCTGAACTCTAGTTCTGACATCTTACTAATGTCCATATTGATTAGGTCCCTGGCAGTCGGTACTGCCTCTTGTTTTTTTGTGTTTTTTTTAGGTGATTTTTTCCATCCTGTCATTTTGTCCAGAGGAGAATAGATGAATGAGAGAACAAAATGCTAACAGGATAACAATGACCCCAGAAAAATATACACTAAACAAATCAGAAGAGACCTGAAACCGGGAGAAAAGAAAGGGAAAGAAAGAAAAAAGAAAAAGATAAAAACAAACAAACAAACAATCAAAAACCCAAAAGACAGAATATGATCAAATATGATCAGGCTGGTGCATAGATCAGTGCCACACACTAGATTTTGGGAATATTTTGGTCTGTTAGAAGAAAGTGCCTCCCAAAATTTTAAAGAAAGAAAAACTTATATATGTACAAAAATAAGGGTAAATACAATGAAGGGATGGAATATGACTGTAAAGATGAGAATTATAGAGGATTTTACAAAAGGGATTAATAAGATAAGAAGTTGGTTGAAAAAAGATAGAAGAGATTTAAAAAAAGGGGGGGAGAGAATGTGATCAGGCAGGAGATTAGAATAAAGCCATACACTAGAGATTTAGTGTACATTTTGGTCTGTTAGAAGAAACTGTATCCCAAAATTTTAAAGAGAGAAAAACTTTTATCTATCTATCTATCTATCTATCTATCTATCTATCTATATCCCAAAAATAAGGTTAACTACTATGAAGGGATAGAATATGACTAAAAATGGAAAATAAAAAAGATTTTTTAAAAAAGGGATTGATAAGATGTTGGTTGAAAAAGGGAAAAAGAAAAATTCAAAAAAAAAAGAAAAGAAAGAAAATTTAAAAAATTAACTTTGAAAGACTAAGGAATCATGGTAAAAAAGCCATGAATTCTATGTGCAGTATTCCCTTGCGCTGGAGTTCTGCCGTTCTCATTTTTCGGTAAACTTGGTCTTGGCTGGTTGTTCTTGCTGATCTTCTAAGGGAGGGGCCTGTTGCTGTGGTTCCCAGATGTCTTTGCCGGAGGCGGAATTGCCCACCCTTGCCGGGTCGGGCTAAGTCATCTGCTCGAGTTTGCTCTCGGGAGCTTTTGTTCCCTGCAAGCTTTCCGTGCAGCTTTGGAGGACGAGAGTGAAAATGGCGGCCTCCCAATCTCCGCCCCGGAGGAGCCAAGAATTTGGGGCCCCGCTCCTCAGTGCGCCCCCAGAGAAAAGCAGTCAATCACTCCCGTCTCCCCGGTCTCTGGCCACACTGAGTGCTCACCTGGCCTGTAACCAAGCGTTTCTATCTCTGGCACCTGACCCCGTGTGGAGTCTCTAAACCCAGCAGATCCCTGCGGTGCACTCCCGCACCACTCCTCCCGGGGGAGGAAGAGGAGTCTCCCCGGATCTGCCGCTTGTTGGGTCCCTGCTGGAGGAGCAGTGGCCCGACTGGGCCGTGGATCACAGTTTATGGCCACCCCGAGCTGAGAGCCCGCGCCTCGGCTCCGTCTCTGCAGCCGGCTTCCCCGCTCTGATTCCTGGGAGCTCTGCCGCACTCAGGCACCCCCGGTCTTTCTGTGACCCCGAGGGTCCTGAGACCACACTGTCCTGCGAGGGTTCCACCCCCGCTTAGCCAATGGAGCGACGTCCCTCAGCGGAGCCGACTTCTAAAAGTTCTGATTTTGTGCTCCGCGGCTCTATCACTTGCCAGAAGCGGCCGATGGAGGCCCCCTCCCCCGCCATCTATCCTCCCAAATATCGCCTCGGATTCACTTCTCCGCACGTCCTACCTTCCAGTAAGTGGTCGCTTTTCTGTTCAGAGAGTTGTTGCTACTCTCTTCTTCGGTCTCCTGTTGAGTTCGTAGGTGTTCAGAATGGTTTGATCCCTATCCAGCTGAATTCCTGAGACCAGACGAAATCCAGGTCTCCTGCTCCTCCGCCATCTTGCTCCTCCCCTGAAATAAATAAGATTTTGCATGAAGAAGTCATGGCCATTTAGATGCTCTCTTTCTCCCTCCCTCTAGAGAACCTCAAAGCTACCTCAAGTCTCTTTATCCATAATTCTAAACATCCCCCAACAATGACACAAGCCCTGGACACTGGTGGCAAGTGGGGGCTTCACACGTGGTTGGGTTGCTCTCCCTCAGACCCCCATCTCCAGGCCTGCCAATGGGGGAGGCACTGGTGGTCTTGACCTTTCACCTGAGGTGGGGCAGACATGTGGGCAGGGAGTGCCTGGAGAAGAGTGGGGGGTGGTGGCTCCCTGGCAGCCCACTTGGCTCCACCATGTGGCCCAGCATTTTCCAAAGTGTCCCCAATGGTTGGTCATTGTCTCTGCTGTACTTCCCTCAAAGTATATGGCACCGTCTCCCACCCAGCCATCAAAACCCACGGCCCAGCAGACCCCTGTCCTTGCCCGGAGTCTAATCCCCAGCCAGGTCTTATGGGTCCTGCCACCAGTGAGCCCCTACCAGCCTCCCTGGCTGCCCAGGAACTGTCCCGGCCCTCAGCGTGCCTTTTCTCCAGGAAGGCCGCCATGATGCCCACTTCTCCTCCCTGCTTCAACATGGAGCTTCAGTCTAGTGGGGCAAGTTTGCTAAACCAACACCAAGAAACATTTAGAATCACAAAGGGCACTGAACTGTAGGAGGCAGTGGAAAGGTGCCAGAAGAAAAAGTAAGAATGGGTTTAATCCAGACACTGGGAGGGGAAAGAGAAGGCACCTCTGAGGAAAGCAGGTTGATCCTGCAGGATCCTCTCAGCCAGGCTGAGATCTTGGATTTCATCCTCAGTGTGGGAAAGACTTTGAGGGGTGTTAAGCCAAGGAGAGGGAGAAACATCCGACCGATATTTCACAAAGGCGGCTGGGGCTGTAGACAGCAGGGTGGTGGGGGTGGTCGTGAAATCAGGGGTCCCTTCTTGTAACCCCACAAGAATGGGAGATGTCTTCAGGGCCGCCTTCAGTTATGTGCCTTCATCTATCTTCATCCTGCTTCATGATCATATTGAAAATCACTCCGTTTCTTCCCAGGGTAAAAAAAAAATTCAGGGACAGATGTATTAGCCCACTCCCCACTAATGGTCTGAACAACTGCTGGAACAGCTCTGAGTACCATAAAGTCTCCAACCAGGATGGGAACAGGTGCGGCCATCTTTTCTAACCCAGTGACTGGCGATTTCGGTGGGTTGGCTCCAACCTGTCTACCTGCAAAGAGCCCGGTTAGGGTCTTCTGCTCAATGAACAACAGGCCAAAGGGTCCAAGGCTCAAGGAGAGGCGCTCAGGGCAGCTGTGAGAGGGCATCTTGGTGCTCTCACAACGGAATCTGCATTTTATACAAAAAGGGAGGCTCTCAAGCCCCACGACATCTTGTTCAGGATTTTTTTTTTAAGATTTTATTTATGTATTCATTTATTTATTTGTTAAGACAGAGAGAGCACGAGCCGGCCGAGCAGCAGAGGGAGAGAGAGAAGCAGGTTTCCCGCCAAGCAGGGAGCCTGATGCAGGGCTCCATACCAGGACCCTGGATCATGATCTGAGCCGAAGGCAGACGTTTCACTGACAGAGCCCCTCAGGGAACCCCCAGCATGTTCAGGTTCTAGAAGCACCTTCTTTACTTTTCTCCAGGGCTTAGCTGTGATCTTCCGGCCCCCTTTTCCAAGACACTGGGCCAAGGTGTCCCTTCATCCTGGGGCTTAGCGTGCCAGTTCCTGCCCCCTCCCTGCCTTCCTTCCCTCCTGTGTCGTGGACAGCTGCACACCGCCCCCCCCAGCTCCTCGGGGAGTAACAGCCAACCTCACTGCACAACGGGTGAAAACCGGAAGTACACACTCTTTTCTCATCAGTCGGGCCCCAGACACAGTACTGTTGGAGCCTGGCTCTGCCACACAGAGGCTCTTGTTAGCTCTCCTGTCCCACCCATGTGAGCCAGGGAGCCTGGCAGGGTCTTAATGAGCATCTAATGGTTATTAATCATGCACATAGAGCTTTACAATTACCCATGATATGACATTCTGGAAAAGGCAAGACTCTGGAGACAGTCAGAAGATCAGTGGTTGCCAGGAGTTTGGGGTGGGGGGTGGGGTGGGGGGAAGGAAGGAATGAATAGGGGAAGTACGGAGGATTTTTAGGGTGAAACTATCCTGATACTGTGTTGGCAGATCCATGTCATTATACATTTGTTCAAACCCATAGAATACACATTTTTTAATGTTCCTAGGCTCATGTCCACCGTGGTGGGCAGGGGTTACCCACACACAGCGCTAAGCCATTCTCAGACCCCAGCAGGGTGTCTGAGAATCCAACTCAGTCCTGACGCTATCTACTTGGAGAGAGCATCGGATCCCTCAGATTAAGGGTTCAGACCTACAAGACTGCCCCCCACCTCCCACTTCAGACACCAGTCACCGGCCCCGGGCTGTCTGTCACCTGTGCTTCTGATGATGACTGGCTACAGTTTGGAGCTTCCAGTAACCTCCTCCTTAGGTTTGATTAATTTGCAAAAGCAACTCACAAAACTCAGGACAACACTTGTTTACGTTTACTCGATTATGAAAGGATATGATAAAGGATACAAATCAACAGCCAGATGAAGAGAAACATGGGGCGAGGTCTCCAACACACCTTCTGCCTGGCTCCATGGCACGTGGGAGCATCTTGGAGCCCCAAGCACGGAAGCTCTCTGAAAAGGGCCAAAAATCTCACATGTCCTGTTTCCTCCCACTCAGTCTCTGCCCTGTTATGAATATGCATGTCCATTTAACACACAAAAATCCTTTCTGCCTTCAGCTGAGAGGTTTCTATCATTGGATCTTTACAGTCAGAGAGGAGAAGCTCTTTGTCACAGGGAATCCTGGACCCTTTCGGGAGCTCAGTGCACTTGGCTGCTCATAACTCCCACTTTGGGCTAGGTGGCTGTTTCAACTTGAAAGGGATCTTCATTACAAGTTAACATCCAGGGTGAAGATGTAGGAAGCTTGTATCTGATGTCATTGTTAGCAATAACCACTGCTAGGACATTAGAAATAAGTGGCAAGCAGGGCTTTATCAGACAGTTTAGGAGAAAAAGTTCAAAAGCAAAATCAAGTATTTTCAAAGAGATGGTTTTGAAAATGTTTTTGATAAATGCACTTTAATGTACTTAATTGGGTCAGTGAAATGCATGGACTTTTGTGTTTCTTAAGCACTAAGACACTTTTCTCATCTGGAGTATTTAAAGGGAAAGGTTACATTTATTTACACTTGTATCCTTTCTCCTCTTTTAGACTTTAAAATTTTAAAGGTCAAGGGTTTTCTGATCCATCTTTGTATCTTCCCCCCCTTCCCCCATTGGAATTGGGCACAGAATCAGGGCTCAACAAATGCTTTGAACAAGCCCAGAGCAAGGAATCTCAGACGAGGACAGGGAGTAGGAAATGGGCTTCGAAATAGCACCATCGATACATTTATCGTTATGTGACAAACTACGTCACTCAAAACATTGAGCTCCTGCCATGTTCTGGGCAGAGTTGTAGGTACCAGGGATAATCACTGGCAGAACTGACTGAACTCCCAAGATGCTCCCATTCTCAGAATGGCGGTCGATGGGGATATGAGGAAGCCAAATGCATCCCGGGAAAATTTCGAGATAAAAATACAGACATTTGCGCCCTTCCCCCCATACTCCCCACGCTAAGTTCTCTGTTCCCTTTTCCTCTGGAAATAGATGTGACTAGGAAAAAAACAAGGCAAGGAAAAGATCCTACTCTCTGAATGGTCACCTGGAGTTCACATACTTCTGTCACCTAATCTCACAAGCCAGCAACATCGATGGCGTTATTGCCCTTCGGTAGGTAAAGAAGGCAAGCCTCGGGGAGGATGCGTGACTTGCCCAGAGTCACACAGCAGGTAAGACGCAGAGCTGGACCACATTCCCCAGGTCACCAACCCCCCAGTGTTGGGGCTTCAAGGTTTAGCACCCCGTGCCCTCAGGAAGCAAGCCGCCTGGGGGCTTGGGGCGGGTGGGGAGAGAGGTTCATCTTGGCCCAGACACTGGCACTGCACTCTCAGAAATGAGCGTGGTGGCAAGTAAGGCGGCCAACGCGTGAACCAAGCCGCCCAGGCCCTGAAGGATGGCTGACCCCAAGCTAGTGCAGAGTGAGGCTATGACAGCCACCCCCCTCTCCAGCTACTGCCACGGCCCCTCTCGCTCTCAGAAATGTCACCATGCCAACCCGGCGGACCCCAGAGGCAACAGAGGGAGCCGAGCCCCTGGGGCCAGGAGAAAGACCCAGCCTTCCCCTGCTGCGACTGCTCAGACTTCAGCTGTGAACCGGCTGAAAAAAACCTCCCAGGATGATAAAGTTATATGGCCACTGCTCTGGGCTGAATGTTCGCGTCCCCTGCAACATGTATATGTTGAAATCCTAACTCCCAGTGTGGTGGTATTAGGATGTAGGGCCTTGGGAGGTGATTAGGTCATGAGAACGGAGGAGCCCCGGTGGATGGGATTAGCGCCCTTATAGAAGAGGCCCCAGAGATCCCCCCTCCACCCCCTGCCATGTGCAGAGGTCACAGCAGGAACGGGACCTCTATGATCCAGGAAGCAGGCCCTCGAGAGAATTCAACCACAGTGGTGCCTTGATCTTGGACTTCCCAGCCTCCAGCACTGTGAGAAATACATTTCTGTTGTTCACAAGCCCCGCAATTTGTGGGATTTCGCTAGAGCAGCTTGAGCGCATAACACAGCCGCCCTGTCTGCTAATAGACTTGTGTTTGGCTCCCCGCCGCCCGCACCCCGAATTAGAGGTCATCTGACTTTGCAAAATCCCCTCCCGTGTTTGGAAGTCCCCGGGGTTGGTAGTATGGGCTCTGAGTCCTCTCGTGTTGTTTGGCCCCTTTATTGTTTGCTGCCCACAAAGCCACCTGGGGCTGTTGCACGCCCCTGTTGCAGACGTCGAGGGACGCCCGGAGTTGAGCTGGGCTTCACGCAGAGGCGGAGGAGAGCGCCTCTCTTCCTCCGCCCCCTGTGCGGAATTTTAGGACCTGCGTAGTGAGCACCAAAGCCTGAGTGGCGAGTCCTGCGCGAAAGCAGACCCGGTGAATTCCGTTCGCAGCACCTCTCTGCAAAGGCACCAGGGGAGGGACATCGGGGGTCCTCCTCGTGCTCATTGATTCTGTTGTTTCAACTCTTCTCCCAGACTTCACACCCTCCCCCTGTCTTCCGACCAAACAGCCCCGGCTCCTCCATCATCCTGCCTGCTCAGACAGGAGGGTCTCAGCCTCATCCCAGGCCGAGACCCTGGCGAGTTTGGCTTTACCCAGCAGATGAGGGGAAGCCTCTGATGGGCTTTGAGCCGAGAAGGACCCTCATCGTTAGGAAGATTCCTCCTGGCTCTGGTTCCCAGAATGGGCTGATTGGGAGAGAAGCTCTTCTAGCCCAGAACTTGAAGCCCAGATTCAGTTCAAGACAGTGGCTCACTGGTGCCACCTGGAGGCCGTCAGCCTCAATTACAGAAGTAGTTGACCAATCCGCGAATCAGAAAGTCACCGAGTGGCTTTCCCGTGTGGCCTGGAAAACATCTTATTTGAACTGGGCCAAAGGCTTCAAGGAGGTGCCGCGCTAGACACTGGAGGGGCGGTTCGTTTCTATTAGGAGATCCTTGAGTTACTTTAGAACTAAAACCTCCCATGATGGGCAGGAGAGAGCCCCCCCACCCGACTGAAATCTGTCCCACAACAGATTTGCCAAAATAAAGGGGAGTCATTGCTCAGAGGAAGGAAAGGGGCATGTTTTTGTTTCACGTGACACATTCCAGGGGCGCGGTGGCACCTGCTTTAGAAGTCCTCACCTGCGCTGGAAAGAGAAGGAGGCTCTTGGACAGAGAGTGGAGAGGCTAACACAGGGAGGTTGGCCCTCGTTTCTCGGCTACCTTTCTTTCCCTAATGTTCCTGTCCTTCACAACACAGCCCAGGAAGCAAGTAGCAAGTAGGGGATACTAGAGATCGAAATGAAGCAGTTTTGAAAATGAGGACTAGGCCTAACCCTCTGAATCTCCCTCTTCCTGCCAGAAACCCCTTATTTACAGACTTCAGTATATAATGCTTGTAATATTGTGTGCTTTGTTTCTCCCTTCTTCCAAAACAGGAGCAAAGTATTCCTTATCGGCTTTCTCCGGGTCACTGAGTCATGGGAAGTTTATTATATTTTGGCTAAAATCTCTCTTGCCATTCACTCTATCTCCTTCCCTCATACTTGATGTTTTCTTGAGAAAAGTTTCTCAGTGGAGATAAGCGAGGTTGTTTCTCTGCGTCTTTGCCAAGATTGCGCTGGACTTCAGCTTCTGGATGGATGGGAACTTACAAGCAGCCTGAGATCTGCCATCCTGATCTGCACAGGAAGAAAGGGAGAGTAGTTTACTCACTCAGGACTCAGGCAGCCCTGTGAGGTTTATATTGTCATGTGTGTTTTCAAGAAAATGAAAGAGAGGCTCAAAGAATCCTTTGGCCGAGGACACACAGCTAGCAAGTGGAGAAAGTAGGATTTGAAATCCTACCCTTGCCTGACTCCAGATCCACCTTGCTTCCTGCAGCATAGAAATTTAGGCAGAGGAAACCCCAAAGGGTTAAAGAGGGCAGTGGGGGCCCTAAGGATGAAAGGAAGATGGGTTGGGTCTCAGGGCATATGGGGGGTATGTTGAGGGTACCCCAACATTGGTTATGGGGATGGGGGGCATGAGGGGAGGTGCTGGGGAAAAAGAAAGGTCAGGCCCACCCAGGACGGGTAGCAGTCAGATTTGGGATGGCCCTAAGTGAAATGGTTAGGAGGAAGTCCTAGGGAGGAATTCTGCCTTCAGAACTTTCTGAAAAGCCAGTGTCTATGCCTTGCCCCTGCCACCGTGGTCCTTAACTTCTGTGACATTCCCCCCTGTCCCCTCCCTCTTCCCACACCAGCCCACTTTCTTTTTGTTTGCTTTCCTTCATTGCAAGGAACATGCTGGAGACTGGGGGAAAGCTCAGGCCTCTCCTCTTCTGACTGAATGTCACGTAACACCTTTCACTTCCTCCTCTGTTAAGGGCAAAATATGTGCTATAAAATCAAAGTTTGCATTCCGCAATTGGCTTCCAAGAGGGCTGGGCTATCTTTACCATGTTTTCCTTTGAAACTGCCTCTGAGCTTTGTCTTGCCTCCATTCCCCCCTCAGAGGTGACAGTGTCCAGAGGCTGAGTCACAGGGAGGGGGTGGGAGGCATCCCCAATGAGGCAGTGATGAGCTTGGAGACCGGTCACAATGAACACGTAAGTGGCTTGAGTAAGTGAGTACATGTAGGGAAGGTGACGGAAGCCATGTTGGAGAAGTGACAGGAAGCCAAAGGGGACAGTTGGGAAGGACCTTGAGGCATTGGCGGGGCACTGGGTTATAACTGGAAGTATAGTATCAGCTCAGAGTGTTTAAACATGTAAACAGATAAATATGTTAAAAAGAAAACCACAGGCCAAACATGGCCCCACAAGGCCAAGTCACAAAACCAAAGCTTACCACTGACCTAACTGTACTTTCAAACTCCCCCAGACCCATCAGTTTTGGCTGGTCAAGAATTTTCTGACTGGTGCCAGTGAAGTCATCGGTCACATGGGTCCCCTCCACCCCCAAAGGAAGATCATCCACCTAGTAAGTCACCCTTGGTCTTCCTGCTATTAAATAAGAAAAATTACACCAAGTACATTTTAAAGATCTAATTGGCCCCATTAATCAATTCGTGAATCAGACAGCATCCCATCTAGGAAGTAGAGGGGAGTTCCGCTAAGCTACAGAAAAGGAAAGGTTGGAAAGGTATTGAGGGAGCAGAGAAAGGGGACTATTAGCAAAGAATCCGTTGTTTTAGGCAAGGTCACCCACCAAGGGGAAAGGAAGGGTCTATCTGTAAGCTTCCAAGTGCTGACCAGGAGGTCCCTCTGCTGACTGGTGAAAGGTTACATTCCTGGGGGGATGAAACAGCAGTTAGGTTAGGTATCAAATCTTGGGTTACTGACTTGGGCCTTAACCTAAGTGATGCCATTTTGGGCCTGTGGGGTTTTTTTCCACACCCCCAAGGGAAGGCGACCTTGCTTGGAACAATTCTTTCTTTTCTTCTGCTAATAACTTCCTTGCTCCACCCTTCTTCCTATAAAAAGCTTCTATTTTGTACAACTTCCTCTGAGTTCCCCTCTGCTTGTGAGATAAGATGCCACCCAATTCACAAATCACTTAATAAAGCCAATTAGATCTTCAAATTTACTCAGCTGAATTTTTGTTCTTTAACAGATATATATCTGGATATATATGTGTTCATACACACAGATATATATGTGTGTGGAAGTACATATATATATATACATATACATATATATATATATATACATATATATATATATGCATACAAACAAATCCTAGCTGTATCAGCTTAGAGGTCCCAGGAACAATAATAGCCCAGCAGCAGTGAGCACATGGAACACCCAATCTTGGTTTCTAAATACCATTCTTTACTAAAAAGAACCAGGAAATGGCTGATTCCAGGGATAGAACAGGAACAAGGTGAGCCTGGAATAACTTCTTGTGCCAGAAAATAAGGAGATGCTTAAAGAATGATGGGGGCATGTCAAAAGGACACAGGAGCTAACTGAAGGAGATCCCACTGGCTAAATCTCAGAGGGTCTAAACACCAAAATAATACAATAGTATCACATTTGATTTATTAAATAAAATAGGAATCCATATTGATAAATAAATGAATGAATAAGTACATGGTGTGTGTGTGTGTGTGTGTGTGTGTATGAAAGTTCTTTCTTACAGTAGCCCACCAAGTAATAAATGTAGAAGGAAGTAATGGAAATAAAAACAACAATATGGCACCACTGTGGTGTTGAGTTATTCAGATGGGGTCATCAATGAATGCTAAGGCTGATGAGTGGAGCTTGATAAGGAGTGGGATGTTGGTATCATCTCAGAAGATCTCTCCACAAAATGGTTATCATCGCTAAGGCGTAAGTAGTGACTTGATGGGGGAGAAGTTTGGAAGACACCAACATGACCAACAGATCAAGATTAATGTCACCATTGATGTAATATGAAGAGCTCAGCATCCTTTCTGTGGTGTTGCTGCCAAGTAAGCCTGATGAGGTCTGACCAAAAGGAAATAGCAGATGGAACCAGGTCTAGGGTCATCCTACACAATAAAAGGCCTATGTTTTTAAAACTGAAGGACATGAAAGACGGATGAAAAATTCTGAGAAATTATTCCATATGGAAGGAGATTGAAGCGATGTGGTAAGTGCATGTAATGTGTGTTCTGGACTGATTGGATCCTGGACCAGAAAGGACACAGAGACATGGTTGGCTGAGCTGGCAAAATCTGGATGGGGTCTGGATTGTCTGGTAGTGTTGTGCCAGTGTTGATTTCCTCACTTGGAGGGTCTGTACTCATTTCCGAGGCTACCATCATAAATCACCACAAAGTAGGGGCTTCAAATGGCAGGACATTTATTCCCTCACAGTTAGAGGGGCTAGAAGTCCAAAATCAAGGTGTCAGTCAGTAGGGTTGGTTCCTTCTGGAGACTGAGGAAGAAACTGTCCCAGGCCTTTCTCGTACATTCAGGAGGTTGTTGGCAATTCTTGGCATTTCTTGGTTTGTGGCACCATCACTCCAATCTCTGCCTCCATTTTTTTAAATTTTTTTATTGTTATGTTAATCACCATACATTACATCATTAGTTTTTGATGTAGTGTTCCATGATTCATTGTTTGTGCATAACACCCAGTGCTCCACACAGAACGTGCCCTCTTTAATACCCATCACCAGGCTAACCCATCCCCCCCCCTAGAACCCTCAGTTTGTTTTTCAGAATCCATCGTCTCTCATGGTTCGTCTCCCCCTCCAACTTACTCCCCTTCATTCTTCCCCTCCTGCTATCTTCTTCTTCTTTTTTTTTCTTAACATATATTGCATTATTTGTTTCAGAGGTACAGATCTGTGATTCAACAGTCTTGTACAATTCACAGCGCTCAGCATAGCACATACCTGCCCCAATGTCTATCACCCAGCCACCCCATCCCTCCCACCCCCCACCACTCCAGCAACACTCAGTTTGTTTCCTGAGATTAAGAATTCCTCATATCAGTGAGGTCATATGATACATGTCTTTCTCTGATTGACTTATTTCACTCAGCATAACACCCTCCAGGTCCATCCACGTCGTTGCAAATGGCAAGATCTCATTCCTTTTGATGGCTGCATAATATTCCATTGTGTATATATACCACCTCTTCTTTATCCATTCATCTGTCGATGGACATCTTGGCTCTTTCCACAGTTCGGCTATTGTGGACATTGCTGCTATAAACATTGGGGTGCACGTACTCCTTTGGATCCCTACATTTGTATCTTTGGGGTAAATACCCAGTAGTGCCGTTGCTGGATCGTATGGTAGCTCTATTTTCAACTGTTTGAGGAACCTCCATACTGTTTTCCAGAGTGGTTGCACCAGCTTACATTCCCATCAACAGTGTAGGAGGGTTCCCCTTTCTCCGCATCCCCACCAACATCTGTCGTTCCCTGACTTGTTAATTTTTCTCTGCTTCCATTTTTATGTGGCCTTCTCTATAGGTCTCTGAGTCCTTCTTTGTTCTTGTCTTCTTATTATATGGACATCAATCTACAGGATTTGGGGCCTGCCCTAAACTACCAGGATGATCTTAACTCGAGATCCTTAATTACATCTGCAAAGACCCTATTTCAAAATAAGGTCACATTCTGAGGCTCCAGGTGGGCATGAATTTTTGAGGGAACACCATTCAACCCCCAGCTGGGATGTATCCAGAAATACACCCCAAAGTTTCAAGGGCAGCAGGGCATTATGACTGCAGCTTGCCCTCAAATGACTCAGAAAGTGGTGATGCAGGAGTCAAGATTCTTTGCATCCTACTCTTGCCACTTTCTATACCCTTGAAATTATTTCAAAATAGACCATTTAAAATTTTTCTCAAAGCTGCTTTTGATATTATTTAAGGTTTTCATGAGAGAAACATTCAGGAGAGAATGAAACAAGATGTCAAATGCTTGCACTCCCACAGATTCTGCCATAGCTCCCTGTCTTGTCTGAGGGTCTCAAAGATGGGGACGGCCCTCATTAACTGGGCAGGAAGGAGCATGAGAACTCCGGGTCTTCTAATGCCTTGCCTTTGTGCCTTCTCCAAGAGCTTTAAATATTCTTTTTGGGTGGATACGATCCATTTCCAGAGGGAACTGATAAAGAATTTGGTCATGACCAAATGAGAGGTTTTGCTCCAGCCATACTTAGGGAAGTAGAGGGGTTTCCCGGGTTCACAGAGCTGACAGCCCATTGCTGTGCACCCAGGGCTGGCGCCCCCCATGGTCCTAAGGACCACCCATCACCACTTTGACTTTTTGCACCTACTTTATCTTTCCGGATTTTTTCCTTTTATTCCTGTCAAAGAAAGAGAAATGTAATTCCTTTACCCACATTACACATATTTCTACTCCTAATTTAAAATCTATCTCCCATGCCTTTAACCCTTTAATTTAGCTGATTAAAGGGTTTCATCTTCTATACTCCTGCTTTAAATCTCAGACAGTTGATCTTTTATGGTTTTTCATTACCTTTCAGGTTTAGTGGGTTGTTTATTTTATTTTATGTTTCACTGTTTTTACCTTATTTTTCTTATGTTTAATTTCAATTTTTAATCTGTCAAACTCCCGTAGTCCCTGTATTAGCCTGCCCTAACTTTCTTTTGTTTCCTTTTCTTTCCCCCATCCTATAATCCCTGCCTTTGTCAGTAACTGTAAAGAAGGATGGTCCCAGGGGTGGGGGGTTTCAGAGCTGATGACAGCTCTCTCTGAAGCCTCCGGTCTTTTCCCACTGCAGCCCCCCAGCCTGCTGAAGGCTGCCCTCCCAGAATCCTCGCCCTACATGTGGAAACTTCATCCATCCCAGGGCTATAATTTACTTGGAAATCTTGTTCATATCTTACATAATCCAGTTCTTTGTGTTTTAAAATCAGTGGTCAATATCTGGCCAAGCTTCGTTGAGTGAAATGCGCTGCTGACCTGGAACGTGTCACAAGCCAGAAGGTCGTGGTCAAGGTCACAGCAGCCCGGCCTGGACTTGGTTGACCCGTTTGGCCCTGAACCTTAGATAGGTACGCTGCAGAGGCACAGTTACCAGGCCCATGGCAAGACTTGGTTTCCTATCTATTTCCAATCTGCTTATTTCCAAACTGTGCCGCCTCCCTTCCGGGCTGTCTACAAAAGGTTGCTGGGTGGATAGTCCTCCTGCTGCCTTCCCTTCTCAGGACAGTCCTGGAAAAAAAAGGTTAATATGGAGGTTATTTTGAATGGATTTTTTTTTTATATAACAGCCATCAGTTCCCTCCACGGTGAACCTCTATTATTAGGATCCATTCTATACTTCCCAGATGCACTTGAATACTCGTATATAGAAAATAGAAGGCCCATTCTCTCTCCAGATCATGAACCTTTCATTCCCTGCCCCTAAATCTCTCTCTCCCACCCCCTGACTTTCCGTCTGCCATTCCTCACATGACCTACTGGGGATCACTAGCTTTTGCCATCCCCCCCAGGATGCAATACTGGTTTTGCTTTACTATCTTGGCTCATGTGGGGGAACGAGGGGAGAGTTTCAAAGACTTTCTCTCTTCCTTCTTAACTATAATAGCTGCTACCCCAAAGGCCAAGGAACCAATGCAAAGGTAAAGCCAACACCAAATATGACCATCACGATGATATATTCACGTTCTAGACAAATGACCATCAGATGGGCCCAGTGGACTCACTGCAAACCAAGACTTGGGCCAGAATTCCATTTATCACCTGGTCACCATATGCTTCCACTCTATAACAGAGATGCCATGATCAGGCTTCATGACTCTGAGGATGATGGGCGTCATTATCCAAGAAAATAACTACGAGGATCTTTGGAGAAAGACTGAGACAAACAATGCTCCATACAGTTGTGATGTTGCAGGGTTTTTCCTCATGAGGACCCAGCCTCTTCTTCAGTCAATGGGTTCTGGTCTGAAAATGATCTCAAGTCCTGAAAATGGACAAAAGATCATGACGTTTAATTTTGGCAGGTGCCACTGTCCATATTTTATTTTTTGGTTGTGTAAATGAGCAATGCCCTTGTTTGGTGCCCATCTACAGTGTTAGAAACACTATGTTCTATTAACCATCTCCATAACCTTGTGCAGGTCTAGTCCCTTAGCTGACCAGCTGGCCTGGCCACTCATTTTAATCATTGTACCACCTTACTTCTGACAGTTAAGTATAGCTACTCTATTATTTTGGGATTTTATCATTCTCACCAGGGCCCCAGGTTCTGTCATGGAAGCCCTACCATCAGTGCTGGCCTACCAAGTACAGTTGCCACTGAGCTTTTCAACAACTTGGTGTCCTTCTTCCCAGTTTGTTCCTTATCACTCTAGTAAGTGCAGTGTCCTTCAGATGCCTACCTCTTACCTCCTGTAGAATAGAGTGGTTTGGGTGGGTTTTCCAATCTTACAAACTATAGACATATACCAGCACGCCCATTTCTCTGGCTTTTTTGATCTTTTCATCCACTTCCTGCCACAAAAGTCTGGCACATCTACTTGCCTTAACATGGGCCATTGTTTTCTCCATCCTTCTATGAGCTATACCTGGCAGCTTATTTGCTCTGTCTCCTGGGACCCTTGCCAGAGTATTATATCTTGTATCCTAGAAGAATGCTCCCATATCTATAAAATTCCCCTTCCCAGCTTTATGTTCTACTCTTGTGTTAAAAATGTATCCAGGAGTTGTTTACTCGTGTATAGAAATGAAGAACTGTCATGAAGGAAGAAGTTGATGCTCAGATTCCTAGAAAGAGGAGACATGGCACATCATGCAGAGCCACCTGGGTAAGCATGAGGGATGGTCAGGAATCAGAAGAAAGAGGGGGAGAACATGTCCCGGATCCATTACTGGGGTTTTTGCAGGAAGAAATAGGTGAAGCAGAAAAGGTACTCTGAGTTAAGGTTACAGTTGGAGATTTTGGGTAATTTCAGCAGACTGTAGGGGTGGTCTACACTCATCTGGCCCCTGGCTCTGGGGTGATTTAGGGCAGGGGAGATATTGGCTTGGTGTGTGGGTTTGATAAAGGAGACAGTAGGGGATAGGGGCTTGGTTGGGGGATTGCCTGGTTTGCATAGGAAAAGCATCCCTGAGTCATTTGCTGTCTCTAGGAATTAGCTTGCCCTGGCAGTAGCCGTCTCTCTAGTGTGTCAAGAATACAGAAAACAAGAAAATACAATCAGGAAAACCCCAATCTGCCACCCTCCCCTCCACTGTCAGTGGCCAGCTCTAAATGCACCCTGCTGCCTCCCTCCAGCACCTGCTGGCTCATCCTGCAGCTCCTTCAGCACGTGGCCCCTTTTCTCCCTCAGCAGGTTCAGCACTTCCCCAGCAGGTTACAGTATGACTTCATGCTCATCATCGGCCTCAGGCCCAAAAGGGCAGAGCCCAATGAGAGTCCCCACTGGCCTTCAGGGGAACGGCCTCTGCAGAGTCTTTGGGCCAGTGCAGTGGATGCTAGCCCTTCATGTGGAGAAGGGGTCCAATTCTGCAGTCCCTGGGGGCTCAGGGAGCCGGATTCTGAAGCGCACCACCCCAGATGTCCCCACCTCATATCTCCAGATCCCATTCTTTACTAATTAGAGCCCGGCCCTGGACAGAGCAGACCTCCCTAGCTTGAGAGTTCAGCTCTCTCTGGAGCTCCTAAGATTAAATCCCGGGCTGGTCCTCAGCTTTTTCTGCCCTCTAGCGACAGGAGCTATGCCTTCCTCTACATGCCACCGAGAAGGCCTGACTTTCACACCCACCTTGTAATTTGTGCAAACACTGGGTTAGCCTGGTGATGGGTATTAAAGAGGGCGCGTTCTGCATGGAGCACTGGGTGTTATACGCAAACAAGGAATCATGGAACACTACATCAAAAACTAATGACGTATTTTACGGTGACTAACATAATAATAATAAAAAAACAGCCTTTCCTTTTCTAAAGCAGCAAGTGCCCCCTGCCACAGTCATCCAAATCCATTGTCCTTCCACTTCCTATTCCCCCTATAGTTCTTAAATGCCTAATACATGTCACATACTTAGTGCATTTCCTTTCTCGGGTATACCATCCACATTAACTACTGGCAAAAGTTTTACCAATCACTCTGCTACCTTTGACTGGGCTAAGATGTGCCTCAACTGCTTAGCAGCTCTGAGGTCGACCCTGCCAGCCTGACAGCAGGTGGTTCGGCTGCAGAGTCCCATCTCAGCATCTGCTCCTTGGACTATTCCTGGCAGCAACAGTTACAGGTTGATTCCCTGGGAAACTGGCTGTGAGGTGGAGATTAGCAGGCAGGAAGCTTATTAGAGTGCGCTCTTGGGATTAACACCCCTGGAGAAAAAGAAGGAAATGACTGGAAGGAGAAGTTGGACTATGCCAGGCTTTCAAGAAAGCCTCAGTTGACCCCTGAGGAGCTCTAATACTGGGATGCCCCTTCAGAGTTTTCATGATTGGGGGCAACAAGTCTGAGCCTTTATACCCTGCAAAGAACTGTCACTGGATACAGGATGCCCCAGGAAGAGGACATGACCTTGGGCAAGATGGCCCTCTGCAGCCAAGGGTAATTTCTGGAGGGCCGATAGCTGAAGGCTCTCAGCCAGCATCACTCCCAGAGTCCTTCATATCTGCAAGGAAATGGGAATGGAGACCATACCATCCTGCACCTTGCAATCTGGACATGATTTATCTTAATGTGCTCACTCCCCCATCAAGGTGCATGCTGTCTGCTTGGACATATGGTCTCTCTTCTATGATTCTTTAACTTGTATTTACATTGCATCCTCCATGACAGAATTATTTAACTTTAGGACGTTAAATACCAGGAATTGTGATGGGTCTAAAAGGCAAGGAATAAGAATGGGAGCATCATTTTCCCCTGGGTAATTTTTCTAGAGACAGACATGCTAACCTAAATGGAGTATTTCTCACACTTATTTAAGAACAGGATCTGGAAGCTCAGAACACAGGAGATTGATGATTTTGCTTTGAAGAACTTGAGAGACACGGTTGGACATCCCTACCCACCAGGATTCTGTTATCAATGGGAAAAGCAACTCGACACTACATTAACATTTCACCCCTGCAGATATGCTAATCACTTGATAAGTTAGTTGACATTTGAGATTCTGAAAGTAGGGGAATGGAACCCCCCTTCCACCATTCTCGTTCATTTCATAAAGGAGTTTTGTGGAGAGGAGTAGTTCCTTCTTGACACAGAGGACACTTATTACAAAACATGGCTCAACACAAGAGGATCATTGGCTAGCTCCTGAAGATGTTTTTCATAGACAGTCTTTGCCACAGGGGAATCTGGCCTATGTTTTCATGGCCGCTCTTTAGTGTCACAGTTGCTGGGTTTCTCTGGAGCTAGGCCACCTCAGGTGTCAATGAAAAGGAACTGTTTCAAGTTCAGCTTAAACCCATGGACTGTGAGGCCAGAGGGAGTCATTCTGACTTACAAGACTGAAATGATGTGTGTTTGGTAGCCATGGTGCTTTCCTGGTCCCCAGGAATTCCAGGGCACGTAGCTAGCTGAATGTTCCAGGGGTGCTTAGAGGTACTTAACATCAGCCTGTGGAGAGGAGAGCCCAAAGATGGGGCCTGAGCTTGTGATTTGTTTTGTTTTTTATTTCATTTTATTTTTTTAATAAATTTTATTTGTGACAACATTTTATTTTATTTATTTTTTAAGTAAGCTCTACACCCAACATGGGGCTTGAAATCATGACCCCAAGATCAAGAGTTACATGCTGTACCAACTGAGCCAGCCAGATGTGCCTCCATTTTATTTTTAAGTCAGAAGAAAAATCAATTTTTCAATTAAATTTTATCATAAATATCAACAATGTAATAATATGTTTGGGTTTACCTTGTTGTTCCCCCCACCACACACACATCAATGTTCTTAAGAGTAAAAAGACATTGGTTTTGAAGACAGAAGAGAAGGAAAGCCCAGCTTGTAAGATGAGCATGGGCCCCATTTGCACATTACTATGTGTCTGTATTTTAAGATGGCAAGATTTAGCAAATAATAATACAGATGCCCAATTAAATGTGAATTTCAGATAAACAACAGATAATTTTTAGTATAAGTATAGCCCAAATATCCATGGCATCCCATGAAGTATGTCCCCAGTAGTGCATGGCATCCTGTACTTTATCTGGCAATGTTACTGGATTTCCAAGTGAAAAGTGTTGGGTTTTGCTAAGAGGTTTGCAAGGTCAGGAAGACCAATAATGTGGCTACCTGTGGCAGTAAGAAGGGTAATGAATCCAAAGAACCACAGAGAAGAGACAAATAGGAGCTGAAGAGGCTAGGAAGTTGGGGGAGTAGGAAGACCCTAAGCTTACCTCATCTCATGGATACAACAGGATAACTAACACCCACATCTAATAATCTAGAAAATGGCCTGAAGATTGGCAGAACAAACCCCACAACTCAATGTAGAGAAGGGGTTACATCCAAGGGGCAGAGATGAAGTCAGGAGCTAAAAGGACCCATGGGACCATCCCGGAGGGAGGGATCTGAGGGTGTGGAGAAGGGAAAGGTGCAGACCCTCACACCAGGAAGCCCATAAAAGAAAGACAAATCCCTATGACATTTGGCTTTGAAAACCAGAGGGGCCCAATTTCATGAGTTCTTACAACCAGTGGAACTTAAAGCCTGGAACTGTACAAATCAGGGGGCTTGGCTCTGGGAGAGCCAGGAGGGTGAGAGGAAACTAAATCCCTGCCCCTAAAGAGTAGCGCAAAAAACAGCCTGCTAAGATAGAGCATAGAACCAGCAGATTGAAAATTGCCTGGGGCATACAGGAGGGAGAGTTATTTATTACTCTCAGAGCGTGTCAAGGGACAGAGATCACCGGGCGACTCCTCCAGGAACAAAGGAGCAGGCAGCCACCATTTCACTCATCTGCCCCTCCCAGCATAAACACTTGGCAGCCACCAGCAGCAACCAGCGCAGTGCTGACATTCACTACCTAAATTGTCTCTACCCAGTCCCCCCACTGTCCCCCGGCTTTGGTGGTCTGCCCCTTCCAACACAGCCTGCCTCAGTACCAGTGCTGCAAGTCTTCTCCGGAAGACCAGCGCAAACCTCGCCAACACCCAGTCTCTCCACCCAAGAGCTTTGCAGGGCTTTGAGTCCCAAGATGGCAGGGTGGTGAGCCCCCTCCCCTGGAGGACCAGCACACACCGTGTTAAAACTGTGCACCCCACTCCAGCTGGCCCTGTCCCAGTGGTGGTGGCACATCCCCTCTGTTGGCCTGCAAACCTTGTGAGCACTGCGTGCCCCGCCCACTCCAATACACTCTTGGTGGGTGCCCATTCAAACCAGGGCCATAAGCCTGCTAGCATGCAAGCAACCCCAACAGGGAGCAGTACCACTCCAAAGTGATTCCTGCTTCAGGGAGAGGGAAAGAAACCACACACACCAGTCAGACTGTGGCCCCAACAGGGTGGGCTGGGGGCAGACAGTTGGGCTGATTACAGGCCCTGCCCATCAATGAAAGTTTTTCAGGGGACAATATAGGAAAAGAGCCCTGTGGTTTGGTGCTACTGCCTCTCTAGCAGATGCCTGGTGTGACTCAAGCCCAAGGCAGTCCCAGACTGCTCCACTAACCACAGGGACCAAACACTGCCCATAACAGGCAAAGAGAGCCACTGCAGATGACTGGACTGACAGAAAGGGCAGTCAAGCCATAACAGTAGGGTGCCTGCAACACACATAGGAGACATCCCTGAAGTGCCAGGTTCCTGTCAATAGGGGACACTGCGCTACAGGGCACTATATGACCTCTTCTTCATAAGACCATTAACTTCAAGAACAGGAGACATAGATGACTTTCCTAATACACCAAAACAGACACAGCGAGTTAGACAAAATGAAGAGATAAAGAAATATGTCCCAAATGAAAGAACAGGACAAAAACCACAGCAACAGACCTGAGAAAAATGGAGGTATTAGGCCTGATAAGGAATTTAAAGTAACGATCATAAAGATACATACTGGACTTGAGAAAAGAGTGGAGAACATCAGTGAGACCGTTAAAAAAGGAGACCAAATGCATAAAACTGTTAATAACAAACATAAAGAAAATCATCAATAGTAATATAATAATAGTAGGGGACTTTAACATCCCATGCACATGAATGGACAGATCATCCAAGCAGAAAGTCGATAAGGAAACACTGGCATTGAAAGACACACTGGACCAGATGGACTGAACAGATATATTCAGATCGTTACATCCTAAAATAGCAGAATACACATTTTTTTTTCAAGTGCACATGGAACATTCTCCAGAATAAAGCACATATTAGGCCACAAAACAATTCTCAACAAATACAGAAAGATTACCACAATGCTGTGAAACTCGAAATCAGCCACAGGAAAAAAATCTGGAAAAAGTACATATACGTGGAGTTTAAATAACATGCTACTAAACAATAAATAGGTCAACCAAGAAATCAAAGGAGAAATAAAAAAGTATATGGAAACAAATGAAAATGAAAACACAATGGTCCAGGGACACCTGGGTGGTTCAGTTGGTTAAGTGTCTGCCTTTGGCTCAGAGTCCTGGGATCGAGCCCCACATCGGGCTCCCTGTTCAGTGGGGAGTCTGCTTCTCCCTCTCCCTCTGCTGCTCCCCCTGTTTGTGTGCTCTCTCTCTCTCTGTCAAGTGAATAAATAAAATCTTAAAAAAAAAAAGAAAGAAAGAAAACACAATGGTCCAAAATCCTTCGGATACAGCAAAAGTGGTTCTAAGAGGGAAGTTTATAGTAGTACAGACCTACCTAAAGAAAATAGGAAAAAACTCAAATAAATAACCTAAATTTATACCTAAAGGAACTAGAAAAAGAGCAAACAAAACCCCAAACCAGCAAAAGGAAGGAAATAACAAAGATTAGAGCAGAAATAAATAATATAGAAAAACAAACAAAACAGAACAGATCAATGAAACCAGGAGCCGGTTCTCTGAAAATCTGTTTAGCAACAGATTGATAAACTTCTACCCAGACTCATCAAAGAGAGAGAGAGAGAGAACTCAAATAAACAAAATCAGACATAAAACAGGAGGAATAACAACTGAAATCACAGAAATACAAAGGATTGTAAGAGAACCTAATGAAAAATTATACAGCAACAAATTGGACAACCTAAAATAAATGGATAAATTCTTAGAAACATATAAAGTACCAAAACTGAAGCAGAAAGAAATAGAAAATTTCGACAGACTGAGAACCCACAATTAAACTGAATCAATGATTAAAAAAACTCCCAATGAACAGAAGTTCAGGGCCAAATGGATTCACAGGCAAATTCTACCAAACATTTAAAGAAGAGTTAATACATATTCTTCTCAAACTATTTCAAAAAAATAGAAGAAGAAGGGAAACTTCCAAATTCATTCCATGAGGCCAGCATTACCCTGATCCCAAAACAGATAAAGACACACCAAAAAGGAGACCCACAGGCCAATATCCCTGATGAACATAGATGCAAAAATCCTTAACAAAACACTAGCAAACCAAATCTGACAATACATTAAAAAAATCATTCACCACGATCAAATGGGATTTATTCCTAGGATGCAAGAGAGTTTCAATATTTGCAAATCAATCAACATGGTTCATCACATCAACAAAAGAAAGGATAAAAATCATGTGATCATCTCAGTAGATGCAAAGGCATTTGACAAAGTACAACATTCATTCATGATAAAAACCCTCAACAAAATAGGTTTAGAGGGAACATATCTCAACATATATAAAGGCCATATACCAAAAATCAACAGCTAACATCATACTCAATGTTGAAAAACTTAAAGCTTTTTCCCTAAGATCAGGGACAAGACAAGGATATCCTTTCTCTACACTTTTATTCAACATAGTACTGGAAGTCTTAGGCAGAGCAATCAGACAAGAAAAAGAAATAAAAGGCATCCAAATCAGTAAGGAAGAAGTAAAATTCTCACTATTTGCAGATGACATAATACTACATACAGAAAACCTGAAAGACTCCACCATGAGAGACTATGGACTCTGAGAAACAAACTGAGGGTTCTAGAGGGGAGGGAGCGGGGGGATAGGTTAGCCTGGTGATGGGTATTAAAGAGGGTACATACTGAATGGAGCACTGGGTATTATATGCAAACAATGAATCATGGAACATTACATCAAAAACTAATGATGTAATGTATGGTGATTAACATAACATTAAAAAAAAAGTCTCCACCAAAAACTACTAGACCTGATAAGTGAATTCAGTAAAGTTTCAAGATACAAAATTAATATTCAGAAATCTGTTGTATTTCTATACACTAATAATGTAGCAGAAAGAGGAATTAAGAAAACAATCCCATTTACAATTGCACCAAAAAAAAGTAAAATGCCTAGGAATAAACTTAATCAAGAAGGTGAAAGACCTGTACTCTGAAAACTATAATACATTGACAAAAGAAATTGAAGATGACACAAATAAATGGAAAGTTATACCATGCTCATGGACTGGGAGAACAAATATTGTGAAAATCTCCATACTACTCAAAGCAATCTACAGTTTTAATACAATCCCTATTAAAATATCTACAGCATTTTTCACAAAACTAGAATAAATAATCTTAAAATTTGTATGGAAACACAAAGAAGCCCGAATAGCCAAAGCAATCTTGAAAAAGAAAAACAAAACTGGAGGTAACACAATTTCAGATTTCAGATTATATTACAAAGTTGTAATGATCAAAACAGTATGGTACTGACACAAAAATAGACAACAGATTAATGGAACAGAACAGAGAGCCCAGGAATAAACCCATAATCACATGGTCCATTAATCTTCATATGGAAGCAAGAAAATGCAAGGGGAAAAAGACAGTCTCTTCTGCTGTGAAAACTGGACAGTTACAAGCAAAAGAATGAAACTGGACCACTTTCTTACACCATACACAAAAATAACTAAAAATGAATTAAGCACCTAAATGTGAGACTCGAAACCATAAAAATCCTAGAGGAGAACACAGGCAGTAATTTCTCTGATATCTGCCATAACAACATCTTTTTAGATATGTCTCTTGAAGCAAAGAAAACAAAAGCAAAAATAAACCGTTGGGATTAACATAAAAATAAAAAGCTTCTGCACAGCAAAGGAAACAACCAACAAAATGAAAAGGCAACCTATGGAATGGGAGAAGATACTTGCAAATGACATGTCTAATAAAGGATCAGTATCCAAAATATATAAAGAACTTATACAACTCAACACCAAAAAATGCCAAATAATCCAAATAAAAAATGGGCAGAAGACATGAACAGACATTTCTCCAAAGAAGAAATACATACAGATGGCCCTCAGACATGTGAAAAGATGCACAACGTCACTCATCAGAGAAACACAAATAAAAACCACAAGATATCATCTCACACTTGTGTGAATGGCTAAAATAAAAAACTCAAGAAACGACAATTTTGGCAAGGATGTGAAGAAAAAGAAACCCTCATCCACTGTTGGTGGGAATGCAAACTGGTGCATTCACTGTGGAAAACAGTATGGAGGTTCCTCAAAAAATTAAAAATAGACCTACTTTAGGGTCCAGTTATTGCACTACTGAGTATTTACCCAAAGAACACAAAAACACTAATTCAAAGGGATATATGCACCCCTACGTTTATTGCTCATTATTTACAATAGCCAAATTATGGAAGCAGCCCAAGTGTCCATCCACAGATGAATGGATAAAGAAGATGTGGTGTGTGTGTGTGTGTGTATATATATATATATATATATATATATATATATATATAATGGAGTATTATTCAGCCCCCCTAAAAATGTAATCTTGCCATTTGCAACAACTTGGGAGGATCTAAAGAGTATTATGCTAAGTGAAATAAGCCAGGCAAGAGAAAGACAAAAACCATATGCTTGCACTCATATATGGAATTTATGAAACAAAACAAACAACAGGAAAAGAGAGAGAGAGAGACAAACCAAAAAATAGACTCTTAACTATAGAGATTAAATAGATGGTTACCAGAGGAGTTGTGTGGGGGGATCTGGGTGAAATAGGTGAAGGAGATTAAGAATACACTTACCTTGATGAGCACTGAGTAATAAATGGAATTGTTGAATCACTATAGTTTACACGTGAAACTAATATAACACTGTATGTTACACTGGAATTGAAATAAATAAATAAATAAATAAATAAGAAGAGACAAAGAGGAAAGTAAAACTGAGTTAGACAGCCAAACAAAATTGTACTAAATTAAACAAATAATGTAATGTAATTTAACTTAAGTAAATTTTAAATGAAGATTACATGGCTGCATAATATTGCATTGTATATATATATACCACATCTTCCTTATCCATTCATCTGTCGATGGACATCTTGGCTCTTTCCACAGTTTGGCTATTGTGGACATTGCTGCTATAAACATCGGGAAGCATGTACCCCTTCGGATCCCTACATTTGTATCTTTGGATAGACTTTGAGGAGGGTATGTGCTATGGTGAGCACTGTGAATTGTGTAAGACTGTTGAATCACAGACCTGTACCTCAGAAACAAGTAATACATTATATGTTAAAAAAAAAAAAGAAGAAGAAGATAGCAGGAGGAGAAGACTGAAGGGCGGGAAATGGGAGGGGGAGACGAACCATGAGAGACTATGGACTCTGAAAAACAAACTGAGGGTTCTAGAGGGGAGGGGGTTGGGTGATGGGTTAGCCTGTTGATGGATATTAAGGAGGGCACATTCTGCATGGAGCACTGGGTGTTATCAGCAAACAGTGAATCATGGAACACTACATAAAAAACTAATGATGTAATGTATGGTGATTAACATAACATAATAATAAAATAAATAAAAATAAATAAAGAAATAAACGAAGATTACATGCCAAAATAGACCAACAAATTTGGCTTGGAGGACAGCTGAGGGCAAGTGCAAATAATTGTTTTAAAGCTCACGTCCTGATTTGTAATCCCAGAGGAGTAGGGAGTTGGTGTGGTGGTGGTTGCCATGTGTATTTCCAGTGAGAAATGGATAACGTTATGTTGACCTGTTGTTTTAAAATTCTAAGAGGTCGGGCAAGACCAATTGGGATTAACTTACTATCCATGTGCCGATCTTGCAGAAAGATCCATCAACCATGGTCAAACCAGAGCAACAAACCTCCCAGTGACCCTTTGTGGGTCCTGGTGCGCCATGGATCAGCACCGAGGGGCAAGGGCTCACAGGTCTCTCAGGACAAAAAACTCTTGTCTCTTCTTGCCCATCCAGGCAATGAGGAGGCCTTGTCCTATAAAGCTATAGTAATTGAAACAGAGTACCACAGTTGATAAATCAAAGAAATAGGATTAACATTAATAGTATTAGTATTGCTTTCATGATATAATCACACAATAAAAGTATGTAAAGCCTAAAGTGTTCCATCCATGATAGTAAGACAACTGGCTCCCCACTGAGAGAAAAATAATTAAAGTCATTGGATCTTTCCCTTGAGGAGGATTAACATAATTGTCTTTTCCCTTGGTCATCTGAACACTCCTCAAAAACAGTAAGCTCCGCAGTGGCATCTGGGTCTTGGGAGTGATTTCTAGAGGGCCTGCTCACCCCCAATTTCTCCCACCTCTAGGCTTGTTGCTTTGTGAACAAGGCCCTGACTCAGGGAAGTGGGTAGATGAGAAAGACAGCCTAAAGGAAACAGAATGGCCACAAATCAGAAATTCAACCTACAAATCATCAGAAAACTTAAACTTGCTTTCCTAGACCAGGATCAGGTTTCCCTGACTTCTAAGTCCCTGAAAAGGCTCCATGGTGTCCCCAGTTCTAGATGTGACCTGACAGATTTGTAATGAGAACATTATATACAAAAGTGTTATTTAAAAAAAAAAAGTTACCTTACACCTCAGCCTTTCTTGTTTGCAAATCTCCACTCTACTATCACATTTAATCACATTCAATGCTGGGGTGCCTGGGTGGCCCAGTCAGTTAAGTATCCGACTCTTGGTTTCAGCTCAGGTCATGATCTCAGGATCGTGGGATCGAGCCCCTGCATCGGATTCCACACTCAGCCCAGAGTATGCTTGTCCCTCCTTCTGCTCCTCCCCCAGCTCGTGCACACACACTCTCTCTCTCTCAAAATAAATAAATAGTAAAATCTTTAATCACATTCAAGGCATAAGAGAACATTGAATCTGAGTCAGAAGATCAAGTTCTGTGACCTTGCCAAGTCCTTGCTGTTTGCTTGGCTTCTTCCTCTCCTGACATGTGAAGGGTGCACCAGGGGCTCACTGAGGCTGCTTCCAAATGTGTGAATCTGTGATTCTATGATCACTGAAAGTGCATTGTCAGAGGGCCCAGTAGACATCCAGGTGAGGCCGCTCAATCTCTTTATTTAAAACTGTCATTATCATTATAACATCTCTGGGAAATGTTCCCAGGTCTGGGAAAACAGGGACAAAAACCTTGATAGAAATGACTTTGAGGGCACTTGGGTGGCTCAGATGGTTGGGCGTCTGCCTTCGGCTCAGGTCATGATCCCAGGGTCCTGGGATCGGGTCCCGCATTGGGCTCCCTGCTCAGAGGGGATCCTGCTTCTCCCTCTGCCTCTCTCTCTCTCTCTGTCTGTCTGTCTCTCATGAATAAATAAATAAAAAATCTTAAAAAAAAAGAACTCTTTAAAAAAAAATGACTTTGACCCCTGTCTCCTCTTTCTCTGGATTTTCTCTGTCCCCAGATCTGGTTAGACTTCCGGTTTGTAGGAGTGACTCAGAAAAACCAGAGGCAGTATTTGTACCAAGCCACAGCTCTTCTATCAACAATGAGAAAAGAATAGTCTGCCACTCTCTTCTCATTCTTTTTCCTCTTGCACGGAGGCCCGCTGAACTGGTTCGCCCAGCTGTGGAATCGTGAGTACATTTTTGAACGGTTTTTGAGAAGACGTTCAGAGAGTGGCGCCAGGGAAGACAGTATAAGACATACCGTTAAGTGCAGAGACTCTCCAGAGTACAAGCTCCACTGTGAACAGAATAACCATCTGCAATTGACCGTTCAAAAAAATCATGACTCAGAAATGATCTATAATTACAGAAGTACATTTACTTTATTCAAACATTTCACTGGTGGATTAAAAAACAAAGTTTGCTTTCTGGTTGGAGAACATACCACAGCTATGACTCAATGCTCTCTGACCAGTGACTTTCAGGAGAGAAAAAACAATCCAGGCCGGTTAATGAGGGCTCACATTAGACCCGGCTTTCCAGAAACCTGATTAAAGCGGCTTCCTGCACTAGAGAAAATGTGACTTTTTGCCATTGTCTCCTCTTTTCTTTTCTTTTTTTCTTTTTCTTTTCTTTTCAAAATAAATCCATTTTGGAGGAATTTGGGAAAAGTTTCAAAGTTGAGCAAAATATGTCCTCTGTGCCTCAGTTTCCACATCTACCAAAATAGAGAAAATCAAATGTTCTAAGATATGTAAAGTCTGGAAACAATGCCTGGGTTGGAACAACTGCTCCATCAGTGTTTGCCATTAGTATTTATTATTATTATTATTTTGTATGTGTGTGTGAGAAAGAGAGAGAGCGTGCACGCATGACATGAGGTGGGGGAGAGACAAGGGCGAGGGAGAGGAATCCCAAGCAGACTCCCCACTGAGTGTGGACCTCACCTCCGGGCCAATCCCACAACCCCGAGATTATGATCTGAGCTGAAACCAAGAGTCCAACACTTAACAGACCGAGCCACCAGGACCCCATTAATTATATGATTTTATTGAAAATCTTGCCACACTCTCTCTTTCTAGTCTCACTTTCCCCTGCCCTCCACCCGATATGTCCCACACATCAGCCACACTGTATGGACTGCATCCTGTTTGTTATGGGCTATGTTGTGCCCAACCCCCCGCAAGAGGTCCTAACCCCCAGGGCTTCAGATTGTGACCTTATTTGGAAATGGGATTGTTACAGATGTAACTGGTGAAATTGAGTTCAGAAGGGAGTACCCCCTAATCCATAGGACTGGAGTTTTTGTTTGTTTGCTTGTTTTGTTTTTTTATTTATCTATTTGAGAGAGAGAGAGAGAGAGAGAGAGAGTGAAAGCTGGAGGAGGCACAGAGGGAGAGGGACGAACAGACTCCGGATTGAGCGTGGAGCCCGATACAGGGCTCAATCCCATGATCCTGAGATCATGACCTGAGCCGAAATCAATAGTAGGACACTTAACTGACTGATCCTCCCAGGCGCCCCATGACTTGGGTTCTTATAGCAGGGAGAAAATTGAACACAGAGACAGACACAGAGAGGTGAATGTGAAGAGACCCAAGGAAGGCAGAGATGAGGTGATACTTCTTAAGCTGAGGAACGCTGCAGATTTCCAGCAAATCACTAAGAGAGAGGAGAGAGACTGCAATAAGTTCTCTCAAGCTTTAAGAACCAACCCTGCCACACCTTGATCTTGGACTTCTAGCTTCCAGAACTGTGCCACAATCCATGTCTATTGCTTACGCCCAGTTTGTGGGACCCTGTTACATCAGCCCTACCAAGCTAATACACTGTGCATGGACTGAACCTCCCCACCTCCGTGTTTCAAGCAATGCTGTGACGGCTAGCTGGAAAGACCTCCCCTGTCATCACTGCCAGTGGGAAAATCAGTCCGTGTTTCAGATGCCACATTTGTCTGCTCACCTGTTAGAATTAACCCATTTTCTACCATTCTCTCTCTGTGTCACTCATAATTCTTATTACAATCCACATGTATTATCGGTTAATTGGGACAATGTCGATCTCACTAAGTTCTATATTATAATATACATTATAGAGATTGTCAGTCACAACCCAAATTTCAAGGATGTATTTTTTAAAAACTAACCTTCCAAATTACTTACAAAGTTATCAGTACATGTAGGGAAAGGTAAACATTTCAGCGAGCAACAGAATATGATGTAAAAGACTTATTATATAACATTGTGTATTACACATTCATATAATACATTTGAGTCAGTGCCTTCATAGGAAGTCACGTGTATTTGAGTGTCATGTGTGTTTGCTGTGATGCTTTGGGCAGCCACTCATGAGCAGAAGGAGCTAGCACATTCTCCAGGTTTTCTTGTCTTCTTAGCAAGGCACAGACTTGTTCGGTGTTTCTTGGGGTCACGAAGGGAAATACAGGGAAGATGCAGCGATGTAAATTTCCTTCCGTGGTGAAGCCAATCATTCATTTTATGTCTTAAATGTGATCACTTTTCCTTTTTTTAGTATCCAACAGTGGCCAACTGCTGATTTCAGACTTCCTGATCCGCCTCTTACCTCTGCCGACTGACATTCAATGTAATCTGTATTTGTGGTAGTATTTGGAGGTAGTGTGGGAAATGTGTGTGACTCAAGAACAAGTATAATCATCTCCTTCAGCGGGGAGCTGATGTGGGAATTGAAGGACTCTGCCCCCCCCCAAATATAGGTACATGGTGCTGCCCCTCAGACCAGAAACCTTGGGGAACGTTCTCCTTGATCCTTGCTCGCCCAGAATTGTATTGACTCTGCCTCCAGGGTGCAATCCCAGCCTGTCTCCTTTTCTGTCTTTGTTATCACTGCCCTGGCTCAGGGCACCTTCCATTCCCACTAGATAACAAAACAGTTTTCTTGAGGGTCTCCCTGCGGCCACTTGTCTACAAACCACTTTCCACACCATCACATACAAGTTTGTGAGGGAGTGTTTGTGATGTGCCGGGGACTGTGGAAAGCACATTGAGAATTTAATCCTCATGACAATCCAGTGAAGTAGATTCTGTTATTATTTCCTTTTTACAGGTGAGCAAACTACTGAGAACTTGGGGACCCGTCCAAAGTTTCACAACTCATAAGTGACAAAACCAGGGTCCAAATCCAGCCTGCCTCCCAAACACAATTAAACTGCCTATATTGCCCTTTGATAACTCTCCTTCCAAATAAAATCCAAACTCATAAATGTAGCAGAAGAGGCCTTCCAAGATCTGTCTCCTAGCTGCTGTTCATCCTTATTTCCCTTTTCCCCCCTTTCCATACTCTACCAGACCGAGCAACTTGCTTACCCACCTCTGTGCCTCCACACCTGGGGCTTGCTGAGTCTGGAACATGCTCTCAAGATCCCTCTGGCCTCCATTTTGTGGTGCACTCTGATTGGGTGGGGCTGGTGGCACAGGCAGTGAAAGAATTCACCCAAGGCAGAACAAAGGAGATGGAAGTGAATTAAAAGCATCGCAAGGGAGAAGCAGGAAAAGCAGTGAAGGAGAGATGGTCTGTGAGGAGGCGGTGTTGAGGGGCTATAGTTATAGGGTGGAGTGAGGAAGTATGGGAATGTATGGGATTTTCCCTTTTTCGGTAATCTTAGGAACTATGCCTGGTTATAACTGATCAGTTAGGTCCTATGGCTATTTTGAGGTGGGTTGCTTAATGAGCCTGTTTGTGTCTGCTTGGTGGTGGTTGCTCTGGGCCCTTTTGCCTTGCTCAAGTTTCCATGGCTCAAGCCTATTGCTTAAAAGCAGTCTCTGAACCTTGATCATCATGACTTATGTATATTGAGCACTTACTTGGTGGCAGGTACATTAACTACACCATTTATTCATCCTAGTAACTCTGTAAGATAGATATTCTTATCTCTGTTGTTTGGAGTGGAAACTGAGCCTTTCAGGGTTAAAGAAATTTACCACTGCCCACAGCTGATGAGTTGAAACAGGTCTGTTGGGTCAAGCTCCTGCCCAATTACTTTTAAAAATTAAGATATTACATACAAAAAAATTCCCCCTCTTTAAGCGTGCAGTTTGATAAGCTTTGGTAATGGTATGAAATCACCACCACTGTTACAATATGCAATAGTTCTCCCACTTTAAAAGCTTCCTTGTGCCCCCTTGATTGTTGAGCCCCCACCCACGCTCTGGCAACCACCAATCTGCTTTCTGTCACTATAGGAGAATCAAACACTCTACAGTCTTTTGTCCTCTGTATTTGATTTCTTTCACTCAGCCAGTGTCCTTGAAATTAATCCATATTATCGCATGCATTAATATTTTTGTTTCTTTTTATTGCTAAGTGATACTCTACATTCACCAACTAATGGGATTTGAGTTGCTTCCAGTGTTTGGCTATTAAGAATAATACAACTCTGAATATTCATATACATATCTTTTTGTGGACATATGTTGTCATTTCCTTGAATAAATACCTAGGAGTAGAATTGCAAGGTCATATGGTAAGTCTATGTTAACAAGAGACAGCCCTTCTATTTTCCAAAATGGCTGTACCATTTGGCCCCACCAGTTTTACTTCTTTTCTTATATGTAACCTTTTATTTGTTTTTCTTGTCTAATTATACTGCTTAGCACATTCAGTACAATGTTAAATAGAAGTGGTGACAACAGATACCCTGACATTGTTCCTGATCTTAGGTAGAAAGTATTGACATTAGTTGTAGGCTTTTCATACATACTCTTAGATTGAAGAAGTCCCTTTCTATTCCTAGTTTCCAAATGGATTTCTCATGAAAGGGTGTTGAAATATGCCACATGCTTTTTTACCTTTATTGAAAAGATCATATGACTTGTCTCCTTTATCTTATTAATAGTGTGAGTTGAGCATTGATTCATTTTTAGATGTTAAATAAATCTTGCATTCCCAGGATAAGTACCACTTGGTCATGATGTCTTATCCATTTTATATATTTTTGGAGTCAATTTGGTAATATTTTTGAGGGTCCATGTGTCCATGTTCATGAGGGATACTGGCCTGAAGCTCTCTTGTGATCTCATTGTCTGGTTTTGGAATCTAGGTAACACTGGCTTCATAAAATTACTTGGAAAGTGTTCCCTCCTCTATTTTCTTAGAATTTGTGTAAGATTGATAGTCTCATCTCCTTAAGTGTTTGAAAGAATTCATCAGTGAAGCAATCTAGACCTAGGGTTTTCTTTGTGGGAAGGTTTTTAATTATGAACTCAATTTCTTTATTGACATAAGGTTATTTAAGTTTTCTATTTCTTCTTTGGTCAATTTTGATAATTTGTGTTTTCCAAGGATTTTGTCCATTTCATCTAGGTTGTCAAATTTACTGGCATAAAATTTTCTTACTATCTTTGTAATTCCTGGAGAATCTGTAATGATGTCCTTTGTGCCATTCCTGACATTGAGAATTATTTCTTTTCTTGATCAGTCTGGCTAGAAGTTTATCAATTTTATCAGTCTTTTTGAAGAATAGGGTTTGGTTTTATTGATTTTCTCTATTTTTCTGTTTTCTCTTTTATGGATTTCTGCTTTAATTTTTACTGTTCCTTGATTTGAGTTAAAATTGTTCTTCTTTTTCTGGTTTCTAAGCTTATAGGTCAGATCACTGATTTGAAGCCTTCCTTCTTTCCTATTATAGACATTTAAAGCCATGCATGTCTAAGTAATGCTTTAGCTGAACCCCACAAATTTTAATTTATTCAATTTCATTCAGAGCATTTTCTAACTTATCTTGTATTTCTTCTTTGATCTGCTGATTATTTAGAAATGTATTGTTTAGCTTTCAAGCATTTGGGTTTTTCCTAGTTATTTTATTTTTATTAATTTAGACTTAATACCATGATGGCCAGATAATATACTTGGTATGATTTCAATCTTTAAAAGATTAATGAGATTTATTTTACTACCTGGAATATGGACTATCCTGGTATATGTATCATTTGCACTTGAATTTATATTTTACCATTATTTAGTGTTCTATCAATAACAATTAAGTTATTGCTGATTTTTTAAATCTAGTTCTTCTATCAATTTCTGAGATAAAGAGATATTAAAATCTCTAACAATGATTGTGGAATTATTTACTTACTTTTTTCATTCTGTCAATTTTTGCTTCTGTGTTTGAAGCTGTATTACTCAGTGCATACACATTTATGTTTTACATGTCTTTTCCTTATTAATTAACCCTTTTATGATCATGTAAAAGATCTTATATATAAATCTTATACATATGTTGTTAGATTTATGCTTAAGTATTTTATTTGGAGGGGCCCTGATGTAAATGGTATTGTGTTTTTCATTCAAATTTCACTTGTTCATTGCAGGTATACAGAAAAGAGATTGACTTTTTTGTACCCTGCAGTATTGTTATAATTGTTTACTAGTTCTAGGAGTTGTTTTCTTTTTTTAATCAATTCTTTCAGATTTTCTGCGTATATGATCACATCATTGGCAAAGAAAGACAGTTTTATTTTTTCCTTCCCAATTAGTGTACCTTCTTTTGTTTTTTGTTTTTGTTTTTGTTTTTTTGGCCTTATTGCATTAGCTAGGACGTCTAATACAATGTTGAAAAAGAGTGATGAGAGAGGACACCCTTGCCTTGTACCTGATCTTAGTAAAAAAGCCTCTTCTTTCTCACCATGAAGTATGATGTTAGCTATAGGTTTTTTGTAGATAGTCTTTATCAAGCTGAGAAAGTTCGCCTCTATTTCTAGTCTACTGAGAGTGTTATCATGAACAGGTGTTGGATTTTGTCAGGTGCTTTTTCTGCATCTATTGATTTTATCATGAGATTTTCTCCTTAAGCCTATTGATGTGATGGGTTACATTACTTGATTTTCAAATGTTGAACCAGACTTGCATACCTGAGATAAATCCCATTTGGTCATGATATACATATACATATACATTCTTGGATTCGATTTGCTAGTATTTCATTGAGTAGTTTTGCATCTATGTTCATGAGAGATATTGGTCTGTTGTTCTCTTTCTCATAAATGTGTTTGTCTGGTTTTGATATTAGACTAATGCTGGCCTCATAGAACAAATTAGGAAGTATTCCTTCTCATATTTTATGGAAGATATTGTAGACAATTGTTCTAATTTGTTCCTTAAATGTTTGGTAGAATTCAATAGTGAACTCACCTAGGCCTCGTGTTTTCTGTTTTGAAGGTTATTAACTACCAATTCAATTTTGTTAATAGATATGGGCCTATTCAGTTTATCTATTTTTTCTTCTATAAGTTTTGACAGACTATGTTTTTCAAGGAACTGGTCCATTTCATCTGGGTTTTCAAATTTGTGGGCATAGAGTTGTTCATAGTATTTCTTTATTAACCTCTTAATGTCCATGGGATCTCTAATATGTTCCTTCTTTCATTTCTGAATTAGTAACTTGTATCTTCTCTCTGTTTCTTATTTAGTTTGTCTAAAAGTTTATCAATTTTGGAGAAGACTGGGAAGATGGCAGAGTAGAAAGACCCTAAGCTCACCTCATCTCACATATACAACTAAATAACACTTATCTCAGCATAAAGGACCCAGAAGATGATCAGAAGACTGGCAGAAAAACTCTACAGCTAAAGGTAGAGAAAAAGAAGGACAAAGACACGGTTTGGGAGTGAAATGGATCGTGGCTGTCCATGGTGGGGAGGGAGCCAGTGGTGCAGAGAAGGGTGAAAAACAGACTGTGACACAGGGGAGCCCGCACAGGGAAGACAAATCCCCATAACATTTGGCTTTGAAAGTGAAAGGAACCAAATTTCATGATTGTTCTTACAACCAGCAGGACTTAAAGCCTAGAATTTTAAAAATAAGCAGGCTTAGCTCTGGAAGAGCCCAGAGGGCAAAAGGAAGATGAGTCCCTGCCCTTAAAGAGACAGCATGACAAACAGCCTGTTCAGATGCAGTGTAGAACCAGCAGTTTGAAAAACACTGGGGACGGATGGGAAGGAGTAATTTACCCATCTCGGGGAAGAACTGGAGAGGCAGGGTTATGGGGAGACCCCTCCATGAACGAAGGAGCTGGCACATGCCATTTCCTTCCCCCGCCCACCCCCAGCATAAACACAAGGCCACCTGTGGGGACCAGCACAACTTCGACTCTCTCTACTTAACTTGCTTACACCAAACCCCCATCACCTGTGCTTCAACAGATGCACCCTTCCTGGTCACACCTGCCTCAGTCCCTGTGCTTCAGGCCCCCTCCTCCATAATACTGGCACAAACTCACCAACACCTTGTCCCCTGACCTGCACATTTTGCAGGACTCCAGTTCTGGCAGTGGTGGTGGCAGGTCTCAATTCATAAGCAGACCACTGCCCACCTCATTAAAATGCACCCCACCCTGGGGCGCCTGGGTGGCTCAGAGGGTTCAGTGTTCGACTCTTGGATTCGGGTCAGGTCCTGATCTCAAGGCTTGTGGGATTGGGCCCCATGTCAGGCTCCATGCTCAGTGGGAGTCTGCTTGGATATTCTCTCCCTCTGCCCCTTTCCCTAACCATGCTTTCTCTCTCTCTGTCTCTCTCTCAAATAAATAAATAAATCTTTTTAAAAAATGCACTCCACCTATGCTGGGGACCAAAACTGTGACAATAGGAAAAGAGAGCTTCTGTAGACAACTGGACCAAAGCAAAAAGAGGCCAAGACTCCACAACAGAGCACACACCACACACAGAGGAGACACTCCCTGAAGTGCAGGTCCTGGGGAACAGGACCTCTTCTTCATAAGGCCTTTACCATCAAGAGCAAGAGGTATAGCTGACTTTCCTAACACAAAGAAACAGACACAGAGAGTTAGACAAAATGAGGAGACAAAGAAACATGTCCCAAATGAAAGAACAGGCCCCAATCCCAGCAAAAGCCCTAAGCAAAACAGATATAAGTAAGTGCCTGATAGAGAACTTAAAGCAATGATCATAAAGATACTCACTGGACTTGAGAAAAGAGTGGAGGACATCAGTAAGACTGTTAACAGAGAGATTAAAAAAAAGAACCAATCAGAGATGAAAAACATAGTAAATGAAATTAATACTCAGTGGAATAAATAGCATGCTAGATGAAGCAGAAAAATGAATGAATGACCTGGAAGACACAGTAATGGAAAGTAACCAAGCTCAGCAAATGAGAGAAAAAAAATTATGCAAATTAAGAATAGTCTTAGGGAACTCAGTGATTCCATCAAGTATAATAACATCCGCATTATAGGAATTCCAGAAAAGGAAGAGAGAAAAAAGGGGGCAAAAAATTTATTTGAAGAAATAATAGCTGAAAACTTCCCTAACCTGGGGAAGGAAACAGACATCTAGATCCAAGAAGCACAGTGATTCCCACAGAAAATCAACCTGAGGAGGTCCACGCCAAAATATATAGTAATGAAAATGGCAAGAAGTAGCGACAGAGAGAATTTTAAAAGCAGCAAGAGAAAGGAAGACAATTACATAAAAGGAAAACCCATAAGTCTATCCACAGATTTTTTTCTTTTAGCAGAAACTTTGCAGGGCAGAAGAGAGTGGCATGATATATTCAAAGTACTCAAAGGAAAAAATCTGCTGCCAAGAATACTCCCTCCAGCAAGGCTATCATTCAGAGTAGGAAAGATGGAGTTTCTCAGACAAACAAAAACTAAAGGAGTTCATGACCACTAAACCAGCCCTACAAGAAATATTAAAGAGAACACTCTGAGTGGGAAAGAAAGAACATAAGTGAGAGGGTGAAAAGTAAAGAACACAAAAGCAGTAAAAATAAGTATATCCACAAACATCAGGTAAGGGATTCATAAAATAAAAGGAAGTAAAATGTGACACCATACACCTAAAATGTGGGAGGAGAGGAGCAAAGAATGGGTTCAAAGTTAAATAACCATCAACTTAATATAGACTGCTATACACAGATGTTAAATACAAACATAAAGGTAATCACAAATCAAAAACCCATAACAAATATGCAAAGAATAAACAGAAAGGAATCCAAGTATATCCCTAAAGAAAGTCAAGAAACCCAAAAGAGACCAAGAAAAGAAGGGACCAGAGAAAAACTACAGAAACAACCACAAAACAACTAACCAATAAATACATATCTCTTGACAAATACATGGAATGTAAATGGACGGAACTCTCCAATCAAAAGACAGGGTGACAGAGTGGATTAAAAAATAAGACCCATCCATACACTACGTACAAGAGACTTACTTCAGACCTAAAAACACCTGCAGGGACACCTGAGCTGTGCAGTCAGTTAGGTGTCCGATTCTTGGTTTCAGCTCAGGTCGTGGTCTCAGGGTCATGAGATCGAGCCCCAAGCCAGGCTCCACGCTACACAGAAGGAGTCTGCTTGAGATTCTCTCTCCCTCTCTCTCTGCCCCTCCCACTTGTGCTCTCTCTCTAAAATAAATGAATCTTTAAAAAAATAAATACACCTGCAGACTGAAAGTGAGGGGATGGAGAAACATTTATCATGCAAATGGATGTAAAAAAGAAAGCTGGGGTTGCCATACTTCTATCAGACAAATAGACTACAAATATTTCTACTGTTCTTTCCCTCTTTCTTCCCGTTCTCGTGTTGTGATTACCCGTATGTGATAACTGGTAGTTGACCCACAGTTTTTGAATATTGTGTTCTGCTTTTTTCAATCTTTTTTTCTCTTTGCCTGTTAGACTTGGAAGTTTCTACTGCTATATCCTCAAGCTCAGAGATTCTCTCTTCATCCATGCCCATTCCGCTAACAAGTCCACCAAAGACGTTCTTCATGGCTGTTACAGTGTTCTTGATGGTAGCCGTTCTTTTTTGTTCTATCTTAGAATTTCTCTCTCTCTGGTTTTAGGCTTGCTCCTTATGCTTGGTGCTTTATCCATCAAAGCCTTTAGCATCTTAACTATAGTTGTTTTCAATTCCACCTCTGATACTTCTAACATTCCTGTCATTTCTAAGTCTGTTTCTGGGCTTGTTCAGTCTCTCCAAATTATGTTTTTTGCCTTTTGGTGTGCTTTATGATTTTTTTCTGGATACCTCACTTGATGTACCAGGTCAAATTGACTGCTGTAAATAGGCTTTGAGTAACGGGGTGATGAGGTGCAGGGAGAGGATGCATTCTACCATCCTGTGATTAGGTCTTGGGGTTTCCATAAGCCTGTGCACCAGGACTGTGAGCTTCACCTTCTTCTCAGTCCCCTCCCTCTCGGACTGAGACAGGATGAGCCAGAGGGGGCTGGAACAAGGCACTCCCCTTCCTCCAGGTCAGTTAGGCTCTGATATTACCCCAGTGGGTCAGGCTCTGGTAAAATCATTTTCCCTGAGAGCAGACCTTGTTAAGAACAGAACGTTCTGGTTGTTTCAAATGGTTCATTTTCCCCTCCCTCTGCCAGAAGCACGCTGGGAAAGCCCTTGGGTATTCACTGTGAGAACCTCGTCAAACTCCTGAAGGTGGTAAAACTCACAGAGGTGTGGGGGCCCCTCTGACTGGGTCCCCCTGCTGTTTCTGTTGCTCATGCCCATCCACACTGAGCCCCCGGGATTATGTCCAGCAGAGCTCAGGCTTTCCTGCCCCAGCACGGAGTCCCGTGCAGTTTCTGCCCCAGGGAAATGTCATTCTCTGGGTCCCCCCTTGCAGCGGCAGCACCTTGTCCTGTGACCTCGCTTCCCAGACAGGCCCAACAAACTGTTTCTGTTTGTTCAGCTTTTCTTGTTCTGAGCGAGTGAGTGAGTGGCGACTCCCGAGCTCCTTACACGTGGGACCGGAAACCTAAAATCCTTGACGAATTATTTTTCCTATTGGTCATTCTCTGGACTCGGCTTAGGCATTCTCTGACTTTCGTGCCGGGGCTAAGTGTCCCCTCGATCTGCCCTGCTGGCACCCCGTGCTTCCTCTAGTCACAACCTAGGAAATCAGGCCTTTTCTAGGATAATTATGGCACAGGCCCCAACCTTTGCTGGTCCCGGAAAGCTTTCCAGAGGACAGGAATATCAGAGCCCTGAGGACAATGACAAGTGAACCAGGTGGAGAGAGCTTATTTGTTTCCATGACTGTCTCCTGTTTTAGATTCTAAACTCCTGGAGGACAAACTCCACACTTTATTCATTTTTGCATTTCCAGTATTCAGTAATTGTTGAAGGTAGTGAATGAGTGAAATTTAATAACTGGAAAATGAAAGAGAGGGCGGTGTATCAGTTTGAAGCAGGAAGCACCGGAACAAGACTTCACCCTGTGTCCGGGGAACCACCAATAATAGTCTGGTGCGCTGGGAGCAGCGTGTTGTCTGGGAGGAACTGGGACAGACAAGCTGGCACCCACCGATGGAGGACCATGAACACAGACAGGGCAGGAGAGCGGCAGGCCAGTGAGTGGAGCTGCCCTCTCTATGCACCGCTGCTTCTTGCAAACAGTGACCCTGAGCAAGTCATTCCCACAGCAGGGTTTCCTAGATTCCACATCTGAAGCTGAGTAGTCTTCTTAAAATAAAACTCTTTTGAAGATTTATTTAGTTCTTTATTTGAGAGATAGAGAGCGCGCATGCAAGCAGGGAGAACAGAAGAGGGAGAGAGAGAATCACAAGCAGAGCCCGTGCTGAGCGTGGAGCCCAATGCAGGGCTCGATCTCATGACTCTGGGATCATGACCTGAGCCGAAATCAAGGGTCAGATGCTTAACACACTGCCACCCAGGTGGCCCTAAAATAAAATTCTCAATGGGGAGCCTGAGTGGTGCAGTCGGTTAAGCGTCTGACCCTTGGTTTCAGCTCAGGTCATGATCTCAGAGTCGTGAGATCGAGCCCTGTGTTGGGCTCCACACTCAGCACGGAGTCAACTTGAGAGATTTTCTCTCTCCCTCCCTCTTCCTCTGCCCCTCTCCCCACTTGCTCTCTCTCTCTCAAATAAATAAAGACTTAAAAAAAAAAAACTCTTAGCATCTCAAATGAAGGCTGGATTAACTCTGCAAATATCTAAAACCTTTGATAGTCTGGACAGGCCCAGTTTTTCTGCTTGGCTGATGAGGGCCACACCAGCTCCCGAGGATCCCCTCTCCCAGGGCACCAACAAACCTCCACTCCACCCCAGCCCCGGGAAGCCTGGTGCTCAGTGGGGAGCGCCAGTCCCCACGGGCTGAGAGAGAGCTCTGAATCAGCGAAGTCCCCTTGCCTATGAAAAGGGTAGCCTTTCCTTGGACACTTTCTCATTGCCAAAGAAGTGATGTGGGAACCCAGAGACAAGTGCAGGAAAGGACAAGCCGCTCTCGCGAGCACCAGCCTCTGCTGGGTGGGTTTTCCTTGGCATTTCTGGCCTCATATCTTCAGCAGCTGAAGCCTCCCAGACATTCTGCCAATGGAGCTCTATCACTAAATTAAAATGTTCTGTTACATCACTGTGAATAATTAACTTGGGGACCTTTCTTCAAGCAGAGCATGTGACACAGAGCTCTGTGATACAGAGCATGTATCAGCAGGATAAGGCCCGAGTGGGATTAAAGGAGAAGAGAGGTGACAATATGTGTTGGATGCATCTAAGTCATTTTTTAATTTTGAAATTCACAAGGGTGAAAACAGATGGCTGATAGGATAAATTCAGCCGCCTGCTTTGTTCAGCTTGTTCAGTGAACTACAAGTCAGGAAAGTTCCCATTAAAAATCTGTTTTCCCTCGAAAAATTGGAAGCCCTGGCATCACTGGGTCCATTGTCCCATGACAGCTCAGCTGTTTAACACCCTCCAGTCCCTGTGGCATGGCTCTGTTGCCGGCCTCTGACCATGCCGCTCACGTAAGTACACCTGCCTGGCTCCTCGCTGCAAGGCAGCTGAGCTTTCTGACCCCCGGGGTCAAAGATTCTTTAGCTCTTATTATTTTCTTAAATTATTTTTCTAAGGAATAAGTAAATCTGTTCTCATGTTAATTTTTTTAAATTCCAGTATGTGGTGTGTGTGTGTGTGTGTGTGTGTGTGTGTGTGTGTATGGAATATTATTAAGCTATTAAAAAGAATGAAATCCTTAGTTCTTTGTAAACCTGCTTCTTTTTCTTCTCCTACTCTCTAGCCTCTTCCCTCACAATGGGCAAAAGTGGTTTTCTTGCCCTGAGAATCTCATTAAATTATTTTTATGAAACACCATAGATAGAAACCAGACAGGGTGGTGTGAAAAAGTAAAAGACCAAGGGTCCAGAGAAATGATATTTTGTTCTAGATCTGCCTGCTGCTTATTTTGTAACCACTGTATACTTGGCAACCAGAGCCCCACCTCACACAGGAAGGTGCTCGGTTAGCTGCTCTGAATGGATGAACACACCTTACCAGGGTCTGGGGTGGTGTCCACACTTAACCAGATGGTCTCCATGCTTCATCCAGCTCTGCTTTCTGTGACTCTGTAAGGGCATGGGCGGTTTTCTGGTGACTTCATGTGACAGAATGACAGGGTGACAGGCAAAGAATGGAAAGTCTGCCTGATGTTAATTCCAGTTGGCTAGAGCCTATAAACATTCGTTGCTTCTGTGCTAAGTCTGGATACACAGAGATTAACAAGATGCAGGGCCAGTTCCAGGCAATCTCCTGTGATGATGAATAAGAAAACCAGTTATTAACACAACCCCCAAGCCCATACCTCTTGCATACTTGTGCCAACATCACCTTGTGTTTTTTTGTCTTCTGACCTTCCCTCTGGGAAACTACTAGCATCTCTGAGACAGAGCATCACAGTCCCCTGGCTGAGAGCTTCTGCTTGCGGTTAGGAGAATGGAGCCTCTACAATGATGTTAGTTACAAAACAGAGAAGCTAAAATGTTCATTCCTCTGGGAGAGGCAACGCAGACCTCAGATTGCATTAGGATCTGCATGGTTAACAGCAGCTCATTTCCTGGAAGCTGGAAGCTGACTTTGGTCGGGGGAGTGGAGAGGAGGCAGGGGAAATGGCACAGCCCGAAAGCCCCAGGACGGCAAGAACAGGGAGACTCCTGCCTGTAGTGCACAGGCTACCAGGCAACTCTCAGCTGGTGGTCAACTCTTGTCAAAAATCTTAACAGGCATCAGCCTTACTTTTCCGTAATTTTATCCCTCAGCCGAACTTTTGCATTGAAAAGAAATCAAAGTTTAATCAGACCAGAGAAGATTGTCCGGAATGAACCAACCTGGGGGGGTGGGGGGAGTCTGGCAGGTGCAGAGCCACACCCTCACTCAGTCATCTCTTCCAGGGCTGTCCTAACCTCTCTGCTCACACACTGGGCACAGGCTGAGATGGACGGGGCTTGCCCAGAGCCCAGTCCCAGGGCCACACCGCTGGCCTTCTGATATGGGCTGGCACCTGCTCCGCCCCACAGCTCAGCACTCCCCTCCCTACGGCTATGCCATCAGTGTCTCACACAGGCCCTGGGGTTCATTCTGATCTGAATGAAGCAGGAGGGCTTTATCATCCTTGAATTCAAGGGACTCGACGTGAAGTCTGTGGTACTTGCTGTGTGGCATCGGTCTGGTCGCTGCGATGTTAACTGGGTATTGCTTTGTTCTAAGACTGAGTTTCCATTCTCAACATATGGTCCTGTTCTTATTATGGCCCCCTGTGTTTTTCCTTTTTCTTTCCAGAAACACCCTCCCTCCACCCCCATCCATGCCATGCCTCCAGGATCCAGGCCCTCCCACCATGCCCCTTCTTCTTCTTTTCTTCTTCTTCTTCTCCTTCTCCTTCTTCCTTCTTTCTTCTTCTTCTTTCCTTTCTTCTTCTTCTTCTTCTTCTTCTTCTTCTTCTTCTTCTTCTTCTTCTTCTTCTTCTTCTTCT
>NW_027397075.1:21249065-21551944 GCF_003265705.2 Callorhinus ursinus | reverse complement strand
CTTCTTCTTCTTCTTCTTCTTCTTCTTCTTCTTCTTCTTCTTCTTCTCCTCCTCCTCCTCCTCCTCCTCCTCCTCCTCCTTCTTCCTAAGATTTATTTATTTATTTGAGAGAATGCATAAGTGGGGGTAGGGGCAGAGGGAGAAGCAGACTCCCTGCTGAGTACAGAGCCTGACGTGGGGATCAATCTTACAACCCCAAGATCATGACCTGAGCTCAAACCAAGAGCTGGGTGCCCAACTGGCTGAGCCCCCCAGGCGCCCCCTCCCAGCCCCCTTCTGGGGAAGAGCTGGGTTGGCTGGCATTTTCTGGGTGGCTTCAATGTGCCCCCACTGGTGCTGACACTTTGACATGTTACCCATTTATGTCCCACAGCACTTGTACAAGGCTGACCCAGTCCCCAGTGCAGAGGTGAAGAAGAGTGAAGATATTGAAGCTCGGAGGCAAAAGATCATTTCCCAAGATCACCCAACTGGGAAGACGAGGAGCAAAGGTTTGAAGTGTGGTCAGCCTGGCTTAAAGGCTTTTGTTCTTATGTCTCCTCCCTGGGGACTCCCAGGGACTGAAGCACAGTTCCAAATGCATCTGAACCTGGTCCCCTACCTGACAGCCGCCCTCCCCAAGCCCAGTGACTCCTAAGTGCTGCTCAGCCTGGATCTGCCATAGCTCAGTCTTATCCTCTTGTTTGGGGTCCCTCGCTGTGATGACTTGACCCCAAATAGCCAACCAGGCTTTGGGAAATAAACAAACAAACAAACAAACAAACAAAGTTTGGAGCCCGTTGGGCTTCAAATGGACTTGTCCACTTCATAGCTTGCTGTGTGATCTTGAACAAGTTTCTCAGCTTCTCTGAGCCTCACTTTCCTATAATAAAGTGTAATGACAAAGCCCTACCTCAGAGGTGGTTATACAGATACAAATCAGACTACCCTTTAAAATCTGGAATTGAAAAGCTATTTCTCTGCCCATGCATCTGGACTCATTGTTTAAAACTTTGTTTAAAACCTGGGTGGCTCAGTCAGTTAAGCATCTGCCTTCGGCTCAGGTCATGATCCCAGGGTCCTGGGATTGAGTCCCGCATCAGGCTCCCTGCTCGGTGGGGAGTCTGCTTCTCCCTCTCCCCCTGCTCCTCTGCCCCCCACCCCCTACCCCCACCCCCTGCTCCTGGGTGCATATGCGCACGCGCTCTCTCTCTCTCAACTAAATAAAATCTTTAAAGAAATAAAATAAAATAAAGCTGAGTGTAAAAACACAAAACAGAACTGAGGTGACACTTGCAATTCAAGACACGGCACCACACACAGAATGGGGTGTAACAGTGCACTCCAGCACTTGTTGAGAGTGTAGCGAGTAGGCAGCAAGGGCAGAGGAAAATCATGGGTTCTGTGCACACATCCAGTAGCAGGGCCTCTCTTCAGGAGGGGCCTCAGCGACCACGGCTGACAGTTTTCTTCAGGCTCTATCAATGTTTTCCGTTGTTTAAAGACACACATTAATTTAAAGTCTCCTCCCATTCTCTCTGTAAATTACAGCATTCAGATGAAGTGGCAGCTGCTGTAATTAAGACACAGTTAATTGCCTATCTCCTTAATTGCAATGATGGGATTTTGACAGTTTGGTAAATAAGAATTGTTTGGTTTCCTCTGGCAACTTCAGCCTTGGCTTCCCTCACAAATGCTGAGTCACCCAACTCAGGGACAAAGGGCTGCCTTTGGAAGAGACAGGATGTGGAGGAAGCCAGTTCACCTGCAGTTCCGGTCGCATGAGGCGGTAAGATAGGAAACCACAAAAGCAGGAGGCCAGGGTCCGGGCCACACAGGAGGAACCACACCCAGGATGGAGAGCTACGGGGTGCCAACCCAGCTTCTGACCCCACATCTTGCTCCATAGTGGCAGAGAAGAATGCTGGGTCAAAGCAAGAACTCTGGGGTCAGGTAGCCTGGGGCTCAGGGCCTCCCTGTACCTTCTCTGCATGTGTAACTGTGGGCATGTTCTCGAATGCTTCCTGGTCTCATCTGCATGGATTTCGCAGTAGCCACTTCATAACATTTCGAGAACTAAGAAAAATCATCTTGTTAAGTGCCTTAGCAACACATCAGGCTCGTGGTGAGTGGTCAACAAATGGAAGTCACACAGCAAGCATGACTCTGACTCTAAAACCCATGTCAACAAATGTGTTTGTATTTTTTCTTTTCCATAAACTGAATCTTGACCAGAGTCTACCTTCCAGGTTCCCATCTCTGGCATTTCTCTAGGGTCTTGCGACCTTCCAACAACACTGATTCAAAGGAGTCCGAGTCCAAGTGATTAGCAATGGAAAAACTGGATCTAATTTTCAAAGCCTCTAGGAGGCAAGGGCTTGCCATGTTCTATGGCGCTGCAGAGACACAGAAGAGGGAGAAAACAGGTTTCCACAAGAAAACTGTACAAATGCTCATTTCCTACCCTGGTCAGTAGTAGCCCTCAAAACATAACCGTTAGCTCTGATCGCACTGTGACAACCATGTTATTTGTCAGTCCTTGCTTCCCAGAGGCCACACTAGAAAGGGCCATAGTGACAATGACATCTGGCTCTTTCTTGGGGCCGTTGGCTTTGTACTCAAATTCCTGTCCTTCTGGAAGCATAGAGCCAAGGAAGCACTGATATATGAGACGTAACACTGTTTCAACGAATGAATGAATGGAGGGAAGTAAATGGGTGGAAGAACTCCATTTAAAAATAGGAGTGCCTTTAAGGAAGGTGGATCTTGTCCTGCTCAGCACATATATGGGTTCGGCTCTGCAGAGGGGGGCTTAAGATCGGAGCTCTCAGTGCTTTCATCTAAGCAAAGTCCAAAGGAAGGCAGTCAAGGGTGTTTGGGTAGCTTCCCAATCCTGAGGAAGCCAGCCTTCTTCAAGCTTGCTCTTCCATCCTCCTAAATGCATGGCTTCCATTGCATGGTCCCAAGGCTGCTCCAGTCCCAGCATCTTACCTGCATTCTGGGGTCGGGAGAAGGCCATGCCTCCTTCTTCAAAGCTATGCACCAGAGACAGTACAAAACACTTCCAGTGGCATTTCCTAGGCCAGAGTTAGCTGCAGAGCCCCATGCAGATGTGGCAGACGCTGATCTGGCCACCCAGCCTGCTGACACTGGTGCAGCTCTCCCTGGGCACCATAATCCTTGCTCAAGCAGGGGCCGTTGAAAGCCATGGTCCCTAGGCAGGTACCTCACATTGGCAGCTGCCAGCCAGCTCAATGCTTACCTACCCAGCCAACCAGGATGTCACCAGCCAATCAGCCACCTCAGACACTGATTTTCTAAGATGAGACAGAAGCAGTTCTTGGGTTTTGGGCTTTAAAAGACCTGTTGCATTAATCCCCCATAGCCTAGACTCTATGCTAGTAGGGATCCTACTTAATCCCCCATAGCCTAGACTCTATGCTGGTAGGGACCCTTGCTCCAGGGAACAACTTTTCTGCTCAGTGCTCATCAGTAGTCTGTTCGTCCTTATACATATTTTCTTGAACAGCTGAAGGGGAGGCTGAAAAATATGGTCTTTGGTGGAGTCAATCCTGACTTCGGCTAAAAATTGAGGATTCTCTTACTGAAGAGGAGGGACAGCCTGGATACTGGGGGACAAATCATAGCCTTTATCATTCCCCAAAACTGAAGAAGCTGGAGTTTAAAGTAAACAATGACATAAATACATAACCAAGCGCCCTACGTCCCCTCCAGCCCCAAATTTGCTAACATCTTGAGAGGGTTTCGCACTTCTTTGCATTATGATATTGTGGGCTTGGGGCAATCTTATCTAGATCCTAAGTGGCCAGATGACCAAGTGACATCTGTGTCTAACTGAAGGATGCCGTGGGCATACACACCTGTCACAGGAGCCCAAGACAACAAGGAAGCATTTGCTTCTTTAACTCCTCCTCGTGCAGTCTAGTAAAAAGAGCACTAGTCTTGGGGTCACGGGTTCCAAGCTGAATTAGGAACCAGAGCTCAGCCATCTAGTGAGTGAGTGATTGTGTGTAGGTGCCAGGACAGAAATAATAGTTATAGCAACTAATGCCTGATGAGATGTTACTACATGCCAGGCACCATGCTACATGTTTTATATGGATTGGAGTGGCTACCTGATCCTATTTCCCCAGTGGCTATGTCTTGCTATGTGATCCCAACCCCTGATGGACAGGCTGGGTCATTGTCATATCAGTTTCAATGCCCCAGGGCACCAGGAAGCCCTGTGTCTGGGGTCCCAAAACCTGCCCCCGTGCCTGTCTCCTGAGGTTTGGCAATTCTCATCATTCCTCCACTCTAAGAGCCTTCCAAGAAATTAATTTTTTCATCAAGTTAATAGTAATCATTTGTAAAACTTAAAAGCAAAAGAATTTTTTCCAACTTGGTCAGGTTTGGTTTTTTTTTAATCACTTTATAACATATGACTGACATACACCTCAGTTAGGTCTTTCAAAGCATATGGTATGCCACAATCTCTCCTATGTGGTACTCTTGCCAAAAATGTCTACTTAGCATCTAATCATGAGGAAATGAGGGAAAAAATGAGATTAATACATAGACTGTGAGACATGTTATATGTCAGCTAGTGTGGACTCATAAAGCAAGTCATTATCATGGAATGCCAACCAGTCACTGTTAGGGATTAGAAGGGGCCAATGTAATTACCAGACTTAATGTGTGGGCTTTGGTTGGCTCTTGGATCATTAAAAAAAAAAAAAAAAAGATCAGCTTCGAAGAATATTCTGGGGTCAATTTGGACTGTGTATGAATGGTATTATAGCATTAGTTAGCATTAGTGTTACTTCTCTTCGGTGGGGCAATATACTGGAGTTAATGACAAATATTCTGATTCTTTGGAGGTGTGCATTTAATGTTTAGGGTTAGGTGCAATGATGTCTACTTTCCGATGATTCAGATAAAAATATATAGATAACATGGCAGTATATGGAAACACGCAAAATGAGGTGAAAGGTACATGAATGTCCGTTGCATTATTCCTTCAACTTTTCTGTAAGTTTGAAAATTTTCTAAATAAAATGGGGCAAGTGTCCAATGTGCAAGTGTCTTACAGGACAGATTTATGTCAACGAGGCAGAGTGACACACCTACTCTACCTAGTTCTTGAGGCCAGTACTGACCTATATAATTATAATTAACCTTTGCTAACTATCAAAGGGCTGCCACAGGCATTATCTCTTATAATCCTAATGGGAATGAGCCCCACGTGGTAGGTTTTATTGTCCTAGTTTATAGCCAGGGTGCAGAGTGGACTGGCAGAGCCCCAGCCCTGGCCTGCATCTGACCGCGAGCCGCCTTGGTTTTCCTCACTCCCTGAGGGCCAGTGAAGGAAGGAGCACCTGGTAGGTCCTACTGAAACATTATGGAGCATTTGGCTGACAAAGAGAAATTTTTATTTTAATTTTGTTATTTTTAAAAATTGAAGTACAGTTGCTATACAATTTTACATCAGTTTCCAGTGTACAATATAGTGACTGGAAGATTCCATACATGACCCTATACTCACCACAATAAGTGTAGTCACCACCTGTCACTATACAATGTTACTATGATATTATTGACTATATTCTCTATGTTGCACTTTTCATCTCTGTGACTCATTCATTTTATAACTGGAAGTTTATACCCCTTAATCCTTTTCTACCTTTGAAAATTGTTAGAGGTGTATTGTCTTAGAGAGTCTGAAATTTTTGGATCAAAATTTTTTTTAATTTGCCTATATTTGTGGTGCCTGGGTGGCTCAGTCAGTTAAATGTCTGCCTTCAGCTCAGGTCATGATCTCAGGGTCCTGGGATCTCCCTGCTCAGCGGGGAGTCTGTTTCCTCCCTCTCCCTGCTCTTGCACTCTTGTTCTCTCTCTCTCAAATAGATAAAATCTTTTTAAAAAAATTGCATATAGTTTCATGTGTATGACATGGTGATTTGACAAGTGTCTACCTTACACCACAAATGTAGCTGCCATCTGTCACCATACAGCACTATTACCATACAACTGAGTACATTCCCTGTGCTGTGCCCTTCATTCCCATGACTTGTTCCCTCTCTAAGTGGAAGCCTGTATCTCCCTCTCCCCTTCATCCATTTTGCCCATCCCCTACCCCTTCCCTTCTGGCAACCATCAGTTTGTGCTCTGTAGTTATAGGTCTGATTCTGCTATTTGTTTGTTTTGTTTTTTAGATTCCACATACAAATGAAATCATATGGTATTTCTCTTTCTCTGTCTGACTTATTTCACTTCATATCAAACTCTCCAGGTCCATCCATGTTGTTACAAATGGCCAGATCTCATTCTTTTTTTATGACTGAGTAATATCCATTGTAGATATAGACCATTTCTTCTTTATTCATTCATGTGTCGATGGACACTTGGGCTACTTCCCTATCTTTGCTATTGTAAATAATGCTGCCATAAACATTGGGGTACATATGTCTTTTCAAATTAGTGTCTTCATTTTCTCCGGGTAAATATCCACTAGTAGAATTACTGGATTGTATGGTGTTTCTGTTTTTAATCTTTTAAAAGATTTTATTTATTTATTTATTTGAGAGAGAGAATGGAGTGGAGGGAAGGACAAGCAGACTCTGGGCTGAGCGCAGAGTCTGACATGGGGCTCAATTCCATGGCCCTGAGATCATGACCTGAGCTGAAATCAAGAGTCGGAGGCTTAAACTGACTAAGCCACCCAGGCGCCCCTCTATTTTTAATTCTTTGAAGAACCTCCATACTATTTTCCACAGTGGCTGCACCATTTTGCATTCCCACCCACAATGTAAGAGGGTTCCCCTTTCTCTGCATCCTCACCCAACACTTACTTCTTGTGTTTTTGATTCTAGATATTCTCACAGGTATAAGGTGATGTCTCATTGTGCTTTTGATTGGCATTTCCCTGATAATTAGTGTGGAAATTTTGAATTTTTAAATAAGATTTCAGGACACCAGAAACTTGAGAATAACTTCTGAATCACTGCAAAGAAACAATTTCCTTGTCCTCTATCTTCTTTTAAGCCTTCTTCTACTAGAATAGTCTCTAATTGTCAAGCCTTATCCCTTCCCCAGCATTTGACTGGAGGCAGAAGGAGCATGCAGGGGTTGTGGTTCTTTTAAAGGGAGAGGAATTTTGGCTTTGGGTGCATCCCTTAGACAGAGCTTCCTGGGCAACACGCCCTGAGGAGGAAATTTGCATGGGGAGGCCTATTGCATTGTGTTCATGGAGCAACACTTACAGAATCTGACTAGTGGATAAGCTGAACGCTGAACAGGGAGCCCCTTGCCACAGAGGCCCCAGCCAATGCCATGGAGAGCTGCAAGGCTAGGATGGAACTTCAGAGATGTCCCAAACTGGGGCCAGGTGGCTAAACTTCCGTACCCCCATATTAACCACTTGTTGGATGTGGGCTGCCCCAGGAAGAGTGTGTAGTCTTGACAGAGGTTACTCTTTTTAGTTGAAGGACATTCTTGGGGGAGGAACTGCACTATTGTCTGTCAGAAGGCGGCGATAGTTTCAGCTGGGACACTAGAACCTCAGCCCTAAGTGGGCATTCAGGAGCTGCAATCTGCCTCGACTGAGCTAAGATCTAGCCAGACTGGTTTTACTGTCATGTCTACTCTTCTTAATCTAGAAGAGTTTCTCAGCCTTCCTTTATCTTTCTTGACTTCATCATTTTTAAAGAGTTCAGGCCAGTTATTTTGTAGAATACGTAAGCTTGTCTCTCTTGCCTTATGATTAGTGTTCAGGTTATATGCTTTTGACTCAGTGTTTTTCCTCTCAATTGATTCTGTGCTTCCCCACAGGTGATGTTGTTACTTGGTCTCATTAGTCTCATGGCCAGAAGGGGAGAAGAGTGTAGGCTCTGAGGGCAGGGATGACCTCTGCATTTTCTCCTCGCGATCAAGCAAAGGAGGAACAGCAACCCTCAACAGAGAGGAGTGGGCCACCTCCACAGGCCCTGAGAATTCAGACGAGTCTTGAGTTTTCAAGGTCCTGAAGTGTAATGACCCCTTTTTCCTTATCCCAAATCTTAGGTTGCCACTCCTTTCCAATCATGGCCTTGACATTGGCACAGCAAAGTTTTGGGATTGCTCTCTGGGGCTCTGCTACCCTTATATTTCAGAAGTGAGCCTGAGTCCCACCTCTTTCTGCCCTCCGGCTACAGCAAATCAGTTTCTCCATATGCTGCAAAGGGGGCCCTCTGCTTTCACATTTTGCCTAATTCATGATTAATCACCCTGAGATGTTCACCGTCTTACTGCAAAATATAGAGGTACTCATCAAGAGCCATCCAATTTCGTTGCCTTATGATTACTTCTTCCTCTGACCCCTCAAATGCTTGAGAGACTGCACCTGCCAGAGCATTCTATCCTACTCATATCCTATCCTTTGGTACAGTAAGGGAAGTCTTAATGATTGCTCCACTATAGAAAGCCAGGGGCTATCCTTCCTCTGCTTTCCACAGTGGGGAGGTCTTCACCTGTAGTCTGCCGGTGGGTGATGGAATTGCAACATTCAGTTCAGGGTCAGTTTTCTTCAGCCAACTCTTTCAAATCAGGTTCACTGGGGAAAAAAAAAAAAACAAACAACTCTGAGACAGAGAATTTCATGGAGATGATTTATTGGAATAGTCTCAGGAACTATCCCTGTAACGGAGCAAAGGGCCTGGGATTAAGTAGAGGGAGAAACTGAACGCAGACATAACAGTGCGACCTCAGCCAGCTGATTCCACAGGGACCATGAGAGCTAGGAAAGCCCTTCAGAGTTGTCCAAACTGAGGCCAGGGGACTGGGCCTTTGTGTCCTCCTGTTGACCAGTCCTTGGAGGCAGGCTGCCTGGAAGTGGGAGCATAAAGCATGGAAGACAGTTTCCTTGGGCCAAGTGCAATTCTTGGAGAGGGATCGAGCTTGAGTTAATCAAGAGGCAACACGCACTCCAAGCAGATATGGGAATGCTTCAGTCTTGAAGGAGAGAATGTGGGTGGGACGCCACATTCTCCACCATAGGGATCATCACCCTTTTTGTGGCTAAGGCACCTTCAGAGCAGAGAGGCAGAGGAAGCCAGCAAAGGGACCACAGGAATGGCGGGGAAACCTGCCAGGTTTCTGGGCTTGCTCTGTGTTCAAAAGTAGGGAGGAAAGAGAATGTTTCAGGAAAGTAGGTGAGGAATACTCAGCACAGTTGCTCAGTCCTAGAATATAGTGCGGGTCACTCGAAGTCAGGATTTCTCTTGTATCAACCCTCACAGGAGTCTAAGTGTACCATGGCACTGAAATCAAATATTAACATATTAACAGTAGTGTCCCCAGGTTGAAGGATTTCAGATTATTCTAACGTTCCTAGCCATATTTTTCTATGCCATCTGAATTATGAGAAATGTATTATTTTAAGAGAATATTTAGACATTCTGTGCAATTGAGGAAAGTGTCAGAGCTCTCTGATGTCACCAGGGGAGAAACTCGAGATTATGTGGAGAGAGGATGACCCCCAAACAATGAGCTAACAATGATCCTGGGAAAGTTACTTAATGAATATGCTTCTAAATTTGAAGATAAGATTTGGGTATTATAAGAAATGTGATGATTGCCTCCCTGGATAGTGATCAGGATAACCTTGAAAATTTGGCCCTTTAAGACAGTCAAATGACAATAGGACGTGGTGGAATGATAGATTAATAACGTTATAAATAAATTTTACAGGATGATCCCAGTAATTTCTTCTAAACAGAAGCAGTAGTTTGATATTTAGATATTTAGAAAACCCGGAGGGAAGGGAATTGAAGACATTTTTTTTAAAGCTGAAGAGAATAAAGGACTATATATTAGAGGTCACTGAGCTTGGCATGAGGTTGAAGAAATTTATATCAAGGAGCATCTTCATGCACAAGCAGTCCTTATTTTTAGAGGAACTTAAAATGACTTATAATCCATACAACTTCTTAGACTGTGTAGATTACTCATCACATATTTTAGTTAAATGTAAATTTACTCAATTTATACTTTTATATTTTATATATATGGCATAAAGCTACCTAACTCTTTACTATTTCCTTCCTTCTGCTGGTTTGGGATTTTGTTTGCTCTTTTTCTAGCTCCTTTAGGTATAAGATTCGGTGGTATATTTGAGATTTTTCTTGCTTCTTGAGGTAGGCCTGTATTGCTATAAACTTCGCTCTTAGAACAGATTTTGCTGCATCCCAAAGATCTTGGAACATTGGGTTTTCATTTTTATTTGTCTCTACGAATTTTTTTATTTCTTCTTGGATGTCTTGGTTTGCCCCATTCATTGTTTAGTAACATATTATTTAACCTTCTTGTATTTGTGCTCTTTCAAGATTTCTTCTTGTGGTCAATTTCTAGTTTCATACTATTGTGGTCAGAAAAGATGCATGATATGACTGTGATCTTTTTGAATTTGTTGAGACTTGTTTTGTGGCCTGATATGTGATCTATTCTGGAGAATATCCCATTTGCACTTGAAAAGAATGTGTATTCTGCTGCTTTAGGATGGAATATTCTGAATATATGTGTTAAGTCCATCTGGTCAAGTGTGTCGTTCAAAGCTGCTGTATCCTTGTTGATTTTCTGTTCTGATGATCTGTCCGCTGATGCACGTGTGGGGTTAAAGTCCCTACTATTATTGTATTACTAACAATTAGTTTCTTTATATTTGTTATTAACTGTTTCATGTATTTGGGTGCTGCTGTGTTGGGTGCATAAATATTTACAATTTCTATGTCTTCTTGTAGGATTTTCTCCTTAATGATTATATAGTGTCCTTCCTTGTCTCTTGTTATAGTCTTTGTTTTAAGGTCTACTTTATCCAATATAAGTATTGCTACCCTGGCTTTCTTTTCACTTCCATTTACATGATAAATGCATTTCCATCCCCTTACTTTCAGTCTGCAGGTGTCTTTGGGTCTGAAATGAGTCTCTTGTAGGCAGCATATGGATGGACCTTGTTCTTTTTTATCCATTCTGACACCCTATGTCTTTTGATTGGAGTGTTTAGTCCGTTTACATTCAAAGTAATTATTGATAGGTATGTACCTATTGCAATTTTCTTACTTGTTTTGTGGTTGTTTCTATAGATTTTCTCTGATCCTTTCTTGTCTTTCTTTTTTATGGCTTGCTGGCTTTCTTTAGTGATATACTTAGATTTCTTTCTCTTCATACTTTGCATATTTATTACTGCTTTTTGATTTGTGGTTCCTATGAAATTTGTATAGAACATCTTCCACATGTATCAGTCTATATTAAGTTGATGGTCACTTAAGTTTGAACCCATTCTTTACTCCCTTCCCCCGCCCCACATTTTATGTATATAGTGTCATACTTTACATCCTTTTATTTTGTGAATCCCTTGACTGATTTTTATAGATATATTTATTTTTACTGCTTTTGGGCTTTCTACTTTTCTTACTCTTACTTATGGTCTTTCCTTTCCACTCAGAGAATCCCCTTTAACATTTCTTGTAGGACTGGTTAGTTTAGTGGTCGCGAATTCCTCTAACTTTTGTTTGTCTGGGAAACTCATCATCACTCCTTCTATTCTGAACAATAACCGTGCTGGATAGAATATTCTTGGCTGCAAGTTTTTTCTTCTTAACACATTTAATATATCACGCTACTCTTTTTGGTCTGCAAAGTTGAAAAATACACTGATAGCCTTATGGGTTTTCCCCTGTATGTAACTGTTTTATCTAGCTGCTTTTAAAATTCTTTCTTTATCACTACTTTTTGCTATTTTCATTACTGTGTGTCTTGGTGTGGACCTACTTTTGTTGATTTTGTTGGGGGATCTCTGTGCCTCCTGGATCTGAATTTCTGTTTCTTTCCCCAGATTAGGGAAATTTTCAGCTATTATTTCTTCAAATAAATTCTCTGTCCCCTTTCTCTCTTCTTCTTCTGAAATCCTTATCAGCAAATGTTATTACCATGGATAGATTTCCTGAGTTCCCTAAGTCTGTTCTCATCTTGCATGATTACTTTTTCTCTCACCTGCTCAGCTTAATTATTTTCCATTACTCTGTCCTCCAGGCTGCTGATTTGTTCTTCTGTTTTTAGTCTGCCATTTTTTCCATCTAGTGTACTTTTAATTTCAATTATCTTGTTCTTCATCTCTGGTTGTTATTGTTGTTGTTGTTTAATCTCTTTGTTAAGGGTCTCATTGATGTTCTCCAGTCCTTTCTCAAATCCAATATCTTGATGACCATTACTTTAAATTCTCTACCACGCATGTTACTTATCTGTTTTGCTCAGGTCTCTTGCTGTGATTTTGTCCTGTTCTTTCATTCAGGACATATTTCTCTGTCTCTTCATTTTGTCTAACTCTCTGTGTCTGTTTCTATGTGTGAGGAAAGTCAGCTCTTGAAAGTAGTGGGTGGAGTGAGCAACTTTCAAGGTGGAGCTGGTCCTTTGCCAGAGGGAACATATCTCCTGAGCCAAGGCAGGGGCAGCTGGTGCATCTGCAAAGTGTGCACAGGTGGGGAACGCAGTTTTAACAAGGTGTGTGCCTATCTGTGGGAAGTGACAGGTCACTGCCGCAGGGATCAAGGCCCTGCAAAGTGTGTGGTCCGGGAGAAGCAGTGTCGAAAAGTTTTGCACAGGTCTTCTGGGGGAGGGGAGCTGCAGTGCAAGGACTGAGACAAGCCTGGCTGGAGGGAGTGGGGCACAGCGTAAGCAAATTAGGTAGTGAGTGCTGGCTCCCCACTGGTTCCTGCAGGCAGAATTGCTCTGTGATTAATAAATAACTCTTTCTCCCATATGCCCCAGGCATTTTTCAAATTGCTGCTTCTAAGCTGTATCTCAAGGGGCTGTTTGTCATGCTGTCTCTTTAAGGGTAGGGACTGTTTCCTATCACCCTCCAGGCTCTCCCAGACCAGAACCTGCTGGTTTTTAAGGTTCCAGGCTTTAAGTCCCTCTGGTTGCAAGAACTCTAGAAATTTGGCTCTTCTAGTTTTCAAAGCCAAATGCTATGGGGATTTGTCTTCACCATGTGGGCTCCAGGGTGTGATGGTCTGTTTCTCTTCCCTGTCTGAGTCTGCAGCTCCCTCCCTCCTGTTGAGGATCATGGCCCATTTAGCTCCCTGCTGGGACTCTGCCCTCCCTACCCTCTTCAATGTGGCCTCTTCTCTACATTTAGTTGTGGAGTTTTTTCCACCAGTCTTCAGGCCATTTTCTGGGTTATTTACACTGACGTGATTGTTATCTAGTTGTATCCATGGGACACCACTGAGGTAAGCTTAGGGTCCTCCTGCTCCACCATCTTCCCCGAACTCAGCTATCTAACTCTTAATGTCAATCTGTTTATATGTTCAGAATGAACGTCTAAACTGATGTTCACTAATTGTGGACACGAATAATTTCTGACATGTGAGATTTATGTTCATTTTTGGACTTTTTCTTTGTACTTTTTTGTATTGTCAGATAAATTTCCATGAATAACGTGAGGACATTTTGTTTGTTTTTTCCTTCATGAAGAACATGGATTATTATTCTTAAAATTAAAAATTAATGTATTTTAATTAAAATGTAATTCAACCTGGGCTTCCGTGTCAGACAGAGCTAGATTCAAATCCTAGATTTATTACAGCCTGGTTGTGTGACTTCAAGCAAGTTCCCTAGCCTCTCTTAGCCTTCACTTCAAATGGAGATATTTACCTTCAGTGGCCATGATTGGGGTTTGAGATGGTCTCAGACAGCTAACACAGTGCCTGGCAATAGAAGATGCTTACCCAACAAATGAGAACCATGTATCATTTCTATTAGTGTAATCCCAGTGTGTTGCTTCTGTTCTTATCTTTAAATTTTCCCCACCTGTCTACTTTCTACAAGGTGCTGTGGCACCAAGAATTTGGTGTTAAACAACTGTTGTGTCTGTTCCATGTGAGTGAGGCTCCCAGTGGGAGCCCCAGCCTAGTCCCTGGTCTCCTAAGTACCACCTAAAATTTTATGGGCTAGTTACAAACACTTCCTGGTTGCAGACACTATTTCCTAGTTGCAAACCCCTCTAGTTGCAAACACTATTTAACTGAGCGGTGTTCCTGTATCCAGGCCAGCCTCCTACAGATAACACTGGTATTTTGTATTGTTTTTGTTTTTGGTAAAGGTTAGTTTGAATGAGAACACTGGCCATTCTGTTCTTCTGAGGTTATGACTTGCTATTCCATATTGTAGTGTTACTGTGATGCTCCATGGATTGAACTGTATTTGTAAACAATTTAAAGCTTCCATTGGTGGCTTCAGTAGGAGCTGGATGGAGCTTAGTTAGTCTCACACCAAGCAGAGCTGGGTTCATTTGTCTGCTGTGTGCTCTACTTCTTCAATTCTAGCTTGCAAAGGGCATTACTTGCCAATACAGCACCACCCAGATCTTTAGCCTTATGTTGTCCTTAGAATGATCTTTACAGAAAAGAAAGTTCTAGCGCTTAAATAGTCTGGGTTATTTGTCCACATGGTTTTCTTTTCCACACTGATTTTTTACCCTTTCTTTCTTGTGCAGCTGGGCTCTCATGGAGACCAAAGCATCCCTACTTTTTATAAGGTCAAGACCTGAATGGCATCATCTAGCAAAACTTTCTGTCCCACAGTGCATCACAATGCCCTTTGAGTGATGTAAAAGGATCAAGTCCTATAACTCCGCAGTGTGCTTTTGCAGTATATCCAACACCAGGAGGCAGCTGAAATAACTGCCGTCCTCAGAAGACTGCATTTAAGAACAAGGAGGGCTCTACCCACTGCAGCCCAAGCAGGTAACACCAGTTTGGTCATTACCACCTGAACCTCTCTCTCCTCTCGCTTAATGGTTGCATTAGTAAATAGCTGGTTGAATTTTGAATGTTCTGGAGACAAGAGCTCACAATTAAAGAAACTTTGTGGCAAGTCATTTTGCAAAGTCAAGAATTCTTTTGGAAAGCGAATATTCATACCTCTCGACTTTAAATTTTTTGAGTAGATTTAGCTCAACATTTTTTTTTTCTTAGAAATGAGGTATACTGGGGCACCTGGGTGGCTCAGTCAGTTAAGCATCTGCCTTCGGCTCAGGTCATGATTTCAAGGTCCTGGGATGGAGCCCCGCATTGGGCTTCCTGCCTGGAGGGGAGTCTGCTTCTCCCTCTCCCTCTGTCCTACCCACCCCCATGCTCATGCTCTCTCTCTCAAAAAATAAATAAATAAAATCTTAAAAAAAAAGAAATGAGGTATACCCATATTAAAGCATCTGGCTCTCTGCAACACAAAAAGATTAAAAACTGTTAACTAGATGATCAGGTTACTGAATTGACTGGCTGATTGATTCTTTCACTTACTCATTCATTCCAAAGTATGCATAGAACACTTTCTTGGATGGGGAAGACTTTGTACGTCACTGAGGCAGGAGAAGGACAGGAGAGTGAAGGTAGTGGCTGCCAAGGCAACATGGTTCCAACGTCTAGGAACTTGTGCTTCAGGTGGACAGCCCAGATCCTGTATGAAACTCATGTCTTGTTCTTTGAAGAATCTCTAGAGCCTTATCGCAGGCCTGGCACAAAGTCTTTACTTGTTAAATATTTTCTTAAATGATAGAATGAATAAATGAATTCAGAAACCAATAAACCAACAAGGACAGGCCTGAGAACAAAAATGCATTATAGGATTCATCAAGGGCTCTTGGGAGTCCAGAGGTGGGCAGTGGACCATTTGTAACCCAGAACAGAGGCCTCGTAGGAGATGGCACTAGGGGATAGATATCCCCAGGGGCCCAACTTCCCCTAATGCCTTGCATACTTGTTCCACACCTCCAAGGTAAGAGGCCCCCAGGACTCTGGGATTATAAAGTAACATCTAGGAAACCAATTGTTGCTGCTTATATAGCAGTTTAAATGCCACTCCCTATTTCTTGAATTTTTCCCAAATTACCAAAACATAACAGAATCTTGGGACCCTGCCCAATAGCCTGCCTCTGCTCCTTCTTTGGACAGATTAATTAAATGATAAAACTTGCTAGTTATTTAATTGAGGTTCACAAGCTGACTAACCTTACCAGGCAGTTACTACTGGTTCCACTCACTATCGTACTGGGAGGACCTAACCTTTGATTTAACAAATATTATTTTTAGCTCTTTTGTACCATAAAAATTGATGCCAATTTAAAATTTTAAACTTCAGAAAGCCCATCTCCATAAGGAAAGCTTATCACATGCTTCATATCAGGGAAAATGTTCAGGTTTTCTGAAGGAGATGTGACATCTGTTCTTGAAGCCTTTTCCTTTAAAATTCTGAAAGATGGGGTGCAGGTGGGGGTGGAGACACAGCCATTCAACTACCTGAAAGGTAATTTGTCAAGAATTCTGTTTTAGCAGCTACTGAGCTTTGATTGTATATCAACTTGTGCAACACTGTGATAAATATCTGACTTCATCTCTTCCACCAGGTAAGTAACAGGAGAACAGAACCACATGTCTCTTGCGAAATGCTTTTTCCCTCATGCCTGGTACAGTGTCAAGTGAATCAATGAATCAGTGGTACTGTAGCAGAAGGCGAAGGGCTTTAGAGTCGGACAGATTTGTGGGTTTTGCTTGTTTACTGGTTGTGTAACCTCCAACATGAAATTTAACATCTTCTAGATATTCAAGATAAGATCAGGACTCCGTGAGGCCTGAGTGAAATAGTGTATGTGCCAACGGTCGGGGGGATGATGAACGTTCGCTCAGGACCAGGTCTCTCCCATCCCTTTCCAACAGAGGGTGGCTGTTCTTTTTCAAGTTTGTTTTGGCGATTTTAGTTCCCTTGCATTTCCAAATAAACTTTAGGATAACTGGTCTATATCTACAAAAACTCCTGCTGGGAAGTTTGACCAGATAAAACCAGATCAGTGTGGAGAGATTGTCATCTTTGTTATGTCGAGTCTCCCAAACCATGAACATAGTGTATCTCTCAGATCCTCTTTGATTTTTTCCATCAACATTTTGTAGCCTTCAGCATCCAGCATCTGTACATGTCTTGTTAGATTTGTGCATAATATTTCTCTCTATTTTTTAGCTACTGTAAAGAGTTACGTTCTTTTTAAATGTTTATTTATTTATTTGAGAGAGAGAGAGAGAGTGGGGTGATGGGAGCAGAAGAAAAGAGGCAAGCAGACTCTACGCTATGTGCAAAGCCCAATGTGGGGTTCAATCTCACGATCATGAGATAATGGAGTGAGCCTAAACCAAGAGTCAGACACTCAACTGACTGAGCCACCCAGACACCCCAATAGTTGCATTTTAAATTTTGGTTCCAATTTTTTCTTTCAAGTATAGAAATGTAGTACGCCTGGGTGGCTGAGTTGGTTAAGTGTCTACCTTTGGCTCAGATCATGATCCCAGGGTCCTAGGATCGAGTCCTGCATCGGGCTCCCTGCCCAGTGTGGAGCCTGCTTCTCCTTCTCCCTGCCCCCCACCACTCATGCTCTCTCTCACCATCTCTCTCTCTCTCAAATAAATAAATAAAATCTTAAAAAAATATAAAGTATAGAAATGTAATTATATGTGTTGACCTTATATCCTATGATCTTGTTAAAAACAGTTATTAGTTTTAAGAGTTTATTTGTAGGCTCCTTGGGAATTTCTATATAGACAATTATATCATTTGTAAATAGGGACAGTTTTCTTCCTTTCCAACTATATGGAACTTATAGTTCCTGCCCTGGCCTTATTGCACTGTGTAGGAATGGTGAGAGAGACATCCTTGCTTTGTTCTAGATTTTAGGAAGAAATCAGTCTTTCACCATTAAAAATGTTAGCTGTAATCTTCTATAGATGTTCCTTATTAAGTTGAAAAAGTTTCCTCATGGTTAGCTAAGAAATTTTACCATAAATGGGGCGCCTGGGTGGCTCAGTCGTTAAGCGTCTGCCTTCGGCTCAGGTCTTGATCCCAGAGTCCTGGGATCGAGCCCCGCATCGGGCTCCCTGCTCCACGGGAAGCCTGATTCTCCCTCTCCCACTCCCCCTGCTTGTGTTCTCTCTCTCACTGTCTCTCTCTCTGTCAAATAAATAAAATCTTAAAAAAAAGAAATTTTACCATAAATGGACAGGTTTTTGACTGTTATTCTATTTTACAGAACTCCAATGTGATCCATAATATATTCTATAATTCCCAAAAGTCGCTGAGAAAGTTGACAAGATAAATCTTATATCTTTGTTTCTGAAGTCAGTATCTTGAATATTAAGGCTGAGGAAGTTTGTTGCAATGTACATCTCTTATTCATTTACCTTAGTTCAATTGCTTCTTTTCAATTGGCCTTTTGGCTAAGATCAAGTGCATTTACCTTAGTTCACCTTCTGAACTTCAGCATAATAAAAATTCTATTATTAAACTTGAATTTGTGTGTCCTGGGAGTCTAACCGTAGTGGTTTATGGGCCAGTGTTAATTAATTGGAAGTGGTTAAAATTCTTCTAAATAGGAACCATGAAGATGCCCAAGTCTTATCTCATTCTTAGGAATGTATCTTAAGAAATAAATTCCACAGAATCAAAATAGAGTTCTTTCAGCACCACCAAAATGTCCAACATTAGGGCTGGGTTTCATTAGTTATGGCATATTCAGTTACTCGATAAACACTTATAAAATGTATACCATATGCCAGTTATTATCTTTGGCCTAGGGATATAAAGGTGAGCACAAAAGACACTTCTTTGCCCTCTTGGAGATTACTTTCCAACAGGGAGACAGACAGAAATAAGATGCATTAAATAACGATGTAGTATGGCAGATGGTGATGAGTATTTTGGAGAAAAATAAAGCATAGAGCATGGATAAGAAGTCCAGGCCTGGGGCACCTGGGTGGCTCAGTCGTTAAGCGTCTGCCTTCGGCTCAGGTCATGATCCTGGGGACCTGGAATCGAGCCCCGCATCGGGCTCCCTGCTCGGCGGGAAGCCTGCTTCTCCCTCCTCCACTCTCCCTGCTTGTGTTCCCTCTCTCGCTGTCTCTCTCTCTCTCTGTCAAATAAATAAATAAAATCTAAAAAAAAAAAAAAGAAGAAGTAGTCCAGGCCTACAATAACCAAACTATGGAAAGAGCCAAGATGTCCATCAACAGATGAATAGATAGAGATGTGATATATATATACAATGGAATATTATGCAGCCATCAAAAAACCCCAAAATCTTGCCATTTGTAATGACGTGGATGGAACTAGAGGGTATTATGCTAAGTGAAATAAGTCAATCAGAGAAACACATGTATCGTATGATCTCACTGATATGAGGAATTCTTAAATCTCAGGAAACAAACTGAGGGTTGCTGGAGTGCTGGGGCGTGGGAGGGATGGGGTGGCTGGGTGATGGACACTGGGAAGGGCATGTGCTATGGTGAGCACTGTGAATTGTGTAAGACTGTTGAATCACAGACCTGTACCTCTGAAACAAATAATACATTATATGTTAAAAAAAAGAAGAAGAAGAAGAAGATAGCTTAAAGGGAACAATGAAGGGGGGGAATTTGGAGGGGGAGACGAACCATGAGAGACTATGGACTCTGAGAAATAAACTGAAGGTTCTAGAGGGGAGGGAGGTGGGGGGATGGGTTAGCCTGGTGATGGGTATTAAGGAGGGCACGTTCTGCATGGAGCACTGGGTGTTATATGCAAACAATGAATCATGGAACACTACATCAAAAACTAATGATGTAATGTATGGTGATTAACAGAACATAATAAAAAAAACTAATGATGTAATATATGGTGACTAACATAACAAAATAAAATAAAAAAAAAAAAGAAGTCCAGGCATGGGAGTGGAATCGGGTACTATTTTAAATAAAATGAGGGGTGGACCTCACCAAACAATATAAAGGAACATTAAATATTAGAATTAAGAATACTCTGTAGCAACATGGAAAATTTTTTGTCTCTTATCAAATGAAAAAAAGATATAAAATAGGATGTCTGCTGTGGTTCAAGTATTTAAGTATATACATATATATATATATGTAATATAAAAAATGAAAACAGTTGTTTGTGGATAGTTTTAATATTATTTTACAGCGTTATTTACTCTGAGCATAATTATGTTTTCAGTTTAAAACAAGAAAAACGTTTGGGCACCTGGGTGGTTCAGTTGGTTAAGCATCTGACTATTGGTTTCAGATTGGGTCATGATCTCAGGGTCATGAGACTGAGCCCCGAGTCGGGCTCCACGCTCAGCAGGGAGTCTGCCTGAGAGTCTCTCCCCCTGCTCCTCCCCCTCTCTCAAATAAATAAATCTTAAAAAAAAAATGAGAAAAATATTTAAGGTTTCCTAAGGCTAATTTGAAGTTGAATGAAATGTGTGATGAGGTTACAGATAGAACTCACATTTGCTCTGGAAGAATCTTATTTGGGACACAGCTGAGGAAGAATCTTCTACTAAGGTGACCAACAAAAATTACATATCTTCAAGGAGATGAAAGTTACGTTGTTCAGGATGCCAAGAACAGTGGTTGTGCAGGGCTGGCTGCGAGCATGGAAACAATGGCAAGTTTCACATGTCTTCAAAATTCTCATTCAGATTTGGCATGTGAACTTATTTTTTTAAGATTGACTAAAATAAAATGTACTGACATATCTTCCTGCAGACGACATTTTTCTTCTGTGTTCAGAGATGACAACTAATCACACAAGATGTGACTTGGTATCTATGTGGTAGCTCAGTTCCTCAAAGATGCGGAACGACAGGTGGCAGCCATTGCCAGACAGCATCTTCTGAGGATTCCAGGAGCTTTCGCTTAGACTCCATGCGGGCTGTTCATGTGTTCCTCTGGAAATGTTTCTGTGGAATGGTCAGAGCATGGCAGCTCAGGACTGGCTCATTCCCTCTGGTGTGGATTCAGAATTTCTAGGCACTGAGCAATCACTCTCTCGTCAACGGCAGACGTGAAGCGCAAATGTCCTGAGTATCTTGCATTCTTCTCTCCAGCATGTCACTTCTCGTGAAGGAAAATCCCAGCAGTCACAAAGCTTTCCAAGTGTAGGCAAGAGCTCAATGGTATTTACTCAGATTTCTTTTTTGTTCTTTCTTTCTTCCTTTTTTTTTTTTAATAATCACACTAGTGCTAAAGAAAAAAAAAACAGATTATATAATGAACAGGCTCCACTGGATAGCCAAATAGTCTATGATAATGTAATCTTGCTTGAAAACGTTCGAGTTTCTTGAAAAACACACTCAGAGGTAAAGTAACACAGCTAGCTGGCCTGTGGGCGGTACTTTGACCAGTTTTGACTAGGGAAGGGGAGAGGGATCCCCCATATACTATTTTCCCTCCCAGGGAAACCCATCTCCCCCCGGGGTACTGCCTTCTGGGGGCTGTCCCAGTTTTGTTTTGGCTGGTGGTCGGGGTGCTCTGCAGTTGTTTCAATATAGCATAGAATACTGTCAAGATAAACGTCTCTGGAACCAAATGGGTCCCCATCCTGGTTCCTCAGTGACCTTATACAAGTTACTCTACTTCTCAGTCCTTCAGGTTTCTTGTAAGATAGCGGGACCACTTCACAGGGTTTCTGGAAGATGGGTTAATTCATGCCACCTGACACGTAATACATGTCCATACATAGAAACTCATATTTCTCTTTTCTCAAAGGTGCTGTTTTGGTTACAGAACGCACACATGCGTTATTGCACACTTGACCCTCCAGAGAGATATTGTAATCATCAGTATATAGAGCAGGGGGCCTTCGTCTGTTTGGGCTGCCATACCAAATTACCCTAGACTGGGTAGTTTCTAAACATCAGAAATTTATTTCTCGCAGTTCTGGAGGCTGGAAGTCCAAGATCAGAGCACCAGTGGGGTCAGGTTCTGGTGGGAGCCCTCTGCTGGGCTGCAGGCTGCCCACTTCCTGTTGTGTCCTCACGTGACAGGAAGAGTACACGGGAGCTCCCTGGGGTCTCTTTCATAACACCACTAGCTCCATTCATGAGGCTCCACCCCCCCCGTACTTCCCAAAGGCTCTGCTTCTAAGTACCAACACTTTGGGATCAGGACGTAACGTGTGAATGTGAGGGGCTCAGGGGTAGGATATGGGTCTCCTTCCAATGTTCTCCTGCTACACTGTTCTTTACCAGGTTCATGCAACAGAGGCCCAATTGTCTCTATAGCCACATAATATGAACACATAGTACAAAATTTATAAGGTGCACAAAGGTAAACCGTAAAAGAGTAAGGCTTTGTCCCACCTCTGTTCCCCAGGCACTCCATTTCTCTCCCCAGTGTTGACTCTTTCTCAAGTGAATATTTAGATGGAGTAGTCTTCTGTGGCAAGTCTTCTCCAGTAGGTGATCTGAGGCAATATGAATTTTAGACTAGAAACAATATGTATTGTATGTTCACGTCTGGGAAACAGAAAAAGATTGATGTAGATGATGAGGCACTTACAAAATCATTGGAGGGACAATGAGAAGCAGACTCTGGGGAAGGCCTCCAGGAACTCCTGGAACACCTTCACAAAACTGACCCATCGTGGGAGCAGCTACCTGGGCCCCACTCAGGAAGCTCTTTCCAGAACCTCCTCCCAAAGCCGCCACCACTGCCACTGCAGGGCTGTGCTCCACAGACCCAAAGGTGGCATTTGAACACGGGAAGGCAGGGTTCAGCCACTGCCTTCAATGCACTTGCTTCTTGACACCCAGCACTGCAGAAACTCACCATACCACAGCTTCTGGCCTTGCCTGTCAGTAGAAAGGGTCCATGCAGCACACAGCGGACTCAGTCTCATTTCTGCCTTCCGAGTTTCAATCTAGCCTGTGCGGATGGAGGAGTCTAATTCCTATCCAGCGCACAAGGTGCCAGAGAGTTGGGGCGCGTAACGCCGAGCCTGCGAACTTGTGCAGTAGGAAGGCACTCTAATCAGGTGAGAACCGGCACAGTAGTTTCTATTCATGTTTTTATTTTTTTAAGATTTATTTACTTATTTTAGAGGGAGAGCACACAAAAGCAGGGGGAGGGGCAGAGGGAGACAAGCAGACTCCCCACTGGGCAAGGAGCCCCATGTGGGGCTAAGTCTTACAACCCTGAGATCATGACCTGAGCCAAACCCAAGTGTCGGACACTTAACCAAATGAGCCACCCAGGCACTCCAGTAGTTTCTATTTTTAAAGAAAAGTGTATCTGTATGTATTGGCTTATGCTTTCCACTTTATTTATTTATTTATTTATTTTTTGCCCTTTATAAGTTTATGTCCTTCCCTAAGTGGTCTAGCAAAAGCCATGGCTGGTCTATCTATTCTTCAGTTTTCTTACTGTTATTTCTTTCAAGACAGAATTGGTGGCACTAGATAGCTCCTGCGTGGAAATGGACTGTGTGTAGAGTGTGTTCACAAAATACGCAATATACTATGTAGTGTATATAAATTTCCAATATCAACCTTCACTCTGTAATATTTTTTAGACTCCCATCCACCATGGCTGCCATCCGGCTTCGAGAATTTATTGACCGCCGCCCAGTGATCCCATCCAGGTAATGTCCTTCCAGACGCAGATGCCATCCAGAGCTGCAGTGGGGCAGATGGACATCTGGGGGGCAGACTTGTTCACCTGCTGCTCTCTGATTGACAGATAACTGCTCCCAGAGGTTCCAGTGACGTTTCTTTGGGTTTGGGGAAAGTTAAAAAAAAAAAAAAATCCCACACTCATGGCAAAATCCAAGCAAACAGGCAACTCCAAACTCCCCAAAGATTGGAAGAATATTGGTTTTTGCTTGGGAAGGACATCAGCAAGAAGTATGAGGAGCCTCAGCCCACATTTTGGTGGGGACCCCTTTACTCTGCTTGGGATCAAACAGACTCCTTCGTGCTTCTGCTGTATGGGAGACGGTTACACAGATTGAAACTAAGTAGGATGTTTACTCTTCCTCCGAATTCAAAGATGGCCCAGGACTAACAAGTTCCTAGATGTATTTTCTTGTGCTAAATTCATCTTGCTGAGAGATATTGGATAATAATCTATAGACCCTAACCTCACCTTCCCTTCACCACTGGCCGTGGGGTCTGCAGAGGTTTAGAAGCTATGAAATTTGGGCAGGAACCCTCACATAGCAAGTGACTTTGGGGTCAGCCTCTTTGGGTTCGTGGTTTCGAGTAAGCCTCATGTTTATTTTAGTATCTAGTTATTTTTAACAATGTTTAGTCAACAAAGATAAGTCCTTCTGCTTCCAGAAATTACTGAAGGAGGGGTGGGGAAAGGATGCTGTGTTCCTACACACTTTGAGTCCTCCTTCAGAGAAACTACAGAGTCTATCCTTGCTTCCGGGAAACCCGCATGAGGAGGAACCGGAGGGATGGGTTCCCGTATTTCCTGATTTCTGCCTCCCCACAAGCCCTTGGTCTTTCTGAGTGTGTTTGAGATTTGTCTTGTCCACTGTTGGGTTATTTAACTGTGGGTCATCTCCTGGGCAAAATGGAAACCAACCTCCCTCAGCTGCTGCTGCCTGGAGTTCTGTGGAACCAAGTCAGAGTCACGGGGCCTGGCCTAAGCCAGCCCGTGGGGAGCCTGAGGGGTTAGGTGGAATGCTGTGCAGCAAGCACGGGCTCCATGACGTCCTAAAGCGGGGCTGGATTCTGTTCTCTGTGCTCATCCATCAGAGTCCCACGAGGAGGCAGGCCGCCTGAACTAGGCTGGGGCCCCAGCCTCCCCACCATACTCACTGTGGAGCTGGATGCCTTTCCTGCCTCTGCAACAGTAAGGGGGAGCTAACCCCTCAGGAGGTTCCTCAGTGGTACCTCCAGGCTGTATGTCCCACGCTCTGCTGCCTCGCCCCACTCACCTACAGCAACTTCCCACTCATGCCCTCCTCCTGCCCATTCTCCAGCACACGCTCCATAAAATGTAAATTGGATCAAAGCCCTCAGTTGCATAAAACCCTGCAATCACTGCATGTTGCACAAAATCTAAACTCTGCTGGGGCCTATACGGCCCTGCAGGAACTGGCCCTGCCCCTGCTTTGGTCTCCTCCCTCCCACTGTCTTTCCTGTGTTCCTCCAACAGGCCAGTCTCACTCACACCCAGTGCATTTTTGCTCATTTCGTTTTCACAACAGCTGTGAGGTCTAGAGGGTAAACTGAGGCACAGAGTACTTAAATGACTGTCCCATGATCCCACAGCTAGTAAGGAATTGGCAGAGGTAGGATTTGAACCCATGAATCTGGCCCCAACATCTGTGCTCTTGATTCCTACTCTTGGCTACACATCCAGGGAGGCCCCTCGGGTGGGCTCATTTGCCTCCCTCCACCCACCATCGTCACCTCTGTGGAGCCAACTGCCACATGTAGTAGTTCCTCTGTGCACATTTGTGAACATGAATGAATCAGTGAATATCCTGTCACAGATTTGTGTCCTGCTGCCTGGCAGTCTCTGTGGAAGGCCTGACCTCCTCCTTCCGCTCAGACAATATCTGGTCCCTCCTTATGCGCCCAAACCTTGGGACCTCGTGAGGGAACCTTGGGACCTCGTGAGGGAACCTTGGGACCTCGTGAGGGAAAATGGAATCACACATTGGCAGGGGCGCCCGATAAAATTAAATATTCAAGGGTTCACACAGCTCCCCTAAGAATTGTATCAGAGGCTAATGTGACCTGCTGTCACCCCCAAGCGACAGGCCTGTCACTCAGACAGACTGAGGGCTGGGTTGTTTTGCAGAGCACTGGACGCTCCCGAAAAGATTGCTTCATGTGGAGTAGTCACAGTGTGGTGTGGTTTTCTCCACAGAGAAAAGATGTGGAATTTCTGTCAGACTTAAGATGGAGTTTTAAAACACTGCCTGAAGTGGTCTCTGGGAGACCCAGAGGCAGCTGTGGGGGGCAGCTTTTTATGCCCAGACCTATGGCAACCCTACCACAGATCACCAAGTATGTTCACCCCGTCTCGTTGACTCACGGAGTCATTCCGGGAGGTGATGGTGTGCCCCCCCTACTTTACTGACAGGGAACCTGAGGCTTCCCTCTTCCTTGAGGGGATAATGGGTCTGGGAGATGGCAGAGCAGGCATGGAGGGGTCCATCCTCTGTGCTGACTAGCTTGTGTCTTCACTAAGTGACTCATTCCCCCGAGCCTGTTCCTGACTGGCCCAGCATTTACTCACTGTGTATGATGAGTCAGTGCCTGAATGTGGTTTTCTCTACCAGATTGTGAACCCTTGGGTAGAAGATAATATTTATCATCACTGTGTCCCTAGCACCTGGCCCACGAGAGCCACCGTAGAACCTTCAATGGGGACTCGGCTCACTGAATGGAAGGCCACTCCCAGCTAACATGGCTGCGCTATTCCTTCTCCTCTTCCTCTGGTGCATGGCATCTACTTCTTGTCTGCCAGTGAAAGAATCCCAGAGTTCCTATAAAAAAAGGAACTTTTTTTCTTCTGAAAAAAAGCCATCCTGTATACACAGAGATGACTCCAGATGCACCACAGAGTTCAGAGACTAGGGTTTGATCCACGGCTCTGGCATTTACCAGCCAGGTAATGTTTGGAGAGCCCACTTGACTTCTCCGAGCCTCGGTCTCATGTTCTGTAACAGGGTGTTCATAATATTTACCTGGCAAAGTGACTGGGAAATAGATGAGATCACCCTCCTAAAGCCTGAGGCCCAACACAGACATAACAAAGGACAGCAGAGTCACCTAGGAGCATGGGCCACCTCCAGCCATGGGGCCAGGCTCTTGAGGGACGAACCCTCCTGGCCTCCCTTGTGTATGCTGAATTTTGTCCGTGGCTAAGCCCAGATTTCTGCTCCTGTGACATGCACTCTCCCAGGTGACAGGTTTGCTCTTGTCTGGACAAAACACATCACCTCAAAGAGCCAAGCTGTCAGGCAGGGACTGGTAAACAATGTGTGGGGGAATCAGACAAAGCAGGACTCCGGCTCCCACCCAAGAAGGAAAGACCTTCCTACAACTCATTCAGGAATTTTGCAAGCCAAGTTAACGGATGGGTCTGAGCAGAGCTCCAATAGGGGTCCTTAGCCAGGTCTGCACCCAAGGCCCTCAGGAGAAGCCTCTGGGAACACTGGTTGACAAGCCAAGTTAGGCATTGCCCCCCATTAACCTCCTGACTGGGAGCTTTCTCCTGTTTGAGCTGAAGTTAGGCCACATGGGGAGCTTGGAAAGTCTACCCAAAGAGTTGGAGACAAAATGCGCCATTCTTTCCCCAGAACTTTCTGCTTCTCCACCCAGCCCTTCTTCCCTCCAATGCCTGCTCACACACTTTCCCTTCCTCTCCCAGCTCCTGGGCCAAAACCTACCAAGAGAGACTCCCCAGGGATGGTGAGCAGGGTGTGTTACCCAGTCCTGGTAAAGAAGCGCTTCTCCATTCTCAAAACAGCTTTTGCAGACTGTGTCTAAGGACCAGTGCTTAGATTACTCACCTGTATTCATCAGGCACTGGTTATATGCATGCTAGGGAAGAATCCATGGTCAAGACTCAGCCTACTGAAAACAGCACAGCAACTGTGAGAAACCAGTGTGGATTTGGAACCCCACTGGGGTTCTTAACAAAGCATAACATGACCCTAGGGTAATCTCTCCAAGGTAGCACTTCAGAAACGGGATGGATGCCCAAGAAAGTCCCACTGCCAGGCACTCAAAAATGTCATTTTCTCCCTATTATTGTGCCAGTTCCTCTCTCTCCATATGACTTAATCCCTGCTGTTATGCACTCTTCAGGGCTCAGTCATATTATCCTAGCCACGGGGCAGGCCCAGACAGACTGTGGTTTTCTGAAAATCAGAGCTCCCCAAGGTCCTGTTTGCTTAGACAGACAGACCCACCCTGTTCACAGAGCTCGCCTTTCACACTCGTTGGACAGCGAGGTTCCCACCGGCCCCCACACACTCTGCTCTGATCCCAACTCTGGCCACATCTTGGCTTCTAAAATTCCCCTCACCTAGAATCTCTTCCCCATCCTATTTGCCCACCCCAATCCTAGGCACCCCTCCCTTGTCTGTGCCCCCACTGACACTTTATTCAGATCACTATTTCAGCACATAAAGAGCATTGTAAGGGTAAGCAGTAATTCCTAGTCAGCTCTGTATCTGCAGAACCCAGAGCGTGCAGGCCCAGTATGTGCACTCAGTAAATTCTGGTTGGCCGGCAGCCATGGGTCAGGCTTTTGTTCATCACCCAACACAGATTTGGCGAGCTACTTCATACAAAACTATGTACCCCTGTGGACTGACTCTTCCCTTGGACCGCGGATGGCACCTACTGAGTGCTCAGAATCCGTGGAAGGTCCCCAAAGACCTACATACCACAAACTCTCTAAAGTCATCCTCCCCACAATGGTCACCTGTGTCCCCTCAGTCTCCTGAGGAATGGCAGCCTTCTTCCTTACGTCTGAAGCCCAAGGGCAAGCCTGTCCTTGTCTTGGACATTTCCCTCTCAGCTTCAACCTTTTCTCCCACAGTGTCCTTGGTCCTGTCCAGCCACCTTCCCACCACACAGCTCAGAGCTTCTCCATGTCCCACGTTAAATGACTACAATTAACTCCTGGCCAATCTCTGTACTTCTCATCAGACTGTCCTCCACATTTTTGTCCACACTGCCACTGGCAAAGATCTTTCTAGAATAAAAATTGCGCTAAGTCATTAACCTTCTTAAAAATGCTACCAAGACTCCCTGTCACCTACATGAGTGGTTCTCAACCTTTCAAGACACAACACTCCCTTTATTTATAACAAATATTTTGTAATGTTCCTACTGCTCTTCTGAAATAAAATCTGCAAATAACATAATCCAACTATACATAATTCTAATATAACCACATAACGCAGTGACTATAATCTGAAAGGAAAATGAATTGATTGTAAAATAAGATGTCTTTCAAAAGGTGAGGTCTGGGCACCACAGCGCCCTCACCAAGCCTCACCTTGCCTCCCCCCAGCTCTGGGGTTCAGCTGTCTGCCCTGCCTCACCTTCACACCCAGAAACACTTCCTACACTCTTTGTGCCTCAAAACCTCCTCAAAGCCCAGCCTTCCCCAGCAGGGCTAGGCTTCCTCCTCCAGCCCACAAGCACCCTGTGCCCCATCCTAGTGCCTATTCATTTCTTGCCCCATACACTTAATCGATGCAGTTTAAAAAAACAAAAACAAAAAACTTGTGAAAGTTTGTAAACCTACCCAAAGTATTAAAAAACAGTATAAGGAACCCCCATTTATCCATTTTCACATTTTGACGATTATCAGCATTTGCCCCCATGGTCTTATATATCCTTTTATTTCTTTTTCTGATATTTTGAACCTAATACCTGACACGTCGAATATTTCCTTATGAATCTTGAGAACCAAATCCTGAAAAACGGGTAACAGAAGATGTTCCCATCAAGAAATTCCATGGGTTTAGGGACCGAGGGCAAAGTGTGTGGATATTTTATTAGGACCACAGCTGCACTCTTCTGTAAAGAACTAATTGTAGTAATTACTTTTTTTCCTTTTATCACCTTCTTACTTTCTCCACTAGTATATTCATCGCTCATCAAGGAAAGGACGTCCAAGGATACTATCCCGGGCAGGTGGCAAGAGTCCATTCTGATTCTAGTGTGAAGAGACCTCCCAGGTGAGACACCTTCCCAAATCTTCGTTTTCAAAAATTTCACTAAAGTGAGAAGGATAAGTGGAAAAAAAAATAGGAGTCACAATTTGTAGTCATAATAATAATAACAATGAATAATAATAATAATTGTTATTTAATAGATTCAAAAAGTTCGGAAGGAAATACACCAAACTGTTAACAATGGCTTTTTCTGAATGGTAAGATGGTGGTATTTGTATTTTTATTTTTTAACTTTTTCTCCATTTTCCAGATTTTCTCTAATGAACATATATTACTTTTATAATCAACAATAAATACAAAATGTTATGAAATCATCAAAGAAATTTAAGAAACACCATGAGTTCAGAGTTTCACCTTGTTCAAAAAACTTACCCTTCCTGAGACTCAGTTTCCCTCTCAGGAAAATTGTGAATTTGGCCTAAACAGTTTCTGCATTTCCGGATGTGATTTTTAACAAGAAGAAAAGGAAGAAACAAAAAACAGTCACTTGGATGTTATTTTCTAGTTTGGGGAGGCTAGAAACCACAGTAGTTAGGAGCAGCAATTTGAGTTAACTTTTGAAATAGCTGATCTTGGGCAATTTTAAATCCTCCTCTGGGAATCAGTTGCCTTATCTGTTAAATAAAATATTGTCATAAAATTCCAGAACATAGCAAGCACTTGAAATATGAGTGCTATTATTTTGACTTCATCGTCTAATGTATTTTCCAAATTTCTTCACTTAATTGCCTTCGATGTAGTCAACTCCTCATTATCCTCATGCAAAGAAAAGGGAGCCATGGCATCTACAAAGCAGCACAGAGTCTTAATTTAATAGAAGATCAAACTAGAAGTAGCGTTAGAGGTCATTCTGATCCAGTTAAGTGAGTAAGACGTAGCCCAGAGAAGTGACATGTCTTGCCCAAGGTACAGTTGGTTGGTGTGAAAGCTGGTACTTGGAACTATGCAGATTTTCTGATTCTCAGTTCAAGGCTCTTTGTTCTAATTCAGATACACAAGTATGGTAAATTCTCGTTGGGGCTGGCCCCACCCCCAGGCACTCTCCCCATGTGCTCTGTGGGTTCTGACTACACACCCGACTCCAACACCCGGTCCACGAATGTCCGTCCTCCTCCTCACAGGACGGCTCAGACAAAGGGAACCTGGATTCTACTTCTACTTGACTCTGGCAAGACTAACGCCCGCCCAAGATCAGCCTTAAGGGGAGAACTTAGTGCAGATGTCAATCAGTGACTTTAGTAAGCTTCTAGTTAAAAATAAGAAGGAAAAGACAAGCCCCTGAGCGCTCCCCAATCCCCCCCCCAAAAAAAAACAGGAAATAAGGCAGTTCTTGGGACAAATCCTAACTTCAGTTTTTGTAGTTGTAGTATAACTTGATAGGTGTCTCTGGCTTACCTTCCCCAGATATATTCCTCTACCAACTTAACAGTTCCAGTATTAGAATCCAATCCTTTGAATGAAAGTCTTGTCTTCAGGATACTGATGTATTACTTGAAAATGGCGACTATTCTGGTTCCATAGAAACACCCTAGGCAAAGGCAGAGTGGGCTACCAGTCCCGCAGGGGTAAATCTAGGGACAATCACCAAGATGTGGTTCAGAAGCCACAGCTCTCAGTGGCGCAGAAGTGACCAAACGTCAGGGATGGTTACACAGAACCCAACTTCACAAAGGACTGACCTGTTCATCAGGCAGTTAATATTTGATTGACGGGGAGGTGAGGGGGGCATGCTTTTGTAGGGAAAGGAGTGCTCCTGTGCACCATTTAAGGTGCCCACTTTACAAGACTAAGTGCCTCCTAAGCATGAAATAGAGAAGGTAGAGGTGGGCGGGAATTTTCTGTGCTTCTCCAAGCCTATGCTTCACAGAGCACCATCCACCCACCAGCCTTTCCCACCCCTCCCCCAACCAGTACCACATTCACACCCTCACATTCTCGCCCTTACTTTTTTCTGAACTTCAGGCAGAACCTATCCATTTCTGCTAAACAATCTTTAAAGAAGGCCCATTATAATCAAGTTTTTACCCAAATATAGAATCACAATACATTATGATTATATAGTTTCAGTCACCTCGTTTAAGTGTGATTAATCATGGTGATCCCATCAAGTAAGAATACATCCTACTATTAAATGATGGGGTTTAGATGTTCCTAAATGTCACCCAACATCTAATATTTTTCACACCTAGAGCCGCTCACTTCATATATTTTATAGTTTAAAAATACCCATGTTGGGGTGCCTGGCTGGCTCAGTCTGTAGAGCGTGTGACTCTTGGTCTCTGGGTGGTGAGTTCAAGCCCCACACTGGGAGGAGAGATTTTTAAAAAGTAAAATAAAGCAAAATTTAAAAATATGCATGTTTATTACAACATTCAGAAAGCATTAATAAAAAAAGAAATGAAATTACCCATGTCATCACTCAGAGATAGATAATCATGCAGAACATTCCAGATCTACACAAAATGGAATGAATAGTATTTTGAAACCCTTTTTTATCCCCCCCCCAGTTTATTGAGATAGTGTTGACAATATAACATCGTATTTGTTTAGGTTGTACAACATAATGATTTAATATATTTACATATTGTGAAGTGATTACTACAATAAGTTTAGTTAATATCTATCACCTGATATAGTTGCAAATTTTTCACTAATGATGAGACTTTTAAGATCTACTATCTTAGCACCTTTCAAATATACAATATAGTGTAATTAACTATAATCACCATATAGTACATTACATTTCCAGAACTTATTTATCTGGAAATTTGTCCCTTTTGACCTCCTTCACCCATTTCTCCCATCCCCCAACTCTGTGTCGGGCAACCACCATTCTGTTCTCTTCTTCTATGCATTTGGTTTTTTTATATTCCACATATAAGTGAGATCATACAGTACTCGTCTTTATCTGACATTTCATTTAGCACAATGCCCTCAAGGTCCATCCATGCTACAACAAATGGCAGGTTTTCCTTCTTTTCATGGCCAAATAGTATTCCATTTTATATACATATACGATACCTCCATCCTTTCATCCATCAGTGAACACTTAGATTGTTTCTATGTCTTGGCCATTGCAAATAATGCTGCAGTGAATGTGGGGGTGCAGCTATCTCTTTGAGATAGGGATTTCATTTTCTTCTGATAAATACCCAGAAGTGGAATTGCTGGATCATATGGTAGTTCTATTTTTAATGTTTTGAGGAACCCACATGCTGTTTTCCACAGTGGCTACCAACAGTGCACAAGGGTTCCTTTTTCTTGTCAAAACCTCTTATCTCTTGCCATTTTGATAATAGCCATTCTAACAGGTGTGAGCTGATAGCTCATTGTGGTTTTGCTTTGCATTTCCCTGACAATTAATGACTTGGAGCACTCCTCATGAACCTGTTTGCCCTCCGTATGTCTTCTTTGGAAAAAAAGGTCTATTCAGATTCTCTGCCCATTTTTTAATCAGATTGGGTTTTTTTGCTATTGAGTTGAAGGAGTTATTTATGTATTTTGGATATTAATTCCCTATCAGATAATATGATTGGCAAATATTTTCTCCCTTTCTGCAGGTTGTCTTCTTATTTTGTTGCCTTCCTTTACTATGCAATAAAAGCTTTTTAGTTTGATGTAGTACCATTTATTTTTGTTTTTGTTGCCTTTCCTTTTGGCATCAAATCCAAAACAAATCTTTGCCAAGACTAATGTTCAGGAATTTACTCCCTGTGTTTTCTTCTAGGAGTTTTATGGTTTTAGGTTTTAGGTATTACCTTCATATCTTTAACCTATTTTAAGTTGATCTTTGTGTATGTTATAAGATAGTTTTATCTGTTGCATGTGGCTTTCCAGTTTCCCAGTACTACTTATTAAAGAAACTATCCTTTCCCCATTGTATATTTTTGGTTCCTTTGTCATAAATTAATTGACCACATAGACGCGGGTTTATTTCTGTGTTCACTATATGGTTCTGTTGATCTATGTGTCTATTTTTATGCCAATAGTATACTGTTTTGATTACTATGGTTTATAATATGAAATCAGGAAGCATGATGTCTCCCCTTTGTTCTTCTTTCTCAAGATTGCTTTAGCTATTTGAGGCCTTTTGTGGGTCCATACAAATTTTAGGATTCTTTGTTCTAGTTCTATGAAAAATGTCTGGAATTTTGATAGGGATTGCATTGAAAATGTAGGTTGCTTTGATAGTATGACCATTTTAGCAATACTAATTCTTCCAATTCATGAGCACAGAATATCTTCCCATTTATTTGTGTTTTCTCCCATTTCTTTTATCAAGGTCTTAGAGTTGGCAGAGTATACGTCTTTCATCTCCTTGGTTAAATTTACTCCTAAGTATTTTATTGTTTTGATGTAATTGTAAATGAGCGTGTTGTCTTAATTTTTCTGATAGTTCTTGTTAGTGCATAGAAATGCAATAAATTTTTGTATGTTGATTTTGCAACTTTACTGAATTCCTTTATTAGTTCTAAGAGGTTTTTTGTGGCGTCTGTAGGGTTTTCCACATACAGATCATGTTATTTGCAAATAGAGACAGTTTTATTTCTTTTCCTTGCCGAATTGCTCTGGACGGGACTTCCAATACTATGTTGAATAAAAGTGTTGAGAGTAAGCATCCTTGTCTTATTTCTGATCTTAGAGGAAAAGCTTGCAGCTTTTCACCTTTGAGTATGATGTTAGCTGTGAGCTTGTCATATATGGCCTTTTATTATGCTGAAATATGTTCCCTTGATACCCACATTGTTGACAGTTTTTTATCATGAATAGATGTTGAATTTTGTCAAATGCTTTTTTGCATCTATTGAGATGATTGTATGATTTTTATTCTTCAATTTGTTAATGTGACGTATTTTGTTGATTTGCTGATGTTGAACCTTCCCTGTAGCCCTGGAATAAATTCCACTTGATCATGGTGTATGACCCTTTTAATATATTGTTGAATTCAGTTTGATAATATTTTGTTGATTGAAACCTTGTTTTGTATAACAGTTTTCTGGAGATAATTCACATCCCATACAACTCATCCATTTAAAGTGTTCAATTAAACTCAAAACTTTTTTTTTAATTTTTTTATTGTTATGTTAATCACCATATATTACATCATTAGTTTTTGATGTAGTGTTCCATGATTCATTGTTTGTGCATAACACCCAGTGCTCCATGCAGAACGTGCCCTCTTTAATACCCATCACCAGGCTAAACCATGCCCCTACCCTCCTCCCCTCTAGAACCCTTAGTTTGTTTTTCAGAGTCCATCGTCTCTCATGGTTCGTCTCCCCATCCGACTTGCTCCCCTTCATTTTTCCCCTCCTGCTATCTTCTTCTTTTTCTTTCTTCTTAACATATGTTGCATTATTTGTTTCAGAAGTACAGATCTGTGATTCAACAGTCTTGCACAATTCACAGCGCTCACCATAGCACATACCCTCCCCAATGTCTATCACCCAGCCACCCCATCCCTCCCACCCCCCACCACTCCAGCAACACTCAGTTTGTTTCCTGAGATTAAGAATTCCTCATATCAGTGAGGTCATATGATGCATGTCTTTCTCTGATTGACTTATTTCACTCAGCATAATACCCTCCAGTTCCATTGACGTCGTTGCAAATGGCAAGACTCATTCCTTTTGATGGCTGCATAATATTCCATTGTGTATATATACCACTTCTTCTTTATCCATTCATCTGTCAATGGACATCTTGGCTCTTTCCACAGTTTGGCTATTGTGGACATTGCTGCTATAAACATCGGGGTGCACGTACCCCTTCGGATCCCTACACTTGTATCTTTGTGGTAAATACCCAGTAGTGCAATTGCTGGGTCATAGGGTAGCTCTATTTTCAACTGTTTGAGGAACCTCCATACTGTTTTCCAGAGTGGCTGCACCAGCTTGCATTCCCACCAACAGTGTAGGAGGGTTCCCCTTTCTCCACATCCCCGCCAACATCTGTCGTTTCCTGACTTGTTAATTTTAGCCTTCTGACTGGTGTGAGGTGGTATCTCATTGAGGTTTTGATTTGGATTTCCCTGATGCCGAGCGATGTTGAACACTTTTTCATGTGTCTGTTGGCCATTTGGATGTCTTCTTTGGAAAATGTCTGTTCATTTCTTCTGCCCATTTCTTGATTGGATTATTTGTTCTTTGGGTGTTGAGTTTGAGAAGTTCTTTATAGATTTTGGATACTAGCCCTTTATCTGATATGTCATTTGCAAATATCTTCTCCCATTCTGTCGGTTGTCTTTTGGTTTTGTGGACTGTTTCTTTTGCTGTGCAAAAGATTTTTATCTTGATGAAATCCCAATAGTTCATTTTTGCCCTTGCTTCCCTTGCCTTTGGCGATGTTTCTAGGAAGAAGTTGCTGCGGCTGAGGTTGAAGAGGTTGCTACCTGTCTTCTCCTTTAGGATTTGGATGGACTCCTGTCTCACGTTTAGGTCTTTCAACCATTTGGAGTCTATTTTTGTGTGTGGTGTAAGGAAATGGTCCAGTTTCATTCTTCTGCATGTGGCTGTCCAATTTTCCCAACACCATTTGTTGAAGAGATTGTCTTTTTGCCATTGGACATTCTTTCCTGCTTTGTCAAAGATGAGTTGACCATAGAGTTGAGGGTCCATTTCTGGGCTCTCTATTCTGTTCCATTGATCTATGTGTCTGTTTTTATGCCAGTACCATACTGTCTTGATGATGACAGCTTTGTAATAGAGCTGGAAGTCCGGAATTGTGATGCCGACAGCTTTTCTTTTCTTTTTCAATATTCCTCTGGCTATTCGGGGTCTCTTCTGGTTCCATACAAATTTTAGGATTATTTGTTCCATTTCTTCGAAAAAAGTGGATGGTATTTTGATGGGGATTGCATTGAATGTGTCGATTGCTCTAGGTAGGATTGACATCTTCACAATGTTGGTTCTCCCAATCCATGAGCATGGAACGGTTTTCCATTTCTTTGTGTCTTCTTCAATTTCTTTCATGAGTATTTTATAGTTTTCTGAGTACAGATCCTTTGCCTCTTTGGTTAAATTTATTCCTAGGTATCTTATGGTTTTGGGTGCAATTGTAAATGGGATCGACTCCTTGATTTGTCTCTCTTCTGTCTTGTTGTTGGTGTATAGGAATGCCACTGATTTCTGTGCATTGATTTTATATCCTACTACTTTACTGAATGCCTGTATGAGTTCTAGCAGTTTTGGGGTGAAGTCTTTTGGGTTTTCCAAATACAGTATCATATCATCTGCAAAGAGTGAGAGTTTACTTCCTCTTTGCCGATCTGGATGCCTTTGATTTCTTTTTGTTGTCTGATTGCTGTGGCTAGGACTTCTAATACTATGTTGAATAGCAGTGGTGATAGTGGACATCCCTGCCGCGTTCCTGACCTTAGGGGAAAAGCTCTCAGCTTTTCCCCATTGAGAATGATATTCGCTGTAGGTTTTTCATAGATGGCTTTTATGATATTGAGGTAGGTACCCTCTATCCCTATACTCTGAAGAGTTTTGATCAAGAAAGGATGCTGTACTTTGTCAAATGCTTTTTCTGCATCTATTGAGAGGATCATATGATTCTTGTTCTTTCTTTTGTTAATGTATTGTATCACGTTGATTGATTTGCGGATGTTGAACCATCCTTGCAGCCCAGGGATAAATCCCACTTGGTCGTGGTGAATAATCCTTTTAATGTACTGTTGGATCCTATTGGCTACTATTTTGGTGAGAATTTTTGCATCCATGTTCATCAAGGATATTGGTCTGTAGTTCTCCTTTTTGATGGGGTCTTTGTCTGGTTTGGGGATCAAGGTAATGCTGGCCTCATAATGAATTTGGAAGTTTTCCTTCCATTTCTATTTTTTGGAACAGTTTCAGGAGAATAGGTATTAATTCTTCTTTAAAAGTCTGGTAGAATTCCCCTGGGAAGCCATCTGGCCCTGGGCTTTTGTTTGTTGGGAGATTTTTGACGACTGCTTCAATTTCCTTAGTAGCTATAGGTCTGTTCAGGTTTTCTATTTCTTCCTGGTTCAATTTTGGTAGTTGATACAGCTCTAGGAATGCACCCATTTCTTCCAGGTTATCTAATTTGCTGGCATAGAGTTGCTCATAATATGTTCTTATAATTGTTTGTATGTCTTTGGTGTTGGTTGTGATCTCTCCTCTTTCATTCATGATTTTGTTGATTTGGGTCATTTCTCTTTTCTTTTTGATAAGTCTGGCCAGGGGTTTATCAATCTTGTTAATTCTTTCAAAGAACCAGCTCCTAGTTTCGTTGATCTGTTCTACTGTTCTTTTGGTTTCTATTTCATTGATTTCTGCTCTGATCTTTATGATTTCTCTTCTCCTGCTGGGTTTAGGCTTTATTTGCTGTTCTTTCTCCAGCTCCTTTAGGTGTCGGGTTAGGTTGTGTATTTGAGACCTTTCTTGTTTCTTGAGAAAGGCTTGTATTGCTATATACTTTCCTCTCAGGACTGCCTTTGATGTATCCCAAAGATTTTGAACAGTTGTGTTTTCATTTTCATTGGTTTCCATGAATTTTTTAAATTCTTCTTTAATTTCCTGGTTGACCCATTCATTCTTTAGTAGGATGCTCTTTAGCCTCCATGTATTTGAGTTCTTTCCGACTTTCCTCTTGTGATTGAGTTCTAGTTTCAAAGCATTTTGGTCTGAAAATATGCAGGGAATAATCCCAATCTTTTCGTACTGGTTGAGACCTGATTTGTGACCTAGGATGTGATCAATTCTGGAGAATGTTCCATGGGCACTAGAGAAGAATGTGTATTCCGTTGCTTTGGGATGGAATGTTCTGAATATGTCTGTGAAGTCCATTTGGTCCAGTGTGTCCTTTAAAGTCTTTATTTCCTTGTTGATCTTTTGCTTAGATGATCTGTCCATTTCAGTCAGGGGGGTGTTAAAGCCCCCCACTATTATTGTATTGTTGTCAATGTGTTTCTTTGCTTTTGTTATTAATTGCCTTATATAATTGGCTGCTCCCATGTTAGGGGCATAGATATTTACAATTGTTAGATCTTCTTGTTGGATAGACCCTTTAAGTAGGATATAGTGTCCTTCTTCATCTCTTATTACAGTCTTTGTTTTAAAATCTAATTTGTCTGATATAAGGATTGCCACCCCAGCTTTCTTTTGGTGCCCATTAGCATGGTAAATGGTTTTCCATCCCCTCACTTTCAATGTGGGGGTGTCTTTGGGTCTAAAATGAGTCTCTTGCAGACAGCATATCGATGGGTCTTGGTTTTTTTATCCAATCTGATAGCCTGGGTCTTTTGATTGGGGCATTTAGCCCATTTACATTCAGGGTAACTATTGAAAGGTATGAATTTAGTGCCATTGTATTGCCTGTAAGGTGACTGTTACTGTATATTGTCTGTGTTCCTTTCTGATCTATGCTGCTTTTAGGCTCTCTCTTTGCTTAGAGGACCCCTTTCAATATTTCTTGGAGGGCTGGTTTTGTGTTTGCAAATTCCTTTAGTTTTTGTTTGTCCTGGAAGCTTTTTATCTCTCCTTCTCTTTTCAATGACAGCCTAGCTGGATATAGTATTCTTGGCTGCATATTTTTCTCGTTTAGTGCTCTGAAGATGTCTTGCCAGTCCTTTCTGGCCTGCCAGGTCTATGTGCATAGGTCTGTTGCCAATCTAATATTTTTACCATTGTAGGTTACATATCTCTTCTCCTGGGCTGCTTTCAGGATTTTCTCTTTGTCTCTGAGACTCGTAAGTTTTACTATTAGATGTCGGGGTGTTGACCTATTTTTATTGATTTTGAGAGGGGTTCTCTGTGCCTCCTGGATTTTGATGCCTGTTTCCTTCCTCACGTTAGGGAAGTTCTCTGCTATTATTTGCTCCAATATACCTTCTGCCCCTCTCCCTCTTTCTTCTTCTTCTGGGATCCCAATTATTCTAATGTTGTTTCATCTTATCATATCACTTATCTCTTGAATTCTGCCCTCGTGATCCTGTAGTTGCTTATCTCTCTTTTTCTCAGCCTCTTTATTTTCCATCATTTGGTCTTCTATATCGCTGAATCTCTCTTCTGCCTCGTTTATCCTAGCAGTTAGTGCCCCCATTTTTGATTGCACCTCATCAATAGCTTTTTTGATTTCGACTTGGTTAGATTTTAGTTCTTTTATTTCTCCAGAAACGTTTCTCTAATAACTTCCAAGCTTTTTTCAAGCCCAGCTAGTATCTTTAAAGTCATGATTCTGAACTTTAGGTCCGACATTGTACTAATGTCTGTATTGAGTAGGTCCCTGGCTGACGGTACTATCTCTTGTTCTTTTTGCTGAGGTGATTTTTTCATCTTGTCATTTTGTCCAGAGGAGAATAGATGAATGAAAGAACAGAATGCTAACAGGTTAACAATGTCTCCAGCAAATATACTATATACAAATCAGAAAAGACCTGAAACCAGGGGAAGAGAAAGGGAAAGAAAGAAAAAAGAAAGAGAAAAAAAAAGATAAAAACAAAAACAGAACAATACAAAAAAGCAGAGTATGATCAAATATGATCAGGCTAGTGCATAGATCAGTGCCACACACTAGATTTGGGGCGTATTTTGGTCTGTTAGAAAAAAGTGCCTCCTAAAATTTTAAAGGAAGAAAGACATATATGTACAAAATAAGGGTTGATACAATAAAGGGATGGAAGATGACTGTAAAGATGAAAATTATAAAAGATTTTATAAAAGGAATTGATAAGATAAGTTGTTTGAAAAAAGAAAGAAGAAGATTTAAAAAAAAAAAGAAAAGGAGAGAATGTGATCAGGCAGGAGACTAGAACAAAGCCATACACTAGTGATTTAGGGTATATTTTGATCTGTTAGAAGAAACTGTATCTCAAAATTTTAAAGAGAGAACAACTTATATATATACGCCAAAAATAAGGGTAACTACTATGAAGGGATAAAATATGACTCTAAAAATGAAAAATTAAAAATGTTTTTTTTAAAAAAGGGATTGATAAGATGTTGGTTGAAAAAGGGAAAAATTTTTTTAAAAAGTTAAAAAAATTAACTTTGATGAACAAATGAATCATGGTAAAAAAAAAAAAAGCCATGAATTCTATGTGCAGTATTCCCCTAGCGCTGGAGTTCTCCCGTTCTCCTTGATCGGTAAACTTGGTCTTGGCTTGCTGGCTGTTCGTGCTGATCTTCTGGGGGAGGGACCTGTTCTATGGTTTCCAAATGTCTTTGCCGGAGGCGGAATTGCCCCGCCCTTGTTGGTCTGGGCTAAGCAAGCTGCTCGGGTTTGCTCTCAGGAGCTTTTGTTCCCTGCAAGCTCTCGGTACAGCTTTGGAGGACCAGGGCGAAAATGGTGGCCTCCCAATCTCCACCCGGAGGAGCTAAGAACTCAGGGCCCCGCTCCTCAGTGAGCCCCCAGAGAAAAGAAGTCACTCCTGTCTCCCCGGTCTCCGGCCGCGCTCCGTGCTCACCCGGCCTGTGACCGAGCGTTTCTATCTCTGGCCCCCGATCCCGTGTGGAGTCTCCAAACCCAGCAGATCCCTGTGGTGCGCTCCCATGCCGCTCCTCCTGGGGGAGGAAGGGGAGTCTCCCCGGCTCTGCTGATTCTTGGGTCCCTGCTGGAGGAGCAGTGGTCCGACTGGGCTGCAGATCACAGTTTATGGCAACCCCGAGCTGAGAGCCCGCGCCTCGGCTCCGTCTCTGTGGCCGGCTTCCCCGCTCTGATACCTGGGAGCTCTGCTGCATTCAGGCACCCCTGGTCTTTCTGTGTCCCCAAGGGTCCTGAGACCACACTGTCCGGGAGGATTCCACCCCCCGCTTAGCCAATGGAGCGACGTCTCTCAGCGGAGCCGACTTCTAACAGTTCCGATTTTGTGCTCTGCGGCTCTATCACTTGCCAGAAGCGGCCGACGGAGGCCCCCTCGCCGCTGTCTATCCTCCCGAATATCGCCTCGGATTCACTTCTCCGAATGTCCTACCTTCCAGAAAGTGGTCGCTTCTCTGTTCAGAGAGTTGTTGCTACTCTCCTCTTCGATCTCCTGTTGAGTTCGTAGGTGTTCAGAATGTTTTGATCCCTATTCAGCTGAATTCCTGAGACCAGACGAAATCCAGGTCTCCTACTCCTCCGCCATCTTGCTCCCAACTCAAACCTTTATTTAAACCTAATTCTGTATTGCAGACTTTTTCCCATCTCAAAATTCATAATTCTACAGCATCACTTTTAGTGGTGGGGGGGCATTCTTGTATATGACCATATCATTTTCTAAATAATCCCCCTTTTTTTAACATGAAGATTGTATCCACTCTTTTATTATCTTTAAATATTTTGGTGAGCATTCTAGGAACTAAGTCTTTGTTGATATCCCTACTTTCTGGAGTTGCTGCAACAAGGTATATGCATTTTTTAAAGATAGCAATCCTCATCACCAAAGTACTCTCCAACAAGTTGCCCAGTGAATGTGTACTCCCACAAGTGCATTAAGATATTCCCCCATTACATTTTGATTCTTCTTTATTTTTACCTTCAGAGGGTAGTTATCTCAGTGGAGGCACAGGAAAATTATAACTGATTTGAGGTTCATCCAACACCAGTTCACACCAAAGGGGTGCGTCTGGTCAAAAGAAAGCATCGATTCCTCGAGGGAACCAAATGTCCACAGAAAAATTACAATGGGAAAGGGCACTGGGAGATCTGGAGTACAGGAAGTAGCCATGCATGAGCAGACCCAGCAGAAGTTTTGATGCAGGTCACCTTCTGTAACCTGTGATTGGGGAGGAGGAGGGATGCTAAAGCGGGGGGAGCAGGGGACTGGAATCCCTGAGCCACCTACTGAAAACTGCTGGGCTGACCCTGGAGCTATGGAGTCTTGCCAATAGTATCTCGGTTGCCTCCTGGTCACTTCCAGAGAATAGATCTCAGCTGATGAGAACATGAAATGCTTTTCTTCTACTGGGTGTTCAGCAAGCTCTTTCTATTTTCATTTAGACCTCTCATAGACTTGACAATCCCACCCAAGAGAAAAAGTCAGTATCAGCCTCAACTAGACCAAGAAACTCTCATTCGATATATTTGTTTCCGAAGACATTCAAAGCCCACTGAACCACGGTATAAAGAAACCACCTACCAAAGAGACTATTCTCTGCCATTTTACAAGATTGGTAAGTCAGGTCAACCGCTCTTACTCTCTGAGATCAACCTTGCTTCAGATGAGCCTCTCTCGTGGGCTCGCTGCCATCAGTGACCAGTCAAGTTGGGGGAGGGTGTTCTTATGTGTCTAGCGCAGGAAGAAGAATTTAGAGGCTGGCCCAAGGGCTGCTTCCTCCTCTCCTCTTTTTTCTAGCTCCCTATAGAATTCAAGGATAAAAAATGCACAAATGTCCTTGGTAGGAAGCCGGCTCAAGTGTGACTACTTCTCATTAAGCCCCTTGTTACTCAACAGATTCCTTATTGTGCCTAAACGTATTGTTAAGGGAACTTTTTTTCTTTCTTATTCTCCCATTTTAAATAGCTTTATGACAATTATTTGACATTTGGAGGCATGTTTCAAAAATTCTAATTTCCCTCTACATTGCAACATGTGTGAGTATGAAGGGCCAAGCCCCCGCCATGTGACCTTGGGGGTACACACATGGACACTGATGTGGACATTACTTGTATTCCTGTTGTCATCGATGCTTTGAATTTCAGCAAGTGGGAGGAGTTGCTGCATTGACAGACTTTCTAAATGAGTAAACCCCACTATTTCTGGGGCTCTTACACTGTGGCAGATACATATTTTTTCCTCCTAAGAGCTCTTAGGTAAGTATATTACTTTCCCATTTTACAATAAAGAAGATCAAGTTGCAGAGACAATTAAGCAGCCCCAGATCACAGTGCAGTAGGTAGGAGAAGCAGAATTCAGACCAAAGCTACTTGAGACATAGGGTTCTGTGCTTGACCCTTAAGCCTTACTGCCTTTGTCACAGCTGACTCACTTGCATTTCTATTTATTTAATATTTTTCTCTCTTTTTGCTTGAATAAGAATAAGAAAATGAGTAGAAGGATGGTGGGGGGAGTGGCTGGGGGTGAGAAGGATCGGCCCTTCCTTCTGTTCTCCCCTGAAAAGGGCAGAAGCCCAGATGGAGTGCTAGGCCAGGTCCCAAGGGAACCGGGAACAACAGCAAGGAAGAGGAGAAGCAGATGGAACCGGGCAATCTCCAGATAGTGGAGCCACGGAGAGGGGGCAGGAGATGAAGCCAGATGGGCCGGATATGGGGGGGAGGCATCTGGCATAAGAGGTTACCTACCAGCAGTGCAAAGCTGGGGTCTGGGAGGGGAGAGAAGGTTGGAGCTGAGAAGGCAGCGGAGGGGAAAGGAGCTGGTAGCTAAGACGAGCTCATTTAGGGAAGGAGGTGCCAGGGGGGAGTGAGGCATGGTGGAGGTTGGGGTCCCCCAGGGGGCCCTGGAAGGGCTGTATTAAAAGGAGCTGGGGTGGGTGGGAGTGCAGGTTAGGGGCTGAAGGATGAGGCCTGGGGGAAACAGAAGCCATCAGGGGCCGAGCAGCTGAAAAGAAGAGGCGGTCAGGAGGTGTCAGCGGGGCTCCTGTCCCCACAGAACCGACTAAGCAGCTTGCCTTTTCAAGACTCACCAAGTATGAAGTCGGTTTCCCTCCCATGTGGGAATCTGCATGGGCCTTGAGTTACCAAAGTGATAGTAAACAGGACCTTCTTTACAATTCCTCTGCTATGAAGGAATCCAGTTAGACACAAAAGGTTTTCTCCCTGGCTTGTTTTAGACAACAGTTCCTAAGTCTTTCCAAACCAAGAGAACCAGGTGAGTGTTTAGCAAAGTAGTTTGATATTTATCATCTTCTGTGTCCCTAGCACTGTGCTGGGTACCATGGGAGGAGGTGAACGCAAGTCGGGGCTCTGACCTCAGCCACGGGGTGTTCCCAGTCTGATCGGGAAGATGAAGCAACCATCAGCTTATCAGTGAATGATTAAGAAGCAACTAGCAGAGCAGGAAGATGGGGTCGAGAACATGCAGCTATGGGACACAAGCTGGGCCCGCTGGATGAGGTCCGATGCAGAGAAGTGGTGCACATAGCAGACAGGGACACTGCAGCCAGGAGCATGGTGGCAGGGGATGGGATGGGGTTGAGCCTTGTGGAGTGTGGGGGGAGCAGGGAGCACTCCAGACATGAGGACGCTGGCCTGCCTGGGCCGGGCAGGAGGAGGAGGAAGTGGGGGTCACATGTGGTTGGCAGAGTAGAACAGAATGGCTGGAACTGAAGAGGCATTCAAGGAGGGAGTCTAGAAAGTTTTATTTGGACAATCAGAGCCATCTTAGGACCCAGTCAAGGGAGAACCCAGGCAGTTTCAGAGACTGTCAGTCAGTCGGCCTGCTCAGGACAGGTGCGAGAAGACACGACTAGACTACATTGGCAGTCAGGCAGGATGGAGCTGTGGAAGGGTGGGCAGGACTCAGGCCTTGGGGGGCTGCAGACTTGCACATTCTAGCTCTGCAGTGTCGGGCAAGACACTCAGCTCCTCTGAACTTGTCTGTGCCTCAGCAAAGTGGAGATTCAAAGTCTATATTTTAGGATAGCTGTTAGGATTTAAAATAGCTGTCCTGTGCCCAGAACTGTGCTAAGTGGTATGCACACGTGTGTACACACCCGTGGTTGCAATGAGTCTTAACAGCCCCCGTGGAGGTATTATTATTTACTGCATGTAACAGAAGAGAAAACTGAGCCTTAGGGACTTTAGGAAACTTCCTCAAGCTGGTAAGTCGTCAATCCAGGTCATCCAGATTTGTCACGTTCCCAACCCTTGCTCTTGAACTGAGAAGAATTCATGGGAAGTGGGAAGAAAACTCATGTGGTGTAGCATTTGGAGTGAGAAAGGACAGTATTAAAGGAGAATTCATGAGAGTGAAATGAAAGCTCAGCCTTCCACTTCTGCGGCAGGATTTTTGATGCCTGTGATAGAGATAACGGTTTTCAGCAGAAGAGGTGTCAAGTTGGCATCGGTAGATGACTGAGAATAAGGTGCTGGAAAGTGCAGGCAGGAAACCTAAGACAGGAACAGGGTCAGACAGTCCCTTCCTCGGTGAGATTTGAAGCCTGACCAATTCAAGAGGTAATTTATGTTGAAATATTCACTGCTCCATTCATTGAACCACTGATTGAGTGTGTATTAGTTATCTCTTGTGGAGTAATGTATCATTCCAAAACCTAGTGACTTACAAGATAAATGATGATGATTTTTATCTTTTAGCTGGGCACTTCTGGCTCAAGGTATCAGCCAGATGTCAGCGAGTGCTGCATCATCTGAAGGCTTGACTGAGGCTGGAAGACCCACCTCCAAGGTGGCTCATTCACATGGGTGTCACTCACATGCTGGCTGGCGACAGGGGCCCCCATGCCTCTCCAAGTGGTCTCCCCACAGGGGTGTCAAGTGTCCTGCAGGCGTGGCAGTTAGCCTCCCTAGAATGGGCAATCTGAGGTGAAGGGGGGAAATTCCAATGCCTTTTATGACCTAGGCACAGAAGTCACACACTGTCACTTCTAAGGTGTCCTACTGGTCACACATAGCCAGCCCTGAGGCAGTGTGCAAGGGGATTACCTAAGGCATGGATACCAGGGGGTGAGAATGACTGGGGTCCATCTTGGAAGCTGGCAACCATACGACGATTTGCTCATTGACACCATTGTGAACTAGCCACTGTGCTGTCCGGTGGGGGTAGACAAGATACCTGCTCTCACAGGGCTGACATGCTTTGGGGAGGGGGTGAGGTACAGAGCATAACCAAGTACACTTTTTAAAAATTATAGGCTGTAGTAGTGCTGTAAGGGAAATAAGCAGGGTGCTAAGTGTAGCGAAGGGAGATTACTTCTAATAGTGCAGTCAAGGAAAACCTCTATACAATTTTAGCTGAGCCCTGGAAAATAGTAATGAGTCACATAAAGAGCATTTAAAGGAGCAGTAAGAGCAAAAAGCTTGAAAGTGGAAAAGGCCTCAACACGTTTGAGGAACAGAAAGGGGGCAGCATAGCTGGTGTGTAGTCAGCGAGGGTACACGTGGTAAGATGCCTAGATTCCAGTCCAAGCACAAAGGAAGATCTGGAAGCGTTCCGAAGAGAGGAGAAAGCTCTCATTTGTAGTTTTTAAAAGATCACTCTGGCTGAGACCCTGTTTGGAGGTGAACAGGAGGTAGGGCACGCAGGCCAGTGAGGAAACTGTTTACTAGTTTAGAACAGAGATGATGGTGGTTTGGAGCAGCAGGGAAGATGAAAAAGAATGAATGGATTCCAGAGATATTTTGGAGGTGACATCAACTGGGCTTGGTGATAGATCTGCTGTCAAGAGCATTTTCATTCATTCATCTGTATTCTCTCAGTAAATAATTTGAGAGCCTACTTGTATGCCAGGCATTGTGCAAGGTTTTGGCAATACCACATCAAGCAAAATAGACACATTTCTACATTAAAGAAGCTTCAGTGGGGAACCAAGACAGAAATAAGCATAAAATTTCACCTGCCATAAATGCTATGAAGCAGAGTTTATGTGATGCTATAGGAGCACTTAACAAGTCAGAAAGGGACAACAAGTCTCTGAGGAAATGAGCTAGATGTTCACTAGGCAAGGAGTGGGGAAGAGCTTCGCAGAGAGTACAGCATGTGCAAAAGCCCTGTGGTAGGGGCATGACATGTTTGAGGAACTAAAAAAAAAGTAAGAATGTGCTAAAGCACAGAAATCAGGAAGGTTGGAGCAGGATGTGGCTCGAGAGATGTAACAAGGGGAGGGTTTACAGGTCATTTTCAGCTCTGGCACCTCTAGCCTGAGATTAATGGGAAACCATTGAAAAGTTTGAAGGACGGTGGATGTGCCATGATTAAAAAGTGCATTTTGGAAAGATTGCTCTAACTGTGGAGAAGGAAAAGGAGGCAGGGTGGGGAGTCGGGTGGGGCAGAGATTAAATATGGTGAGTCAGGAGCCATGGCAGTGGTTAGGCTAAATGTTCTTAACCTCGGTGACATCACTTTTAGCAATCCAGATGCCCAGGACAGACCCAGACCAATCAAACCAGGATCTCCCGGTGGGAGGGGGTGGTCCCAGGCATCAGTAACTTAAAAAACTCCCCAGGTTATTCCACCATGCAGCCAGGTTTAGGAAGCAGTGGTTTTGGCAAGTGATGATCGCTGGTAGCAGTAGAGAATTGGATGGATTTGTGAAATACTTGGTTGGCGATCATTTTGTAAACAACAATCTGGCAGGCAAAGGCTGGTCTGCAAGAGACCCAACAGAGAGAGGTCATAAATCTGAGCACTGAGAGAGAACACAGCAGGGGCTGACTCAAGCGTTTGTTTGAATCAAGAAACTGACTCCTTGAAGGAGTCTTTGGGGGAAGGGCTTCTCACAAAATAAGATGGATAGTAAGTTGTGTATCAAGGTGTGGGGTTTTTTCTCTTGACCATTTGACCAGCATTTGTGATCAGATTTTAAGGGCAGGGCTTATGTCTCAATTAGCACTGATTTGCATTTCATGTTCAGTTCTTATTTCTTTTTAGGAATTGGTGAGAAACAGATTAAATATGGATCGTGATAGATCACAGTTATCACTCAAGAAATTCTTCTTCAGGAAAAATTCCTTCTCAGCACATAGGGGTTCATTCATTTATTTAGGAAACATTTATTAAGCACAGACTATGTGCAAGACACAGTGTAAGATATGAAGACTCCATCCTCAGAGAACTTACAGCTTAGGAGGATAGGATGGCCCCTCAGACAAAAGTTGCCCTTGTATTACTCACCCCGGAGCCAAATACTTAAAAGACCTCATTCTTCAAAAATAAAACATATGCTCTCAATAGCAGTGTGACCCTTAGACTCTCTGACCTTCAGTTCTCTCATCTGCATAAAGGACTAAAAATAGTATCTACCTAACAAAACTGAGACATCCATATAAAGACTTTAGCATTCTGCTTGTAGGTAAAATTTATAAGCCTTCAAAGCTATAATAGCTATTATAACTGATCAAAGAATCAGCATGTGCCATAATAAATACTTGTAAAAAACAAACAAACAGAACAAACAAAAAACCTAACGCAATGGAATTGTATCTTATACAGGGATTAAGCTCTAAAATCAGTGCATAAGGTGGTAATGACATATAATCAAAGTTGTCCTTGCAAATCTCTTAAATTGTTCAAAGTGATAATATTAAATGATATTAAATTATTAAAGTAGCTGGACTAAATGGGATTCAGCAGACATTTTTTCTGTAGTTCTCAATTAATTATTCATTTCATTTTTACTAAATGATGACTTTCAAAGAAGTCACCCCCACAATTCCACATGAACAATAATTTCACTTTAGCAAATGGTAAGGAAATCCCAAAAATCATTTCACATGTCCTTTCAATAGTATTCCCCACCCCCAAATATGCATAGCATATTTCAGGCTTGATAGCATCCACTGTCTGTGGGCAGGGAGACGCAGAAGGAATCCCCCAAAAGTTTGTTGAATTTACCTCATTAACTGAGTGGGTCATTCCACTCCACGGCAACTCTGACAACAAGGATCACTAAGGCTGGTGAGTGGGATTCCTCACACTCCTAAACTACTTAGCTATATCTCCCTGGAGCACAATGTAACCCTCCAGAAGGTCCAAGTTGCTATTTGAACCCCACCATAAGCCTTGGAAAGTCAAACTGTTGCTTGCTACAGACAGGTACACACTTTACTAAATTAGATTTAAAAAATCCTTCCAGGGATGGCATTTCTGGTCCTACTCCTGGGTTTGATGAAATGTTATCCATTCTTAATATCAAGAAATGTTTGTATCTTTCAATGCTATTGAAGTGCTGTGGCAGGTGGAGGAGGGCAGGGAAAAGATCAGGGACTTTGGGGCCAGATACTCCTGGGTCAGGTCCCCTCATAATCCTATGAACTTGGGCTAGTTCATTAATCTCCCTGAGATGGTGACACCATCAGTGAGTGAGCCTGTGAGGATTACTGTGGATATTAATGTGAGTAAAACACCGAACACAGTGCACAACGCTACACATAAGATAATTGTGTTACGATGCTATCACCGAAATGCTGCTCTTTGGTTCGCCAAGACGATTGATGTATTTAACCCCCAGCTCTCCTCGAAAGCTCACCTTTGGACAAGGAGAACTATCCGTTATTGTAGATAAGAGGTTATAAAATACAAGGGAGCTCCAGTGGGTATGAATTTTAGGGATGGTAACAACTGATGTTTGACACAAACATCATACAAAGTGGCCTGTAAATAATATAGGGTTTAAATGGTCTGGGGGTCTAAAATTAGGATGTCAAAATGCAAATTTATATGATTGATTTAATTTCATTTACTTTTGGGCATAATAGAGCAATAGGCCTCTTGATCAGAGATTGAAACACAGAAATCACCTTTTGACAAGTCCTTTACTCCCACATCTTTTACATATATTCTTTTGTCTTAAATCCGCCAAATTGTTTTGTTATTGCACACAATTATTGTTGACAGTATGTTAAAATTTAGGAGTAAATGGTCTTAAAATAAATCATTAATTTGCTTTAAATTCCAGATTGGGACCAGAAATTAGCCACAGTTTCATCAAATCCTAGACCACTAAATTCACTGCCAGAGTTCTACTGTTGTGAAGAGAGGCAGCTTTGGAAGAAAACCTTTTAAATTTAAAATAACGATGGCATTTGAACAAAACATTTGGAGTTCTTAGGTGACTGCTTTAGATTAAAATAATAACAGAACTACTTCTGATTTAAGTGTGTATCCAGATGGCTATAATCCTGAAATATTTACATGTTACAAATTCTTTTCAGAATGAGGATGATCAGCCTAGGGCAGGGAATCAAGAGTCAAGTTTAAGAGAACTTGTCATCTGTTCTCACATCGGCCCCAACACCAGGCTCATGGCTGGTGCTGACAAACCATCTTACATTTAATCCAATTGTTGTATGGGGGACAAGTAAGAATATAATCTGCTCAATAACTGCATCACTCACTGTTGGAAAAACGAAAAAGAAAAAGAAGAACCTGGGGACGTAGCCAAGAAGGAAGACTGCCAGCACCACAGACCCTACAGAGGCTCTGGATGTGGAAAACCAGATATGGCTTAGGGCTGTAGTGAGCTATGAGACTGGTAAAAAACAAAAAGGATTAATTGAAAGTCTGTACACAGAGAGTTAATACCCCTATCCGAACAACTGGGCATCAATTCCCCAGGCAAAAAGCTAGAGGGTCTTTTCTAAAGAAATGAATGATCCCAAAGAAAAGATTCCTACATTCTGACCCCTAGAAGCCCTCCAACATACAAGTTGGTTCCCTACTCAACACCCCAAAGTGAAGCCTACCAGTTGAAAAACTTTATATGGAAAACTTTATATGGATAGAAAGGCAAAGAAGATTATTGCTTTAAAAGAGACACAGAGGGGCACCTGGGTGGCTCATTTGGTTAAGTGTCTGACTCTTGGTTTCTGCTCGGGTCATGAGATCAAGCCCCGCATCAGGCTCCACACCCAGAGCAAAATCTGCTTGAGATTCTTTCCCCTTTCTTTTCCCTTCCTCCCTGCTCCCCCTCTGCTACTCCCCCTGCTCAAGTGCTCTCTCTGTCATTCTCTCTCTCAAATAAATAAATCTTTTTAAAAATAAAAAAAAATAAGAGACACAGAATAATAAATCAGGGGGTCCATTATCTGACTAATAAGCATTCTAGAGACAGAACAGAGGAAATCATCAAAGGACCAGAAACCTCTCAAATGCAAGGGTCTATGCTGTGGCCTCACACATGAAAACACAGAAAATAAAAATAACCAACTTTCGGTTTCACTGATTTTCTCTGTTGCTTTCTAGTCTCTATTTTGTTCCTCTTCACTCATCTTTATTATTTCCTTCCTTTTACTGGTTTTGTGTTTAGGTTGCTTTCTTTTTTTAGCTCCTTAAGGTGTAAAGGTAGGTTGTTGATGTGAGACCTTTTACTGCTTTCAATTTCCTGTGGAGCGCTGCCCATGTTTGCAGCTTCCCATGGTTTTACTATGTTGTGCTTTTGTTGTCATTCATCTTTAAGTGTTTGCTGATTTCCCTTATGATTTCCTACTTGACCCACTGATTAAAAGTGTGTTTTAAAATTTCCACTGTTTGTGAATTTTCCAGTTTTCCTTCTGTTATGGATTTTTAGCATCATGCTATTGCCATCAAAGAAGATACTTTGTAGGATTTCAATATTTTTAACTCTCAGGCTTCTTTTGTGACCTATCATATGGTCTTTCTTGGAGAATATCCCATGTACACTTGAAAAGAATATGTATTCCATTATTTTGGGGTAAAGGGTTCCATGAATGTCTGTTAAGTCTGGCTGGTTCATAATGTTGTTCAAGTTCTCGATTTCCTTATTGATCTTGTATCTAAATGTTCTATGAATTACTGAAAGTGGGGTATTGAAGACTCTAACTATTATCATAGAAATATTTCTCCCCTCAAATCCATCAATGTTTGCTTCATTTATTTGAGGGCTCTGTTGTTTGGTGAGTATATATTTATAATTATTACATCTCTTGATGACTTGACTTTTTTATCAATACATAAAGTCCTTTGTTGTGATAGTTTTTGATTTAGTCTATTTTGTATGATATTAGCATATCTTTTTCCATGCTTCCACTTTCAACCTACTTGTATTTTTGGATCTAAAGTGAGTGACCGCTAGACAGCATACATGACCTTGGGTTAGGCAGAAGACTTCTTAAACATGATAGTGAAAATGCAATCTATAAGTGAAAAAATTGATAAATTGGACTTGATCAATATTTAGAACTTTTATATTTCAAAAGATACCACTAAGAAAATGAAATGGCAAGCCACAGATAGGGAGAAAATATTTGCAAAGTCTGTATCTGATAAAGAACTTGTATCCAGGATATATGATGATATACAGTGATCTGCTATAATTAAAAAGAAAATTACCTACTTCAAAAATGGGCAAAATATTTGAATAGACACTTCACCAAAGGTATACAAATGACCAAGAAAAGATGTTGCAACATTATTAGTCACATTAGGAAAATGCAGATTAAAACAACACAACCCTTCACACCAATTAGAATGTCTACAATCAAAAAGACACATTATTACAGGTTTTGACAAGGATATGGAGAAACCTTTATACATTGATGGTAGGAGTGTAAACTGGTGCATTTTGGAAGTTTCTTTTAAAAATTAATTATAAATGTACAATATGGTCTAGAAACTCCAGTCCTAGGTGACTAGCCAAGAGAAATGAAGATATGTCCACACAGACTTACAAATGCTGAACAGATGAATGAAGAAAAGGTGGTATATCCATATAATGGGCTACTGTTCAGCACTAAAAAAGGATGAAGTCCCTGGTATATCCTCATAACATTTCATTAAATGAAAACAGCCAGATGCAGAAGACTGCATGCATATTCCATGATTTCACTTACATGTGATGTCCAGAAAAGGCAATTTTATTGAGACAGAGAGTGAGTTTGTGAGGTTGGGGGTGGGAATGGGGAGTGATTGCAAATGGGCACAAATAATTTTTTAAGATTTTATTTGTTTGAGGGACGCCTGGGTGGCTCAGTCGTTAAGCATCTGCCTTCGGCTCAGGTCATAATCCCAGGGTCCTGGGATCGGGCCCCACAACGGGCTCCCTGCTCAGTGAGGAGCCTGCTTCTCCCTCTCCCTCTGCTGCTCCCCCTGCTTGTGCTGTCTCTCTCTCTCTCTGACAAATAAATAAAAAAATCTTAAAAAAAAAAAATTTTATTTATTTGAGACAGAGAGGGGAGCAAGAGCACGAGCTGGGGGAGGGGCAGAGGAACAAGCAGACTCCCCACTGAGTAGGGAGCCCAATGTGGGGCTCAATCCCAGGACCCTGAGATCATGACCTGAACTGAAGTCAGATGCTTAACTGACTAAGCCACCCAGGCGCCCCTGGCACAAAGAACTTTTATGGGGTGATAGAAATGTTCTAAAACTGGATTATGGTGATGGTTGTACAGTTCCATAAATTTACTAAATCACCAAATTGTATTCTTAAAACAGGTGAATTTTATGGTATATAAATTATACCTCAATAAAGTTGTTTCAATAAAAGCCATTATGTATGTATAATTTTGACAAAAATAAAACAAAATCAGACCAAGAAGTCTCTAAGGAAGACAGATCGATGCTGTGCATAAAGATGATCCAAATCTTATTTTCCTTCTTGGTAGAGTCTATAGAAGTGGATGCAGTTCTAAATGAGAAGCTAGGCTAATGGTATATACATTGGTATTTCCAAACAAAACTTTTCTTTAGTTTTAGAGAAAAAAACAAAAGCAGTGGGAAAAGAGTTACAGAGCTAATAGTCTTCTCTTCCCCCCCCCCACCACATTCTAGAAGCTAATATACTACGTGACTGCTGAATCCAGTGAACGCATAGTTTTCCCTGCATTCACTACCTCTGTATTTGTGTCACTGTGGACCTTCATTCATGAGGTTTCTAAAGATTGAGCCAAAAAAGTGATGCCAAATGCCAGTATCCCAACCATACTTCCCAAAGGGGTAGTGACTGTGACAGACAATGCATTTCTGAAAGTATTAATCACTAAATATACTTGGTTCTCAGGTACACCTGAAATAGCAAATTATTCTCAGTAAACTGCTGTTGCTCATTTCTTAAAAACATTTAAAATTATATGCTTTTAAAATACAAAGATGAGGGGCGCCTGGGTGGCTCAGTCATTAAGTGTCTGCCTTTGGCTCAGGTCATGATCCCAGGGTCCTGGGATCGAGCCCCGTGTCGGGCTCCCTGCTCAGCGGGAAGCCTGCTTCTTCCTCTCCCACTCCCCCTGCTTATGTTCCCTCTCTTGCTGTGTCTCTCTCTGTCAAATAAATAAATAAAATCTTTAAAAATAAATAAAAATAAAATAAAATACAAAGATTAATCAGGGAATCCTTCAAGTCCTCTCCAAGTGACCAAGGTTAGCTATTTGATATATCCCCCCACATACTTTGTCCAAGCTTTAGATCAATAGTTTTCAATTTTCTCCTTCCCTTCCCCACTCTTTCCAAATGGAGTTGCACAGTAGAAAACATGCTGCACTCATGTCAATGTGTCATGGTCATCTTATAATCAATACATATTGATCTAACTGGATGCTTTTAAAGGTTTCATAGAAGATCGTGGTATGCCATTAATGGACATTCATGTGTTTCTAATGATACGATTACATGCAAAATAGGCCTGCTTTTGGTGGGGGGATGGAATTGCTGGTGAGTCAAAGCATTTGCAAATAAATTGTATCAGAAATTGCCAAATTGCCTCCCCCATATTGCAGTAATCCCCCTCTGCTAGCAGTATACGAAAGGGCCATAGCACTGACTGCATATTTACCACTCTGCGAGATTGGAAGTGGGATCTCATCGCGTTAACCCACATTTTCCTCTCTGCAGGGACAGTGTCTGCCTTTTCATGTTTTGGGCCATTTACATTTATTTTTCTGCGGATTAACTGGTATTACTTTGTCCATCTTTTCTGTTAGTTGTCACGTTCTTACTTGTGGCAGCTGTGTAAGGGCTAGCTGTTGAAATATTTTTTCCTAGTTTGCCTTTTGTTCTCTCAGGGTTCTTTGTTTTTGTTTTTTAATGAGCTTTAAGTATTTAAAAATTATTTGATTTGGTCAAATCTGTATGTATTTCTTTAGGGTTTCTAGGTTTCCTAATTTTTCTTTACAAGGCTCTCCTGAAGGTATTTTCCTGTATTACTTTCATTAATTAAACCTTTTATAATTTGAGTTTTATTCAATCTGAAGTTCATGTTTTGAGATTGTTTTCCTATCACCTTCTAATGCACTTTCCCAATGACATGAAATGCCATTGTTGGACTCTATCAAGCTCCCATGTAAAGCTGCACCTACCTCTGAAATGCCCCGTCCATTCCCTTGTGTATTTGTTCATTCCCATGACAATATCACATACTTTGACTACAGGAGCTTAACAGTGTTTTAACACTCTCCACACATTCTTTTTTCAAAAATATCTTAGGAATTCTTGCACATTCATTTTTCCACCAAAGCTTCAATTACAATTTTGTCCAGTTAACAACCCCCTGGCAACTCTGACTGGAATGGCATTCAACTCACATACTTAATTGTGAAGGACATTCAACTCTATCACTCCATTAATATATAAAAAGTAAATATACTAAATAGGCCATCTCCCCATTGAAATACCTTGTTCTGCCATCTAGTTCCCTTCTCCTGCGCTTTAAAATTTGGAGAGCTTGTTTCTGTTTCAGTTTTTCTGTGTCCCTGTTATGCCCTCCTAAGCATATCTATTACATTTTGGCCTTGGCCTTTTCTTTCAGGGGAAACATATTTTGGTTATTTGGCAGAGGGCTCCTCCAACTTCTTGCCAACTTCATCTGCCTCACCAGCCCCTCACTCATTTTTTTTCAGTTGCTCCAACTTTCCAAAGTGTTTCCAGCCTCTGGGTCTTTGTCCTGTCCCTGACTACTCATCCTCTTAATCTGTTTGAATGCTATTCCTGCTAAAGGCCATCTCTGACTCCAAACAGATTAAGTTCTCCTTCATAACACCCTGCACTTTACCATTGTAGCACAGATTGCTTACAAATAAGTTTGTCTGGCACACTGTCCGCAATACACCACCACACCCCCAACACCTAGTGGATTCTAGCAAATACTCTTGTTCAATAAAGATTACTGTTATACAGTTACCTAGGATTTCAAACACTGAACTGTATCTGAAGAGCAATACCTCTCTCTTAACCAACTTATTTAGCAAACAGCTCACTTAAAGACAGAATCACTCAACCTGGTCAAAAATGAGTAAATGTCCATCAACATCAACAGATTTGCACTTTTTTGGTTTAAAAAAGAAAAAGCACTGACTTGGAGTTTTTTTTTTTTTTTTTTTTTTGTAATCTCTATACCCAACGTGGGGCTCAAACTCACGACCTGAGATCAAGAGTCACATGCTCTTCCGACTGAGACAGCCAGGTCCCCCTAAGACAGTTTTTCTTTTTTTTTTTTTTTTTAAGTTTATTTACTTCTTTAGTAATCTCTTTGGAGAATGAGTTCTTCACATCTGCCTCTGGACCATTACTAAAATTGTTTCAGTAACCCAACACTTTCAGCCAAGATGAGAATGTGGACTTAAAAAAGCTCATTTCAACTCAACTTGATTTGTAGTTCAAGTAGGAAGATAAAGGGTAAGGAGAAATAAAAGCCCATTTAATTTCCATTAGAATAAAAATTATTTATTGTAATATTAAATATAAATTTTACATGGTCATTATTGATTGGCAATGGGCTTGAAAGATCATCTATACTATCCTTTTAGTTTATTGAATCCAACAAGGCTGGCTCTCTTTTAGAATTTTCTAAACTAAGTATTAATAAAAATATGTCTAGTGAAGACAAAAGATACTTACATTCTTTTCTACGACTGTTTTGATGTCTCCCCACTGTATCCCTACATACTACAGGGATAAAGCTCTCCCATATACTAGTATTACCAGTACTTCTTTTACTAGAACAAAAACACAATACACAAACCATACTAGAAATATTTGGTTCTTTTTAATCAGCTATTGATGGTATAATAAAATAAATTTAAGTGGCACCTAATTTAAACATTTAAAATAGTTCACTGAAGGATAATCTACAACACAGTATGTTAAGCCTAATTGTCAAAATGACACCTCCTTTTTTCCAAGAAAGAAAAAACAAAGGCATGATCAAAAGTATGACCGACAATTTGGGTTCATTTGGACACTTATATAGATGATTCTGTAGGCATACTGGCAGGCACAATGTTGAAAATCAATCCATTAGATTTAGAAATAATGGTAAGATAGAAAAGAACAGCTATACATTTCAGAGTTAATGCCTGAAATTAAAGAAAAATATCCACCAATTATCACAACGATCTTTTAATGACTAATTTTTTTTTAACATTAAGATTGTTGTTTTAGGGAACACCTTTCTCTGGACATTTAATTAAATGTTCAATGTATTAAATAATTTACAGAGAGAAATAAGTTTTGTGTTCTGTACAAATTAAAGAATACATGAATATAATCCCCTCCCCCCTGCCAAAGCTCAAATTTGCAATGGTCTCAGCAGAAAATAAACAGTTCACGAGTTAAACAGAATTTAAAGCATTACAAAAGTTTACAGAACCCTTTTTATCATTTTTTTCAAACAGAAAAGATCACAATGACAAATTGAATGATCAGAATGTAAAAAATATTTGTGCAAAACTGCATTAATTGTTCTTCCTATTTAATAGAGGTGAAACCTAAGAACACACAATGACAATAATGAAGAAAAACTACACTGAAAGGAACTCTATTTTAGATTCCCAACAACATGGATCAAACTATGACTAAACACTGAGAGAGGACGCGGCACCGTGAGCAGCAGGAGCAGCACATGACTCGGCGATTCTGCCAGCGAAGGTGGCTGACACTGGCACACACCGAAGCTTTTCTCCACACAGCCGGCCATCTGAAGTGACTGAAAACAACTGGAGGGCTTAAAACTCACTTCAGTTCTTTCTTCTTTAAATTTGCAGATCATAAATGATATATTTAAGAAAGTCCTTTCCCCCCCTCCTCATGGAGTGTTTCTTGTATCACTGGAAATCCTTAGAAGAGTTGAATCATAGACTCTCTGGATTTACCTACACCGATCCATTTAACTGGTAGGGGGGAAAGTACAAGAATAGTATTAATTCATTTATAATGTTCAATCCAGGGTCACTAACTTTGCCAGGTGCCTTCTGTTATCCTTTGCTGTCCTGCTAGAAGACTGAGCTGATTTCTAAACAGAACGTGCAGTCAACATCCAGCACAGCCTTACCAGTTCCAGTTTGAATCACGTGATATTTTCAAGTCCTCAATGCCTAATAATTAGGTTAGCAAAATATTGGCCTAAACCAGCAGAGACCTAAAGAACCCTTAATTAAGTCCCTAATAACTAGATAAGCATCTTTGATAAATGCAGGATGCTAAGAGATGACAGTGTAACTTCTGTATCTCAAAAAAGTAGAAGCATCTGTAAAAGAATACTATTTTAACTTGCACAGCCTAAACCAGTCTATAGGAATCTCTAAATATTGTACCACATGGGTTAACCTTTATGGAATTTTACACAGGCCACTGTTAAGTTCACTGTTGCTTGTATTTCAAAAAATGCTGACCAAGAGCCATAGCAAACATGCTGACTAAATTGGACATCACACTGGCTGGGGCAGCGAGCAATTTGGAAAACAAGACTCGTATTTGAGACGAACCACAATACAAATCAGAGTAAGTATATAATGAATTCTACATAGAGGACACCTTCTACCCACTTCGCTTTTGTCTCTCCAACCTCTACCAGTACAAGTAGAAGGAAGAAAGCAATGTGTTAAAAGACTTCCCTTAACTAGTCACAGCCATAACCTGGTTATACCTAACTCCCTGGCCAGCTTGTTTTTTAATAAAGTTTTATTCTTTCCTCTCCTCTTGTATTTTTTCAGATTGGATTTCCTATTTTCTGTACCTGTTATCTCCTAACTATTCAAGAAACTCCCCCAACTCCCAACAGTGGTTTAATCTTGAGTGGAAAAACCACAAACCATTTTTGGTGGAGGTGAAGATACAAAAGGATTTGTGACTAGGAGGGAGAAAGCAACAAGCATGAATGTCACAGGGTAAAAACAAGAGTAGCAGAGAATTAAGACAGGGTCAAAACAGTGTGAGGTAACCTATTGTCTTCAGGCATACAAAGGATTAAAAAAGGATGACTATATTTACTCTAAGAAATAAGGTTATTTTGTATTTTCCTAGGCATTGATGCAAATCATGAACACTCTACAAAGTAATAATGATCTTTTATTTTATCTCAAAGGTAGAAAGGTAGAAATAGAGAAAAGACAGTTGTTCATAAAGTATACTTACTTGGAATCTGAAGCTCATCTTCAATAAATCGAACATAATTTTGTGCATTAACAGGTAGTTCTTTAAATGTCCTTGCATTTGATATATCTGTGTTCCAACCTGGGAGCATCTTATATTGAACTTCAACTTTATTTAAGACTTCTTGGTTTGCTGAAAGTTAAAGAATAAGTCTGTTTTTTTCATGGTAGAACGCTGCCTATTGCCGAACAGCTTTTTGCTGTGTCAAAGGTTCATGATCTCTTATGAAAATCCTTGGAGCCAGAGGTGTTTTGGAATGCAGTTTCCCAGAGTGCAGGAAGGTCAGACAGTACACATTTACCACCTGAGGCAATATTTTCATAATCAAACACATTCCTGCAGCAACAGGACTCTTCACTCTAAGCAGAGAGATTATTAGCTCTGATATCAACTCAAGTCACGTTTTGCTGTCAAAGGACTTTGATGCCAAACTTTAAACTTTCCATTTTTAGAGCTTTTTATATTTCCACACTGTGCATTAGAGATTATGGACTTGCGTAAAGGCAGCAACCTCACAGAAAGGAGACTTGCATACTTGCTCTCATCTGGGAAATCTACTGATTTTGTGATTGTGCAAAGCTGAGCTGGAAATTTCCTTCCTTATCTCACCTAATCATTTTCTCTGTATCCATATCCCCTAATAGAAATGGACAATGTACGAAAGTAAGAACAATTTCTTTGACTAGAGACAGTACAGTGGATGCTGTGGGGAATCTGTCCAGACTTCCCAAGTCAGCACTCAGACACTCATTCCACTGCCCACTGAGGACTCCCGCTCAGAAATTACTGTCCACTGAAGGGAAGTGCCTCCCCAGAACAGCCCACATCCCACGACTGGTCAATGTGCACAACAGGCAGCACAAAACTGCAGGTTCTGAGAAAAAGAAAACTCACAAGCAAGTCCTGAAAGTACTCAACTCTCCGCCCAAGGACAACTTCCCAGCCTCTGGAAGTCAGGACGCTAGAGTCAGGGGAGAAACAGTAGTCCCATTGAGCTGAGAAGGCAGATAACCAGGTTTCAGCAAAACTGAAATGGCTCGAGTCAACACGGGCAAGTGTCAGAGAGGAGGGAGCTCTATGGGGAGCTCCCAGCCCTCAGAAGTCTGTGTGAAAGTCCCATGGCTAATGTTCAACTTCACATGGAAGGGACCCATGGGACCACTGGAGGCCTACCAGATGCAAGTCGTCACCCAGCTGAGTGGGACAGATTCTAGAGGCCAAGCAATGCTGGCAGAGGGAAAGGGACAGGATACACTGGAGCTCCAGCACTGCCACGTTGGAGCGATCTCTTTACACCTTGGTAACTCTCCTGGCATCCAGCTGAGGTAGCAGAGAGGCTGCTCCTTAAAATTAAAAACCATGCTCAAGAGTATAACTGACTGCAGACCCTCCATAAGGAAGCCTAAAACCAAGCTACCAAGTTCCACAGAGGAGACCGAAATTTGGAGACTGACCCACACTAGGTTAGAGGTTTGGGAAACACCCTGGGCGCTTCACATAACTACACTAACACAGCAGAAAACCAAGCTTATACAAGTTCAAGATGATCAGCCAGTAATTCAACTGTCCCCTAAAACAAGAACCAATACTCTTCAGAGGAAGATAACAGAATCTGAGTCACTACAACCAGAAGTCATTAGTCCACAATCAAGGAAAAGAACAGTCAAGAGAAACCGACTGGAGATGGCCCATTGGACTAAAAGATAATGATTTTTTTTTTAAGAAAGATTTTTTTTTTTAAGATTTTATTTATTTATTTGAGAGAGAGAAAATGAGAGAGAGAGCGCACGAGAGGGAAGAGGGTCAGAGGGAGAAGCAGACTCCCTGCTGAGCAGGGAGCCCGATGTGGGACTCGATCCCAGGACTCCAGGATCATGACCTGAGCCGAAGGCAGTCGCTTAACCAACTGAGCCACCCAGGCACCCCTAAAAGATAATGATTTTAAACATGTTTCTAAGAACTTAAGGTGATCCTTGGTTCCCAAGGACTGGTCGTCATCAGCAAGTCACAAAACCTACAAGCCTACCAAGTTTCATTAAGCTAGTGAGTATTCCTTTGTTTGGCATATTCCCAGGCTTACAGGATGACTAAACAAATGAATGGTTCCTATTTCTGGAAGCTGGAAACATTTATGGAACTTCCTGAGTAAATGAAGAAATCATATAACTAAAGATATGCCTGAAGAAACACAGTACCTCATGTAGGAAGTCTCCCTACAACCACCCACTTTTGACATAGGAGATCAGAAAAAATCATTCATGTGGCTTGAAGAACAGGATGGGTAAATGTATTAAGAGTCTGCTTACTTTTACGAGCAGCACTCTTCTCCTACCCCACATTTCTCAAGGAAGAGAAGAATGCTATACTGAAGTTACTTTCAAAATAGGGAAGATGAGATTCAGGAGCAGCACAGCTGGATGGGCTCAGAGGGACCGTGTTTCTTCTTTCCTATTTTGAGTCTGAACACACGCTTATTACTGCAACCCAGGATCCAAATGCATAGCAGCTATGAAACAAATGCCAATAACATGTGAATATACTTTTGCTATTCACAAAGAACGTATCAACCCTGTGGCTATACATCATAGACTAGACATAGGTACTTGATTAAACTGCTCTAACACGTTCACCTAATAATATTCTTCTTTTCACAGACTGAAAAAAGTACCTGGGAAATGAGGTATGATTTCACCATCTAACTTGTAAGCAACTCCAACTTTGATTTCCGTAAACATGTCCAAAATATCCAATTTGGTAAGTGCCAACCTAAGTGGAAGGAAAGGCAATGTTCAAACAGCAAACTATTAAAGGCCCTAACATCTAACTTGATGAAGAAGTAAAGGAAAATTCATACAAAGCTAAACATTCCAAAGCAATTCTGAAAACTGGTTAGGATTATATTCTAAAGTGTGCCACACATAAAGCATGCCTTTTCCTCATAATAAAAAAAATGACTTAACTGATCTACTTGTGAGTTACTTTTCTAATAATTCTATTTTCCCTGATTGATCCACACCACCTTTATTTTATTTTTTGAGAGAGAGTGTGCACACGAGTGGGGTAGGGAGGAGCCGTGGAGGGGAGAGAGAATCTCAAGCAGGCTTCACGCTCAGTGCAGAGCCCAGAGCATGGCTTGATCTCACGACCCTGAGATCATGACCTGAGACGAAATCAAGAGTTGGACGTTTAACCGATTGAGCCACCCAGGAGCCCCGCTTAGCTTTCTTATGATGGATCAACACATATCTGAGGGACAGCAGCCTGGAGTAAAGGATGCACTCTGTGGGACACAGCAGAACTCGCTGTTCCACATGGAATACTACAAGATACAGGTACATTTACATGTAGGCCATCGATCCTCATTTCTTTACTCTGGTTATTATCACCTCCATCCTTCTGCTCAGAAACTGTCAAAGCAAAGTGAGGACACACCACATCAAGGACCTCTTCAAGATACATCAAATCTCCCAGTAAACTGACTAGGAAATAATTTTAAGGGAAAATATATATAATTAGCTAAAAGAGTAAGTTTGGGATTCTTACCCACAAATTATTTTTTTGTATCTTTTATTCTGTTATTTGCTGGAACTTAAGCCTAATTAATACAAACAGGAGTACATTTATTTACATATTTATGTACATGTGTGAATAGCAACTTTTTACCAGGTGATTTCAGTGAGCCAGGCAGCACACTATATGCTCTCACTGTATTTCTCACCTAATTTTCAAAACACTCACAGGAAGTAGGTAATAATATTGTCTAGATTTTAAAGATGATGAAAAAGGCACAGAAAGAGTAACCTGACCAAAGTCCTGGCACAACGCATGAATCTGAGATTTGAAAACAGGAGTTAGACATAAATCAAGCCCATGCACTAAATCAGTTATATTGCTTCCCCTCCATATAAGCAAAATGCACCATCTACCTACCTACCCACGTACCTCACTTCCTTCTATATTTACATGCATGTGGGAGTAACATGATTCCTTTTTCCCAATCGTGGATATGTAGGAAGACAACCTGGGGTCCTTTCCCTTGGGTACCCTTTCCCTAGATCTTGGTCCACTTGAACCTTGAGCTACAATTTCATCTGGAGGCCAAACGGTGAACCTTTTCTACCAGGGCACTGTTTTTCAAGTTTGCACTCCACAAAATTTAACCTGTGGTCATAAACTGTACCTTAGTTTCCTGAAACAAATGTTTCTAAGAATACTCACGCAGTAAATCCATTAATCATATGAGCATATTTGAGCAAAACCAGGTCCAGCCAGCCACACCTTCTTTTCCTTCCAGTTGTTACCCCAAACTCTCGACCTCTTTTTTGTAATAATTCTCCAATTTCCTAGAAAACAGAAAACAGGACTTTAGGATTATAATACCAATGCTGTCAATCTAGTAGAATTACATGTAAGATCATATACCAAGTCAAAGTCTTATAGAGATGAACATCTTCCAAAAAATAACTAAGTGGAAGACAGAATTCCCTACCGATGATGGATCGTATGTGAGGTAGGCATTATTTGGAAGAGATCCACTTTGGGCTTCATTTTTTACCATTTCTTTAAAACCTATAGTTTTTACAATGTTGGATAACTTCTTAAAATTTAGAGTAACATACAAAATGCTTCATATTAAAAACAAGGTTAATTATTTATTAAAATAGACAAGTTAAGCCAATTGTTCCAATAACTGTAGTTCAATGAGCCTCCCAAAAACCAGGAGACAAACTCTCAGCTGGTCAGTCGGTGTGGACAGCACAATGCCCTTTCGACAGTGCTCAAAGATCTAAGCCACAGCCATTCCCTACAACCCAATTTTTCACTTATTGTCTATCTACTCCTAAGTTACACCTTTCTGATTAAAGTCATCATTTCACTACCTCTTGTATTGACATCAATACAACTATGTGTTTTTTAAAATGTTGCTCTGTCAGGTTTGAATCCCAGCCCCGTCCCTCTGAGTAACTTTGCACAAGTGATTTCAGCTCTCTGTGCCTGTTTCCTCATGTGCAGAAGGGGGACAGTGACACCACCCAGCTCCCCAAGGGTCATGAGGTCCAAAGGTCCAAAGACCTTCCAAGTATACAACACTCAGACAGTGCCCCACCCGACGTCACCGCCACAGAGCTGTTGGCTGGGAATAGACCAAGTCTGGAAGTCTCTCTTCTCAGCCTCGGCTCCAGAAAAGCTCTTGGGGAAAGGCAATTCTTATTTTTACCCACTTCTTTCTCCTCCACTATCTCAACCTCCCTCATAAACCCACCTTCCTGTAGCCTGGCGCTTAAAATTACCTTTAGGTTCTCTCTAACCCTTCGTCTTTTGTTGCCAATCTGCTGTCACTTAAGTGAAAAGCACAGGAAGAATTCATTAAGGGAAAAAAAGCAGAAGTTTTTATTTTATTTTTTATTTTAAAGATTTATTTATTTGACAGAGAGAGAGCGGGCACAGGCAGGGGGAACGGCAGGCAGCGGGAGAGGGAGAAGCAGACTCCCCAATGAGCTGAGAGCCCAACCTCGATCCCAAGACCCTGGGACCAGGGCCTGAGCTGAAGGCAGACGCTTAACAACTGAGCCACCCAGGCACCCCCCCCCACCTTCTTTTTAAAGATTTTATTTGACAGAGAGAGAGAAAGATTTTATTTGAGAGACGGGGGCGGGGGCAAGAGAGGGAGAAGGAATCTGAAGCAGACTCCCTGCTGAGCGTGGAGCCTGATGCAGGGCTTGATCCCACAACCGTAAAGTCACGACCTGAGCCGAAACCAAGAGTTGGACTTAACCAACTGAGCCACCAAGGCACCCCAGAAGTTTTTATGTTAAAACTTTCAGAATTGGATCTACTGAAAAACAGGCTTACATTGTCTTGCTCTGTTGGGAAGGCACCAATGCCAACTCTAGTTGTGTAAGCTTTCACGACCCCATACACTTCTCCAACATTTTGAGGGGGCATTCCCAACCCGGTACAGACACCTCCAACTGTACAGTTCGAAGAGGTCACAAAAGGGTAAGTTCCTAAAAAAGAAACAAATATTATACACACATATACATTCCTCTGAAACAGAATTACTGTGAAAAATCTGCATCTGAGTACATTCTAGGTACTGGACAGACTTGACTATAACTGCCCTCTCAAACCTCAACCTTTAGTCCTTGATCCTTTCTGTCTGTAATGAGATCAAAACACACACAGTTAGAGCTCTCCCTGCGGTGTTCATTCTGGGGAGGTTGCTTGAATGTGCACAGTTACTCAGCTCTATATGGTAGGTACTCACCTAATGGATTGCTGAATAATTTCATGCCAAAACACGGCGTTATAATCTATGTGTTTTTAACATGTTCCTGTTAGTTTAAAAATGAATTTATTTTATTCTCTTGATATAGATTTTTAAGATACAGCCACAACCTAGAGTGACACCAGTACACTAAGAATTTTGTGGTATTCATTATCCTATCTTCTGATCTCTATTAAGGGAATAATCCCAAAAATGATAAGAGAAGCTAAGAGGGGTGTACTCCCCCATCCCTAAAGATCCTGTTCCTACTTAAACTATCCACTAAGCTAACCAGATACTCTGCTTTCTTTCCAGATTCCACAGGCATATTATGGAGTCAAAAATACCAATCTACAGTAATAGAAATACACTTTTCCTTTAATTGGTATACTTGGAGTCAAAAGCCAATGAAATGTCAGTAAGACCTGAGAACAGACTTATCTTTGGAGATCATGTTCAGAGGGAAAGGCCAACAACCTAATGGGGCAGTAGTTGGAAGAAGTTAAAGCCTTAACTTTTTTAAGATGGAGGATGCCCTAATCCATTCAGAATGTCACGCCCAGGGAGTTAAATGGATTTCCACAGATCTTAGAATAGGCATGTTTAATGACAATGTTGATTAGTTTTCGATATTTAAAAAAAAGGCTGAATTAAAGGTAAAGATCCTTCCATAGGATTCCCCTAATCATCTTAAAGTTCCAAGCAAATGGAGCATGAACCAAACAACGGAAATCGGTTTAAAGTATCCCAAACCCACTGACCCAAATAGTGATTTCATTTTTCTCCTGAACTACAAATCGTAACACATGCATTGTGTATTCCACAATATTACTTTAAAAAAAAAGAGAGAGATTAGTAAGAAGAAGATAGCAGGAGAGGAAGAATGAAAGGGAGTAAGTCGGAGGGGGAGACGAACCATGAGAGATGATGGACTCTGAAAAACAAACTGAGGGTTCTAGAGGGGACGAGGGTGGGGGGATGGGTTAGCCTGGTGATGGGTATTAAAGAGGGCACATTCTGCGTGGAGCACTGGGTGTTATGCACAAACAGTGAATCATGGAACACTACATCACAAACCAAAAAAAAAAGAGATTAGTAGATGACAAACGTCCATCATTCCTGAATATACAAGCTAAAAGCCTTGTTTTAAAACCCCGTAAGGCAAACATTAATTATTTATACCCTAAGTACTTTAGGGCTCAGTTAAGCTCCCGCAAGTCCTATCTCACTTACCAAAATCAATATCTAGTAGTGCTGCATTTGCGCCTTCTACCAAGATTTTCTTTGGTGGTCCATGCAGGGCCTCGTAGAGGAAGTAAACTCCATCTTTCACCATTGGTTTAATCCTTTCCATATAACCCTGTAGACAAAGACAAAAAACAATTTCAATGTGTGCTAATAAATTTACAACATGACCAGTACAAGTACAACTCACCTGACTGTGACAAGGCAAACTTAACTCTTGCAAAGCAGAAGGGGGTTGGTGACTACGCTCACCCTACTGCATATTTGGATTAGCTTTGGTCTCTTGTCCTGATCCCCCGGAACCAGACATGAGACCCTAGCTCAAGAACAGTAGAGAAACAGTGAAATTCAGAGGTTCTACACTAACCTCACTGCAAGTAAGGTTCCTCACCTTCCATTCTTCACAAACCAGCTCTCAGGAAAATAAAAAGAGCTGAGTATATTACACTGTGCTTTTATATTTTGTGAGGTATTTAAAAAGCCATATTTATAATCCATGTAACCACGAGTTTTGAAACTTGCATCCGGGTGATTGTCAAAATGTTGGTGCAGGTCACAAGTGACATTGCCAAGCATGCAAACGGTGACAATTGTTAATATTCTTTGGCACTGTATTCCATTACAGCAATATCTCAGCAGTATTACTAGATAATATCAAATACTATTTTACACATGAGCATTGTAAAACTCTCACAAAACATTAAAAGTATTAATAACACTGCTTAATTTTAGAATTCAATTAAAAATGTAATATAAATAAGAATTCCCCCAAGGCCTAAAGTATAACTACAATAAAACCTAGTTTTAACTATGTTTCCATATTTAGCCAGTCTAGTATGCAAATTCCGCCATCCACTCATGAACTAACCAAGTATGTTACACCTACTGATGAATGTCTGGTGTCCCTCCACCCCCTTGGCTCTAGTCTCCTGCTTATTCCTGGTTTAGACCTTTTGTCATGCTGGAAATGACCATGCCATTCATCATGTCCCTTATTCCTTAAAGTGCTCGTTCGACATATACCACCTATCAACAATCTTCTTCCCCAATTCTGTTCGTGATTATTCATCTGCTTTACATTCACATGAAACATGGATAAAACAGAACCAAAGAGCCATATCCACATTTTAGCGCATAAATATTTCCAAGTTGCCAGGAATAAACTGAAAATATTTGTTTCATGACAGAATGAAAGAAGATGGCAGTCTATTCTGAGCAACGACCAATACACTGAAATCTAAATTCCCAACATTTAGAATCTTCCAGGGAGCTCTTTTTTTTAAAGGAATTTAGTGAGTAGATAGGCCTAAGGTATACAACCATTCTAGAATGGCATATGAGGTTTATAAATTCCTATTCAGCTATGGAATTCACGTTCATACCTATTTATAGAAGAGAAGTAATAATCATATACATAGGACCCATCTTGAAACGCACCAAACATCAGGGACGAATGTAAGGGTAGAAAGGTAGGAGATTTGCCTACTGACGAACTCAGGCACCACTGACAACTGAAAGCGGCCACACATGGACCCAACCCTTGGCCAATCACCTTCTCTGTCTTTTAAGACAAAGTGCTACAGACACTGGCCCTGTAGGGCGTCCTTCCAGAACAGGCCGGCCAGCTTTACAAGTTATCTCCTGCTGTCCCTCTGTTGATCTATGCTCCACATTACTAAAAGGGACTTTTATATAATACAAATCTAGTCTTTTTTTCTGCTCAAAATTACTCGATAGCTTTTCATTAACTCCAGGATAAAAGCCAAACTCTCTATCATTGCGTATAAGACCACTACAAGACCCCTGAACTCCTCCTCTCTGCTCCCCACTCAATCTTTTATTTCAGCCACATCATGTGAAGTGACTCAAACATACTATGTCCTTTTAGGTAGGCCTATATACTTTTAGACATAAAAAGGACAAGTAATTTGCTTTACCAGTTCTCACTTCCAATGCTTTACGCATATCTGTATGGCATTTATTATACTACAAATTATTTAACATATAACTTCTCAGTCACAAGGTAATTTCCGTAAGGGAAATTAAACACTCCACGTTCTTCATTCTTAGGTTTGCAGTTCCTAATGCAAAACGGGAATGAATGAAAGATCTTAGATGCCAATCTGGCAAACAAGTCTTAAAAAGGACATTAAAAAGGCCAGAAAGCATTACCTTGAGTTTTTGTAATTCGCCTTCAATGTCGATTTCCAGAGTGGGGTATATAGATTTGTATTGGTTAGCCAGAACTTTGAACCTGAGAAATAGACATAAATCAAGACAGTAGCTCAATTAAAAATAGTCTGAATATCATTCGATTCAAATGGTTTCTGTAGATAAGTGTTGAAACCACTTAAAACAAATGAATCCCAAACTGAAGCTCCATTCTAAAAAATAAAATCTAAACAGGTCAGTCATATGAATAAGTGACACACTCAAAAGCAGTATTTTTTATTCAAATTTAGGAATACCAACAACATAATTGGGGTGATGTGCGTGGAGGGAAGAACTAAAATCTCCAACACTTCAATATGAATTTTACTACACTGTGAAAAATAAAAGGGGGTGGTCTGCATGATGCTTTTAAGAGAGACAGAGGTAGGGCCTTTGGTGCCACCTGTTACTAAATACAACCAACTAACTCTCCATCACAGAGTCACCATATAGCTTTGATGATGATGATTAGGTTTCTCATGGAGATTTTTCTAGAGAGTAAGTGTCAGTGAGGCAATTTCTATTGTTTAAGGGGAGTTTGGGACACAAGAGTTCACCAGTACCTAAAAGCCTAATTATGTCTGGGCGGGGGGGGGGGGGGGCAGCGGGTCTCCAGAACTGAAAATCTGAGGGTCAAGACTCTGGGATGTGGTAACTCCACCAAAGCACCCCCGGAATCTCTGTTTCTCAGCAAACCATTCCAAACTCCAATCCTTAAATACAATTTTGGCTTTGCCTTCTTAAGGTACTGCTAGGATATCATCATGAGGTTACTTTTCATGAAGTTTAATTTGAAATTAAGTAATAAAAATAACTTTAAAGTCCAAATAAAACCAAAAAAGCCAAACACCACTATTCAACTACAATACTGATTTTACCAATTTGCATCCTGGATTTGAAAAATTCCAAAAATCCCATTTGCTCTTGCCACTCTGAAACACGAGTTAGTTACCTCTCAGAGAAGCCATCAAAGTCAGAAACCAGATCACACATCCGCAGTCCACTCCGAGCAGCTTTGGAAGAATAAACTGGGCCAATGCCCTTTTTTGTGGTACCCAAACTTAAAAATAAATCAGAACAAGCTTTGAGTTAGACAAGAAAAATGGAGTTCTTGTGGTCACATCATCACAACGAATGAAGGTACTTTGACTATTTTCTGTTTTGCTATCTTCTGTAAGTTTAGTTTCACAATCCTATAGATTTCTCTGGAGTCTAAACAGGATATTCTAATAATTTTTCTTAAACCTCTGGCCTGGAATTTAAACATTAGGGTCTGGATATGCTTAAACTGCACCGAAAACAAAAACAAAAAACCCTACTTTTTTCCTGCTTGTTCTTGTCTCTGCTGCTCCTGGATACCATCAGCTGCTTGATGAAAGTCGAACACTGAGGGGAAGAAAACCAAATCACAGTTGTTGTTGAAACAAAGGTAATACAGGAGGAGCAAAACATACTGAATTTTAAATTACTCAAGCTATGAATCCCTTCAGCCTAATTTCATCATGACTAATCAAACAGATACATTTTATTTTTTTAAAAGATTTATTTATTTATGAGAGAGGGAGGGGGAAAGAGGGAGACAGGGAAAGAGGGAGAGAGAAAGAGAGAGAGGGCACGAGCAGGAGGGGCAAAGGGAGAGGGAGAGAGGATCTTAAGCAAACTCCGCGCTAAGCATGGAGCCCGATGCGGGGCTTGATCTCATGACCTGAGCCGAAACCAAGAATTGGAGCTGAGCAGCTGACTGCGCCACCCAGGCACCCCAAATGTATACGTTTTAAAAAGCAACAGCAATGGCGGGAGTGAAGGTTTATTATGCCAACAGGTATACTAATATGAAAATATGCCTGATTGTTCATTCCTACTAACTGCAACCTATATTATTTTAAAAATGGTTAGCGGGTACCCCACAATTCTGTGAAACTCGGTTTACTAGGATACCCTCTTTTCTTTAGGTTCCACCCTCCAGACATCTCTAGGTTATTCTGACATCTCTCTCTCTCTCACATCAGTCTCTCATGAGCTTCCATCGTCTCTAGACAAAACTGTAGCCAACTAATGAGTGTGCATATTTCCACTCTTGGACATCGCGAATTCATAATTTTGAATGCAGCAAAGCCATCTTTCCAAGACACAAATATAATGTCACTACCCCTTTTGCCTTTAAAAAGTCAATGGCTTTCTATTGCTCAAAAGAAAAAGAACTCTTTTATGTGGCCTCCCTGCATAGCCTGCTCTTTCATCTGGGGCCCCCTCCTTTCTGCCCTTGGGTCACAAAGACATTCTTCCACATCCTGGGCTACAAGGCATACGCTTCTGTCTGAATGTGCCTCGCCCTGTGCCTGCTCACACACGTGTACTCACGCCCACACACTCACTCTCTCCTACCAGTATTTTAGGAGTCTTGGGACCATGTCAGTTAGCTTACCAGATTTCCTGCACCTACAAGTTCTCAAATATTTACTGACTGAATAAATAGCGATTTTATGGAACAGGCAGGCCTAGAATTTGGTCTTCGAACTTTTAACCAAGGCTTCTTTTGTTTCAAAAAAGCCTTAGGGGAATATAATTTACGTACCATAAAATTCACCCACTTAAAGTGTACAATTTAATCATTTTCCGTACATTAAACCATGGTAAGTTGAAATGTATAAATTTTAAACAGAATGACTGATATAAGGTTCCTAGAACTAGTGGTGGCATGTATAAAAGAACTATTTGGCAGGATCAGGAGACTAATATTGTAGTTATAGATGTTGAAACTAAAAAAAAAACAAAAAAAAAAACCCCGAGGAAATCTGACCTTAAACCTCCCTCTGACTAGCCCAGCCTCTAAAGGGCTTCTGTGCCCTAGGTCCCCTTTCTGAGACACTGAGAATTGTCAAGGCAGTCATCTCCTCTGCTTGGCAAGGTTAATAAGCACAGCTGTGTACAGCTAACAGGTTTCCCTAGTGGACTCGTAGGGGCGTTCCAACACTTCCGACACGAGGTGACCACAAGACAGAAACTACGTTCTTATTGTGTGATTTAAAATTATCCTGTAAATGACTATCTGCCTCAGTGCCACAGAACTGGATAGCAATGACATCCTTAAACTACACTGGGATATTGTACACCAACAGACATTTACAGGAATGTGCACAGCAATATTATTTATAATAACTCAATACTGGAAATGACTCAAAGTTTCATCAACAGTAAAAATGGACAAATTGGGCCACAGTCATACAATGGGATATACGATTCAGCAATGAAAATAAGATATTGCTTCATTTAATAATAAGGATGAATCAGGCATACTGCTGAGTGGAAGTCAGGCACAACAGATTATATAAATGTATAATTTGTATAAAATTCAAACACAGATGAAACCAACCTATGGTTGAGAGAATAGTGGTTACCCTTCATGAGGGGGAGTAGATAATAACTAGGAAAGGTCATCAGAGTAGCTTTTTTTTTTTTAATTTAGATATATGGACATATAACATTAGTTTCAGGTGTAGAACATAATGATTCGGTATTTGTATACACAGTAAAATGACTACCACAGTGAGTTTAATTAACATACATCACCATAAACAGCCACAAAGTTTTTTGTGATGAGAACTTTGTTTTCTTAAGTAGGCTCCATGCCCAACGTGGGGCCTGAACTCACAACCCTGAGATCAAGATCTGAGATAGCCAGATGCTCTCCCGACTGAGCCACCCAGGTGCCCCTTGATGAGAACTCCTAAAATCTACTATCTTGGCAACTTTCAAACACGCCATACAATACTGTTAACTATGGTCACCATGCTGTCCATGACATCTTTGTGACATTTTTATTCTGGAACTGCAAGTTTGTAACTTTTGACCACCCTCGCCCATTTTGCACCACCAACTGCCTGCCCCTGGCAACTACCAATATGTTCTCCCTATCTCTGAGTCTGTGGGGTTTTGGGGTTTTCTTTCTCAGGACTGCCTTGACTATTCCATTTCTTTATAGTTCCAAATAAGTTATATTTGTTCTATTGTTCTATTTCTGTGAAAAATACCACTGTAATTTTGATAGGGATTGCCCTAAATCTGTAGATTGCTTCGGGTAGCATGGACATTTTAACAGTACTAATTCTTCCAATCCATGAGCACAAAACATCTTTCCATTTATTGTGTCCGATTTAATTTCTTTCATCAGTGTCTTACAGTTGTCAGTGTATAGGTCCTTCACATGCTTGGCTAGCAAAGCAGCTTTTTCCAGCACTAGAAAGGTTCTGTATAACAAGGTAGTCAGTGGTTAAAGGGGTAAAATATTGTATACTTATTGTGCACTTTGTGTATTGTGTGCAATGTTAAAATGTTGACTTATTTCTAATAATAGCTATCCTATACTATAGGGATCAGTTTATTGTCATGCTCCTAATTTAGTATACAGCTTATAGCCTTTCTTACCTACTTTTGAGGGGCCAGAATAGTTCTTAAGAAGCTGTTTCATTAAACTCCAACTTTGCAAATCAGTTATGACAAAAACTGAGATGTTGGAAGAAGCCATTTCTTTTGAATGAAAAGATACTTTAAAGTATTTTTGTTATTTTCTATGTTCAAATAAGTTACAAAGGCACCTGGCAAATCACAAGTAAATGGTTGATGGAAAGCAGGTAAACCATATTTTTCAGAAGTTAATTCAGTACCCTGCCATAGAGCTAATGTTTTTTAGGTGTTTCTAGGCCCTGGGGAGCTATTAGTGAAATCAGAATAATTACTTTCATAAAGCTCCATTGTAGCATGGAGCCTTAATACCTCCACTAATACTGTTTTTGAGAGAATAGTCTTTGTGTGAAGTTGAGTATCTCTTCCATTTTCTACAGCCTAGATACTAAAAACAAAAAATGCTGCCTTGGGAACGCAGTCTAATTTTTTAAAATAAAAGATGATTATGCACGTTCAGTAGGTAAGTTTTATTAACACCATCTTTTTTTTATTATTATCGTTAAGTTTTATTAACACTATTAATGTTACACCCTATGAATGTGTCCAGTGTGAGCCTCAGTACCTGTAATATCCACTTTGCTGGCTTCTCCTATCTCCTTAGGTCTTCCTTCCCCAAAGTGTTTTTGTTTTTTGTTCTTTAAATCATGGTCCCTTCACATGAGATCTACCCTCTGAGCAGGTTTTTAAGTCACAATACGGCAATGTTATGTACAGTATGGTGCTGCGTGTCTCTAGAACTTACTCATCGGGCATCTCCTTCAGCAGATGACGTGAAAGTCATCTTCCCACTGAAGCGTCCCCAGCCACTTTATCTAAAATTATAGATCCCTACCCACATAGTACAAACAGCCAGACACTACCCATGGCTCCTTTCTCTCCTGCGAACTTATCACTGCATGCCATGGTACATTTATCACATATTTATCTTGTTTATTATCTGTCTCTCCCTACTGTACTACAAGCTCCATTAGGAAGTTTTCTTGGTCTTTTCTGAATCCTTGGTGCCCACCACCACACCGGGCACCGAGTGGTCTCTCAACAGGGAGTTGCTGAGTCAAAGGACAGACACCCAACAACCTGCATTTCAAATGTTCAAAAAAATTTAAAGTCTCAGCCACTTCTCAGGTCTCTTTTCCTCAATAAGGATCTCTTATATTACAAATTTTATTATGAGTTTCAACGAGACAGGGCACAATTATAATAGTTTCTTGCATAATTGCTAAAGTATGCTAATATAAAGAACTGGACTCTTTTAAATTTCTCTATAAGGAAACTGACTGCTCAAAGCAAAAATGTTAGAACACATTACAGAGTTCAGAACAATGTAGACATGAAATACATGACAATAATGACACAAGGGACTGGACGAGGGAAGTGGGAACATTTCTTTGTAAAAAGCTTGGGTTAAATGTTATATTATTTTAAGGTAGATAATGATGATTTAAAGTTGTATATTACAAATCCCAGAAAAACTACCAAAATTCACAAAACAGGAGGTATAAACTAATAAACTAATAGTGCGGATAATATTTAAAACGTTAAATCTAAAAGAAATCAGGAAAAGGAACAAAGAGAAAACAAAAAGCAGATATAAATGCAATCATACTGATAATTAACTATATAAAAAAATGATCTAAACACTTCAATTAAAAGCAACACTGTCACAATGAATAAAAAGCATTTATTTAGTCTATAATAAATGCCCTGTAAATATAAAGATATAGGTAGGTTAAAGATTATTAGATTGAAAAAGATACACCATGCAAATACTGTTCTTAAGAAAGCTCTGCTGGTTATACTAATATCAGAGCAGGCTTCAGAATAAGGAATATTTACATAGAAAGAGAGGATATTTCATCATGATGAAAGAGTTAACCCATCAAAAACATAAATTTAAATATATATGCAATCTACCTGAGCTTCAAAGCAAAGCAAAAACTGACAAGAGTCAAAAAGAAAAACAGACAAATCCACAACTCTTGTTGGAGGTTTCAACATGCCTCTCTCTCTCCAGGTGATTGATAGCAAGGAGAAAAACACCAGCTAGGACACAGAAGATTTGAACACCATTTAAAGGACACTTCAAGAAGACTCAACAACTCTCAACAGAAGACATATTCTAAGTGCATGTAGAACATGGACCAAAACAGACCCTGTGCTGGGCCATAAAAAAAGTCTCAACAAATTTAAAAAGATGGAGATCATACATAAAGTATATTCTGTCTACAACAAAATTAGAAATAAATCAGAAAAATCATCCAACCTTTAGAAATTTAAACATATTTCTCAATAACTCACAAACAGAAATCACAAAAAAATTATGAAGTTTTTCAACTGAATGGAAATAAACATACCGAGTGTCAGTATTTGTGGAATGTAGCTGAGGTAGTATTAACGGCACCTGTGCATCTTTAAATGCTTATATAAAGAAAAGAAGGGTCTCAAGTCAATGATCTAATAAGCTTCTAAAGAGGCTAGAAAAAGTGAGTAATACAGGTCAGTCCAGCTCAGTTTACTTCAAAGTTATTTTACTGGGTTACTGAGGCTACGCAGAGGCTTCAAGGCTCTGATTGTTATTTGGAGGCACGGATACTTAAGAATTTTGATTGGCTGCTCTTTTTTTGTTTTTTAAATGTAGGCTCCATGCCCAGAGTAGAGTCCAACACGGGGCTCAAACTCACCACCCTGAGATCAAGACCTGAACTGTACTCAAGAGTCAGACCCTTCACAGACTGAGCCACCCAGGTGCCCCTAATGGGGCTGCTCTTAAATAGGGGTCATGCTAAAACTAGAGTAGCCACTGCCTCAGAGGACACCTGTATTTAAATACAACTGAAGAGTTTATAACAGTCCATTCTCTCTTTCCTGGTTATTGTCTCGATAATTAACAATTCTATCACATCAGATAGTAACAGGAAACAAACTTCGAATTTATTAGTGGTGGTTGAAATTAATTTTAGAATCCAGTTTGCTCTAACTAATCACGGAGGAGAAGGCTACTCTGGATAAAGTCTGAACCACTGAAAAAGTTGCAATATTACATTTCAGACACAGAGTCACTCTACAGATATGCCAGACAGCAGACCTGCTTTTAAATAATTAATGTGCAAGTAATGCTCTTTGTATTTTGATGCGGTGTATTTTATAATAGAATTAGAGATGTCTTGTGAAATACTGCTTTTATGATTCAATTGTAGCTAATTCGTTCTTCAGAAATAGGTAAAATTTAGCCTAGTCCTTTACCAAAAGAGAAAAAAGAAAAAAATTACTAAGATTTCATGTATTTGGAGCCCAACTATTATAATCCATCTTACTTAGTTTTCACTAAAATTAGAAATTGGCTACTAAATGCTTCCACGTGACAAGTGTCTGATAATAAGACAGTTAAATGCATTATGTGCCCCTTACCAATATGAGCTCTGTCAGATATGATAAGCCTTTTTTCCCAGCCTTCCAGACCTAGAGAAGGAGAAAAAAGATACGGCTTATTAAACACTTTGTATAATATCTCAATTTCTTTAGAAATACAATGTTTAAAAGTGTTTTTCACAGAAGTAATCACTTACACATCTTGTCATCTGTATGGGAAATATGTTTAAACAAGAATTTCCTCACCTGTCATTCATTATATTTACATTCATTCACAAATTCTCTTTCTAAATGTTTTATTCTAAACAGCTCCAAACTCAAGCCAGCCAAGTCCACATAAAATACTTCTAAGAATTCAAAAGCAAATGGAAGGTAAAGGTCATTTTTGTTAGAAGCAGGGGAGGGGAAATTAGCTGCAGAGCTGGAGGAGAATTTCAAGAAAAGGGTTATCTGGGGAATAGAACCCTTTCCCAAAAGACAATTATAAAAAGCTGGGATTAAACGAAATAATAAAATGTTCTAATTCCTCCAAAGGTCTATGAACTATACTGCCCTTACTACACCGACTTGTAAGGTGACATACGTATCTCCCCATTTAGCTGTGAATGCCTGAGGTCAAGGGCCATGAATTTTCATAACATGGGGCCTATCATTCCATAAATGTTCAAAGAACTATTGCTGAATGAATAAACGAATCTAAATGGATAGGTTTCTTCAAAGACGGTACCTTAGTAAGCTACATGCATTCTAAGAATAAGCTGCCAAACTCTAAAATTTTCAAAACTAGTATCTAGATATTCAAAATCAGCTGTTAATTTTGATAATATCCAAAGATGTGTTTCAAAAATGATTCCTTATAAAGAGGAAGAGCTAACAGTGAAAAGGGAATATTAAGCCTCCCCCTCTCTAGCTGTTTTTGACATTAAGTATGTATTCTAAAGTTAGCTTCAGGCATATTATACAGAAAATATTACAAAGAAAATCAGTAAAATGGATTCAGCTGGATCAGACAGGCTGAAAGGAAAAAGAAAGGAAGGCAAAATTTTTAAAGGGTACAAAGGAGAACAGAGGGCAGTATGGGAACCTCAAGTTGACAAAATTCAAAAGCAGCCCGCAATACCTAGGTAAAAAATGCAGAGGACAACAGAGATGGTAGGAGGGCAGGCAGGATTCTGTGAAGTCAGATTTAGTTGTCAGCAACACCTGAGGTCGGGTTGCTACTTTCAAACCTGAACAATAAACTTTAACAACGTAATGGAATTGAGTATTTTAAATATGAGCCAAGCTAAGGGGAAACAATGCTTTTCCTCAACTGAGTATTATTTGCATGACCAAATTCCCCTAAAACCCTAGCAAGGCAGCCAAACTGAATGTAAACAGCCTTCCAAAAATCCAAAAGAGATTAGGAAGGGCAGGAAATTAAGCCTTTAAAAAATTTTTTTCGGGGAGACGGAAGTGACTCTTTTGTCATAGAAGGAGCATTTCCCTGATTTGGAGGGAGGGATAAAACAAGACTCTTTTATCCCTGGGTTGTATGACCAACAGAAACAAGACTGACTGACTGTGCAAAGGGGACCCCACTAGTTTCCTGACTCAGGAAGCTAATGTTTGGTTTGGGAGACGGGGATGCCAACTTGAGCACAAATGACAAAAGGAACTCAGGAATCTCGAGTCTGACCTCCAGTGGATAGTAATTCCAGCAACCTAAAGAGACACTCTGCAGATGACCCAGGTAAAAAAAAATTAGGGTTTACACAATGACATTATGTCTTTTGTTTAAAATACTGATTAAAATGAAAACAATTTAACTGACATTGAAAAATTTGTCCTACAATAACCAGCAATTTTAAAGTATAAGACAAGGGGCGCCTGGGTGGCTCAGTCGTTAAGCGTCTGCCTTTGGCTCAGGTCATGATCCCAGGGTCCTGGGATCGAGCCCCATGTCTGGTTCCCTGCTCAGCATGAAGCCTGCTTCTCCCTCTCCCACTCCCCCTGCTTGTGTTCCTTCTCTCACTTTGTCTCTGTCAAAAGAATAAATAAAATCTTTAAAAAAATAAAGTATAAGACAAAATGTTAACTTTGTCTGACATGACATCCCAATGAACTTTCCAAAAAATAAACTAGTCCCCAGGCAAAGTGGTCATTCTTTCCATACCTTTTCCTTTTTGGACATTTTTCTCTGCTTCCTCAAATAATCCGGGAAGATGAATTACCACACCATTTCCTAAAGGAAAGCAAACAAATCCCAACCTTAAATATCTATACTTATAATACAGACATCTACGATAACCCTTATCTAGAATAGTGAAAGAGTAAAGGACTTTGACAAATGGGACATCTGATTTATCAAGGGAGTTACCATAGAAATGATTCCAAGTTTTAAACAGTAGTGTAATGTAAATACGTAACATATAGAATATAAAACACTAATACTACATTTGGTATAATTTGAAGTTTCTTTGCAACAAAGTAAAACTGTTCTTTTGGAAGAACCAAGTTACGTTGTTCTAGTTACAGTACAGTAGGCGCTAAATCAAGGCCTTTCAAATTAGGGAATCATACCCTATTAGCGGTCATAAAATCAATTTAGTGGGTTGTGATTAGCACTTTTAAAGATAAAAACCTAGAAGAAAAGATTGCAGACTGCATCATGTTATGAGGGTTCAGAATGAAATCCATGAAACACCTCCTGTATTGCTTACTATGTATGCATCAGTGTTTGGAAAGCTGACTTGATGATCTGCTTTATAAAATTAAGATTGCCAGTGACCACAATTAAATGCAAATCATTCCAAAAAGTATCAGTGCTAAAAGACAAGAGGTGTAAAATAGCCAGTCAGGTATATTCCAGAAGGTACCAAGGTCAAGATTAATAAGGGATCAATGAATCATTTGAGTAATGAGAGATGAAATCAGCTCAGATAATGAAAAATGAACACAATTATCAATCGAGGGGAGAAAAAACCCGAAGCGGTTCAGTTTATACACTTACCAATGAATGCAGTAACATTTGGATTAATTATTCCACTGGGTAAAAGATGAAAATCATATTCCACAGAATCTACAACAACTGTATGGCCAGCATTATTTCCTCCCTGAAAGTACAAGATAGGGAAAAATTGAACCTGACGATAAATATGACAAGTAACACATCTCCCTTCCAAAGTGAATTAATAATTTCTTCCAAAAATGTCAATATAACTTAAGAAAACCCAAGTATGTATTTGCCACAAATACATATTCTTTAAAGGCTTCACAATATTTTGGCTACCCTCTCTTCTTTCCCCATCACAGTACATAGAGTGGTTTCTTTCCTGACAGGATCTAGAAAACTGGGGAATTCAGGTTTCTGGAAGGTAGACAAACATACACCCTCTTAAAAGAGAAAAAAAACGTGAAAAAAGTACAGGGAACAAATTATTTTGTTCTTGGCACTCTATAGGACATGTAGCAATCTAATCAAAAATACATGATATTTTATCCAAACATAGAAAAATCCCAAAATTAGAAAAGAGTAATCTATCCAGTTACCCTAACTTGATGTAAACATTCATGTAATTCCCATTGTATTCAGAGGGTATCAAGCACCTTTGTGACCTGAAATTTGTATTCTTACATGGACTTATCAACTAGGAAATTTCCCATGGAACTCCTCAAATATTGGCTACCCTGAGACTCTAATTTTTAAATTTATAAATCAATCCTGTGAGTCTGTTTGGTACCAATCCCTGAATCCACTCATCTCTGGATAAAATAATAATACGCTGGGTCAAGGAATCTCTAAGCTGAGAAACATACTATAAACCCATGGTGAAACTTCCTGAAGCTCAGGCCTAAAATGGTCAAGAAAAAGCAAGATATGAAGTCAGATTAGAAAAATCAGGTACACAGCAGACTAAGTGACCAGATACTTTTTCTAATTTCTAAGTTTAAAAAACATAGAAAACACAAATCAACTGATGATATGCTTAAACTTCTACACAATAGTAGCAAAAAGTTTAAAGCAAACAAATCAGGAATGTATTTGCAACAAACAAAAACCTTAACAACATCCTGGCTGGACTTTAAAACAGTATCAATCAAAACTATGTCCCCTGAGAATGACTGGTTTAACTTCATCCCTTGGCTATTTTTGACAAAATGAATGTTATTTTTTACCAAATCATCACCAATCACGAATTCACAAAAAATGCAGAAAACAGGTCCTGCAACAACAACAAAAAATCCTCCAAAAAGGAAATGCCTATTTACACTGTGTTTTGCACAGCTACAAAGCAAAGAATTCCTTACTTGAAGACTAGTGTATGTCAGGTATGTTTAAAACATAACAAGCCTCGACAGTGGGGCCTGAAGTGTAGAAGACAACAGGACAGAGGTCGGGTGGTAAACAGTACCTCCCTCCCTCCCTCCATATACCAACGGAACTGTTTTAAACAGGAAACATCTGCATAAGATACAAAAGGCACCGGATACGCAGTACAAGTGAAGGCTTCCCATACGCTCCTCTCCCCGCCCACCCTTCCCTACTCCTGCCAGCCAGCTACCACCAGTTTTTGGTGTCCTTCCTGAGGGAATTTTGCATAAGCAAACAGGTATTTGTATGTTGTTTTCTTCCACACATACAAATGGTAGCAAACTATATACACCTGGGCAGCTTGATTTTTACTTAGCAAATCGGAGCGCACATTCCTCATCCTGTAAGCCGAGCCATCTCCTTGTAACAGCGGCACTGTCTGTGCTGCTTAGATGCACAGGGAATTTACCTGGTCCCACAAGAGGCAGACCGGTTGTTTCCAAACTTTTGTCATTATAAACAATGTCACAATACACTTCTGGGTACACACTTTATTATTCACACTTGTGCAAGCTTATCACCAATTCTGATAGACTCCTAAAATAAAAATAACCCACAGGACAATTCTTACTTGGTTTTTACAGCATTTCTTTTACTTTATCCCTCCTACCAATATTAGCCTTTTTATCATGACTTTTTATGATTTAGGAAACCTCCCCCAAACTTTCAGGAAAAATCTTTTCAGAATATGAAGCTCATTAAAATTTCCTGAGACCCTACGAAGATGCTAAATTCTAAATTGTTATAAATCACTGAATCTAATAAATTTTTACTAAATTGTTATAAAGTACTAGTAACTTTGCCACACACAAAAAAAAACAGTCAAGATTATTTCAGCAAAATCAGTTTATTTTTTTAATCCATCATTTGCTTAAGATAAAAAACTACACCGTAACTTTTGGAGTAGATCTTTAAGTAAGTCTCCCTAATATCCACAAAATTATTATTTTTTTAAAGATTTTATTTATTTATTTGACAGAGACACAGAGAGAGAGGGAACACAAGCAGGGGGAGTGGGAAAGAGAGAAGCAGACTCCCTGCCGAGCAGGGAGCCCGATGTGGGACTCGATCCCAGGACCATGACCTGAGCTGAAGGCAGACGCTTAACAACTGAGCCACCCAGGCGCTCCCACAAAATTATTTTTATAGAGATACTAACATAAATCTTTTGCTGAAACAATTATTAACTCGGTGGTGCTCAATTCCGTTCTCATTGTGTAACAAAACCATACTCTCTTAGATAATATTTTACCGAGATAGGCAGTAAGGGTGGCAATAACCGTAATAAAGAGATGTTTCTTTCTGTGAGGCAGGTGGTTGTGATCCATCGTGTTAGATGATGTTAGGGGGATAAAATGGTTTAATCTGTAAATTCTTCCAAGTTTTCAGGTGGTGGTTTGAGTTGGAAAAGTTCAGCTGCAAAAGGCTTGAATCACTTTACTGACCATCTGAGCTCACTCCAACATTAACCAACCCCTTCAATAACCAATGTCCTATTAAGGCTTACTATATGACTTAAATCTATTTTAAATTCTACTTGGTTGAACAAAAACATATGGTTAAATATACCCAGAATAACCCTAGATTATCCTATTAAGGAGCAAGAGGACAAAAATGTAAGTGTGCGTATTAGTATATCTGGTCATTAGGGCCCTAAGGTGAGTTGGAGTATGATGGCTTCTAATCTTACAACACACAACTATGCAGAAAAAAGATTCCTAAGGTGAGTGGAGAAGGAGCTACTAAGGAGTTTCTTGACAAGGTGATCTATACATGAAGTAAGTTCTAGTATACCATCATATTTTACAAAATGTAATAGATGAAGCTTCAAATTTGCAATGTCTATTTGGATGCTAACATAAAATATTTATAAATTGTGTGGAATATAAAAAATCACCTTGGGAGCTCAGGCAGTTGTCTCCAAACATAGATTATACTGGTCCAAGGAGAGGTCACGTTTATTAGCAAACAGCAAAACAAGGTTTCGATATGAGCACCATTGCCAACCACCACCTCACCTGCCCACCCTCACCCTCCAGTGAATTACAAGGGCAGAGAGCTTGAATTGCGGGTTCCACATCTGTGATCCCACTGCCTCTCACACGGGCAACTTTATGGTGGGTGCCAGAGTAAGTAGCAAGAACACATTTTTAATCACATTTAATAATTCTATAAGTAGCACTGGGGAGGCCACAGAGAACTATAATACACGTTAAGAGATAAATATTTTCTTGTCTACTTTTAACAGGAACGTACCATTCGCTTCTCAATGCAAAATTTCTGCAAACTTGATAAATTATCCCTAATTTATACAGTACTAATCATTATTCAGATGATTAGTTACATGTAACTACCTCTTGCTGTTTTGCTAAATTCCCATAGCACATGATCCCAGTCATGTAGCATTTAACACTTTTAATTATCAAAGCTGTATGTTTTATATTATGTAACTAAAAACACAATATTATGGACTAGCAATTAATGTTTTCCAGATCAATCATATCAATAGAGAAAATATTTTTTAACATTTTAAAATTTTAAATACTAAACATTTTAAATTTTGAAATATACCCCCTAAACCCCCAGGAAACAAAAAACCAGCGTGAACCCAAAGTGACTGCATATTATGTGGCAAGTTTCTTTGAGGAAAAACGTAAGTTTATAATGCCTTATTGATGGCTTTTCCTGTAGTGAATACCAAGAATGAATGCAAATTCATTGTATTAAAGAATAAATATATGAAAAAATCCAATCAGGTCTCAGCAGTCACAAAACATCCCCTAATTTGGTATTTATTTTACTCATTTTGACTATTATTCTTACATTAAGATTAAATGTAAAAAAATATTAAATAAGCTTCTTAATGACCAAGAAAAAAATGTCTCATTGACATAAACTAGAACATGATGATGGGGACAAAAAACAGAATTAAAATTCTATGTTCTCAAAGCTAAAAATCAAACTTTCTGATGTATACATTTTCGTTTTTTTAAACCATTACTTAGATAGCTCACTTTCATAGTTTGAGTTAAAACAATAAAAACCTATTTAATTCCAAACATTCTTCCCTCTAGAAAAACCCTAGGTCAACAGTGTATTAAGACTGTTAGCAAACAATTCACAAACAAGAATAACCCAGAACTAATATCTCCTCCTTCCGTATTTTCCTATCTGAAATTAACTCTAGGTCACAGCTACACCTTTTGTTTGTTCAGTCCCTCTTCTTTCCCCCCTGCTCTCCCAAACCCCTTATTTTGCAAATCATAGTAATCATTCCCTCGGGCCACAGAAATTGATCCAGACTGGGAAACCTGATCCAACCAAGCCTGAGACAATCAAGCTCCTCCCACCTTGGGAATTTGATTTTGAGAACGAGGAAGGCAGTTAGTTTAGTGACGCCTGGCATTTAAGGGAGCATACGTTAAAAAAAAAAAATGGTTGCTAGTTCTGGCTGCTGAGATCCCCGGAGCTGCCTTTACCTGAGGCCACTCAGGGTTGGCCACCCCACCTGGCTCTTGCTTCAAACAAATCCCCATTTTGCTTAAGGTAGTCTCTCTCCATTGCTTGCAAACAAAAGAATCCAAATGATTTACAGCACAAACTAAATGCGACAAAGTATGTATACAGCTCGCTTTCTAAAGTTCACGTCTTAACCCTGGTGATAAACTGAATATAAAAAATGAGTAACTTACAAATTTTAATAGTTATGCTGTCAAGAACAAAACTCTAAAACACTACAGGGATGATATAGTAGTATTTAGTTATTTTGTAACTGTTCTCAGCTGTATACTTAGCAATCTGGTTTTAAGCTTAAGAAAGAAGATAATTTTCTTTCCGTTCCTTGAGGAACCTCTGGTTCTGAGGGAACCAGAAGCTGTCAAGCCCAACTCTAGAATAAAAGTTTGGATCAGGAAATGTTGATATGTGGAAGTTTCTAATTAAGCAGCTCCAAAGGTCCAGGGGAAATTTAAAAAAAAAAAAAAAAAAAGTGATTCCTGATTCTTAACTCAGTTTGCTATTAGGTCTTCCTCTTCCCCAAACTACACTGCCCGCCCCGCCCCACCCCAAGTTCCTGCTGTGTTCGAGGAGGTAAAGAGGGGTCCACGGCCTCCTGCAGTGCTATAAACCTCAAACAATGGCCTCTGTACCAGCAACAGTAGAGACCCAAGAGTTCCGGGCTAACAATCTCATGCACACAGCCCGGAGGCTTTCTCAGGCCACTTAGGCCTCTAAAATGGTCTGTGTGTCTTCTCTTTGTCCTTTCTGCTCTGAATACATGAACACTGTATTATAATCACAGAGCTCTAAGTGAATATCCATCAAGAACACTGACTGCCCTGGGTTACAGCACAGAGCAGCAAGACCTCAGACCCCATGCCTCAGAACTATTTCAGCAACCACAAAAAAGGGTCCCTGTTTCTTGCCTAGAGTCTTCAAGCATCTTAGAAACCTAACAATGTTTTGAGACAATGCTTATTACCTGTGCTGGTTTCTTAGTAAAGACCTGTGTCTGTCTTTCCAAGTGAAACATTTCACTATTCGCCAAAACTAAAACACTTGTTAATCCACAGCAACAAGGATGACTGTTCTTTTTTTAAGATTTTATTTATTTACTTATTTATTTATTTATTTGAAAGAGCGAGAGAGAGAGAACGGGGGCGGGGCGCGGTGGGCAGAGGGAGAGGGAAAAGCAGACTCCCTGCTGAGCACGGAGCCCGAGGACCCTGGGATCATGACCTGAGCCCAAGGCAGATGCTTAACTGACTGAGCCACCCAGGTGCCCCAAGGATGACTTTTCTTTTATGAAAAGTCGTATAATTGCAATTAGCTTGTGATTTCAAAGTAGAACAGGTTAAGTTACTATCAGTAAGTTGATCAATTAAACTATTCAACAGTAACCAGACACAGTAGATAGAAAGAGAAAACATACAGGGTATCCGAATTTCTTTTTAGCAAAGGCATCCAAGCACACTGCAGTTATCTTTTTTAAAGGCTTAAGATACCCACTTTACCTTACGTTATTATAGTTACCTTCCAGCTTCACACAGATAAATACACATGATCAAAAGTTTTGGAGGTTCTTAGGTCCTAATCACAAAGCTTTTAGACTCTAGGTACCTAAATCTAATATACACACTTACTAAACCAGGGTCATAGATGGGAAAATCAGACATGCAACCAAAAAATGCATAAACCAATGATGTGTGATGCAGCTCTTTACAAATCCTTGATTAAAAATTCACCTAATCATTACATTTATAAAGACATTTTCTTAAAAACACACTGAAATAGCAGATTTTCAAAAAATATTTCTAATAAAACCCTTCCTTTAAAGTTTGTTCTAAAGGTAACTTAAAATTACCCAACTAATCTACCCATTCCCACCAAAACTAAAGAGACAAAATAATATTGATCATACACCACTGAGATGATCTCATTTTTAAAAAATTTATGCCTCAAAAGTAGAGATGTTTTTAATAAATTATATATTACATACACTTATATACTACTCTACTATTATATACAAATGACAGGATTTATATATTATGTCTATCAACAGAACAGGCTTAAATAGTGAACAACTTGGGACATCCTCATTAACTAAACTTTCAGATCTACTGCCCTCAGCAGACAAAAACTATTTACTAGAATTACATGGCATTCAACTAAAAGATGCTGAGGAAATACACACAAAAAAAGATACAAATATCAGTTATCTATTTTTAAACAGATACAAGAGATAAAACTTTAGTATAAACTATTAAAGCCCATGAACATAATGGTACAATATAGTAAATACTAGTTAAAATACCAAGTAACAAATATTAATCCAACAAATGCTGGGGATTCCACCTTAAATTCATGCCATCAGTCAGTTAACCTGTCCAGGAAGATGTTAAAATAAGTTACAGGAAAGGGTTAAACTACTGGTTTCAAAGAAATTTCTAGAGGTGATCCAGTCACCTAATAAATATTTGCTGAGTATTTACTTCCTCTCTGCCTCATCGAGTATTTGGTGCTATGGAAAACAACAATAAAAAAGAATTAAGTCCTCTTTTTGAGAAAACTTCTAGCAGGGAAAACACAGTAATCCAAGAAAGCAAGATCTAACCAAGTACACCACACACTGGTATACACTTATGTACTTGGGAAATACTATGAACTATATATAAAAAAAAAAACTTATAGTCAGGGGGTACAGAAACGGCAATTATTATAAATCTGGAAGAATGGTTTACCTTAAACACTAATTCTCTACCATCTTCCAAATTATGGGAAGTGGTCTGGGAGGTAATTTTAGCTGTATAAAGTCAAGGCATTACATAACACTTTAGCTATCCCTTTTAAATTAGCTCTCAGTTTTTCTGATTATTCCAAGGAGAAAGTCTCTGTTTGCTGCTGTTAGAGCTTTTATTTATTTTATTTTTTTTTGACTTAGTAATAGCTGGTTTCAGAGCCTTCTGTGGATGCCAGCATCTAGACACAAATTAACATTTTTTTCATTATATTTACTTCATAGCAAGCTTTTATATATATAACAAGTGACAGGATAGACTTTCCCTTTAAAATTAATTTTAGTTAATATTTTCTTTATATTAACTTTAAAATCCTGGGGGCGGGGGTGGGGGAGGGAAACACCAAGAAAGGAAATACTGTTCTAGCTATTCCCAATCACAGGCAACTTCCAAAACTACCTTGCTTGCTTTCCAGGAGAAAAGCCCTTGCTTAAGAAGTAGCAGAAAGTGGCAAAAAAAAAAAAAAAAAAAGTAGTAGAAAGTGCAACAGTTAAAATCTCTGTAGTTTCTACTCAACAAAATAAATAAAATATAACAGTTTATTTTGGAGGATTTGGCCTAGTGGGGGAGACAACTACTTTTATGCTGCCAGAATGGGGCCTTTCTCTGCCCATACCTTAACCCTTTGAAAAACTAGTACCCTCTCCACCCCCACCCTGTCAATACTTGCTTATGTAGCTGTTGTCCAGTAGACTGTAAGCTCCTTTTGGGCACAATCCCTGCCCTTTTCAGCTTAATTCTGGGGCCAAGCAGTTCCCCTAATAGTATCACTTGTAGATCCTCATTACGTGATTGTTGGATAAATGAACTAGGCCTGGAGTTGGTCCTATACTTCTTTTACTTAAAAGACATCAATTTGAAATTAAGATGTTTCTAGTGGTAGTCCTTTGATGTAAGTTCTACACACATATTTTTGGATCTAGAGAATTTACCAAATTATAAATAACTGCATATAAATCCTGAATCTGAAATATAGGCCTTAAGTGCACCGATGATGAAAATGCCACTGGCTTTGCATCTATTCTTTCCAAAAGGCATTTGATATATTAAAATATACAGTTAAATGGTGATTAACATAACAATAATTAAAAATATATATATATAGTTAAATACAATACCAGTTTTTCTTTTAAAAACTTTATTTTGGAAAAAATTTCTTATGAGTCCATTGTTAAACTATGGACACATTATGTGTATACCACTTCTAGAGAAAATCTGCATAAAATTTGAGTTTGGGGCATGAATATGACCAAAAACACATATTAAGCTCTAACAAAGTACCTATTTTCAGTAATACACAGAACTTAAATCATCAAACAAGGCAATTCAAGCTTAAAATGTCTTTTCTAATGCTGACTTTCCCAGCGCTCTACACACACTAAGAATTTCAGCATTCCATAGTCTTCAGTTTTATAAGTCAGGAGAAATTCATTAAGGAGAAGTCAGCTTGCTAGAGCTGGCCAATTAATATAAAGTTACCAAGGTGAATCACAAGAGAGATCCTTCAATCTCTTCATCCTGTGTCTACTTCCACTAACAAAACTAGTAGGAATCCTTCTAATGATGAGTTCTTAAAAGGCACTAGAATATGAAGATTTTAGAATTATATAAAGTGTGCAGAAAGTCAAAGTTTACAGAAGAGGAAAGTCTGCCTAACTTTCATTCACATGTTCCTCCTCTATCTTCAGGTAACAGTTTAAAGCCAAACTTGGCTCCTTCTCAATCACTTCTCTCTAGGCTTTCCAAGGGCATCAGATGAGATTGGTCCATGACCTTCTTCAAGAGGATGTTCACGATAACATACTAACACCTTCTCCAATCTGCAAACAAATTCTACTACTTTTCAAAGAAATACTAAAATCGAGAATCTTTTAGAATAAATGCTATTGATCGTTACATTTCCCACAACTTCTTATAACCCATAATGTAACTCAGCCTAAGTATTACTATTTCTGGGAAAGGAAGAGGTCAGGAACGACATGGAAGGGGTCAAACAGGACCAGCCCCTCTCCCTTTCTACTCAGCAAGAGTTGGGTATTCTCGTACTTCTTTCCCTATAGCACGGCCAGATCTGATTTTAAGGCAAAAGTAAGGTGAAAACTGGCTTGCGGAGCAGCTCCTTAGGCAGTGTAGGGCAGGACTTCAGTGGAAACACGCTTCGGAGTAAGGTATTAAGGTGTGTCCCCAGAGCACCCCCAAGGTGGGGAGAGGTGGTGGGGGTGCTAGGGGTAATACTAAGAGGCAACACCTATCTTAGCTAAGGAATGGGCAGGGTGTTTCTGCATGCAAAAAATAAGACAAATCAGAATCTCTGCATTTAGCATTTTCTGTACTTGTGATTACCTTGTTTCTGCGTGCTCAGAATGATAATCAGTTTCAGGTGGAAAGCTTTCAATGAAGCGGGCCTACTAACTTGTTAGAACATATACAGCATGGCATCATCATATTGTGCCATGTTCGTGAAGAAGAAATCCTCTTCCAAGGTAAACAGTTTCAGATATATTACAATTTGTTTTGAAAGTGGTTATTGCTCAACTATTTCGAATTTTGAAATTGGCAATAGTTACCTAAGAGCCTTTACAAAGGCGTAGCCTAGAGGCTGCTTCAAAGCAAGCGACAAATAGGAAGAAAGCTTACACTGAAAACCACGTGTCTCCCGGTAGGAAGTACATTACCAATCCATTTCCCGAAAGTTCACTTTCCATGTGAGCGTAACAATGTAAATATTTCTAAATACCAGATTTGACATCCACGTATTTACTTGCCTCACTCGCAAAAGAGCTGGGATTCTTTCCTCTGGGACCAACAAGTAAAAATAATCTACCCTTAATATTAATACGCGGGGTACGGAGTCAAAAACCGGGGCCATTAACCGTCCAAAGCCCGGAGGTGGGTTCTCGTGTCAACAAAGTGGACCGGAGGAGGCAAAGGTCTGAACGCTGGGGGCCTGAAGGTGGGGAAGTGGCGAGTGGGTTTTCGGGCGCTTCGGAACAATCCATTCCCACTCGGTCTCGCTGGGTGGGCGGGTGGGCGCGCGATGGGGGAGGGGGTTATGCCCGCGTGGGGTCTCCGCCAGGAGTCGGGAGCAGGCCTCGGGCAGCAGCTCCTCAAACTCAAACCGTATCCCGCCCCCACCCCGGCCCCAAGCTTGGGGCTGGATACTGGCCCCCAGACGGAAAACTGCAACTCCCCAGGCATCGCGCATCCCTCAAAGACTCCGGGTCAACCCTGGTTTTCCTCCAGCGCCACCGCAACCCCTCAGCCCAAGACCTCAGGTCAGGGGTCTCTGACCTCCCGCCATTTCTCCACGTCGCCGCAGCTCCAAGCAGGAGAGAACCTCAAGGTGACACCTTCTTTGGGACGACGGATCCGGGTTCCGCGCCCGGGCTCTCGGGCCCGGCTTCCCATCAGATCCCGGTTGCCTCACCTGGCAGCGGCACACGATGTCGGCGTCCTGCGCCAGCAGATCCACCACCTTCCCTTTGCCTTCGTCGCCCCACTGCGCGCCCAGCACCACCGTCACCCGGTTCCCTCCGGGCCGCACCCCGGGGCGGCCACAGTCGCCGTTGGGCAGGGAGGATGCCGCCGGGTTGGTCTCGGCGAACGCCATGGCTCCAGTGACGCGAGGAGAGCCCGAAAGAGACGCGGGCGGCGAGTAGTGCGCGAACTGAACTGCTCTGCGGCCGCCAGCCACATGCGGAGGAAAAAGGAGCCAGAGGCCGGCCCCGCCCCCGCCCCCGCCGGGCCACCACCCTCCAGCCAGGCCCCGCCCCGCTCTCCTCCACAGCCCACTCAAGGGGCGACCATGACTGCCCCGCGCAGGCAGGCCGCAGCAGCACCGCCCGCAGGAAGAGGCCCCGGTGGCGGCAACCGCCGCCACCCGGGACCGACGCCACGCCCCTTCCGCAGCCTGGCGCACCACCCCAGGGCGAGCCCCGCGAGCGGAAGGGGGCGGGGGCGGGGCCTCCAGCGCGCTTCGCCTCAACGCCCCGCCTACCCGCCCTTCTCCCGCTTTTCAAACCGGAGAGGCGCGGAGGTGCGTGCTCGAGCGTCGGACTACAACTCCCGGCATGCAACGCTCTGGGCCGAGGCGACGTTTTCTGGTGCCATGCTGTTTGCCGTCTACAGGGTCTCAGCCTCTGAAGGCGTTTTGTTTTTTAACGACTTGCCTTTATTAAGGGATGAGATAACGTGTGCGAAATACAGAGGGTAGAATTCCAAAATACAAATGCGATGGAATGGAAACGTAATTGGGAACTAAAGGTCTACAAATAAGAACAGAGATGGAACCGGGATCGAAAAGGGCATACGCCAAAGTAGAGCAATAGAGGACATTAGAACTGAAAATCTAGAGCTCAAGTTCTAACCCTTCTCATTTTATACATTAGTAACAGGGGCTCAGAGAGGAGGAGGGCAATAGTGATGTATAGTTTGTGCCAAATACTGTGATACACTTAGATCTTTTAAATCCCCCAACCATATAAGGTAAGTAATACTATCTTACCCTTATATTACAGTATTTAAAACTCAGTTAACTTGCTCTAGTGCAGGCTGAGTTGGTACCGAGACAGTCCAGAGCCCAGACCCTTTTTTTTGTATATTCCATTACTCTTCGTGTTTCAGTTGCAACTAGATTCTGGAGTAAACTGTACCTACTGCGGCAACACAAATTAACTATGGTATCTAATTCCGATATAAAGTTGCTTCGGAAAAACCTGGGATTAGAATCACATTAAATGCAAGGTCTACTACATATACATCATATACACACAATCACGTTCTCTAATGGTCCTAGAGCGTATTTTAGTATGATACTAGTTTTACTCAATGATTCGTCAGTAAGCATAGAGGACCTATTACAAACTATGATGGTACTGGGCCCTGATGACATAAAGAGGAGTACAGATAATAGTTTGCAGCACTCAAAGATTCAGATTATTTGGTCTACCATCAAATAAACATATAAATTATAATACTATGTGACAATTTTGGTATTTGTTTATCTTGGCTTTACCACAAGATTACAAACCCCTTTGTAAATCAGAAAGCTGTCATATTTCTTTGTACTCAAGTGCGCAAGGTGTTGGGCATAAAGTAGGTGCTCAATAAGTACACGTTACTGTTCATTTCCGTTGAATTTAAAAAACCATTTATGGAATGCCTCACACTGGAAAGCACTACCAGATACGTATTTGTTATCGCAGTACTTATATACAGTCAGGACGAAAATTTGGGCTAAAAGATACCGTAACTTAAAAGCTTCACCTTCGTTCAGTCACCTGGGATTTTCCGAAGTGGTTTTGCTATTTCACTCCAAAACAGCATGATTTCTGCCTTTCCTCAAGTCTGGTTTACATTTTCGACTCCGACCAACTGCGAGGTTCCCAGGGAGCCAGGTAGCGGCGCGCGCTGGCACGCATGCGTACACGCACTAGCCCGCGCGGGCGGGGAGGCCAACCCCACCCACCCCCGGGGCGCCCGGCCCCCAGCACCTCCTACTCGGGTCCGCCGGCGACCCCCGTGAGCGCGCGAGGCCAGGGCGGGCGCGGCCTGGGCCGTTGGGCGGACGCTGTCCGGGCGCCATGTCAGTGCAGGGAGTGGCGGTGCTGCTGTCGTGGCTGAGCTGCTGCGGCTTGGCCGTGTGGAGGTAGAGACAGGCCACTGGCGCCCCAGGGCACCGGGCGGGGGTCGCCCCTGGGACCGCGCCCCCGGTGCCTCCGCGTCCTGACCCACCCGCCCCCGCAGACCACCGCCTGGAGCCCGAGCTCCCCGCGTCCAGCACCTGCGCCCCGCCGCCGCCTTCCGAGAATTTTCGATGGATGAGGGCGGAGAATGAAGGAGCAGGTTTAGGGCTTTGCTCCTCCAGGGTCTGGGTAACTTCGTGTCGCTGTCCTGTGGACAGCTGAGCCCCTGCGAACCCACCCATAAACTCCTTTCCTCCTGCTGCACTCTTGTTTTGCCAGAGAGGAGAGGACCAAATGAGAGCCCAAAAGTCGCCACTGGGGAGTGGAGGCAGGGGGTGAGGGCACTTTTGTAGGATAACTAGGTAGTTGATGGTGTATGTGAGGCAGATGTATGAAAGATTTATGACAAAGTGCTTTATAAAATGTAAGCACTGTACAAATGTAAGGGGATGTAATTCCTGCATAAGGAATGGGAGTTGGTTCTGTGATTTGATTTAGGGAGTGAAGGATTTAACAGTTCTGAGAAATCCTCAGTGCGAGTGTGATTTTTGTTCAGTATTTAGTAACTGCTGGATTGGAAAGTGAATCGAAATATTTTAGAAAGATTTTCAGCATAGGTTAAAATACAGATAATTAACCAGAAAAATAATAATCTGTGAATATTCCGTTCAGCGGAGGTTTTGCTATAACTATTACCCTCTAACATTAGGATGTAAGAATACCGACAATCAATCAAACTATTATAGAGATTTCAGAGGAAAGGGATCTAGGGCACCTCATTGGATGGTTGGGGGCATCGAACAGTTAAGAGTAGCCTTGGAAAGGGTCAGTGAAGTAGTGAGAAAAAGCAAAAAGGTAGCATTCTGACAACTTTGTAAGCTTCTATTTTCTCTATAAAGTGAAGAAAAGAAAACCTGTCTCATGGGGTTGTTGTGAGGCTTGAATGCAAAGATATATTTAGCTCCCAGAACATGCCTAGCAAGCAATGGGTCAATAAATAAGGAGAAGGGATATTATTAAGAATGGCCTGTGAATTCAGGGACTTCATAAACTTTATGTTGTACACCAGAGGTCATCAAGCTTTCTGTAAGGGCCAGGTAGTAAATATTTCAGGCTTTTCAGGTGATACAGTCTATGTTTTAACTACCCAACTCTGCCATGGTAGGGGAATGCACACCCCCAACAGTAGTAAACCAATGGGTGTGGCTGTGTGTCAAAGAAAATCTATTTAGGGGTGGAATTTGACCATAGCTTGCCAACCCCTAGTCATAATGATAAATTTCTTTCTCTTCCCTAAATTTCCAATGAGAATTTAGTGAAGACAAAGATGTTATTGTTTCCCATGGTAAAGTCACATGCTCCTTGAATTTTATTTCTTAGTAAGCTGTTCTTTTAAAGGACAAAATTTCTTAAATTTGATGTAATGATTTTTTATTGTTAGCTTTTTGGGGGTTGGAGAATTCAGGGTAGATGTCTTATTTAAATAATTCTTCCTTTCCCCAACGTCTAAGAGACATTTATCTAAATTTTCTACTAAGAGTATTAATGTTTTTGACATTTCTTATCCCAATGGAGTTGCTTTTCTTAAATGATCTAAGGTAGGACTGTGATTATTTCTTTCTCCTTATGAATCGAGATCCATTTTCCAGCTCCATTTATTATCACCTCTGTCCTATACAAAACTTCTCTCCAGACTTACATCTACTTCTGGGTTTACTATAGAATCCCTCTTATTTGGAGGAGAAATTAGTTTTAATATTTATATTTGAACTTTTCCTCCACAGGTATTCCACTAACAGCCCAAACTACCACATTTTTAGTACCAGAAGTACTGTAAGTGTGTAATTTTTTCAAACTATAGTATTATTATCTACCTTAAAGCAGAGAGCAGTATTTTATACTCAATTATAGCACAGTTATCATTTATTTTTATTTCATTTCCTTTGTCTCATCTATCATCCTAATATAATCCCCTTGCCAATAAATGTCCTTAAATATATATGTAGCAAACATAAGTAGTATGGTTTTGAGTGTTTTTGTGATTTAATATTTACAGATAGGGTGGCCATATAATATATTGCATAAACTATTGAAAATGAAAGATAGTGCTATTAATTTTTATGCTGGGACAACAGATATGAATTGCAACTGCCTCCACAAACTGGGATGAATGGTCACTGAAGCTGTAGACTTCATTCTCTATATTACTTTTTTTATTCAATACTTTGTCTACTTCACTTCTTAATGCTGCCTGCTTACTAGTATGTGCGTGTTTTATTTGTACAGCCCCCCAGTGATGGACACATGGCTTTCTATCACTGCAAACAACATTGTGATGAATGCCCTTTTACATGTCCTTTTTATGGGTCTGTGCAATAATTTTTCAGCTGGGATATAGGGAGAGCAGATGCCTGATTTAACTAAATTCTGCATGATTGCTCTTGAATGGCAATCACAGTTTCTACTGTCACCTAGTGCAAATCTTCACCAAAGTTTGGTATTAGTGAATTTTATTTATTTTATTTTTTAATTTTTTTTTAAGATTTTATTTATTTATTAGAGAGAGAGAGACAGCAAGAGAGGGAACACAAGCAGGGGGAGTGAGAAAGGGAGAAGCAGGCTTCCTTTGGAGCAGAGAGCCCGATGCGGGGCTCGATCCCAGGACCCTGGGATCATGACCTGAGCCGAAGGCAGATGCTTAACGACTGAGCTACCCAAGCGCCCCTAATTTTCTACTTTTTTATTACCAATTTTATTACTATGTGTAATAGCTTATCACTGTCATTACTTTCAGCTATCTGATGACTAGTGATTTTGAGCATCTCTTCCCATATTTATGCAGGTTTCTCTTCTGAATTGCCTGATCATAACTTTTGCCCATTTTCCATTTAATTTTGTGCCCTTTTCTTGTTGATTACAGAGTGCTGTATACATTCCACCCTCTATATTAGTTGAATGTTGGTTTTAAATATTTCATTTTCTTGTCTCTCATCTACTCATCTAACCATTACTGTTGTCTGTGAATATTTTATTTTTTAAGAAAAAGCTGACTTTTGTTGAGCCAAACCACCCCCCCACATACACACACACATACACACATGCTTTTTGACCTCATACTTTCTACTTTTTTGGAGTCTTATGAAAAATCTTTTCCTACCCAGAGTTGGGTATTTCTCCTATTTTTTCTTTTAGGTGTGTTATATCCTGACCTTTCAAATATAGGTCATAAATCCATCTGGGGTCCATTTGTATATAATATAAAGTATGCATTCACATTACTTTCTCCACATAGTGAACCACCACCTATTAAACAACTTACTGTTTTTCTATTATTTTTCAGGTATTATACTTTTTTTCCATATATAGATGTGTCAATTTCTGAACTCTCTTCTTTCCTGTGGGTAGAGTTGACTAATCCTCTCTTGTTTCATGTAGCTGCAGTTTAGTTTCAGTGCTATATACTCTTCCTTTGAATTAACATACCATAATATATGCATCATTTTACTGTAGATAAGCAATTAGGTGGTTTCCATTTTTAGTCTTTTTAAGCCTACTATGATTAGTGGGCTACTGGACTTGGTAGTCTACTATGAACATTTTACTACCTATCGTCTGCTTAACATATATATGCATTTCTGTTGGGAGTGGAATTGGTAAGTTGTAGGGTATATGCACATGTTCAGCTTTAGTTGATGGTGCCAAAGATTTTACAAAGTAATTGTATCAGTTTACAGTTATATTCTATGTATATATATATCATTGTATTTACATTATTCAGAATCAGTCAAAAGGAATCTATATAAACTATATTTTCTTTTACAATGTCATTTGTTTTTAAATTCATTGCTATCCATTTCTTATTAAATCTGTACTTAACAGTTAAACTGTCATTTATAGTTAATTTCTTTAATATCATTTATTTATATATTTCATCTTTGTTTTTTATACAGCTTTGCTGTATATTGACCATTTTATTAGTCATTTTAAAAATTTCCTTTTTTCTAAGTAGTCTCTACACCCAACATGGGGCTCAGATTCACAACCCTGAGATCAAGAGTTGCATGCTCCACCAACTGAGCCAGCCAGGCACCCCCTAGGAATCTGTTTGATCTCTGCTGTTCCTTTATCATTTTTATAGAGGTGACAGAAATGTGTCATGTAACCAAAATAATGGAGTTATGTCATTACAGAAATGAAAATTGGGAGTCAGAGTTTGATTCTCAACAAAGGAGGTAGACAAATGCAAGCGAGTAGATGGTAAAACGGGTGGCTTTGCAGGTTGCTTGCAAGTGATATTCAGAAAAAGAAAATATTGAGTGTACAGAAGATACTTTAGGGATTAAATAGTTAATAAATCTTAATGGAAAGCATTTTAAACAATATTTCTCTACCTATTTGCTTTTCCTGGAGCTTTAGCATGAGGGACAGGATTCAGGTTGACACACATCCAGGAACCTGTGAAGGTGCTCTCAGGGAACATAAACTGGTGGAGGCCATCTCTGTGCTTTCCCTCTGCCTCACCACAGCTTTCCAGTATCTCCTATAAAGGACCTTATGCATTTGTCTAGAGCCTGGTCTTTGTAACTGCTGCCCACAGGATACCTCCAGATTGCCTGGCTCTGGTGGCCATGGCTTACACTTGTAGTCCCATAGGACTGTATATATTTGTATACTTTAAAAGCTGCTGCTTGAGTGTCTAGCTTCCACTCAACATGAATCTAGGTGCTGACTGAGATCTTCCCTTTAGGACAATGGCAGGACTTGGCACATCCTCATCTACTGGGAGTTATTAAAAATAAAATAGGCTGCTTGGACAATCACAGAGTTTTGAAGGACAACCAAGAGCTAGGGCAAGGTTAAATGATAAGGCTCATCTTTTACACAAGGCCACTCCTTCAAGACTAAGAGAGGTGGTTATTTTATTTAATGCATAAAAATGAACACAAGAGAGTCAAGGAAATAGTAGAAACAGAGGAATATTTTCCAAACGAGAATAAGATAAAAGCTCAGAAAAAAACCTCAATGAAATGGAGATAAGTAATTTACCTAATAAAGAGTTCAAAGTAATGGTCATAAAGATGCTCACTGAACTCAGGAGAAGAATGGACGAACACGGTAAGAACTTCAACCAAGAGATAAAAAGTATAAGAAGATGCCAAGTAGAAGTCACAGAGCTGAAGGATATAATAACTGAACTGAAAAGTACACTACAGGGTTCAACAACAGACTAGTTAAGGCAGAAGAAAGGATCTGTGAACCTGAAGATGGAGCAGTGGAAGTCACCCAAACAGAGCACTAAAAAGAAAAAAGCAGAAAAAAGTAAACATATCTTAAGGCATTTATAGAATAACATCAAGTGGACTAACATTCACATTATAGGGCCCCAAAAGGAGAAGAGTGAAAAGAGCAGAAAAATTTCTTAAGAAATAATGATTGAAAACTTTCCTAACTTGGGGAAGGGAACAGACATCTAGATCCAGGAATCCCAGAGAGTTACAAATAAGATGAACCCAAATTATTTAAATTATAATTTAAATGTCAAAAGTTAATGCACAAGGAGATTTCTTAAAAGCAGCAAAAGGGGCGTCTGTGTGGCTCAGTTGGTTAAGCATCTGCCTTCTGCTCAGGTCATGATCTCAGGGTCCTGGGATTGAGCCCCATGTCAGGCTCCCTGCGCAGGGGGGAGCCTGCTTCTCCCTCTTCCCCTGTCCCTCCCCACACTCATGCTCACTCTCATGCACACGTGTGCTCTTGCTCTGTCTCTCAAGTAAATACAATCTTTAAAAAAAAAAAACTTTTGTTACATACAAGGGAAACCCCAAAAGGCTATCAGTAGATTTTTCAGCAGAAATATTGTAGGCCAGAAAGGAGTGGCACAAGATATTCAAAGTGCTGAAAGAAAAAAACTTCCATACAAGAATACTCTATGCAGCAAAGTTTTCATACAGAATTGAAGAAGAAATAGTTTTCCAGATAAGCAAAAGCTAAAGGAGTTTATCATCACTAAAGTAGCCTCACAAGAAATGCAAAAGTAACTTTTCATGCTGAAAAAAAGCTGGATGGGAGCTAATTAGTAACGACAACATGAAAGAATAAATCTCTATGAAAAGATATATATTAAAGGTAGTGGATTAATTACTTATAAAACTAGTGTGAAGGTTAAAACACTAAAATGGTAAAATATAACTGCAATAATTTGTTTAGGGATGCACAAGATAAAAAGGGGTAAAATGTGACATTAAAAACAATGTGCAAAGGGTGAGTAAAAATGTACAGCTTTAGACTGTGATCAAACATGTTATTGTCTACTTAAAATAGACTTCTTACAACTTTTTGTATGTAAGCCTCATGGTAACCACAAAGCAAAAACCTATAGTAGATACACAAAAGATAAAGAAGAAAGAATCTAAGCATACCACAAAAGAAAGTCATCAAACCACAAAGGAGAGCAGAGAAGAAGAAAGAAACACACAGAAAATTACAAACCAGCCAGAATACAGTTAACAAAATGACAGTAAGTAAAACCATACTTCATATTATTGTGCTTCACTTTATTGTACTTTGCAGATGGTGCCTTTTTTTTTTTTCAAATTGATGGGTTTTGGCAACTCTGCATCAAGAAAGTCTGTCAACACCATTTTCCCAATCTTTTGCTCATTTCATGTCTCTGTGTCATATTTTGGTAATTCTCATATTTCAAATATGTTCATCATTATTATATTTGTTACAGTACTCTGTGATCAGCAAATATAACTTGCTGAAAGCTCACATGATGGTTAACATTACTCACAATATTTTTAAGATTACGGTATGTACAGTTTTTAGACAATGCTATTGCACACTTAATAAACTATAGCATATTCTAAACAATTTTTATATACACTGGGAAACAAAAAATTCATGTGATACACTTTACTGTGATATTCAATTTACTGCAATAGTCTGGAAATGAAACTGCAGTATCTCAGAGGTATGCTTCTACCTACCTATCAGTAATTCCTTTAAATGTAAATGGGCTAGGGGAGAGGAGCAAGATGGCGGAGGAGTAGGAGACCTGGATTTTGTCTGGTCGCAGGAATTCAGCTAGATAGGGATCAAAACACTCTGAACACCTACGAATTCAATAGGAGATCAAAGAAAAAAATAGCTACTCTCTGAACAGAAAAGCAATGACTTTCTGAAAGGTAGGACGTGCGGAGAAGGGAATCCAAAGCGATATTCAGTAAGATAGATGACGGGGGAGGGGGCCTCCGTCGGCTGCTTCTGGCAAGTGATAGAGCCACGGAGCACAAAATCAGAACTTTTAGAAGTCAGCTCTGCTGAGGGACCTCGCTCCAGTGGCTAAGCGGGGGTGGAACCCTCGCTGGGACACTGTGGTCTCAGGACCCTCGGGGCCACAGAAATGCCGGGGGTGCCTGAGTGCGCCAGAGCTCCCAGGTATCAGAGCGGAGAAGCCAGCTGTAGAGATGGAGCCGAGGCGTGGGCTCTCAGCTCGGGATTGCCATAAACCGTGATCTGCAGCACAGTCGGGCCACTGCTCCTCCAGCAGGGACCCAACAAGTGGCAGATCCGGGGAGACTCCCCTTCCTCCGCAGGAGGAGCAGCATGGGAGTACACTGCAGGGATCTGCTGGGTTTGGAGATTCCACACGAGGTCGTGTGCCAGAGATAGAAACGTTCGGTCACAGGCCAGGAGAGCACGGAGTGCGGCAGGAGGCTGGGGAGACAGGAGTGATTGCTTTTCTCTGGGAGCTCACTGAAGAGTGGGGCCCCAAGTTCTCAGCTCCTCCAGGGTGGAGATTGGGAGGCCGCCATTTTCACTCCCGTCCTCCAAAGCATTACGGAAAGCTTACAGGAACAAAAGCTCCCAAGAGCAAACCCGAGCAGATTTACTTAGCCCGGACCCAGCAAGGGTAGGGCAATTCTGCCTCCAGCAAAGACATCTGAGAACCACAGCAACAGGCCCCTTCCCCAGAAGATCAGCAAGAACAGCCAGCCAAGACCAAGTTTACCAATCAATGAGAATGGCAGAACTCCAGTGCTAGGGGAATATTGCACATAGAATTCATGGCTTTTCCCCCATGATTCCTTAGTCTTTCAAAGTTAATTTTTTTAACTGTCTTGTTTTTTTTTTAATTTTTCTTTTTCCCTTTTTCAACGAACATCTTATCAATTCCTTTTTTAAAAAATGTTTTTTATTTTTTATTTTTCAGTTTTAGAATTGTATTCTATCCCTTCATAGTAGTTACCCTTATTTTTGGTGTATATATGTGTATATATGTGTGTGTGTGTGTGTGTGTGTGTGTGTGTGTGTGTGTGTGTGTGTTCTCTCTTTAAAATTTTGGGATACAGTTTCTTCTAACAGATCAAAATATACCCTAAATCTCTAGTGTGTATGGCTTTGTTCTAGTCTTCTGCCTGATCGCATTCTCCCCATCCCCTTTTTTTAAAAATTCTCTTCTTTTTTCAACCGACTCCTTACCTTATCAATTCCTTTTATAAAATCTTATAATTTTCATCTTTACAGTCATATTCCATCCCTTCATTGTATTAACGCTTATTTTTGTACATATATGTTTTTCTTTCCTTAAAGTTTTGGGAGGCACTTTCTCTAACAGACCAAAATACACCCAAAATCTAGTGTGTGGCACCAATCTATGCACCAGCCTGATCATATTTGATCATGTTCTGTTTTGTTTTGTTTTGTTATTGTTTGTTTATCTTTTCTTTTCTTTCTTTCCCTTTCTTTCCTCCTGGTCTCAGGTCTTTTCTGATTTGTTTAGTGTATATTTTCTGGGGATGTTGTTACCTTGTTAGCATTTTGTTCTCTCATTCATCTATTCTCCTCTGGACAAAATGACAAGATGGAAAAAATCACCTCAAAAAAAAGAACAAGAAGCAGTACCACTGCCTGGGACCCACTCAATACGGACATTAGTAAGATGTCGAAACTAGAGTTCAGAATGACGATTTTAAAGATACTAGCTGGGCTTGAAAAAAGCATGAAAGTTATTAGAGAAACCTTTCTGGAGAAATAAAAGAACTAAAATCTAACCAAGTCAAAATAAAAAATGCTATTAATGAGATGCAATAAAAAATGGAGGCTCTAATTGCTAGGATAAATGAGGCAGAAGAGAGAATTAGTGATATAGAGGACCAAATGATGAAAAAGAAGCTGAGAAAAAGAAAAACAACTACTGGATGACGAGGGCAGATTTCAAGAGATAAGTGATACCATAAGACGAAACAACATTAGAATAATTGGGATCCCAGAAGAAGAAGAAAGAAGAAGAAGGTATATTGGAGCAAATTATAACAGAGAACTTCCCTAATTTGGGTAAGGAAACAGGCATCAAAATCCAGGAGGCACAGAGAACCCCCTCCTCAAAATCAATAAAAATAGGTCAACACCCCAACATCTAATAGTAAAACTTAGGAGTCTCAGAGACAAAGAGAAAATCCTGAAAGCAGCTCGGGACAAGACATCTGTAACCTACAATGGTAGAAACATTAGATTGGCAACAGACCTATCCACAGAGACCTGGCAGGCCAGAAAGCACTGGAATGATATATTCAGAGCACTAAACAAGAAAAATATGCAGCCAAGAATACTATATCCAGCTAGGCTGTCATTGAAAATAGAAGGAGAGATAAAAAGCTTCCAGGACAAACAAAAACTAAAGGAATTTGCAAACACAAAACCAGCCCTCCAAGAAATATTGAAAGGAGTCCTCTAAGCAAAGAGAGGGCCTAAAAGCAACATAGACCAGAAAGGAACACAGACAATATACAGTAACAGTCACCTTACAGGCAATACAATGGCACTAAACTCCTATCTTTCAATAGTTACCCTGAATGTAAATGGGCTAAATGCCCCAATCAAAAGACACAGGCTATCAGATTAGATAAAAAAAACAAGACCCATCGATATGCTGTCTGCAAGAGATTCATTTTAGACCCAAAGACACCCCCAGATTGAAAGAGAGGGGATGGAAAACCATTTACCATGCTTATGGACACCAAAAGAAAGCTGGGGTGGCAATCCTTATATCAGACAAATTAGATTTAAACCAAAGACTGCAATAAGAGATGAGGAAGGACACACTATCATCCTTAAGGGTCTATCCAACAAGAAGTACTAACAATTGTAAATATCTATGCCCCTAACATGGGAGCAGCCAATTATATAAGCCAATTAATAACAAAATCAAAGAAACACATTGACAACAATACAATAATAGTGGGGGACTTTAACACCCCCCTCACTGAAATGGACAGATCAGATCATCTAAGCAAAAGATCAACAAGGAAATAAAGACTTTAAAGGACACACTGGACCAAATGGACTTCACAGATATATTCAGAACATTCCATCCCAAAACAACAGAATATTTTCAGACCACAATGCTTTGAAACTAGAACTCAATCACAAGAGAAAAGTCGGAAAGAACTCAAATACATGGAGGCTAAAGAGCATCCTACTAAAGAATGGATGGGTCAACCAGGAAATTAAAGAAGAATTTAAAAAATTCATGGAAACAAATGAAAATGAAAACACAACTGTTCAAAATCTTTGGGATACAGCAAAGGCAGTCCTAAGAGGAAAGTATATAGCAATACAAGGCTGTCTCAAGAAACAAGAAAGGTCTCAAATACACAACCTAATCCTACACCTAAAGGAGCTGGAGAAAGAACAGCAAATAAAGCCTAAACCCAACAGGAGAAGAGAAATAATAAAGGTCAGAGCAGAAATCAATGAAATAGAAACCAAAAGAACAGTAGAACAGATCAACGAAACTAGGAGCTGGTTCTTTGAAAGAATTAACAAGATTGATAACCCCCTGGCCAGAGTTATCACAAAGAAAAGAGAAAGACCCAAATCAACAAAATCATGAATGAAAGAGGAGAGATCACAGCCAACACCAAAGAAATAAAATTATAAGAACATATTATGAGCAACTCAATGCCAGCAAATTAGATAATCTGGAAGAAATGGATGCATTCCTAGAGATGTATCAACTACCAAAACTGAACCAGGAAGAAATAGAAAACCTGAACAGACCTATAACCACTATGGAAATTGAAGCGGTCATGAAAAATCTCCCAACAAGACAAAAGCCCAGGGCCAGATGGCTTCCCAGGGGGATGCTACCAAACATTTAAAGAAGAATTAATACCTATTCTTCTGAAACTGTTCCAAAAAATAGAAATGGAAGGAAAACTTCCAAACTCATTTTATGAGGCCAGCATTACCTTGATCCCCAAACCAGACAAAGACCCCATCAAAAAGGAGAATTACAGACCAATATCCTTGATGAACATGGGTACAAAAATTCTCACCAAAATAGTAGCCAATAGGATCCAACAGTACATTAAAAGAATTATTCACCACGACCAAGTGGGATTTATCCCTGGGCTATAAGATTTGTTCAACATCCACAAATCAATCAATGTGATACAATACATTAATAAAAGAAATAACAAGAACCATATGATCCTCTCAATAGATGCAGAAAAGGCATTTGACAAAGTACAGCATCCTTTCTTGATCAAAACTCTTCAGAGTATAGGGATAGAGGGTACATACCTCAATATCATAAAAGCCATCTATGAAAAACCCACGGTGAATATCATTCTCAATGGGGAAAAACTGAGAGCTTTCCCCCTAAGGTCAGGAACACGTCAGGGATGTCCACCCTCACCACTGCTATTCAACATAGTATTAGAAGTCCTAGCCACAGCAATCAGACAACAAAAAGAAATCAAAGGCATCCAAAGCGGCAAAGAAGTCAAATTCTCACTCTCTGCAGATGATATGATGCTTTATGTGGAAAACCCAAAAGACTCCACCCCAAAACTGCTAGAACTCTTAGAGGAATTCAGTAAAGTGGCAGGATATAAAATCAATGCACAGAAATCAGTGGCATTCCTATACACCAACAACAAGACAGAAGGAGGAGAAATTAAGGAGTTCATCCCATTTACAACTGCACCCAAAACCATAAGATATCTAGGAATAAATCTAACCAAAGAGGCAAAGAATCTGTACTCAGAAAACCATAGAATACTTATGAAAGAAATTGAGGAAGACACAAAGAAATGGAAAAACGTTCCATGCTCATGGATTAGAAGAACAAACATTGTGAAGATATCAATGCTACCTAGAGCAATCGACACATTCAATGCAATCCCCATCAAAATACCATCCACTTTTTTCAAAGAAATGGAGCAAATAATCCTGAAATTTGTATGGAACCGGAAAAGACCCCGAATAGCCAGAGGAATGTTGAAAAAGAAAAGCAAAACTGGCGGCATCACAATTCCGGACTTCCGGCTCTATTACAAAGCTGTCATCATCAAGACAGTATGGTACTGGCACAAAAACAGACACATAGATCAATGGAACAGAATAGAGAGCCCAGAAATGGACCCTCAACTCTATGAACTCCATTCACCTGTCGATGGACATCTTGGCTCTTTCCACAGTTTGGCTATTGTGGACATTGCTGCTATAAACATTGGGGTGTACATACCCCTTTGGATCCCTATATTTGTATCTTTAGGGTAAATACCCAGGAAAGAATGTCTAATAGAAAAAAGACAGTCTCTTCAACAACTGGTGTTGGGAAAATTGGACAGCCACATGCAGAAGAATGAAACTGGACCATTTCCTTACACCACACACAAAAATAGACTCCAAATGGTTGAAAGACCGAAATGTGAGACAGGAGTCCATCAAAATCCTAAAGAAGAAAACAGGCAGCAACTCTTCGACCTCAGTGGCAGCAACTTCTTCCTAGGAACATCGCCAAAGGCAAGGGAGGCAAGAGCAAAAATAAACTACTGGGACCTCATCAAGACAAAAAGCTTTTGCACAGCAAAAGAAACAGTCCACAAAACCAAAAGACAACCGATAGAATGGGAGAAGATATTTGCAAATGACATATCAGATAAAGGACTAGTATCCAAAATCTATAAAGAACTTCTTAAACTCAACACCCAAAGAACAAATGATCCAAGCAAGAAATGGGCAGAAGAAATGAACAGACATTTTTCCAAAGAAGACATCCAAATGGCCAACAGACACATGAAAAAGTGTTCAACATCGCTCGGCATCAGGGAATTCCAAATCAAAACCTCAATGAGATACCACCTCACACCAGTCAGAATGGCTAAAATTAACAAGTCAGGAAACGAAAGATGTTGACGGAGATGCAGAGAAAGGGGAACCCTCCTACACTGTTGGTGGGAATGCAAGCTGGTGCAGCCTCTCTGGAAAACAGTATGGAGGTTCCTCAAAAAGTTGAAAATAGAGCTACCGTACAATCCAGGAACTGCACTACTGGGTACTTACCCCAAAGGTACAAATGTAGGGATCCGAAGGGGTACATGCACCCCGATGTTTATAGCAGCAATGTCCACAAGAGCCAAACCGGAAAGAGCCAAGATGTCCATCAACAGATGAATGGATAAAGAAGTGGTATACACATACACACACACACACACACACACACACAATGGAATATTATTCAGCCATCAAAAGGAATGAAATCTTGCCATTTGCAATGACGTGGATGGAACTGGAGGGTGTTATGCTGAGCGAAATAAGTCAATCAGAGAAAGACATGTATCATATGACCTCACTGATATGAGGAATCCTTAATCTCAGGAAACAAACTGAGGGTTGCTGGAGTGGTGGGGACTGGGGTGGCTGGGTGATAGACATTGGGGAGGGTATGTGCTATGGTGAGCGCTGTGAATTGTAAGATTGTTGAATCACAGATCTTTACCTCTGAAACAGGTAGTACATTATATATTTAAAAAAGAAGAAGAAGAAGAAGATAGCAGGAAGGGAAACATGAAGGGGGGTAATTAGAGGGGGAGACGAACCATGGGAGACTATGGATTCTGAAAAACAAACTGAGGTTTCTAGAGGGGAGGGGGGCGGGGGTATAGGTTAGCCTGGTGATGAGTATTAAAGAGGGCACATTCTGCATGGAGCACTGGGTTTTATACACAAACGATGAATCATGGATCACTACATCAAAAATTAATGATGTGTACTGTATTGTGATTAACATAACCTAATAATTAAAAAAATAATTAAAAAATAAATGTAAATGGGCTAAATTTCCAATCAAAAGACAGAGTAACTGGATGGACAAAAAATAAGACCCACTGATATGCTGCTAATAAGAAACTCATTAGCTATAAGGACACATACAGACTGAAAGTGAAGGGATGGAAAAAGATATTTCATGCAAACGGAAACCAAAAGAAAACAGTGTTAACTATACTTATATCACATAAAATAGGCTTTAAGACAACGTCTTATAGGAGACAAAGAGGACAAAGTCTTATAGGAGACACCCTACATAAAGATAAAGAGGTGAATCAACTAAGATGACATAACATTTAGGTACCTATTTTTGCATTAAACATAGAAGTTACTGAATACATAAAGCAAATATTAAAAGTACTAAAGGGAGAAATACACAGCAATACAATAATAGTAGAGAACTTAATATTCCTCTTTCATTAATGGATAGATACTCCAGAGAGAAAATCAAAAAGGAATTATCAGTCTTAAACAACACATTAGACCATATGGACTTAACAAATATTTAAAGAACATTCCATCCAAAATCAACAGAATACACATTCTTCTCAAACACACATAGAACATGGAACATTCTCCAGAATAGATAGGTCATGCGTTAGGCCACAAAATAAGTTTTAATAAATTTAAAGAGATTGGGGCCCCTGAGTGGCTCAGTCATTAAACATCTGCCTTCAGCTCAGGTCATGGTCCCAGGGTCCTGGGATTGAGTCCCACCTCTGGCTCCCTGCTCGGCAAGGAGTCTGCTTCTCTCTCTCCCACTCCCCCTGCTTGTGTCCCCTCTTCACTGTGTCTCTCTCTGTCAAATAAATAAAAAAATCTTAAAAAAAATTTTAAAGAGATTGATGTATCAAGCATCTTTTCTGACTGCAATGGTTTAGAAATCAATGATAAATAGAAAACGGCAAAATTCACAAATATGTGGGGATTAAAGAACATGCTACTGAATAGCCAATGCATCAAAAAACAAATTGAAAGAGAAATCAAACAATAACTTGAGATGAAAATGGAAACACAACATAATGAAACTTATGGGATGTAGCAAAAACACTTCTAAGACAGAGGTTCATAACTTAAATGCCCATATTAAGAAATAAGAAAAATCTCAAACATTACATCTGAAGGAATTAAAAAAAGAAGAAATGAAGCGCAAAGTTAGTAGAAGAGAGATAACAAAGATAAGAAGAGCAGTAAATGAAATAAAGATTAAAATAACAATAGAAAAGATAAATAAAACTAAGAGCTGGTTCTTTGAAAAGATAAAATTAACTAGACTAACCAAAGGGAAAAAAGAGACAAAATCTGAAATGAAAGAGGACGGATTACAACGATAGCACAGAAATACAAAGAATCCTAAAAGACTACTATAAACATGTTGGATAACCTAGAAGAAATAGGTAAATCCCTAGAACCACACACCCTAACAAGACTATGAAGAAATAGAAAATATGAACAGACCAATTACTAATAAGGAAATCCGCTCCCTCCCCAAAAAAAGCCCAGGACTGGACAGCTTCACTGGTGAATTCTACCAAACATTCAAAGAAGAACTAATATTGGGGCACCCTGGTGGCTCAGTTGGTTAAGTGTCTGCCTTCGGCTCAAATCATGATCCCAGAATCCTGGGATCGAGCCCCACATCAGGGTCCCTGCTCAGCAGGGTGTCTGCTTCTCCCTCTGCCCTTCACCCCACTCATTCTCTCTCTCAAATAAAAAAAATAAAATCTTAAAAAAAAGAACTGATATCAATCATTCTCAACTCTACCAAAATATAAAAGAGGACCCTGCTACCAAAACCAGAGAAGGACATTACAAGAAGAGAAAATTACAGGCCAATATTTCTAATGAATATAGATGCAAAAATTCTCAACAAAATATTAGCAGACATAATTCAACAATAAATTAAATGGATCATATACCATGAGCATGTGGGATTTATTCCACGGACGGTTCAACATCTACAAATCAGTCACTGTAATACACCACATTAATAAAATGAAGGATAAAAATCATATGATCATCTCAATAGATGCAGAAAAGCATTTTATAAAATTCAACATCCATGTCTGAAAAAACTCTCAACAAAGTGGTACAGAGGGAACATACCTCAACATAATAAAACTACATATGACAAGTCCACAGCTGACATCATACTCAATGGTAAAAAGTTGAAAGCTATTCATTTAAGATTAGGAACAAGACAAGGATGCATTCATGCCACTTTTATTCAATATAACATTGGATGTCCTAGCCAAACAATTAGGCAAGAGAAATAAATAAAATCATCCAAATAGGAAAGGAAGAAGTAAAACTATCTCTATTTGCAAATAACATATTATATATAGAAACCCTAAAGACTCCATCAAAAAACTGTTAGAACTAATAAATACATTTAGTTAAGCTGCAGGATACAAAGCCAACATTCAAAAATCTGTTGTGTTTCTGTACACTAATAACAATTGAAAGAGAAATTAAGAAACCAATCCTATTTGCAGTTGCATCAAGAAATGAAAACACCTAGTAATAAATTTAACCAAGGAAGTAAAAGACCTCTATGCTGAAACTGTAGGACATTGATGGAAGAAATAGAAGAAAACGCAAATAAATGGAAATATATTCCACACCCATGGATTAGAAGAATTAATATTGTTAAAATGACCATACAACTCCAAGAAATCTACACTTTCAGTGCAAGCTCTTACAAAATTCTGATGCCATTTTTCACAGAAATAGAACAAACAATGGTAAAGTTTGTATAGAACCACAAAAGACTCCAAATAGCCAAAGCAATCTTGAGAAAGAAGAACAAAGCTGGAGGCATCACGTTTCTGATTTTAAATTATATCACAAACCTGTAGTAATCAAAATATGTTATTGGCATAAAAATAGACACAGAGATCAATGGAACAGAATAGAGAGCCCAGAAGTAAACCCATGCATATATGGTTAATTAATTTGCAACAAAGGATCCAAAAATATACAATGGGAAAAGGACAGTCTTTTTTAATAAAAGATGTTGTGAAAACTGGACAGCCACATGCTGGATCACTATCATATACCATATACAAAAATTAACTCAAAATGGATTAAAGACTTGAATAACAGACCTGAAACCATAAAACTCAGAGAAGAAAACATAGGCAGCAAGCTTTTTGACATTGCTCTTGGAGATGATATTTTTTTAACTGAAACCAAAAGCAAAGGCAACAAAGAGAAAAATAAACAAATGGGACTACATCAAACTAAAAAGTCTTTTCACAGAAAAGGAAACCATCAATAAAATGAAAAGGTGATCTACTGAATAGGTGAAAATATCTGCAAATTATATATCTCATAAAGGATTAACATCCAAAATATATAAATAATTCTTACAACTCAATAGGAAAAAGCAAACAATTTTATTTAAAAACGGGCAGATGATTTGAATGGACATTTTCCCAAAGAAGATATACAGATCACCAAAAGGAACATGAAAAGGTGTTCACCATCACTAACCATCAGGGAAATGCAAATCAAAACCACAATGAGCTCACTTCATACCAGTTAGAATGCCTATTATCAATCAGAAATGAGAGGAGAAATAACTGACACCACAGAAATACAAAGGATTATTATACTATGAAAAATTATATTCCAAAAACTGGACAACCTGGAAGAAATGGATAAATTCAAACAATCTTCCAGAGCTGAACAAGGAAGAAATAGAAAATCTGAGCAGACTGATTACAAGTAACAAAATTGTATTGGTAATAAAAAAACTACCCCCCAAAAAAGTCCAGGACCAGATAGAATCACAAATAAATTCTACCAGATATTTAAAGAAGAATTAGTTGTAGTCTCCTCAAACTATTCCAAAAAATTGGAGAAGGAAAATGTCCAAATATGTTCTACAAGTCCAACATTACCCAATACCAAAAACAAACAGACACAACAAAGAACTACAGGTCAGTATGCATGATGAACATAGAGGCCAAAATCTTCAACAAAATACTAGCAAACTGCATACAACAATTCATTAGATCAGGTGGGATTTATTTCCAGGATGCAAGGATGGTTTAATATCCGTAAGTCAATCAGAATCATAAACTACATCAGTAAAATGAGGGGAAAATTATACAATCATTTCAGAAGATGCAGAAAAAGCATCTGACAAGATTGAACATCCACTCATGATAAAAATTCTCAACAAAATGGTATTGGAAGAAACATACCTCAACATAATAAAGGCCATATAGGAAAAACCCACAGCTACCATCATACTCAATGGTGAAAAGCAGAGATTTCCCTCCAAGGTCAGGTCCAAGGTCAAGAACAAGACAAGGATATCCATGCTCATCACTTTTATTCAACATACTGGAAGTCCTAGCCACAGCAATCAGACAAGGAATAGAAATAAGATGCATGCATATTGGTAAAGAAGTTAAACTGTCACTATTTGCAGATCACGTGATACTTTATGTAGAAAATCCTAAAGATGCCACCAAAAAACTGCTAGAAGTAATAAACCAATTCAATAAAGTTACAGGATACAAAATTAATAGAGAGAAATCTGTACTATTTCCACTAACAATGAAGTTGCAGAAAGAGAAATTTGAAAAACAACACCATTTACATCACATCAAAAATAGTAAAATACCTAGGAATAAACTTAACCAAAGAGGTTAAAGACCTAAATTCTGAAAACTATAAAACACTGATGAAAGACATTGAAAATAACACAAATGGAAAGATATTTAATGCTCATGGATTGGAAGAATTAATATTGTCCAAATGTCCATATTACCCAAAGCAATCTGCAGATTCAATGCAATCCCTATCAAAATACCAACAGCATTTTTCACAAAATTAGAACAAATAATACTAAAATTTGTATGTGACCCCAAATAGCCAAAGCAATCCTGAGAAAGAAGAACAAAGCTGGAGGTATCACAATTTCATATTTCAAGATATACTACAAAGCTGTAGTAATCAAAATAGAATGATACTGGCACAAAAATAAACACATAGATCAATGGAACAGAAGAGAGACCCCAGAATAAACCCACATTTATATGGTCTATTAGTCTATGACAAAGGATGCTAGAATATACAATGGGGGAAAGACAGTCATTTCAATAAATAGTGTTGGGAAAACTGGACAGCTACATGTAAAGGAATGAAACTGGACTACTTTCTAACAATATACAAAAAACAAAAAAACCCCAAAACCTCAAAGTGGATTAATGACCTAAACATGAGACCTGAAACCAGAAAAATTCTAGAAGAGAACATAAGCAGTAATTCTGTGACACCATAGCAATAGTTTCTAGATATGTCTCCGAAGGCAAGGGAAAAAAAAACAACAATAAACTATTGAGATTACATCAAAATAAAAAGCTTTTGCACAGCAAAGGAAACTACAAAACTAAAAGATGGAATGGGAGAAGATATTTGCAAATGACATGTCTGATAAGGGGTTAATATATAAAGACCTTACACAATACCAAAAAAACAAATAATCTGGTTAAAAATGGTCAGAGCAGCTAAAGACATTTTTCCAAAGAAGACATGCAGATGGCCAACAGAAACATGGAAGTATGCTCACCATTACTACTCATCAGGGAAATACAAATCAAAATCACAATGAGATATCAACTCAAACTGTTAAAATGGCCAAAATCAAGAAGACAAGAAACAAGTGTTGATAAGGATGTGGAGAAAAAGGAACCCTTGTGTACTGTTGGTGGAAACACAAATACAGCCATTGTGGAAGAGTATGGAGGTTCTTCAAAAACTTAAAAATAGGGATACCATTTGATCCAATAATTCCACTACTGAGTATTTACTCAAAGAAAAGGAAAACACTAACTCAAAAAGATATATGTACCTCTGTGTTTATTGCAGCATTATTTACAATAGCGAAGACATAGTCACAACCTAAGTGTCCATCAAGAGATGAATTGATAAACACACACACACACACACACATACATGTCTGTGTATACATACACACAGTGGAGTATTACACAACTATAAAAAGGATGAGATTGTGCCATTTGAGACAACATGATGGACCTAGAGGGTATTATGCTAAGTGAAATAAGTCAGACTGAGAAAGACAAATGCCATATGACTCCACTCAAAATGGAATCTAAAAAATGTGAATAAACAAACAGAGCTATTCCAGACATATTATTTCATCCATAAATATTTTAGTATGTGTGTTAAAAATGCTGATTCTTAAATTTTATTTTATTTTATTTCCTTAAGTAACCTCGGCACACAACATGGGGCTCAAATTCATGACTCCAGCATGTTCTACTGACTGAGCCAGCCAGGTGCCCCTAAGACTCTTAAATTAAAACAAAACAAAACAAAACAAAAAAACCAGCTATGGCAATTAGACAAGAAAATGAAATAAAGACATCTACATTGAAAAGGAAAAAATAAATTACCTCTATTTGCAGATGACATGATCTATATAAAAAGCCCTAATGAATCCACTAAAAAACTACTAAGTGAGCTTAGTAATTTCATATGGAAAGTCACATAGAATTTCACATGGAAGTCCAAAAAACAAGAATAGACAAAACATTTTTTTAAAAAGAACAATGCTGGAAGACTCACAGTTCCTGATTTTAAAACTTAACTACAAAGCTACAGCAATTGAGACAGTGTGAGACAGGCAGAAGGATATGCAAATAGATCAGTGGAATGGAATTAAGAGTCCAAAAAAGAAAGCCTTATGTTTATGGTTTTTGACAATGACTCCAAGAAAACTCAATGGGAAAAGAATAGTTTTTCAACAAATTATGCTGAGAAAACTGTGTATCTGCATGGGAAAGAATGAAGGTGGACCCTCAACCTCAGACCATATCCAAAATTTAGCTCAAAATAGATCCAAGACCTAAATATAAGAGCTAAAGCTATAAAACTCATAGGGGAAAATCTCCATAACCTTGGATTAGGCAATGGTTTCTCAGATGTGACATTAAAAGCATAAGGAACAAAAGAAAAAAGATAAATTTGGCATAGTCAAATTTTTAGAAATTTAGTGCTTCTAAAGACACCAGCAAGAAAGTGAAAAGACAATCCACAGAATTGCAAAATTTTTGCAAATCATTTATATGATAAGAGTCATGTGTCTAGAATACATAAAGAACTATTATAATTCAATAATACAAAGACAACCCATTTTTTAAAAAATGGGCAAAGGATCTCAATAGACATTTTTCCAAAGAAGATACCCAAATGGCCAACCAACACATCCTCATTAGAGAAGTCCAAATCAAAACCACAATGAGGTACCACTTCACACCCATTTAGATGCCTAGAATCAAAAAGATAGATAATAACAAGTAATAGTGAAGATGTGGAGAATTTGGAACCCTGATACATTGCTGTCAAATGTCAAATGGTATAGCAACTTTGGAAAACACTTTGATAGCTTCTCAATTGATTAAACATATAGTTACTATATGATCCACCAATTCCACTTCTAGGTACATTTCCAAGAGAAATGAAAACATTATGTCCACACAAAACCTCATACATGAGCATTCATGAAGCATTATTCATAATAGCCCAAAGGTGGAAACAACCGAAACAGTTCAACAACTGATGAATGGATAAATGAAATGTGGTATATCCATATGATGGACAATTATAATTATTAGGGAATGAAGGACTGATGCCTGGTACATGAATGAACCTTGAAAATATGCTAAGCAGGAGAAGCCAGTTATAAAGGACCAATATGTATGATTCTATTAATATGAAATGTCCTGAACAGGCAAATGTATAAGAAAGTTGTTTGCCTGGGGCCGGGAGCTATGGGGCTTTGGGTAGCAAACCCTAAAAAATGTAGGGGTTTTTGTGGAATGAGAGTTCCTGATGCTCCACATCCTCACATCATTTAGCGTTGTCAGTGTTTTGGATTTTCACCATTCTAATAAGTGTGTGGTGTTATATCACACACACTGTTTTAATTTGCAGTTCCCTAAAGACATATGAGATTGAGCAACTTTTTATGTGCTGATTTGTTATCTCTATATCTTCTTTGGTGAGGTGCCTGTTTGGAACCTTTGTCCATTTTAAATTGGTTTTGTTTTCTTACTGTTGAGTTTTAAGAGTTTTTTTAATATTTTGGATACTAGATTTTATCAGATATAAGTAGTTTTGCAAATATTTTCTCCCAGATTATGGTTTCCCTTTTCATTCTCTTAACAGTGACTTTTTTAATTTTAATGAAGCCCAATTTATAAAATTTTTCTTCCATGGATCATGCCTTTGGTGTTGTATCTAAAAAGTCATCGCTGAACTGAAGGTCACCTAGGTTTTCTCCCACACTTTAGTCTTTCCAGTCAACACTTAATGAACTTATTCTCCTTTTCTTTATTCTTTTCCTACTTCCAACGTATTTTTTAGTTGCATTATTTCTATTTTGTCAGAATATATATAACATGTATTAGCCTTTAACCTTTATCTTCACATGTTAATCTTTTATCTACAATCAAATATATTAATGCTCACCATCAATCCTTTTGCCAGTTTTTGTCAGTTTTGCCAGTTTGTACTGTATCCTAGTACAGTTGTTGATTAAGTTTCTATAATGGCCAGATAGTGTATATTTAAGCTTTGAAAATAAAATGATCTCTGTTACAATAATTAACTCTGCCATTGTAACTTGAAAGCAACCATGGACACTAAATAATGAAACTGAATGTGGCTGTATTCTCATAAAACTTTATTTACAAAAACAGGTGATGACACAGGCCATAGTTTGCTGGTCCTTGCTCTAGTAAATTCCTCAGAAAGGGGTCCTAGATACAGTATTTCCTGAGTTCTTTTTTGTTTTTTAAGATTTATTTATTTTAGAGACAGTATGCAGTGGGGGGCAGAGAAGGAGAGAATCCTCAAGCAGACTCCCTGCTGAGTGCAGAGCCCAACATGGGGCTCAATCCCAGGACCCTGAGATCATGACCTGAGCTGAAATCAAGAGCCCAATGCTTAACTGACTGAACCACTCAGGTGCCCTCTTGAATTCTTTTTAAAGAACGTTTTTTTCTGTGACTTTAATATTTAAAGGAGAGCTTGACTGGACATAGAATCTTTGGTTCATACTTTCATTCCTTGGTTACCTTGTTTCATTCCTGGTTACCTTCCTTGTTACCTTGCTATATAGATTGCTTTAGAGAATTCCAATGTTCTTGTATCCTATTTGATGTTTTTGTTGCGAGGCTTAAGGATTTTCCTTTACCTTTATTTATTTTGTTTTTTTAAAAGATTTTATTTGTTTATTTGACAGAGAGAGACACAGTGAGAGAGGGAACACAAGCAGGGAGAGTGGGAGATGGAGAAGCAGGCTCTCTGCTGAGCAGGGAGCCTGATGCGGGGCTCGATCCCAGGACCCTGGGATCATGACCTGAGCTGAAGGCATACGCTTAACCGACTAAGCCACTCAGGTGCCCCTTTGCTTTACCTTTAAAGTCTAACGTTCTCTCAGATAAGTTTCAGATTTGACTTTTAAAGGTTATTTTTCCGGGTACCAGTGATCTCTCTAGGTACCTGGTATGTATATATATATATATATATATAGAGAGAGAGAGAGAGAGATCTTTTTTTCTTTCTGTAAAGCTTTCTTAGTTACAGATTTTAATATTAGTTCTGTTATTTTGTTTTTCAACTTCAGGGACTCCAGTTATACAAGAGTTGGATTTTGTCTGCCTTCCATTTCAGTCACTTTCTTTCTGTTGCTCTCTTTTTTTCTTCTTTACTTATTCCACTTATAGTTTCTTGGTTGTTTTTCTGCCTTTCTTCAATTCCTTTTGTTCAATTTTTATTCACATATAATTTCCCACTAGTATCTTTTAATTTAGTCTTTATTTCCTTTATCATCATAGTTCATGTGCTTGTTTGGTCAACTCTTTTTTTTTATGTTATGTTAATCACCATACATTACATCATTAGTTTTTGATGTAGTGTTCCATGATTCATTGTTTGCGTATAACACCCAGTGCTCCATGCAGTACGTGCCCTCTTTAATACCCATCACCAGGCTAACCCATCCCCCTACGCCCTCCCCTCTAGAACCCTCAGTTTGTTTCTCAGAGTCCATAGTCTCTCATGATTCATCTCCCCCTCCGATTCCCCCCCTTCATTTTTCCCTTCCTACTATAGACATTGGGGAGGATATGGGCTATGGTGAGTGCTGTGAATTGTGTAAGACTGTTGAACCACAGACCTGTACCTCTGAAACAAATAATACATTATATATCAACTCTTATTTCTATTTGTGGTTCATTTTCTGTTCCTAGCTTATGAATTTATTTTGTTTTAATTCTGGTATAGTTAACATACAGTGTTATATTAGTTTCAGGTGTACAATATAGTGATTCACCTAGTTTATGAATTTATAATTCAAGATTTTTCTTTCTCTTATCACCAAATGCTTGTTTGAGGTTATTTAATTCAGTTTAGGATATTAGTTTGCAGTTTTCCTCTGTGTTTGATTTTTTTTTTAAGATTTTATTTATTTATTCAACAGAGAGAGACAGTGAGAGCAGGAACACAAGCAGGGGGAGTGGGAGAGGGAGAAGCAGGCTTCCCACTGAGCAGGGAGCCCGATGTGGGACTCGATCCCAGGACCCTGGGATCCTGACCAGAGCTGAAGGCAGATGCTTAATGACTGAGCCACCCAGGTGCCCTGTGTTTGATTTTTTGAAGGGACTTTTATTAACTGAAATGTTTTGATTTTTATTTTCTATTCTCTTATAGCAACTCTGTATAGATTAAATCTGATTATATCTTTGAATTTTATGAACAGTTTGCCAGCTTGAGTTGGTTTCAAAGATCCTCACCTGGGGTGCTTGGGTGGCTCAGTCCAACTCTTGATTTTGGCTCAGGTCATGATCTCAAGGTCCTGATGTTGAGCCTCATGTTGGGGGCTCCATGCTGGGTGTGGAGCCTGCTTAAAATTCTCTCTCCCTCTCCCTCTGTTTCTCCCCCCCCCCAAAAAAAGAAAGATTCCTAGTTAAACCTAACTTTCTTCTCTTGTTCTAGCAAAGTACAGTTTCTTTAATTGACAGCTTTTTACTGGGAGTGTTATATTTCCTTGGTTGTTTGGTTTGGTTTGGTTTTTTTGACCTGTCCTATTCTAAATCTCCCCCTCTTGATTCTCCTTCCCTACACCATTCACTCTCCAAAGGGTTTCTCCCTTTCCTGAATTTTCTCTGAAGAAGTGACACCTTTCTGAAGGTCCCATCTCAAATCTCATATGCCTTTAGTTCTTGTCCTCATAGTCAGTGCTCTGGTCTTCTAGGAGTCTTTTTCTATTATATGTTTGTACTTAGGGAGTGCTTTTTCTCTCTGTGGGTGATTTTAATTCAGTCTTACCCTTTCATTTCCTGCCTTTTCCCTGTAGTTTTTCCAGAAGACTTTCAGAAGAAGGGTCTTGAGTGAGTTCTGCTAAAGAAAGTTGATTTTTTACTTATAGGTTTCTTGAAATTTACAGTGTGCTTTGTCTTCTGGCTATGTTATGACATACAACTTTCTGGGTTTTATTTGTTGATATATGTGTTTTTTTGGAAATGTGTGGAGAGAGTCAAACTTATGTGGCCACCTTTACCTGGGCTAAATAATCCTCCCACCACTCATGTTCTGATACACTGTGAGACTACAGTAATTAGCAACTATATCCCATTTTTTATACCCACCATGCAGACATAGTTCCAAAAAAAAAATTCTTATGTAATACTTAGTATCATATTTATGCTGATATCTCTGCAGTCATTTTGGTGATCTGAAGCTCTTCTAGTAGATTCCTCAGGAAGGGCTCATAGGAGTAATATTTCCTGAATTATTTTGTGGTCATAAGAGCTTACCTGTAGGTTTTATATCTAAAAGTTGGTGTATCTGGATATAAAAATTATTGGCTTCTATTCGATTTCTTTTTTTTAAAGATTTATTTATTTATTTGAGAGAGAGAGAGTATGAGTGGGTGGTGGAGCAGAGGGAGGGAATCTTAAGCAGATTCCCTGCTGAGCACAGAGCCCAATGCTGGGCTCAATCTCACAACCCTGAGATCATGACCTAAGCCAAAATCAAGAATTGGACACTTAACCAACTGAGCCATCCAGGCGCCCTGTGTTCTATTTCCTTTTATATCTGTTAACTTTGTTGTCTCTGACAGAAAGTGTTGTTTCCAAAAAGTCTGTTGGAAATATGATTTTCTTTCCTTTATGAATAACATGTGTTTTGTTGTTCTTGTTGTTGTTTTAGTCAAGATCCCCAAAGTGTTTCTCTTTAAGCCCAGTGCTTTTATTAATATAGCTCCTGGTTGCTTTTATTTTTTTTTAATCATTCTTATTGTTTTCCCTAGTTCTGAGCTGTGCCTTTTCAATATGCTGTTTCAAATTATTTTAGTTCACATATTAGTGTTGAATTACAGTTAATGTTGATGTTATTGTTCTGTTCCAAACACTTTGATTTTCTTCTTCAGTATCTCCAACTACACATATATTGAATTTTCTTTTCCTATCTTTTATATTTGTCACTTACTCTTGAATTGCTTTCTATTTCTTTTATTCTTTTTTTTAAAAAATTTTATTATGTTATGTTAGTCACCATACAATACATCATTAATTTTTGATGTGGTGATCCATGATCCATTGTTTTCGTAGAACACCCAGTGCTCCATGCAGTAGAGCACCCAGTTTTCGTAGAACACCCAGTGCTCCATACAAGTGCCCTCCTTAATACCCATCACCAGGCTAACCAATTCCCCCTCCCCTATTTCTTTTATTCTTAAAAACCTATTTATCTCAAGGCCTTATCTATTTTTTATTCACAATTGTGGTTTCTCTAATTTGGTTTATTTCTGAAATGACTTTTGTTTCTACATTTTTCCCAAGTTCTAGCTTACTTATGAGTTTCAAATTCTGATTTATATTGTTCTTCATAACTTTTATCATTCTCTTATTTATTTTACCTCATTTAGAAATAGTAGGTGTATCATCCAGTGTTCTCACAGAGAAACAAAACCAATAGAATTTATACATATGTATAATAAGAGATTTATTTTAGGAAATTGTCTCATGTGATTGTGGGAACAGGTGACTCTGAAATCTTTAAGTCAGGCCAAGGGGTTGGAAATTCAGGCCAGAGTTAATGCTGCAGCTTGAAGCAGAATTTCTTTTCCAGGAAACCTCAGTTTTCTCTGAATGCTTCCAAGTGATAGAAGAGGCCCCATCCACATTATCAAAGGTATTCTCTTTTACTTAAAGTCAACTGATTGTAGATGTAAACCACATCATAAAATATCCTCACAGCAAGACTTATGTCAGATTAAATAACTGGGTGCTGTAATCTAGCCAAGTTGATACGTGAGACTAAACCTCATATTAAGTTGTAGCTTTCATTTATTTATTGGGTATATTCTTACAGAGATGTTATTCTGCTTTGTATTTTCTTTTTCTTATAACAACTGTGTGAAATTAGACTGTGATCCTTTTTCTGTTGCTTTTTTTTTTTTTTTACATGAAATAGATTTTCCTGATCTTTAAGGCAGGTTGGGTCAAAATAACTTTTCTAACTTCATCACTTTAGAGTTACCTCTTCTCTTGTTTTGTAAAGTGTCCAAAAATAAGGCTAATACTTTTTGAGAGCTCCAGATTCTGTTTCCTTCTGTCTTTCATCTGTAGTTTTTGTTTCCTTTGTCTTTATTGTCCCTTTCCAGCTCAGTTGGGATTCTTTTCCCTTCATTACAGATCCTTGCCCTAGAAGTTATCTTTAGGTCCTTGGTTTTGGTGTTCATAGATCCCAGTTTCTCCTGCCCTTTCAAATATTATCATGGACCTCTTGAACTTAAACTTAGAAATTGAAAAGTACAACAACCTCTCTGGTGAGAGTTGCTGTCTTCCCAGTGTCCTGCCATGGTTTCCAATGAATACCTATCACTGATTTAAATGTTCTTCTCTTCTAAGGTCTACCATATTTGCTTTCTTTTGCTGCCTTATGCTGATATCATGTGAGTCTGGTTGTTTTAGCTGGCTTGTTCCAACCCACTTATATTTTGGGATTTTGAGGAATACTTTGTCACTAAGTTTTATTGTTGACATTGTCCAGTGTTGTTTTGTTTGTTTCATTGGTACTACCCTAATTATCTTCTCTGTGCCTACAAGGAAACTGAAGTAGATTCAAAAACTACATCACCACTAACCCTTCCTAATTTGTTTTCTTCTGTAAATGCCTCTTTTTGTATCCTTCCTTTTACTTTTTTGGGTTTTCTCTGTTGTTATTTTATTAGCATCTTATACTGAAAACCAAGTTTATTCACTTTCAACCTACCTTATTTCTTCTATATGTATTTAAGGCTATAAATTTCATTTTAGGAATTATTTATACTATATGCTACAAGTTTTAAGAACATTGAATGTTTTTATTCTTTATTTATAAATATTTTGTAACTTTCATCATGATTTCTCCTTTACTTCATGAATCATTCAGAAGTAAAGTTTGGGTTTTTTTTTTTCTTTAAGAATTATAAATACCTTAAGATTTTTCTGGCTAACTTTATGAGAAATTCTACTTTTATTTCATTAATATCAAAGGCATAGTATGTGTGATGATAATTTTTTGAGATTGGCTGAGACTTCTTTTGTAAATATGATCAATTTTGGTAAAAGTTCTATGTGAGATTGAAAAGAATATATTTTATTTTATATTGGCTAATTTTATAGGTTTATCTATAGTTTGAGAAAAATGTGTCAAAAATCTACCACTATATTTGTGGCTTTTAAGTTTTTCCTGGTACTTTCATCAAATTTTGCTTTATATAGTCTATAGGTTCAATGCAATCCCTATCAAAATACCAATGACATTTTTCATAAAATTAGAATAAATAATACTAAAATTTGTATGGAACCACAGAAGACCCCAAATAGCCAAAGCAATGTTGAGAAAGAACAAAGCTGGGGGTATTACAATCCCCAATTTCAAGATAAACTACAGAGCTGTAGTAATCAAAACAGTATGGTACTGGCACAAAAATAGACATGTAAATCAATGAAACAGAATAGAAAGCCCAGAAATAAACCAGTGAATATATGGTCAATTAATCTAACAAAGGGTGCTAGACTATCCAATGCAAAAAAGACAGTCTCTTCAATAAATAGTATTGGGAAAACTGGACAGCAACATGTAAAAGAATGAAACTGGACCACTTTCTTACACCATACACAAAAATAAAATAAAAATGGATTAAAAACCTAAACATGAGAGACCTGAAACCATAAAAATCCTAGAAAAGTGCACAGGCAGTAATTTCTCTGACATCGACCACCACAACATTTTTCTAGATATGTCTCCTGAGGCAAGGAAAACAAAAGCAAAAACAAACTATTGGAACAACATCAGAATAAAAAGCTTCTGCACAGCTTTTTATAAACCATCAACAGAACAAAAAGACAACCTCCTGAATGGGAGAAGATATTTGCAAGTGACATATCTGATAAAGGGTTAATATCCAAAATACATAAAGAACTTATACAACTCAACATTGAAAAACCCCCAAATAATCCAGTTAAAATAGGCAGAAGACCTGAATAGACATTTTTCCAAAGAAGACATACAGATTGCCAACAGAGACATAAAAAGATATTCAACATTACTAATCATCAGGGAAATGCAAATTGAAACCACAGTGAAAATATCACCACACACCTGTGAGAAGGGCTAAAATCAAAACCACAATAAATAACAAGCGGTCATGAAGATGTGGAGAGAAAGGAACTTTTGTGCACTGTTGGTGGGAATGCAAACTGCAGCCACTGTGGAAAACAGTATGGAGGTTACTTTAAAAATTAAAAATAGAGGGACACCTGGGTGGCTCAGTCAGTTAAATGCTCAGCTCTTGGTTTCTGCTCAGGTCATGATCTCAGGGTGGTGGGATCGAGCCCCGCTTAGAGCTCTGCACTCAGCATGGAGTGTGCTTGAGATTCTCTCCCTCTGCCACTCCCCTTGCTCAAGCTATCTCTTCTTTTCTCTCTCTCAAATAAATGAATCTTAAAAAAGTTAAAAATAGAAATACCAGATAATCCAATAATTCCACTACTGGGTATTTACCCAAAGAAAATTATGCACCCCTATGTTTATTGCAGCATTATTGACAATAGCTAAGATACAGAAGCAACCTAAGTATCTATCAATAGATCAATGGATAAGGAAGATTGCTTATCAAAAGATGAGTGGTTAAGAAATACACACACACCCCAGAGTATTACACAGGCATACCAAAGGATGAGATCATGCCATTTGAAACAACATGGGTGGATTGAGACGGTATGTTAAGTGAAATAAGTCAGACTGAGAAAGACAAATACCATATGATTTCACTCATAAGTGGAATCTTAAAAAACAACAACAGCAACAACAAATGAATAAACAAAAAGCAGAATCAGACCTGTAAATACAGAGAACAAACTGATGGTTGCCAGAGGAAAGGGTGATGGTTTGGGTAAAATGGGTGAATGGGAGTGGGAGATATAGGCTTCCGGTTATTAAATGAATTAAGTCAGGAGAATAAAAGACACAGTATAAGGAATATAGTCAATGAGAGTGTAATAGCAATGTATCAGCACAGATGGTAGCTACACCTGTGAACATGGCATAATATAAAAACTTGTGCAATTACTATGTTGTACATCTAAAACTATTGTAACATTGTATGTCAACTATACTCAAAATTTTTTTGCTTTATATATTTCAGGGTTATGTTATATCTTCTGGTGATTTTCTCTTTTTCTTATACACTGTCATTAATCCTATAATTTCAAATTTATGAGATAGCTGGTATCATAATCCTCATTTTACGACGAAAAACACTGAAGCAGTATTTACAGATGTATATCTACATGAAATTTGTACATATGTTTGTGTACATAATTGTTACTATAAAGGTGAAATTGGGTTCCAACCTTGGCTTAAGAAGAGGACCAGGGATACCTGGGTGGCTCAGTCAGTTAAATGCCTGACTCTTGATCTCAGCTCAGGTCTTGATCTCAGGGTTGTGAGTTCAAGCTTCGTGTCGGGCTCCACACTGGGCCTGGACACTCCTTAAAAAAAGAGGACCAATGTTGAGACTAAGACTGATGATGTTAGAAAGTGGATTAGTATCCTTCAAAAGGGGAAATAACTTATAAATGAAAGAATGTGGAAGCAGAAAAAAATAAGGAATAGGGAAAATGTGACTGATGGAAGTTATAGTGGTAGAGCCCCTGATATGCAGAGTAGGACCTCAGAATTTACCATGACTTGTTTTTAAGTGAAGGACCTTTTCTCACTAATTTTTCTTTATCCTTAGAATCTACTGGAGTGCCAGTCAACTGCTAGACACCTGATAGATTATTTTTGACGTAAAATAAAATAAGAATCATGGTTTTGGGGGGGAAGACATCTGAAGTGTCTTGGAAAAGTTATTTTTCCTTTTTCACATTTCTTTGTACAATTTTAAAGGAATCAAATTTTAGTTATTTTTTTTTTATAGTAGGGACCCAGGAACTTGAGCCCTACATCAGAGCACTGAGATAAAAATTTTGAAGCAGATTTTTCTGTTTGAACTATTTTACCTTCTTTTTTAGATTAAGTTAGAGTATGAAGGAACATTATTTTCTGAGTGGAGTGTGCCAGCAACTTGTTCTGTGAAAAATAAAAGGTAAGATTTTTGCTGTGAATGTCAATATATTGTGTGCATTTACACATAAAAACATATTCATATAGTGTAGACATTCAGATTCAGGGCTGCATTTGAATGCAAATTTCTTCCCATCACATGGATGTGAAAAGAAAGACAAAATCTCTTTGAAAATAGGATAGAAGTAAAATATTGCTATATTTTTTATTTTTCTTATTAACATACAATTGATGTTTTTAGGCTTAAAAAGTAGTAGGGGGATTTTTACTAATCTTGCATGTATCTATGCTTATTTATCTTCCTGTTCTTTTTAAATACTAGCTCACCCAAGACAGAACTGCGTTGTTTTTCTCCTGGTGTTCAGACTATAAGACCAATTGTCACAGGCCCAGTAAGTTGATTTTAATAAGTTATTAAACCTTGCATAATTATCTCCATTACATTTTATATTCCTTATTTTGAACTTTTAACCTGTTTTAAATAGTGTGTTAAGTATGAATAATTTATAAATAAGTATAAATAAATGTTAAATATAAATAAATAAGAATAATAAATATAAATATTGTCAATATGGCAATTTTCAGATATATCTCATAGCAGATTATAAGTTATGAAATGAGGGGCACCTTGGTGGTTCAGTTGGCTAGGCATCTGCCTTCAGCTCAGGTCATGATCCCAGGGTCCCGGGATGGAGCCCCGAGTTGGGCTCCCTGCTCAGCATGGAGTCTGCTTCTCCCTCACTCTCTCCCTCTGTGTGCTTTCTCTCTCAAATAAATAAATAAATCTTTAAAAAAATAAGTTATGAAATGATATGTGATTTTTACATTAGCCTTTTCATCAAGTATGTTAAAGCCCCATTTACCACCTTAATGATAATAGTACTCCCCACTGAGTGGGTCTCATGTCATATACTTTTATGACAATTCCTTGGATTAAAAGCCATTTCTAGCAAGTTTGTTTTTACTATATTTTCTTCAATTCCAGAGAGCATATGCGAATGCAAATACATGAGAGGGATGTTGAATCCTCTCTCATTTACAAAAAGAAAAAAAGAAAAAGTTAAGCATTAAAAACATTGGCTCTCTACTAATGAGTAACAAGTACTAGCCATGCACCTCATAGCTGATATTCCCATACAAGTGTGTCTAAAGCTACTGCTAGAGAGACTCCCTGTGACAAATCTTGTCTTTATTTTGGGGATTGAGCCTTCTTTTTAATTAATAATCTTTATTTTCAGAAAATAAATAGAGTGATGTGGGAGAGGCCAGATGAATATTAATTAATTCATTTTTCCAAAACTTGTAGATTGAAAAATATTTGAATTTCGCTTTTGAGTTTATGAATATTTACCAGGTTCATGGACAAAATTCCTAAGCAAGTAAAAGCTTACTCCTTTTCCTTTTGTTGTATGTTGGAAGCCCAAATGTGCAATGTTATATAGAAAATATGTACACACAAATACATGCATATATAAGAATATCTTTGTCATTTATGTATGGTGCCATCAGATCTCACAACTTTTAAGGATATACATGTAACTTTTGAAATATACTCAAAGGCACTCAGATACAACAACCAAAAATGTCTCCAATGTCCCCTGGCGAGCAAAATCATCTCTGATTCAGAACCATTACAGAAGAAAATTAACTGAATTGTGTTTCAGTGAGCAAGACTGTCTAGGAAAACTATTTACCTTTATACACTCAAAGAGAACACTTCTATTACCAGATGTGGTGTGGGGGCTTGGTTTCCATACAGACTATTTCTGACACCAGCAGAGTGTCCTACAATTCAGAGTTCTGGCATTTTCTACATGGAGTAACTTCACATCCCACAAGTTAAGGGCTCAGTCCCACAAGACTGCCCCACTTCACATGACAATTGCAAGTTCCAGTTTATCACCTAACTGACTGGCTATAAATCCAGGTTCCCACAACCTTCTCCTCAGGTTCAATAATGTGCTAGCACAGCTCAGAGAACTCAGGGAAAAACATTTGCCGGTTATAATAATAAAAGATATGATAAAGGATACAGATGAGCAGCCAGAAAAGAGGTACCTAGGGCAAGGTCTGGAAGGGCCCTGAGCACAAGAGTTTCTGTCCCTGTGGAGTTGGACTGTGTCACCCTGCCAGCATGTGGATGTGTTTACCAACCTGGAAGCACTCTGATTTTTATGGGGGCTTCAACACATAGGCATGATTAATCAACTCATTTTCTACTCCCTCTCCCCTCTCCAGAGGGTGGGAAGTTGACCTAAAGCTTCCAAGCTTCTAATGATGGCTTGGCCTTTCTAGGGACCATCCCATCCAGGAGCCCATCCAGAGTCGCCTCATTAGAATAAAAGGAGCTCTACGTCAGACCCTCCTGTCATTCAGCAGATTGTAAGAGTTGTAGGAGCTCTGCGTCAGGCACCAGAGTCAAAGACCAAATATTAGCAGGAACGGGGTGCAAAGACTCATATGTACATGTTTCATGATTTCACAGAGACAAATATAACAGAAGGGCGCCTGGGTGGCTCAGTTGTTAGGCGTCTGCCTTTGGCTCAAGTCATGATCCCAGGGTTCTGGGATCAAACTAGGTATCTGGCTCCCTGCTCAGCAGGAAGCCTGCTTCCCCCTCTCCCACACCCCCTGCTTGTGTCTCCTCTCCTACTGGGTCTCTCTCTGTCAAATAAATAAATAAGATCTTTAAAAAAAATCCTGCTTAAAAAAAGACAAATATAACAGAAATAATAAGCTATCTAAATTTGTCACTCATGACAAATTAAATTCTTTTTTTTACAAATTAAATTCTTAATTACAAGGAGTAGCTAACAATATTCATTAGTTCTATTCTGAAATTTGTTCATTATACTTCCTCTGATCTTAGATAATTAATTTAGTTCCTCTGTGACTTTTATGACTATATCCAAATTTGTATTTATTTTAAAGTTACCTTTATATACCATAGTTTATTGTCCATTTGCTTTCAGGATTCAGAGGAAGAACGCAATTTGTCTGTGGACAGTTCCCATATTTGTTTCCTGTGGTATTATAAAGTCATGTAAGTAATGTAATACTGAATACAAAGATAACTAATGCTTTTTTTTTAAGTCCGAAGGCAGACATTTAACGACTGAGCCACCCAGACACCCCAATTAATGCTCTTTAAGAGTATTTAGCTTTGGGTACCTGGATTGCTCTGTCAGTTGAGCATCTGCCTTCAGCTCAGGTCATGATCCCAGAGTCCTGGGATCAAGGCCAACGTGGGGCTCCCTGCTCAATGGGGAGTCTACTTCTCCTCTGCTCTTATCCCCTGCTCATGCTCTCTCTCTCTCAAATAAATAAATAAAATATTTTTTATTTAAATATTTAAATACTTTAACTTTGAATTAGCCACAAATGGATTATCTGCATTATTATTTTCATATAAGCTTTTCATTCACCAACCAAGATATACTCAAATAAGATGCCAAACTAATATTGGGGAACAAACATTAAAAATAACAGTAGCAACCACTATTTGAACTTATACTTCTAAGGTTCAGACTTTATGTAAATTATCTCTCTCAATTTTCATAACAAATGCACAAATGTAAGTATTATTATCTTTATTTTATGAATGAGGAAATGTGAGCTTGGATAGGTTAAATAATTTGGATAAAAATACACAGCTACTAAAAGATAGCACTGGGATTTGACTCTGGTTTTTCAGACTACTGGGCTTTTTGATTTCCATTGCATACATCCTGTTCCAAAAGAATACTCTTTGTTTTGGATGGTTTCTCAAACCCATTTTAACATGAGAGTGAATGAACATAACTAAAAAGAGAAAACTGGCACAAGGGAAGATAATTAACTGCATTATAAAATTATTTGACAAGTTAAAAGCATCAATGAATCCAAATATTCTTCATTGTCAGAGTCAAGGCAGTATCCTAAGCCCTGTATAGGATACAAACAACTGTCTTATGTGGCCCTTGCTCTCCAGATGACTATGATACACGTATTTTTTTTTTTTTGTCTACTTAACTTTCCTTCCTTTGGGAGAATTATCCCTCCCCTATTCTGTGATGAAATTAATTTCGTGTGATTGATATGGTACTAACTTCACAACCTCACATTTCATGGGCCACAGTAATTAGTTGAGGATTAACACATGACTCAGGCAGAACCAATCAGAATACTCGTGTCTTCAATAAAAAGCATGGTTCTTGCTGATGGTTGTCTTGGTTTACATGGTCCATTAAAGTCAGGTGGCTTGACAGTTTCTGTGCACTTTTTGGATCGAAGTCCTGATAACTAGATTTTAGCAGGCCCTTCCAGGGGTACATATTTAGGCATTCCTCTCCAAATTATTACCACCTTCCCAGAGTCTTACCAAGAAGCAAGGACTGAGTCTCTGCTACTCCTGAAACTGGCAGACTTCTGTCCTTGTTGTGGGTTTCAGAAATGCCAATTACCAGGTTTCTCCTGTGGATTTTGAACCAACTGGGAAATAGACAAGGGAAAATGTGGGGATAAAAATTCCTGATACAGCTGAACGGGAGAATAGAACCTGCTTCTCCAGCCATATGGGCTATTTTCTGCTTCCCCCAAGTAGAGACCATGGGGGACCATCAGAGAAGAGAATCTGCCAAAAAAGCATTTATAGACAGTTTCCGACATTTCCAATCTCATACATACTGAGCCCCAAGACCTGGTGAAAGAGATGGGTCTCCATAACCCTGATCTGGTTATGGATAATGAAAGCAAAATCAGAAGAAGCATTATCCAGGGGGACAGGTTAGCCCAAAAGAGAGAACTCAGTGGGAGCTAAGTGTTTTTCTGTTACATAGGTGGTAAAAATGTTCACAATCTGTCACCTGTAAAAATACCATTTAAAGAATAAGATGAAACTAATATCCAGGTATTCATCACACAAGTCAAGAAATAGAACATTATAGGTACCCTAAAATCTGCTACTTAGAAATGCAGAATCTGGGGCCTCATTCCCAAGCTCCTAAATCATTATGTGCATTTTAACAAGATCCTATAGACATTGTATATACATTACTGCTTAGGACGTACCACTCCTAGTGGGACATACCACTCCTAGTGGGACATACCACTCCAAGTAGAATTGACTAGAAGTAGGATATGCATTTGTTCAACTTTACTAGTTAATGCCTAATTGCTTTTTGAAAAGATAGTTCAAATGTACACCTCCACCAGCTGTGGATAGAAGTTCCCATTGTGCTGCATCCTCACCAACACTTAATATAATCTGACTTTTTAATTTGCCAATCTAGTAGATGTGAAATTATATCATTGTGCTTTTAATTTGCATTTCCCTGATTACTATTGAGCATATTTTCAGTTATTCATGAGGAATTTTTCTTTCCTCTCTGTAAAATGAACATTTTTACCCATTTTTGAGTTATTTTTATGTTCATAATAATTTATAAGATTTCATTACATTTTAATTACTAGGACATTATCTATACATTTCAACATGTATATTGAAGGAGTTCTATCCCAGTTTATGTAGCTTTTCACTTCTTATGATCTCTATTGATAACTTACATCCTTCCTGTTGTAGAGGAATTTATCAACTCTTACCTTAATGGGTTTGTGAGTTTTTAAATCAATTTAAGAAATCTTTTGCTCTGAGTTCATAAAAATAGCCTCCTATGTTGTTTTCTTAAAGTTCTTAATCCATCTGGAATTAGTTTTTGCATATGCTTTGAGATAGAGATCCAGTTTTATGTTTTTGACATGAATAATTAATTTTATCAGACCTAATTATTGAATAATGTATTTACCAATAATGCCTACTTTGTCGTAGATCAGTTTTCCGTGTATGCAGGTTTCTTCCCATCAGGCTATTCTGTTCAGCTGATCTATTTGTCTACTTAAATCAATACTACATTATCTTTATTACTATGATTTAATTTTGCAAATCTTGATAAGGCGCAGTGCACCTGGACTCTGACCCCAACTCTTGACCTTCTTCAGGAGTCTCTTAGCTATGTATTGGGCCCATTTTAACTGCCTATGAATTTTTAGAACTGGTTTGTCAAATTCCACAAAAACTCTAGTAGGGATTTTTATAATTGTCTAAATATTTAAATCAATTGGAGAGTCTTTCAATTCAAGAATAATATATAATCTTCCATTTATTTAGGTCTTTTTACATGTCTGCCAATAAAATTTTATAATTTTTCATGTAAATGCTTGGACATTTTCATTAGACTTATTCCGAGATGCTTTATAATTTTGTTGCTATACACTCAATTTTTTAAAGTTGCATTTTCTAACCAGACCTTCCTATTGTATAGAACACAATTTACTTTTGAATATTGATTTTTGTATTCAGCAACCTTGCTAAATTCTTATATTAATTCTAATAATTTATTTATATATTCTCTTGGAATTTTTACAAATCATATCACCTGCAAATAATGGTGGTTTTGTTTATCACTTTCCAATAACCATGCCTTTTCTTTCATTCATTCTTACTGCATGGCTAGAATATTCAGTATTCTTACTGCACAGCTAAAAGGGTGAAAACAGGCTTCCTTACCGTATTCCTGATCTTAAAAGGGAGGCTCTCATTGTTTCACTATTTTGCAGAATATTTGTTGTAGATTATGAATTAACCTTTACCCAGGTAAGGAACTTCCCTTTTATTCTAAGTTAGTGGTGAATTTTTCTTAGGAATCAGTGCTGAAATTTATGCAGAGTTTTTTTCTGTTTGCACTTAAAAGCTCATATGGTTTTCCTGTTTTACTATGTTAATGATGAAAAATAGTTATTAATATTCATACATTAAACTTACCTTGTGTTTCTAGAATAAGCCAACTTGGTCTTGATGAATTATTTCATATACATTGATGGATTTTGTCTGTTAATTTTCTGTTCAGATTTTTTTGGTGTAAATACTCATAAGTGAAGTTAGCCTGTGGTTTTACTCTCATTGTACTATCATTTTCCACATTTGCTATCAAGACTGTGGTAGACTCACAACATAAGTTAGGAGTAGTCATTCTTTTCCATTCCTAGAGACTTTGTGTGAGATTGAAATATATATGTTCTTTGAGTATTCAATGGAAATTTGCATGGAAGTTTACTTGAATCTAGATTGTGTGTGTGTGTGTGTGTGTGTGTGTGTGTGTGTGTGTGTGTGTGTGTGTGTAGAAGGATTTCCTAAGTGTTAATTCAACTTTTTAATGGTCATAATGCTATTTTGGAATTCTAATTATTGTAAAATCCATTTTTGTAAGTAGTATTTTTCTAGAAATTTATCCATGTCTTCAGTTAGCAATTTATCATCAACTTTAATATCAAAAATTACTATCCTCCTATATATTTTGGTCTCTGAGGTAGTTGTAGTTACACTTCTGTTTTAATATTTCTAATAATTTTATTTGTATCTTCCTTTGTTTCCATGTCCTTGTGGTATTTCTATTTTATTAGTCTTTTAGACTAGTCAAAAGAACCATCTTTTGGCTTTGTTGAGCTTTTCTATTTCAGCTCATACTTCCATTATTTCCTTCTTTGAGTTTGTTTTTCTAAAACTTAAATTGGCTATTTAGTCCATTAGGCTTGAGGCTTTTTTCTGAATGTGTATGTTTAAGGCAATCAATTTTCTTCTAAGCACCTTTGTAACTGCTTCAAGTATTGCAAATACCTCCTAATTGTGATTTTTCATTTTTCATTTGCTCAGAAATAATTTTCTAATCCCTGCTACAATTTGTTTGACCAATGACTTGTTTAGAAATGCATTTTTCAATTTACAAGCACATGAGTGTTTCTAATTATTATTTTTTATTTATAACCTAATTGTATTTTGATCAGGGAAGTGCCAGAGTCTAATTTTTGGCCTAGCATGTAATCAGTTTTTATAAATGTCCCATGTGAACCTAAAGAAAATATATTTTCCTTGTTGGGTCAAGTATTCAGGTTTGTTATGTGAACTGTTCAGATCTTCTGCATACTTATTTGACTCATTGTCAGCTTGATCTATCAATTAATGAGAGGGTTCTGCTCAGATATCCCAGTAGGATGGTAGATGTGTTATTGTTCCTTGTAGGTAACTACGTTTTTGTTTTATATTTTGAGGTTATCTTTTAGGTGTATGTAACTTCAGAATTATTGAGCCTTTTTATTTTTTTTTTTATTTTTTTCTAAAGATTTTTATTTATTTATTTGAGAGAGAGAATGAGAGACAGAGAGCATGAGAGGGAGGAGGGTGAGAAGGAGAAGCAGACTCTCTGCTGAGCAGGGAGCCCGATGTGGGACTCGATCCCGGGACTCCAGGATCATGACCTGAGCCGAAGGCAGTCGCTTAACCAACTGAGCCACCCAGGCGCCCTATTGAGCCTTTTTAAAGAATTGAAACTTTATTTGTAGTGATGTTGCTTCTTACTTGTAATCCTTTTTAATTTTTTTGCCTTATGTTCTGCTTTGTTTTATTCATGGGTCTTTATTGATTTTCAAGTTCTCTATAAACTTACATTTTAAGAGTTTCATTTATGAATGCTGTGAAACTGGATTTGCTGTTTCCTAGTACAACGATCTTTTAATTGGTTTAGTGCATTTATCTTTACTGTGATTACTTAAGTATTTAAATTTATAACTGTGGTAGCAATAAATGTGCTTTCCATTTACCTGCTTAAAACCCTTTACGTCTTTAGAATGTTTTAATCCTGACCATGCCTTCGTCAATATTTTCATTACAGTCAGTTCCTTTCTCCTTTTTTCTTGGCTTTCTTTTTTTTCCTGATTCAAATTTCCTTCATACTTATTTAGAAATTATGAACTGTATGTCTATCTTACATGATACTCCAGTAATTTTAACGTGTATTGAGTCTAAATTTAACTTATTCTTCTCTCAAACAATGCAAGAATCTTTAGAATACTTTAATTTGATATACCTCTTTCAACTTGTATGCCTTTGTATTCAGTATTTTAGTTCCAGTTTATTTTTATACTCTCAAATTTGACATTATTATTACTGTATTTTACCTTTATACAAGAATTTCTCTTATGTCTCAGAGACATAAGAGATGTCTCAATGCTCTCTGAGTTTACTTCTGCCTGAAATACTTCATTTAGTATTTCAACTAGTGAGGTAACCTGTCAATGGTAAATACTCAGCTTTTGTTTGTCATAAAATGTTTTTATTAAATTTTATTCCTGAAAGAGAGTTTTGGTGGGTAAATAATTCTAGTTTCACAGTTATTTTCTCTCAGATTATGAAGACATTTTTCTACTTTGTTCATCTCATATTATTAATCATCAGGATGGTTACATTTCCTTTGTAGATTATCTTTTCTTCCCCATGTGGTTGCTTTTGAGATATTCCACATTTGCTAAAAAATTGCTAAATTACTATGATTTGTGAAGTTATAGTACTATGATTTGTGATTGGGATAGACAACTACATATACCATACAATCATCATATAAAACAATATATAGAATATTTCAGCCTTCTCAGAAAGTTTGCTTTTACAATCTCTTACCCCTACAGGCAGCCACTGTTCTGATTTATATCACTATAGCTTAGCTTTCCCATTCTTGAATTTTATATAAATGTAATTATAATGTATGTACTCTTCTGTATCTGGCTTCTTTTTTTAATTTTAATTTTTTTTTTTTGAGAGAGAGAGAGCACATGCCCATGAGCAGGGGGAGGGGCAGGGAGAGGGGGGAGGAACAGAGAGAGGGAGGAGGGGAAAGAGAGGAGAGAGAGAGAATCCTGAGCAAGCTCCATGCTCAGCTTGGCTCAGAGCCTGACACGGGACTTGATCTCACCACTGGGAGATCATGACCTGAGAGGAAACCAACAGACAGATTCTTAACTGACTGAGCCACCCAGGCAGCACTGTATCTGGCTTCTTATCTTGAGTATAAGACTACTGAGACAAATCCATGTTGTTGTAGGTTTCTGTGGTTTGTTCCTTTTTATTTTTAAATAGTATCATTATATAATAACACCTCAATTTGTTTATCCATTCTTCTTTGTTGTTGCATATTTGGGTTTTATCCAGTTTGGGGCTTTTATGAATAGAGCTCCTGTGTACACTTTTGTACAAGTCTTTTTGCAGATGTAGATTTTCATTTCTTTTTCAGGGGTAGAATTTCTGGATCATGGGATAGGCAAATATTAAACTTTGTAAGAAAGAGTCAAATCACTTTCCAAAGCAATTACTTACCAGCAATGTATGAGCATTCCAATTGCTCCATATTTCTACCAATATTTGGTGTTTTCATTACAATGGCAATTAAGTGGTATGTCTTTTTTTAAATTCAGTTTTTAATTTAAATTCTAGTTAGTTAATGTATATGGTAAAATTGGTTTCAGGTGTAGAATTTAGTGATTCATTACTTAACATATAATACCCAATGCTCATTACAACAACAATCTCCTTAACACCCATCACCCATTTAGCCCATCCTCCACCCATCTCTCCTCCAGCAACCCTCAGTTTGTTCTCTGTAGTTGAGTCTTTTATGGTTTGCTTCCTTTTTTTTTCCTTCCCCATGTTCATCTACTTTGTTTCTTAAATTCTACATATGAGTGAAATCATATGGTATTTGTCTTTCTCTGACTGACCTGTTTCACTTAGCATAATGCACTGTAGCTCTATCCACATTGTCACAAATGGCAAGATTTCATTCTTTTTGATGGGTGAGTAATATTCCATTGTGTGTGTGTGTGTGTGTGTGTGTGTGTGTGTGTGTGTGTGTGTGTATACCACATCTTCTTTATCCATTCATCAGTTGATGGACATTTGGACTCTTAACATAGTTCGGCTATTGTTGATAATGCTGCTATAAACATTGGGGTGCATGTGCCCCTTCAAATCTGTATTTTTGTGTTCTTTGGATAAATACCTAGTAATGCAATTTCTGGGTCATGGGATAGTTCTGTTTTTAACTTTTTGAGGAATCTCCATACTGTTTTCCACAGTGGCTGCACCAGTTTGCATTTCCACCCACAGTGTATGAGTGTTCCCCTTTCTACCCATCTTTGTCAACTTCTGTTGTTTCCTGTGTTGTTAGTTTTAGCCATTCTGACAGGTGTGAGGTATATCTCATCGTGATTTTGATTTGTATTTCCTTGATGATAAGTGATGTTGAGCGTCTTTTCATGTGTCTGTTAGCCATCTGTAGGTCTTCCTTGGAAAAATGTTCATATCTTCTGCCCATTTCTTAACTGGATTATTTATTTTGAGGTGTTGAGTTTCATAAGTTCTTTATAGATTTTGGATACTAACCCTTTATCAGATATGTCATTTGCAAATATCTTCTCCCTTTCCATAGGTTGTCTTTCAGTTTTGTTGATTGTTTCCTTCACTGTGCAAAAGATTTTTTTTAAGATTTTATTTATTTATTTGACAGAGAGAGTGAGAGAGCACAAGCAGGGGGAACAGTAGAGGGAGAGGGAGAAGCAGGCTCCCTGCCAAGCAGGGAGCCTGATGTGGGGCTCGATCCCAGGACCCTGAGATCATGACCTGAGCTGAAGGCAGACGCTTAACCGTCTGAGCCACCCAGGTGCCCCTGTGCAGAAGTTTTTTATCTTGATGAAGGCCCAGTCATTGTTGTTTATATTTGCATTTCCTTGATGACTAATGATGTTGAGTATTTTTCATGAGGTTATTGACCACTCCCAAATGACCTTTTGCAAATTACACGTTCAAGTCTTTTACCTAGTTTTTGATTGGGTTGTTTGTCCTTTTACCATTAATTTGTAGTATTTCTTTATACAAGTCCTATGTCATATATATGTTTTGTGAATATTGGCTATTTGGGGTCTTCGGTGGCTCCATACACATTTTAGAATTGTTTCTTCTGTTTCTGTGGGAAATTTGATAGGGATTTTATTGAATCTATAGGTTTTGGGTAGTATGAATAATGTGATATTAACTCTCCTGATCCATGAACATGGGATTTATTTCCATTTATTTGGGTCATCTTCAATTTCTTTTTATCAATGTCATAGTTTTTGGTGTATAGATCTTTCACTTCCTTGGTTAAACTTGTTACTAAGTATTTTATTGTTTTTGATGCTATTGTAAATGGAATTGTTTTCTTCCCCTTTTTCAGATTGTTTATTGTTAGTGTATAGAAACACAACTTATTTCTGCATGTTGATTTCATATGCTTCAACTTTACTAAACTTGATTATTTTTAACAGTTTCTTGGTGGAGTCTTTAGGATTTTCTATATATAAGATCATATCAGCAAGCAGAGACAATTTACCTTCTCCCTTTCTGATTTGGATGCCTTTTATTTCTTTTTCTTGCCTGATTGCTCTGGTTAAGATTTCCTATACTGTGTTGAATAGGAGTGGTGAGAGTGGGAACTCTAGTCTTGTTCTTGATCTTAGAGGAAAATTTTCAACATTTCACCATTGGCTGTTATGTTAGCTGTGGGCTTGCATATATCACCATTATTATGTTGAGTTATGTTCTCTCTATACTCAATTTGTTGAGAGTTTTTATTAAGAAAGGATGTTGTATTTTGTCAAATGTTTTTCTGCATGTTTTGAAATGATCATATGATTTTATCTTTCATTCTATTAATGTGGTGTATCACATTTATTGATCTGTATATGCTGAACCATCCTTTCATCCAGAAATACATTTCATTTGATCCTCATGTATGATCCTTTCAATATGCTGTTGAATTCAGTTTACTAGTATGTTGTTGAGAATTTTCGCATCTATTCATCATCATTTCTTGTAGTGTCATTTTCTGATTCATATCAGGGTAATGCTGGCCTTATGAAATGAGTTTTGGAGTTTCCTCCTCTTCAGTTTTTTGGAAGAGTTTGAAAAGGATTGTCATTCATTCTTCTTGAAATATGTGATAGAATTTACTAGTGAAGCCATCTATTCCTGGGCTTTTCTTTGATGAAAGATTTGTTCTTACTGATTCAATCCCCGACTCATTATTAGTCTGTCAGATGTTCTACTTCCTCCTGATTTAGTCTTGGTAGATGATATCTTTTTAGTAATTTCTTTCTTTCTTCTAGATTGTGAAGTATATTGGTCTATAATTGTTCATAGTAGTCTCTTATGGTCATCTGCTTTTCTGTAGAATTTGTAGTAATGTCTACACTTTCATTTCTGATTTTAGTAGTTTGAGTATTCTTTTTCCTTAATTTAGTTAAAGTTTCACCAATTTTGTTTATCTTTTCAAAAAACAATTCTTAGTTTTGTTGATCTTTTCTGTTGTTTTTCTGGTCTCCATTTATTTCTGCTCTGATCTTTGTTATTTCCATTTTTCTGCTAACTTTGGGCTTAGCTTTTTCTTCTTTTTCTAGTTCCTTGAAGTATAAACTTAGGTTGATTACTTTAGATCTTTCTTTTTCCTTAGTGTGGGTATTTACCACTCTAAATGCCTCTTCTTGAACTATTTTTTTTGCATCCCATAAGTTTGTTAGATTGTGTTTTCTTTTTCATTTGTTTCAAGATATTTTTTGAATTTCCTTTTGATTTCATCTTTGATTCATTGGTTGTTCACTGTGTTTTTAATGTCCACATATTTGTGAATTTTCCAGTTTTCCTCCTGTTACTGATCTAGTTTGTACTATTGTGGTCATAAAAGATATATGGTATGATTTCAATATTTTAAAATTTTCTAAGACTTATTTTTTTTAACCTAACATTTGATCTATCCTGGGGAATGTTCCATGTGTGCTCGAGAAGAATGTATATTCCGTTGCTGTTGGATGGAATATTCTGTTTAGGTCTGTTAGGTCCATTTGGTCTAAACTATGGTTCAAGGCCAACTTTCCCTTATTGATTATCTATCTAGATGATCTATCCATTGTTGAAAATGGAGTACTGAAGGTCCCCTACTATTATTATATTATTGTGTATCGCTCCCTTCAGATCTGTTAGTATTTGCTTAATGTATGGTGCTCTGATGTTGGGAGTATACATATTTACAACTGTTATATCCTCTTGAGGAATTGGCTTCTTTATTATTACATAATTACTTTCTTTGTCTCTTATTAAACTTTTTAACTTATAATCTATTTTGTCTGATGTAAATATAGCTACCCCACTCTATTCTGGTTTCCACTTGCATGAGCCGTCTTTTTCTATCCCTTCACTTTGAGCCTATATATGTCCTTGAAGCTGAAGTGAGTCTTTTATAAGCAGCATATAATGGGGTCTTATTTTTTATACATGCAGCCATTCTATACCTTTGATTGGAGAATTTAATCCATTTACATTAAAAGTGATTATTGTTAGGTAAGGACTTACCAATTCCATTTTATTAATCATTTCCCTGCTGTTTTGTATTCTTCTGCTCTTTTCTTCCTCTCTTCCTGTCCCTTTGTAAATTGATGATTTTCCACAATGGTATACTTTGATTCCTTTCTCTTTATCTTGTGTGTACCTATGATAGCTGGGTTTTGTTTTGTTTTCTTTTCGCTGTGGTTTCCCTTTGGCTTACTTGAAACATCTGTCTATTTGTGGCTGATAGCAGCTTACCTTCTATCACATTCAAAACTCTACGATTTTATTTCCCCACCCCATATTTTATGTTTTTCTGTCACTGTTTACATCTCTTTAAAATTTTTAGTGTATTTTTATGTTTATTTTTTTATTCAAATATAATTAACATACAGTGTTATAATAGCTTCAGGTGTACACTATAATGATTCAATAATTCTATACATTCGCAGTGCTAATCAAGATAAGTGTACTCTTAATGCCCCTCCCTCTGGCAACCATCAGTTTCTTCTCTATATTTAAGAGTCTGGTTTTTGTCTCTTTTTTTTTTCTTTGCTTGTTTGTCTGTTTCTTAAAGAGTACATGTAGTGAAATCATATGATAATTGTCTTTCTCTGACTGACTTATTTATCTTAGCATTATACTCTCTATGTCCACCAATGTTGTTGCAAATGGCAAGATTTTATCTCATTTTTATAGCTGAGTACTAATCTGTTATATATATATATATATACCATATCTATGGATGGACATTTGGGTTGCTTCCATATTTTGACTATTGTAAATAATGCTGCAATAAACATATGGGTGCATATATCTTTTCAAATTAATGATTTCCTTTTCTTTGGGTAAATACCCAGCAGTAGAATTACTGGATGATGTGGTAATTCTATGTTTAATTTTTTTGTTAATTTCTTTATCTCAGAAGGGCTGCACCAATTTGCATTCCCATCAACAGTGCATGACAGTTCCTTTTCCTCCACATCCTAACACTTATTATTTGTTGTGTTTTTTATTCTAGCCATTCTGACAGATGTGAGGCAATATCTCACTTGGTTTTGATTCGAATTTTCCTGATGATTAATGATGTTGAACATCTTTTCATGTCTCCATTGGCCATCCATATGTCTTCTTTGGAAAAATATCTACTTGTGTCCTCTGCTCATTTTTTAACTGGATTATTTCAGTTTTTATGATGTTGAGTTGTGTAAGTTCTTTGTGTATTTTGGATATTAACCTGTTACTGGATATATACATTGCAGATATCTTCTCTTATTCAGTAAGTTGCCTTCTTATTTTGTTGATGGTTTCCTTTGCTGTGTCAAAGCTTTTTACTTTGATGTAATCTCAATAGTTTAATTTTGCTTTTGTTTCCCCCAACTAAGGAGACATATCTAGGAAAATGTTTCTACTGATGATAAGAAATTACTGCCTGTGTTTTCTTCTAGGAGTTTTATAGTTTCAGGTCTCACATTTAGGTCTTTAATCCATTTTGAGTTTATTTTTGTGCATGGTATAAGACAGTGGTCTGGTTTCATTCTTCTATATGTAGCTGTCCAGTTTCCCCAGCACTGTTTATTGAAAAGACTGTCCTTTCTGCATTGTATATTTTAGTATCTTTTGTCATAGATTAATTGAACATAAAAGTATGGATTTATTTCTAGGATGTCTATTCTGTTCTATTGCTCTTTTTGTCTATTTTTGTGTCTATACCATACTGTTTTGATTACTACCACTCTGTAGGATATCTTGAAATCTGAAATTGTGATACCTCCACCTTTGTTGTTCTATATCAAGATTGCTTTGACTGTTTGGGGTCTTTTGTGGTTCCATACAAATTTTAGGATTATTTGCTCTGGTTCTGTGGAAAATGCTGTTGTTATTTTGATAGTGATTGCATTAAATCTGTAGATTGCTTTGGGTAGTATGGACATTTTAACAATATTGATTCTCCCAATCCATGAACATGGACTCTCTTTCCATTTGTTTGTGTCCTCTTCAATTTCTTTCATCAGTGTTTTACAGTTTTCAGAGCATAGGTCTTTCATCTCCTTTATTAAGTTTATTCTTAGGTATTTTATTCTTTTTGGTGTAATTATAAATGGGATTATTTTCCTAATTTCTCTTTCTGCTGTTTCATTATTAGGATATAGAAATGCAACAGATTTCTGTATATTAATTTTGTATCCCGAAACCACTGAATACACTTATCAGGTCTAGTAGTTTTTGGTGGAGTCTTTAGGATTTACTATATTATAGTGTCATATCATTGGGAAATATTGATAATTTTACTTCTTCTTTCCTAATTTGTATGCCTTTTATTTCTTTTTCTTGTCTGATTGCTGTGGCTAGAACTTCTAGTACTATGTTGAATAAAAGCAATGAGAGTGGACATCCTTGTCTTGTTCCTGTCCTTGGACCTGACCCTGGAGGGAAAGCTCTCAGTTTTTCACCATTGAGTATGATGTTAGCTACAGGTTTTTAATATATGACCTTTATTTTGCTGAGGTATGTTCCCTCTAAACCTAGTTTTTATAATGAATGAATGTTATACTTTGTCAAATGGTTTTTCTGCATCAGTTGAGATGATGATATGCGTTTTTATCCTTTCTCTTGTTAATGTGATGTGTCATTATTTGTTAATAATGAACCACCTTTGCATCCCAAGAATAAATCCCACTTGATCATGGTGAATGATTTTTTAAATTCATTGTTGGATTTGTTTTGCTGATATTTTGTTGAGAATTTTTACATCTGTGATCAGAGATATTGGCCTGTAGTTCTCTTTTTTTCTTATAGTGACTTTGTCTGTTTTGGTATCAGGGCGATGCTGGCCTCACAGAATGAATTTGGAAGCTTCCCTTCCTTTTCTATTTTTTGGGATAGTTTGAGAAGAGTAGGTATTACTTCTTTAAATGTTTGGTAGAATTTACCTGTGAAGCTATCTGTTCCTGGACTTTTGTTTTTTGGAGGGGAGTTTTCTGATTACCAATTCAATTTCATTGCTAGTAATCAGTCTGTTGAAATTGTCTATTTTTTCTTGATTCAGTTTTGGAAGGGTTATGTTTCTAGGAATTCATCCATTCCTTCTAGATTGTGAAATTTGTTGGCATATAATTTTTCATAATATTCTCTTATAATTGTTTGTATTTCTATGATGTTGATCTTTCTCCTCTTTTGTTTCTGATTTTCAGTTCTCTTTCTCTCTCTCTCCTACTCTCTCTCCCTCAATCTCTCTCTCTCTCTCTCTATGTGTGTGTGTGTGTGTGTGTGTGTGTGTGTCTGTCTGTCTGTCTGTCTCTCTTTTTGATGAGTCCAGCTAAAGGTTTGTCAATTTGGTTGATCTTTTCAAAGAACCAGCTCCTGGTTTTATTGATCCATTCCATTGTGGGGTTTTTTTTGGTCTTGATTTCATTTAATTCTGCTCTAATCTTTATTATTTTTCTTTCTTCTACTGGCTTTGGGCTTTGTTCTTTTTCTAGCTCCTTTAAGTGTAAGGTTAGCTTGTTTATTTGGGATCTCTCTTATTTTTGAATTAGGCATTTATTAGAACAGCTTTTGCTGCATCTCAAAGATTTTGGACCATTGTATTTTCATTTTTATTAGTCTCCTTGTATTTTTTTATTTCCTCTTTGATTTCTTCCTTGAACCATTTATTTATTGTTTAGTAGAATGTTATTTAGCCTCCATGTATTTGTGTCCTTTTCAGATCTTTTCTTGTGATTCATTTCTAGTTTCATACATACCATTGTGTTCAGGAAAAATGCATGATATGATTTCAGTCTTTTTTAATTTATTGTTAATTTATTTTAAAAGTTCATAAAGCTGTCACCCCAAAATTTCAATCTAAAATGATCTTCTCCACAACCATTATAATAAAACTGTCTAAAACCAAAACTAAGAAGGGAATTTTTAAAGCAGCAGGGGGAAAAAAAAAATCCTCTCATACAAAGGAATCCCCCTTAGGGGAACAGTTGATTTCTCAGCAGAAACCTTACAGGTCAGGAAAGTGTGAGATGACATATTCAAAGGGCTAAAAGAAAAAATTGTCAACCAAGAACACTTTACCAGTAAATCTTTCCTTTGGAAATGAAGGCAAGATGAAGACTTTCCCAAACAAATAAAAGTTGAGGGGGTTTATCACCACTAGAATTTCCTTACAAGAAATGCTGAAACAGTTCTTTAAGCTGAAATAAAAGGATTCTAATAAGTAAAAAGAAAACATGAATATCAAATATCAAATCTTTCCCTAGGTTTGGGAAGTTCTCAGCCATTTTATCTTTAAGTTTCTAAGTTTCTCCTTTTCTCTTTCTAGGACCCCAGTGATGCATAGATTGTTTCTCTTGGTGGTATCCCATAAGTCTCACAGGCTTTGGTCATTCATTTTTATTTTTTTATTTTTTATTTTCTGAACTGGGTAATTGCAAATGATCTGCCTTTGAGTTCACTGATTCCTTCTTCTGTTTGATCCAGGCTTCTATTGGAGCTCTCCTGTAAATTCTTCAGTGTAGTCATTGTATTCCTTAGCTCCAAAATTTCTGTTGTTTTTTTTTAATGTTTTCTATCTTTGAACTTCTCATGTTTTCTATCTTTGAACTTCTTCTATTGTTTTTCTGATTTCATTAAATTGTTGATCTTTGTTCTCTTGTAGCTCTCTGGGCATCTTTAGAACCATTGTTTTGAATTCCTTTTTAGGGTATTTATCTCCATTTTGGGAGATCCATTACTGGAATATACTGTGTTCCTTTGGTGGTGTCAAGATTCCCTGATTCTTCATGTTCCCTTTAGCCTCACATAAGTATCTACATATTTGAAGAAGCAGTCACCTCTTCCAAAGGGGCTGGAAGACTAACTTTGCTAAGGAAAACCTTCACCTTGAGGTAGAGTGTGCTATGACCCCAGGTCTCATGATGTAAGCCACTTCAGTGGCATGTGGCATCTTTGGGTTCAGGGAGGCATGATGTCTCATTAGCTCAGGCCACTGGAGTCCATAACATCAACAGCTGTGTGGTATCTGGCAAGTGCTGTGTAGTGTCCATAGTCACTGCAAGGGCTGTTAAGGTTCTAAGCAGCTCCTCCAGGTCCAGTGACTACGGACCAGAGTTGGAAGTCATAGTGGCCCAAGCCAGTGGTGTACACATACTCAGCTGTGGGGGCCTGCTGAAGTTTTCAGTGTACGGCCAGGGGTCCATTTCAGACACACACATAGTATTGAGGGCAAGGGCCAGGCTGAATGCAGGCACACTAGCAGCTATAGGAGCCCTGACTGTCTATGTCTTGTGGCTGTGATGTCTCACCAGAAATGCAGGAACAGCAATGGAGGCCAGTGATAGTAGATAGGGCCAGATCTGGGCTCACAAACAGCTTTGAGAGCCTTGGCCATTGGGATGTATTCCCATTGCTGCAGGGTCTTGCCACAGACATGCTCATGGTAGCAGAGCAAGTAATGGAAGTTGGGCTGGGGGGCCTCTAGGTGCACATTTGGAGAAGCTAGCCCCAAGCACCCACAAGGGGGTGGAGGTCAGCTGTGGGGTTCTGGGCTGCATCTTGCACTTGCACAGCTGCAAAGGCTGGGGATAGCTGCCTATGTGGATCCCATTCTCTGGCAGCAGTGAGGGGAAGGGAATGGGAAGGGACACAGGCAGCTGGCATCTACAAATGCAAAAACCTGTGTGGTAAAAACTAGTGAAATCTGCAGAGGTCCCTGGTGACTATACTGATCAATCGTTTCTTCTGTGGTGAAAGCTGCCAGGTCCTCTCTAAAGAGCAGGTCACTGAGAACCCTGGTTGCTCCTACTGTGTGGCTGATACTGGTAACCCCTGCCCTTCTTCCTTGTTCCTAGTCATCTCTATACATCTCAGGTTTGCTGGTCCCTGGGTGGGGTGAAACCAAAAGCAGGTCCTTCATGCAATACCCAGAAAGACTGGGGAAGCTGGTCCCTCTCCCTGCGTTCCCTTTTCTGGAGAAGGGAATTCTCTAACTGGTGAGTTCCCTCTTGGCACTGAGCAGGGCCAGCTCGGTAGATGGGGGGATATGGAAAAAATGAAGCATTCTTCCTTCCTCTTTTGTGCAGTTGTTCTCGGGTTTTTGTTCCACTATGTTGAAGTTTCTTAAGTTGACTCTTGAGCACTCCAGAACTGTTTGTTTGTAGATAGCTGTCTAATTGTTGATTTTTGTGGGGGCACAGAGGCTGGCTTCCCCTACTGCATCATCTTGGTGACATCAGCTTCTTCTATTTCTATGATGATCCTTTCCCAGTTTCTTTCTTTGGCTTTTTATGATATGTCCTTACCTTAAATGTCAGCTCCATTCAGGTTTCTTTCCTTGACCCTCTTATTATACACTTCAGTCTGTGTACCAGTTCAAGGACGCCAAGCAAACTGATAAAGATCCAACAGAATGTTGCTAATCATCCGTGGGAATCAAGGTTATTACTTTAACATCAGCTGATTCTCTCTCTCTACAAGGTTACTTTTTATAAGCTTTTTAGTATTAATACTAAATAAAGTCTTTCTCATATTATCAGTACATTTCTCCTTTTGCCTTTAGATATTCCTTTCCAGATAAGTAACTCAGTTTTCACTTCTGTTCTTATTTCCTGCACCTCTGACAAGTAGCATAACACAGGGCAGACATACCAGCCCTGGAGCTATGGATCTTTTTGATCAACTTAGTACTTTGTGAACTCCTAGCACATTTGCCTATCAAGATTTATAGTACTGGGGTGCCTGGGTGGCTCAGTCGGTTAAGCATCTGTCTTTGGCTCAGGTTATGATCCCAGGGTCCTGGGATCGAGCCCCACATCAGGCTCCCCCTGCTCTGTGGAGAGCCTGCTTCTCCCTCTCCCTCTGCCTGCCACTCCCCCAGCTTGTGAGCTCTCTCTCTCTCTCTGTCAAATAAAAAAAATCTTAAAAAAAGATTTATAGTACTTATTTTCATTTTTTTTCTAAAATCAGATTGAACATATGAAATAGTGTGTTCCTTATATGGGTCTCAGACATTCACTGCATACATATTTACTGATTCCTGAAATATCTTCATTTGTTTTATATATAATAATGTACTGGGCACTGTGCAGCAATCAGCCAATAAAAGAACATAGTCCTGAGGCATTGACTTTTATAGATTATATGATAAAGAAAATATAGATATCTTTAAATGAAAAAAAAATCACTTTCTAAAAAACATGCAACTTAACATACAAATGAATGTTGTCCCTTTCAGAAAATTTACATTGAAAGGCTGATTAATAAAGGATTTGCACTGCTAATTAATGAACTTGTATTTGACATAAATTACAGCATGTAAACACTACAGGTTTTCTTAGGCAAAATGATCATGTCACATTTTTAAAGATTAATACCCATGCAACTTTGGCTATATGAACTTGTAGTATTGTTAAGGCAGCATGCAGATTCAAGCCTCTCAGCCCTTTGACACATGATGACATGTGAGAATCAATAGTTATGTTTAATTATAGACATATGTAGCTTTTTTAGCATTTAGTATTTATTTATATATCTGTAATAGAATACAAGGAGAATATTGAAGGACTTAAGAATATGTATATTGAAAGTGGAATATTCAAACTAATATTTAGTGTGCTGTTTACTAAAATATGATTCCTCTTTTTCCCAACAGAAATTTCTTTCACAATTTAACCCAGGTAAAACATTTTTAAAAAATTTTATATATCCTTCCTATATCACTACTATCTTATTTACCTCTCATCTTTCATGTTTCGCAGAAGAATTTTCCAAAATAATTTTTCAACAAAATATACTTAAGAGTGCAGCGATATTTTAGATATGGTTTGAGGACCCCTAGAGCTCCACAGACCTTTTCAGGAGATCCATGAGGAGATCCTTTTCCAACCACATACCTGTGTGAGGGTAGATTTTCTCCATATGCTTCCACCAAAATAATATATACAAAACAGCTTGAATGTAAGAGCACAGATGATAATTCAGTTGTCTCTTATTAAGGCAGATATTAAAGACATTTTGAAATGTAAAATGTAAAACAATTTTTCTAATTTTTTGTTTTGGAAAATAGTTATTTTTCATAAAAATATGTATCATGTTAACATTTATCAGTTTATTATAGTTTTTCAAATAAATTATATCTTCAAATCTTCTCAGTTTGTTAATGGTAACATGGTAAATATTGATAGATCTAACCCACATAAAACAAAAGCTCTGTGAGATTCTCAATAATTTTTAAGGCTATGAAGGGGTCTTGAGATCAAAAGGTTTTAACATCTGGTCCAGAGACTCTTAACTATAGGAAACAAACTGAGGGTTGCTGGAAGGGAGGCAGACGGGGGGATGGGGTAATTGGTTGACAGGTATTAAGGAGGTGATGTGATGTGGGTGTGATGAAAGTGATGTGATGAGCACTAAGTGTTATACACAACTGATAAATTATTGAACTCTACATATGAAACTAATTATGTACTATATATTGGCTAATTGAATTTAAATTTAAAAAAAAATCTGGTCCAAGGATGGAAGATGGCAGTGGAGTAGGAGGACCCTAGGCTTGCCTCTTTCCATGAATACAACTAGATACTATCAAATTATTCTAAATGCACCAGAAGTTGACCTGAAGACTGGCAGAATAAACTCCAGAACTACAGGTAGAAAAGAAGCCGCACTGAAGAAGGTAGGAAGTGCAGAGATGCAGTTTGGGAGAGAACAGATCATGGCCACTGTGGATGGGAGGGAAGGTGAGAGAGAGATAGACTAGCACACAGGGGAGCACACAGGAAAAATGAATCCCCATACCAGTTGGCTTGGAAAGTGAGAGGGGTTGAATTTTGTGAGTTGTTGCAACCAGTGGGGTTTAAAGCCTGGAGTTTTGAAAGTCAGTGAGCTTGACTGGGATACAGCCCAGGGGGTACTGCACTGCTCTTGGGGAGAAGTCAGGCAAACAACTAGCAGACATACAGCATGGAAACAGTGATTGGAAGAGAACCTGCAGCACACATTGGGAAGGTTACTCGCTCATTTGTGAGTCCCAGAGAGGCAGCATTCATGGAGAGACACCTCTGGGAACAAAGGAATTGGCCAGAACCATTTCCCTCCCCTGACCCTCAGCACAAGCACAGGGCTCCCTGCAGGAACCAGTGCAGTGCCGACATTCACTAACTAACTTGTGTATACCAAACCCAACCCCTGATACACACTCCAGGGGAACCACCCATTTGAACCATACTTGCCCAGTCCAGGTGCAGCAGGCCACCTCCCCTAGAAGACCACCCAAACCCTTGCTCACACCACACATCCCACTGTGGGAGTTTTGCAGAGCCTCTGTTCTGCCAGCAGAGGCAACAGATCTCATATCACAAACAGACCAAAGCACACCTAGTTAAAACATGCCATGTTAAAGCCAGGGGCCAGACACTGCCTACAACGAGCAAAGAGAGACTCTGCAGATAACTGGCCTGAAGGATAAAGCAGCCAGGACAAAACAGCAGAGTACATGCAGCACACATTGGAGACATTCCCAGAAGCATCAGGTCCTGGGGAACAGGGGACATTATATGGCAGGGCACTACAGGACCTCTTCTTCATAAGGCCATTACCCTCAAGAACAGGAGACATAGCTAATGTTCCTAACACAGAGAAACAGGCACAGAGATGTAGACAAAACAAGAAGACAGAGAAATTTATCTCAAATGAAAGAACAGGACAAGGCCACAGCCAGAGAGCTAAGTGAAACAGATATAAGTAATCTGCCTTGGTACAGAATTTAAAGCATTGATCATAAGGATACTCACTGGACCTGAGAAGAGTAGAAGACATGAGTGAGACCCTTAACACAGAGGTAAGGAACAATATAGCAGAGATAAAGGGCACAATAAAGAAAATGAGAAACATGCTTCATGGAATGAACAGAGGTTGGAAGAAGGAGAGGAATGAATTCGTAACCCAGAAGGCAGAATGATGTAAAGTAATCAAACTGAACATGAGATAAAAAAGAATTATGCAAAACAAGAATAGAATTAGGGAACTCAGTGACTCCATAAAACATAATAACATTCATATTATAGAAATCCCAGGAAAGGAAGAGAGAGAAAAGGGGTCAGAAAATTTATTTGAAGAAATAATAGCTGAAAACTTTCCTAATCTGGGGAAAGAAACAGATATCCAGATCCAGGAGACACAGAGAACCCCCATCAAAATCAACAAAAGCAGACACACACCAAGACATACTGTAATTAAATTGGCAAAATATAGTGATAAAGAAAAAATTTTTAAACCAGCAAGACAAAAGAAGAAAGTAACTTACCAGGGAAAATCGATAAGGCTAGCAGGAGATTTTTCAACAGAAACGTTCCAAGCCAGATGGAAGTGATACGATACACTCAAAGTGCTGAATGGGAAAAATCTGCAGTTGAGAATACCCTATCCAGCAAGGTTATCATTCAGAAAAGGAGAAGAGATAAAGAGTTTCCCAGACAAGCAAAAACTAAAGAAGTTCATGATCACTAAACCAGCCCTGCAAGAAATATTAAAGGGGACAGTTTGGGTGGAAAGGAAAGACCAAAAGTGATAGTATAAAGGTAGGAATCACAAAAGCAGTAAAAATGAATATTTCTGTAAAAAAAAAAGTCAAGGAATTCACAAAAGTATGTGAAATATAACAACATATATTGAAAATGTGGGGGAGGAGGAGAGTAAAGAATGGGTTCAAACTTTAATGACCATGAACTTAATATAGACTGTTACATGAAGAAGAGGTTTTATATAAACCTGATGGAAACCACAATCAAAAACCACTAATAAATATACAAAGAATAAAGAGAAAGAAATCCAAACATATCACTAAAGAAAATCAGCAAACCCTGAAAAAGAGAAAGGAAAGAATCAGAGAAAATCTGACTGCAAAACTCACTTCCATAACCCAGAGTGTATAAGATTCTCATAGAAAACAAACCCTCTGAAAATAACCTCAAAGTAAAAGGTATAAAACACACACACACACACACACACACACACACACACACACACGCAAAACAGTCTGGAATAGATACATAAAAATGGAGAAAGTTCATACTATTGAAAGCTAGAAATGAGAAGCATCTGAAAGACTACTAAATCCATATTTAAAGTATTCAAAGGGATAACAGAAGGAATTGAAATAAACAATTATATAGCATTCAGAAATTGAAAAACCTCTCAGTAAAATGTCTTGAAATGAAAAAATAGGATCTAAAAATAAAAATTCAATAGCAGTTTCAATAGAAGACCAGACACAGTTGAGAAAATTACAGAATCAGTGATTTGGAATAGGAATCATGCAGAATGCAGTGCATAAAAATGAAGATATGGAAAATATCTAAAGAGTTAAGAGACATAGAGAATAGACTGAAACAGTTTATCATACTGCATATATCATATTGTATAATAGGAGTTCCAAAAAGGGAATAAAATGAATTGGACATAATACTGAAAGAGATGATTATGGAGAATTCTTCACAATTGAAGACATGAATACTCAGATATGTGTATCTGAGTAATAGTGAACAAATGAACTATATAATATGCTAATAAATTTAAATAAGCATTGACAAAACTTTTCAAAAATTTTTTTTAAAAAACAAAATAAAATTAAAAAGCTAGCCATAAAGAGTGGAAAATGAAGGGGGATTTGGGTTTGAAATTGTTTGAGGTCCTTATAAGCATTCAGGATAGGGATACTGGATTAACTTTAGCCTACATTAAATATGCATGTAAAATGTAAGACTATCCATTAAAGTAATAGAAATAAATATGTAATTTCTAAAATTTCTAAAAAGTAGAGTTCTGGAAGAAGAAATTTTAAAATGCTAACAGTTTAGTAGAAGGTAATGAAACACAAAATAAGGAAAAATTAAGCATAGAATATAGGGACACAAAAATAAGGTTTTCAAAATCATTTAAATTAAATTAGTAATCAATATTGTGATTGGATTAAATTCACCCATTAAATGACAGAAACTCCAGAAATCTGATTTTAATAAAAGTTACATAGTTAAAACAAAGAATAACAAAAATTTGGAAAGAAAATGATGCAAACAGGCTAATACTATCAAAAGGAAACTGGGGAGCAGCCCCCGGTGGCTCAATTGGTTGGGCGTCTGCCTTCGTTTCCAGTCATGATCTCAGGATCGAGTTCCATGTCGGGCTCTCTGCTCAGGGTGTGCCTGCTTCTCCCTCTTGCTCTGCCTGCTTATCCCCCTGCTTGTGCTCTCTCTCTCTCTGTATCAAATAAATAAATAAAATGTTTTCTAAAAAAGGAAACTGGAGTGATGATATGAATGTCAAAAGATACGTGAAGCCCAAAAACTTTCAAAGACATGAAGAGGGAAATTATTTCATGATAATAAAAAAATCTACGAAGAGGGTAATAATATCATCTGTGCTTAACAATGTAGTCTCACCTGATCATAAAGAAGATAGGAATTTCCCTCAACTCATTTTCTGAATCCAACACTACTTTAAAACCAAAAGCAGGCAAACAGAAAGTTAGGGAGGGAGGGAGGGAAGAAAGTGTAGACAAATATCCTTGTATATATAGGTGCAAAAATTCTACACAAATATTAGCAAATGGAATCCAGCAATATATTAAAAGAATACATTGAAAAGGACCAGTATCTACCAGAATGCAACATTGGTTCAATACCAAGAAAGCTGACGACAATATCCATTCCATCAACACAATAAAGATGAAAATAAATGATCACATAGTAAATTTAAAAATTGAATAGACATTCCTAATGAAAACACCAAGCAAAATAAGTTTAGAAGGGAACCACTTGGTTTTAATAAAAAACATTGACTTTTCAAAAAACTATAAATAATTATTACAAATTATAAAATACTTCTGATTCAACTAAAATCAGGAACTGGACAGATGTGCTCAGTATCATTATTATTTAACATTGTCTTGAACATAATAGTGTAAGTAATAAGACACAAAAAAGTACAATATTACAAGTTTATAATAGCAATAAAGACTATAAAATACGAATAAATTTAACAAGAAAGACACAGATCCTGTAGCAAGAGCCACTCTCAAATTTTGTTGAATGAGGGACACTGGGTGATGTATGGAACTATTGAATTACGCCTGTAGAATGTAATTCAGGCCTTATAAGAGTTGACACTGCAGAATTTCAATGATGTATATACTTGCATGAGAAAAAGAGAATATGGGAAGTGTGTATAATATGACCCAATTTTGTTTTTAAAACCCTTAAAATGCCTTTTTAAAAAATAAATAAATGTAAATATGTATTTGTGTACATGTCTGCAAACATATAGTGTGGAGAAAAATAAGGAAGGATACACACTAGTTGTTTAAATCAAGTTGCATAGATTGAGAGAGGCTTAATAGGTGAAGGGAATATAAAGGTGAAATAAAACCCTGCTATAAAAAGCATGGAAGGAAGAAAGGAAAGAAGGGAGGGAGGGCAGAAATATATAGGGACAATATACAATTAAGGCAAACAGGTGAAATAGGATAAGCAGGAATGTCATATAATTATAAAAGGAATAAAATCTTCATATATGTGTAAATGTGTGTGTGTAAAACCACCTAACCAAAACACAGATCAAGATACAAAACATATAGATGTAGAAGTTCTTAAAGGACTTCCCCAAATTAATAAATAAAAGACTAACAACCCAATAGAAAAATGGAAAATAGGTAAAGGAAATGAACAAATAGTTCACAAGACAGGAAATACAAGTGGAACTTGAACATATGGAAAGATGCTCAAACTTTTTTATAATAAAAGAGAGTCAGGTTAAAACTGCATCAAAGTACCATTTTTTACCCATCAGACTGGCAAATTATAAATGTGACAATACACTATGTTGGGAAGACTGAGGAAAGAAGAAATCTCATACACTGCTGGCGTGACAGTATATTGGTGGAGCTGCTATGAGAACAACTTAGCAGTATCTATGAAAATTATAAATGCATATACTTTATGCCTCAACAGTTACACTTTTAGGTATAGTCCAAGGTACAAAATAACTATAGCATTGATCATAATGGCAAAGGATTGAGAATGAATGTTTATTAGTAAGTTACTAGTTACTTATGATTCCTCCATAATTTGGAATAATAAGCAGTAGAAAAGTTAATGAGAATATGTAAATATCTCTAAAATATAACTTTAAGTGAAGAATATAATGTTTGAAAAGTGTATTTAGCATACTTACATTTATATAAAAAGAAAAAATAACATCTTAGCTATGTACAAAAATTTTACAGAAATATAAAGAAAACTTACTAGTAGTAGATACTTGTGGGGTGCAGATGGAGTACAGAGTGGGAGAGACAATTTTCACTTTATTTTTAATATAATTTTTTAACTATGTGAAGAAATTGTCTATTCAAGAAAAAAATTAACAAGAAAGAAAAAAAATTAGATCTGCATCTATTGAAATGGCCGTGGCGTCTAAGTAACAAAGGCGAGTTAGGAATAACATGTATTATGTGATTTCATTTTTGTAAAAACTGCAGGGGTGAGGGGTCGCTGTGTCTAATTATGATTGTAGAGAAAGAGACATACAGAGTTTTAAAATTAGTTACCGCAGGAGTGTAGATGGATCTTAACTCTTCCTTCATAGGTCTTTGGTCTATTTCACTTGTTAAAAACACACAACACTTTTGATATTTTTAATGGGATAATCAAAATTTTTTAAATAAATAAAAAAATTTTATGGTTGTGTTTTGCCACAACTAAAAATGAAATTTGTCCAAAATGTAAAGAAATGCAAATACTTTTTATTTTGTAGGTTGTTGTTATATGGATATATGATCCAGAAAATGCAGACCCCAATGAGTTGCTGTGGAATGCAAATGAACCTTCACTAGTAGGTGGAAACATTACTATTATCACAAAATAATATGCTGTTTCCTTTTTAAGGGCTCTGAATAATATATTTTAAGTATTCCAGAACTAACTAAATACACCTTAATTGTCCATTATCTTTAGCCATTGTAGTGATTTTGAGCTACTGCTCAATCGCCACAATTATAAATCTTTCTCTTGAATTCTACTGAGCATTGTCTGTAATTTCTATGAACTGCATTATTCATGAAGATGCTAACCTTCAAAGCGCTTTAAAGATATTCTTTGTGCATCTATCGTAAAACCATGCTTCAAAAATCTGTCCAGTCCCTTACTGAATCCTTTACCACTTGGAGACTAGTGAATTTCCTAAAGGTGCAGTGCCCCAGATAAATACAGATGGTTTTCTTTTCTTTTTTATTTTATTTTATTTATTTATTTGACAGAAAGAGACACAGCGAGTGAGGGAACACAGGCAGGCGGAGTGGCAGAGGGAGAAGCAGGCCTCCTGCAGAGCAGGGAGCCCGACCGAGGTGGGGCTCGATCTCATGACTCTGGGATCGTGACCTGAGCCGAAGGCAGACGCTCAACGACTGAGCCACCCAGGCGCCCCAATACAGATGGCTTTCAATTTATGGTGGCTTGACTGACGGTTTTTCAACTTTACCATAGTGCAAAAGTGATCTGCATTCTATAGAAATTGTACTCTGAACTTGGGTCTTTTTTTCCCCTAGACTAGCGTACTAGCAATATGTGGTGTGATACCATCGCATGACGCTAGGTGGCAGCAGTGATCACAAGAGTAAATCCGTACACTTATAAACTCTTCTGAACCCATACAACCATTGTTTTAACTTTCAGTACAGTATTCAATGATTCACAGGAGATATTTAACACTTTATCATAAAACAGATCTTGTGTTAGATGATTTTGCCTAATTGTAGGCTAATGTAAGTGTTTTGAGCACATTTAAGGTAGGCAAGTCTAAGCTATGATGTTTGGTAAGTTAGGCGCTTTGAATGCATTTTTGACATATCCCATTATAATTCAAGGAATATTTGTAAGTCCTTTCTCTTATTTGTTACAAATTTACCTCTTTCAAGATTTAAGTTCTGTCCTCTGTTACAATTAAAGTGTATTGAAGAGAAATATAAAATGAGCAGTTTTAATCTCATATGACTAATGAGTCAGGATCTGATTTTTGAATAGCATGTTACATGCCTCTTGGTAATGAAATTCACAAGAGATGGACTAATAAAGCAGAATGACAACCTATCAATTAATTGTTTTATTTGGCAAGTGGCTTTAGAGGGAATAAAATTAATCAATTGTAATTAAAAACTTCAAGCATTACTGTTAATTTCTAATCTTTCTAAGTGAAAATATGTGCATTTTAACATTATTTTGTCCATGCATACCTAATACTTCACTTTTTTAAAATTTCATGTTTATTCACTACCATGTCATTCTTATAAAACTTTTCTATGGCTCTTGGTTACCAACAGCAGACTCTTGACTCTTAACATGGCACACAAAGCCTTGGAATATTCTGTCTCTGCCACCCTTCTCTGGCCTCAGCTCTCCACGTGTCCTACCTCCAGCAACAGCACTCTGCTGTTTCCTTGCACACACCTGCTGTTCCATGGCTCTGAGTCTCTGCTTATGCTGTTCCATCTATGGTAACTGCTCATTCCCTATGTTCATCTTCTCATATTTTCCGTCTCAAGTCAGGTAACTGCCCTCTAAGAGGCTTGCCTTGACCAAATCAGGATTTTTTTCATATAAGTAGTTTGAGGGCATTATTTTAATGCTACAGTTTTGATAAATCATCAACAAAACAGCTCTGGTAAAATAAATATAAATTCTCTGTTTGCGTTTTTATCAGCCAACATGTAATGTGACTGACGGGCATTCAAATCATAATCCCACCCTTTACTCTTCATTCTCTTCCTGAACCACCTCTGACTTTGAACTCTAAATATTCCCTTATCTTTAACTCATTCCTGTATTTTATTACCTCTTTGAACCTCAGCCCATCCCTGCCTCTCATTAACTTCCTCTATGAGCCTTACCCTATGCCCAACACCCACACCAGGGAAAAGAGGACCAACAGTTGGGTATAGCTCAGGGGTGGGGTACAAAATAACTCATTGGTACAATTTAGTTAAAAGGTATTAAAAAGGTCAGGGTTTTATTTTGAGGTTTTTTTCTTGAACATTTTAACTGTGAATTATATCATGAAGAAAAAAGCATAAAAGTTGAGTATACAGTTTAATGAATAATAATTAGCCATATGACCACTATCAAGAAGTAAAACACTAACAATAGTACAGAAGGTCCCCATATGTGCCACCTGCATGGACATAATTTCTCCCTCTACCTGAGAAGTACTTGATGGATATAATCCCTTTGTTCCCTCTAAAGGTAACCATTATTCTGAATTTTACAGTAATAATTGCTCTGCTTTTATTTTTATTTTGCCTCCTGATTCCTAAACAATGCTGTTTAGTAGGTTTTGGGTTTGTGTTTATTTTCTGCTTTATATAAATGGAATCATGTTTTATATACATTGTGCATATTCCTTTTTGGGGAATCTACTTTATATAAGATTTGTGTTATAATGTACCTATAGTTTATTCATTTTTGTTCCTGTATGACATTTCATCATTTCAACACACTACATTTTTTATCCATTCTGCCATTGATGAATTTTGGGTTGGTTTATGTTTTGTTTTGTTTTGTTTGTAATGAGTGTTGGTTTCTTTTTTTGTTCAGCTTTATTGAGATGCAAATGATATATAATATTGTATAAGTTTAGATGTACACTGCTGATTTGATACACTTATATATTATGAAATGGTTACCACAGTAGCATTTTTTAACACCATTATCACCTCACATAATTACCATTTCTTTTCTGTGGTAGGGTTATTTAAGATTTATCCTCTTATGAACTTTCAAGTATTTAATACTGCATCGTTAACTATTTACCATGCTATTCATTCGATTCCCAGAATTAATTCATCTTATAACTGGAAGTTTGTACCCTTTGACCACCATGTCCCCATTTTGCTCACCCCCTCAGACCCTGCAAACACCATTATACTCTGTTTCTATGAGTTCAGCTTCTTTTAGATTCCACAAACAAGCATATCATACAGTATTTGTCTTTCTTTGTCTGACTTACTTCACTTAGCATAATGCCCTCAAGGTCCATCCATGTTGTTGCAAATGGAGACATTTCCTTCTTTTTATGGTCAAATAATATTCCATTGTATATAAATACCACAACTTCTTTGTCCTTTCATCCTCTGATAGACAGATTGCTTCTATATCTTGGCTATTGTAAATAATGCTGCAATAAACATAGGGGTGCATGGATCTTTTTGGATTACTGTTTCCATTTTCTTTGGATAAATATCGAGTAGTGGAATTATTGCATCATACAGTATTTCTATTTTTAATTTTTTGAGGAACCTCCATACTGTTTTCCACAGTGGCTGCAGCAATGGACATTTATATTCTCACCAACAGTGCACAAGAATTCCTTTTTCTCCACATCCTCATGAACACTTATTATCTTTTTTATTTTAGCCATTCTGACAGGTGTAAGGTGAGGCATCTTTTCATGTACCTGCTGGCTATCTGTATACCTTCTTTGGGGAAAAGTCTATTCAGATCTTCTGCCCATTTTTAATTGGATTGCTAGTTTTTTTTGCTATTGAGTTGTATGGGTTTTTGTACATTTTGGATATTACCCCCTTAACAGATACATGATTTGCAAATATTTTCTCCCACTCTGTAGGTTGCATTTTCATTTTGTTTTTCATTTTGATTTCCTTTGCTATGCACATATGATTTCTTTTTTTGGATTTTATTTTTATTTTATTTTATTTTATTATGTTATGTTAGTCAGCATACAGTACATCATTGGTTTTTGACATAGTGTTCCATGATTCATTGTTTTCGTATAACACCCAGTGCTCCATGCAGTATGTGCCCTCCTTAATACCCATCACCGGGCTAACCCATCCCCCCACCCCCATCCCCTCTAGAACCCTCAGTTTGTTTCTCAGAGTCCATAGTCTCTCATGGTCGTCTCTCCCTCCGATTTCCCCCCTTCATTCTTCCCTTCCTTCTGCTAATATCCTCCATGTTATTCCTTATGTTCCACAAATAAGTGAAACCATGTGATAATAGTCTTTCTCTGTTTGACTTTTTTCACTTAGCATAATCTCCTCCAGTTCCATCCATGTTGATGCAAATGTTGGGTATTCATCCTTTCTGATGCCTGAGTAATATTCCATTGTATATACGGACCACATCTTCTTTATCCATTCATCTGTTGAAGGGCATCTCGGCTCCTTCCACAGTTTGGCTATTGCAGACATACCTCTGCCTTACAATAACAATGTGGGACCCTTCCTCTGCGGAGCCTGTGGATGGAATTCCAAAGTCAACCCCATCCTATAATAAGGAAGCAATGAAGCAGTGAGGCAGTACTCCTTCCCTATGGTGCCTATCGGCAGGACTCTGAGTAACCTCTACCCTGTAATAACAAGGAAACACAGCTTCCCCCCCCCCGCAGCTAGTGCTGTGGGGACTATTGGGTGGAGTCCTCTCTTCCTGTTAACACAAAAATGGAACAAAATAACCCTGCAGTAGCTCTAAAGTTAAACTGACATTTGAAGCACAATCCACGAAAGTGATCTAGGACATGCATTCTGATCCTAAACAAATTGACTACCTGATAACGTAAAAGATTTAAATAGGAATTAGAATCTTATTATATAATACTTAAAATATTCAGGGGATACAGTCCCAAAATTACTCATCAGACCAAGAAAAAGGAAAGTCTCAATTTAAAAAAGACAATCAATAGATATATGATACAAATGTCATGTGATTAGAACAAACAGTGAAGTAAAAGAAACATTTCTAAACTGTAGCCAGATCTTAAAAGATATGTTATTTTAATAACGAGGAGATATCATGTACATTTCTGTTTAATCTCTTTGGGTTTTTAAGAATTTCCAATTTTAATCTTTGTCTCAGGATTTTTTTCTAATAATGACTTATTGCTATAAATATTTGTTTACAGATTCATTTTCTTCCTACTGATTTCTTGTGGAAAATCACTCTAAAAGAAAACATAGGTTTTAAACTTTTTTAATAAGAATACTTTGTTGTTTAGAATTCAGTGATGTCTTCTGAATTTTATGAGTTGATAAGATTTTCTAATTATAATTAAATATATATCTATTAGATAGTATTAGATAGCATTTAATTTTATATAATTATTAGATATGTATTTAATTACATAAAATTAAATATAAATTTCTATTTATAAATAAACATAAAATTAAACAAATCTAATTAAATATATATTTAAATGCTTTACTAAACATGTATGTACAATTTATATTAATTGCAATCTTAATTATTTTTCTTAGTGTCTTTTACCTTCAGAGGTGAAATCTCTTAGGAACTTATATGCATTGAGAAAAAATATCCAAAACTTAGAAATAAGGCAAAAAGATGACTGAATGTTCTTTCAGTGTCATATTGGAGAACTGTCTAACAGGCCCTCCCCAGGATCCCTTAGATATTTAAAGGAATGTACTTTTTGAAAAAATGTGTAAAATAAACATAAACATTTATCATTTTAATAACTACTTTAAGTGTACAGTTCAGTGGCATTAAGTACATTCCTATGGTTGTGCTTCTGTCTCTAAGAATTTGACAATTCTAAGTACCTTATATAAATGGAATCATACAGTATTTGTCTTTTTGTGACTGACTTCACTTAGCATAATATAGTCAAGGTTCATCCATGTTGTAGCATGAATTTCCCTTCTTTTTAAGGCTAAATAATATTCCATTGTATGCATTGCAAAGGAAACAACAAAACTAAAAGACAATCTACTGAATGGGAGAAGATATTTGCAAATAACATATCTGATAAAGGGTTAGTATCCAAAATATATAAAGAACTTATAAAACTCACCAAAAAACCCCAAGTAATCTAATAAAAAACGGGTAGAAGACATAAACAGACATTTCTCCAAAGAAAACATACAGATGGCCCTCAGACACATGAAAAAATGCTCAACATCACTCATCATCAGGGAAATGCAAATCAAAACCACAATGAGTTATCACCTCATGCTGGAATGGCTAAAATCAACAACACAAGAAACAAGTGTTGGTGAGGATGTGGCAAAAAAGGAACCCTCATGCACTGTTTTTGGGAATGCAAACTGGTGCAGCCACTGTGGAAGACAGTAGGGAGGATCCTCAAAAAATTAAAAATAGAACTACCCTATGACCCAGCAATCACACTACTAGGTAATTACTCAAAGAATATAAAAACAGTAATTCAAAGGGATACATACACTCCTATTTTTACTGGGGCATTATTCACAATAGCCGTACTACCGAAGCAGCCCAAGTGTCCATCAATTGATGAATAAAGAAGATGTGGTGTATACATATATATATAGTATTCCATTGTGTATGTAATTTGTATATATATTCCATTACTATATAGTATTCCATTACTATATATATGTAAAATGTATATTTATACAATGGAATATAATGTATACATATATACATAATATATATACATATGTAATATATGTATATATAATATGTATGTACATATATAATATTGTACATATTGTATATATGCATATATAGTATATAATGTATATATGTATACAACGGAATGTTATTCAGCTATAAAAAAGAATGAAATCTTGCCATTTGCAACACATGGATGGATCTAGAGCATATAATGCTAAGCAAAATAAGTTAGTCATAGAAAGACAAATACCGTATGATTTCAGTCATATGTGGAATTTAAGAAACAGAAGAAATGAACAAAGGAAAAAAAAGAGAAAGATAAACCAAAAAACAGACTCTTAACTATAGAGAACAAACTGATGATTACCTGGGGGGATGGGTGAAATAGGTGATGGGAATTAAGAGTATGCATAATTAGCTTGATGAGCACGGCGTAATATATGGATTGTTGAAGCACTATATTGTACACTGGAAGCCAATATAACACTGTATTTTAAATATACTGGAAACAAAATAAATTTTTAAAAAAGAATAAAAAATATTCCATTGTATGTATATACCACATTTTGTTTATCCATACATATTTCAGTGGCATTTGGGTGATTCTACCTTTTGGCTATTATAAAATGTTGCCATGAAAAAAAAATAAAATAAATAAAACAAAATAAATAAAATAAAATAAATTGTCATAACAAAGGTGTACAAATATCTTTTTTTTTAAGATTTTATTTATTTATTTGACAGAGAGAGATACAGCAAGAGAGATAACAAGCAGGGGCAGTGGGAGAGGGAGAAGCAGGCTTCCTGCCCAGCGGGGAGCCTGATGTGGGGCTTGATCCCAGGACGCTGGGATCATGACCTGAGCCGAAGGCAGATGCTTGACCAACTGAGCCACCCAGGCGCCCCTGTACAAATATCTTTTTGTGTCCTTGCTTTCAAAACTTTTGAGTTGTAAGTTTCCAAAAGTGGAATTGCTAGATCCTGTGGTAATTCTGTTATTAATTTTTTGAGGAACTGCCATACTGTTTTCCATAGCAACTGTACCATTCCCACCAACAGCGCACAAGGGTTCCAATTTCTCCACTGCCTCACCAACACTTATTTTCTGTTGCTTTTTTTCAGTGTTATGAGGTATAATGGACAAAATTGTTTATTTTTAGTGTATACAACTTGATGTTTTGATATATGTATGCATTGTGAAATGATTGCTCCAAATTAATTAATATATCCATCACCTCACATGATTTCCATTTCTCTTTTACTTTTTCTTTGTGTGTGTGGTGAGAAGTACATCTACCCTTTTAGCAAATTACAAGTATACAATATTGTTAACTATAGTTATGTTGCTATACATTAGATCTCTAGAACTTACTCATCCTGCAGAACTAAAACTTTGTACACTTTAGCCAACATCTCCCCATTTTGCCCCTGGTAACCACCATTTTATTATCTGCTTCTATGGGTTTGACTTTTAGATTCCACAAAAAAATGAACTCAAGCAGTATTTGTCTTTCTGTGTCCAGCTTATTGCACTTTGTATAACATCCTCCAGGTTCATCCATGTTGTCTCAAATGGCAGGATTAGCTTCTTTATTAAAGCTGAATAATATTCCTTTGTGTATACGTATACCACGTTTTCTTTATTAATCTATCAGTGGACACTTTGATTGCCATATCTTGGCTGTTGTGAATAATGGTGTAGTGAACATAAGAAGGCAGATATCTCTTTGATATTCTGTTTACATTTCCACTGGATACATGCCCAGAAGTGGGATTGCCAGATCATATGGTAGTTCTATTTTTAATTTTTTGAGGGACATCCATATTGGTTTGTATAATGGCTGTACCAATTTACATTCCCACCAACAGTGCACAAAGATTTTATTTCTCCACATCTTGCCAATACTTGTTATCTTTTTATCTTTTTGATGATAGCCATTTTAGCAGGTGAGAGGTGATACTGTGATTTTATGATTGATTTGCATTTCCATGATGATTAGTGATGTTAAACACCTATCATATACCTGTTAGGGCCATTTGTATATCTTCTTTGGAGAGATATTTATTCAGATTCTTTGCCTATTTTTTTTATTAGGGTTAATTTTTTCTTGCTGTTGAATTGTTTGAGCTCCTTATATGTTATGGGTATTAACCTCTTATCATCTATCTGGCTTACAAATATATTCACTCATTCAGTAGGTTGCCTTTTCACTCTGTTGGTTGTTTCCTTTGATGTGCAGAAGCTTTTTAATTTCATGCAATCTGATTTGTCTACTCTCATTTTTGTTGCCTGAGTTTTTGGTGTCATATCCAAAAAAGTCATTGCCCAGACCAATGTCAAGAAGTATTTCCCTTATGTTTTCTTCTAGTAGTTTTATGGTTTTAAGTCTTATGTTTAAGTCTTTAGTTCATTTTCAGTGGATTTTAAAAATAAGATGCAAGATAAGGGTTCAATTTAATTCTGCATGCAAGCACCATTTCCCAACACCATTTGTTGAACAAACTATCCTTTCACCATGCACATTCTTGGCACTCTTGTCAAAAATCAGTTGACTATAAATGCATGGATTTATTGCTGGGCTCTTTATTTTGTTCCACTGGTCTATATATCTGTTTTTATGTCAGTACTATACTGTTCTGATTACTATGGCTCTGTAATATATATTGAAATCAGGAAGTATCATGCCTCCAGCTTTGTCTTTTTTTAAGATTTATTTATTTATTTTAGAGAGAGCGAGAGAGTGCATGACCAGTGGGAGGGGCAGAGGCAGGGAAAGGGGAAGCAGACTCACCATTGAGTGGGGAGCCCAATGCGGAACTCAATCTCAGGACCCTGAGATCATGACCTGAGCCAAACCCAAGAATTAGACGCTTAACTGACTGAGCCAGCAGGTGCCCTTCAAGCTTTGTTCTTTTTGATTAAGATTACATTTGCTCTTTGGGGTCTTTTGTGGTTCTATACAAATTTTAGGATTGTTTTTTCTATTTATGTAAAATGGCATTGGGATTTTGATAGGGAATGAATTGAATCTGTAAAGCACTTTTAGTAGTAAGGACATTTTAGCAATATTAATTCTTTCAATCCATGAATATGGAATATGTTTACATTTATCCATGTTTTCTTTAATTTTCCTCACCAGTGCTTTACAGTTTTTAGTATAGAAATCTTTCACGTCTTTGGTTGATTCCTCTTTTCTTTTTTGTTGTTGTTGCTATTGTAAACGAGATTATATTTTTTATTTCCTTTTCACATGGTTCATTGTGAATAGAAGTACAACTTATTTTGAATGTTGATTTTTTTTATTCTGCAACTTTATTAAATTAATTCACTAGCTCTAACAGGGTCTTTTGTTTTTAATTCTTTAGGGTGTTCTACATATATGATCATGTCATCTGCAAACACAGACAATTTTACTTCTTCCTTTCTGCTTTGAATGCCTTTCACTTCTTTCTCTTGTCTAATTGCTATAGCTAGAACTTTTAGTACAATGTTGAATAGAAGTGGTAAGATTGGGCATCCTTACCTTGTATTGGATCTTGAGGAAAAGCTTTCAGTTTTTACCCATTGGTTTTTGTGCTAGCTGTGGAGACTCTATATACATAATCCTTTATTTTTTTTTTTGGATTTTTTTAAATTTTTTATTGTTATGTTAATCACCATATATTACATCATTAGTTTTTGATGCAGTGTTCCATGATTCATTGTTTGTTCATAACACCCAGTGCTCCATGCAGAACGTGCCCTCCTCAATACCCATCACCAGGCTAACCCATCCCCCTACCTCCTCCCCTCTAGAACCCTCAGTTTGTTTTTCAGAGTCCATCATCTCTCATGGTTCGTCTCCCCCTCTGACTTACTCCCCTTCATCCTTCCTTTCCTGTTATCTTCTTCTTTTTCTTTTTTCTTAAAATATGTTGCGTTATTTGTTTCAGAAGTACAGATCTGTGATTCAACAGTCTTACACAATTGTTTTGAGGTAAGTTCCTACTAGACCTATTTTGTTGAGACTTTTTCTCATGAATGAATGTGGAATTTTTTAAAATGCTTTTCTGCATCTATTGAGATGATCATGTGGTTCTTATCTTTCATTCAATTAATGTGGTGTATCACATGGATTTATTTGCATATGTTGAACTATCTTGCATCCCATGGATGAATCCCACTTGGTCATGGTGTGTAATCTTTTTAATGTGCTGTGAAATTTGGTTTGCTAGTGTTTTATTAAGGAGTTTTGCATCTATGTTTATCAGAGATATTGGCCTGTAGTTTTATTTTCTTCTGGTGTATTTGTCTGGCTTTGGTATCAGGGTCATGCTGGCCTCATAAAATGAGTTTGGAAGTGTTCTCTCTTCTAGTTTTTGGAAGAATTGAAGAAGGATTCATATTAATTCTTCTTTGAATATTTGGTAGAATTCACCCATGAACCCATCTATCTGTTCCTGGGTTTTCTTTTTTTGGGAGATATTTGATTATTGCTTCAATCTCTTTATTTGTTATTGGTCTGTTCAGGCTTTCTCTTCTTGATTCAATGTTAGTAAATTGTATGTTTCTAGGAATTTACCTATCCCTTCTAGTTTATCCAATTTGTTAGCATATAGTTGTTCTTAACAGTCTTTTATGATTCTTTTTATTTCTGAAGCATCTGTTGTAATGTCTCCTCTTTTATTTCTGATTTTATTTGAGTGTTCTTTTTTCTTAGTCTATTTTAGGATTTGACCATTTTGTTTATATTTCAAAACACTAACTTCTAGTTTCATTGATTTTTTTCCCTATTGTTTTTCTGTTCTCTACGTGACTTATTTCTGCTCTGATCTTTATTATTTATTTCCTTCTGCTCACTTTGTGCTTAGTTTGTTCTTTTTCTAGTTCATTGAGGTGTAAAGTTAGGTTGTTTATTTGGGATTGTTCTTTTTTAATGTAGGCATTTATTGCTTTCATCTAAGTACTGCTTTTGATACATACCATAAGTTGTGTTTTTGTTTTCATTCATCTTGAGGTCTTTGTAAACTTCCCTTTTGATTTCTTCCTTGATCCAATGGTTGTTCAAGAGTATGTTGTTTTGTTTCCCTGCATGTGTGAATCTTCACATTTTCTTACAGTTATTGAATTCTACTTTCATTATATTGTGGTTGGAAAAGACACTTGGAATTATTTTAATCCTCTTACATTTTTAAGGCATGTTTTTTGACCTCTAATGATCTAGGTTGGAAAATATGCACTTGAGGAGAATGTGTATTCTTCTGATGGTGATGAAAAGTTTTGTATATGTCTGTTAGGTACCCTTGATCTATAGTGTTGTTCAAGTCAGCTGTTTTTTAATTGTTTTTCTATCAGAATGTTTTAACCATTATTGAAAGTGGGACGCTGGGGCACCTGGGTGGCTCAGTCAGGGTCCTGGGATGGAGCCCCGCATCGGGTTCCCTGCTCAACAGGGAGCCTGCTTCTCCCTTTGCCCCTCCCCCTTCTTGTGCTTTCTCTCTTTCTCTCTCAAATAAATAAATAAAAATCTTTAAAAAAAAGAAGGTGGGACATCGAAAACTTCTACTATTATTGTATTGCTGTATCTGTCTTCCAATCTGTCAATATTTGCTTTATATAGTTAGGTGCTCTGATGTTGAGTATATATATATTTATAAGTTGTTATTTTGTCCTGTTTAATTGATCCTTTTATCATTATATAATAACCTTATCTATAGAGACGGTTTTTTACTTAAATTCTATTTTCTCTGATATAAATGCAGTCACCCTTGCTTTGTTTTGGTTACCATTTGCATGGAATATTTTTTCCATCCCTTCACTTTTTTTTATCTCCAAAAAACTTTATTAGCATGATTAAAAACATTTTTTAATAATGACAGAATTTCTAAATATGAAAGAGTATCAGTGGCTCTATTTTATAACAAAATATTTGCAAATGAATGGACAATTTTATTACTAGTCTTCATTTTATTAAAAACAATCCATATTTATTGGTTCCATGTGAATTCATGACTATTGCTTTGCCTGGGAATGAGTTTCCACTGCAATTAAGTAGAGAAAATATCTTCCATAATTGACCTGTATTACTGAGTAAAGAGTTGATAAAAATCCTCAAAGAATTGGGTTTTTGTTTTTTAAAAACATTCTTTTTATACACCACAAAGAAATAATTAGTATTTTGGCTTTTTAAATTCCTACATGATATTCAGAATGGCAGTCCCCAAAGGTCCTCCCTTCACATGTGTAATTGCAAAAACAGACACTCTTCTGGAGTGTACATTCTTGGGGTGGGCTCTGAAGACTTGGGCCTCCATATGTTTGTACTGGTTTGAACATAAAAACAGCATCATCCAGAATGTAGTAGTCATTATACATGTTGCTTTGACACAGGTATGGTAGTCTGGTGAAAGCTTCAATAACAAAACCAGCCTTTCTGAAAACTTTAGGCAGACCACTCCCTTGTTCTTGCCAACTCTGTCCCTTAATTTCTAAAATTTCTGATGGTTTCTCCCACTTGCCACCTGTTTTCCACATAGCAATGGAAGGGTAAAACCAGGGTAAGGATGACCCTGCCTCTAGTTGGCTCCAAGACACTTCTGATACCTTTTAATAAGTCACAGACTGATCATAGTGGTCCAGCAAATTGAAGCAGCTGATGACACCATACTGGAAGCCTTTATTCTGCATTTATTTATACCAGATATTCTGTATTTCTTCTTCTGAGGCTGTCATATCATAATTTCAGATAGCTCAGTGGCATACATTTCTTCAAAATGAGGGCTCATGATTTTTGTGACTTCTCCGTCTCCAGCACTGAAATCAAGAAGTCTATGGATTTTCCAGTTTGGATTAATTTTTAGTAGTCTCTGAAACTGACCTGGTGAAAACACAAACATTGAGCATCTTCCTAGCAACCCACTGATAGATGTTCTAGACATAAACAGGTTAAGAACAGATGACACAAAAGAGTGATAAAATTGGATAAAAAGCCAGCCCGATTTCCCAATGCTGTTGTTTAAGATCTGTGTTCCTTGATCAAGATTACTCTGAACAAAAACAGCCTGGAGTGATTAGCATAATTTCTCTCCATTGTACACATACTCCTGGTGGTTCCCCTTCCTGCCACCTGCTGCCACCATCGTACCGCTTGTCATGTTCACTTACAGGGAGTGGGTGAGCAGGTCACCAGGCTCAGGCACAGCCAGCCCAGGAACAGTCTCATTAGGGGCCATGGCCACTCTTTTGATCACTGCCAGTACCTGGGTGAGGAGGAGAAGCTGCTGCCTGGCAGCACTAGAGCTATCATGCCCAACTTGCCCATCCAGCCCCTCTCCCATCCCTTCACTTTTAGCCCATGTGTGTCTTTAAATCTAAAGTGAGTCTCTTGTGGACCACATATTGCTGGATCTTGGTTTGTTATTGTTTTTATCCATTCAGACCCTCTATACCTTTTGATTGGGGAATTTAATCCATCTACATTTAAGAAATTGTTGATAGGCGAGGACTTAATATTACCATTTTGTTAATTGTTTTCTGTTTAATTTGCAACTGCTTTGTTCCTCTCTTTCTTGACGTCCTCCTTTGGGGGATTTTTGTAGTGCTTTGCTATGATTCTTTTTATCTTTTGTATATCTACTAAAGGTTTTTTCTTTGTGATTACCTTGAGGCTTGCATAAATTATCTTGTAGTTAAAGTGTTTAAGCTGATAGAACTTAACTTCAACTGCATATAAAACTACATTTTTACTCTGCCCCCTTTGTGTTCTTATAGTCAGAGACTTCTTTTTTACTTCTTTTTGTGTTGTATATCCATTAACAGATTTTTCTTCTTTAACTTTTAGATTAGCATTAAAAATAATTTATGCATCACCATTACAATTTTACCTTGTTCTGTGTTTGTCTATATAGTTTTCTTTACCAGTGAGATTTATGCTTTCATATGCTGGGGTTCAGATTGGTGAAGACTGTGGGGGTCCTCAGTAGAGAAGGCTGTGGAGGTCCATGATGGTGGTGAGGGCTGCTGGAGCCTCCCTGCTCTCCTTCTCCCCCATGGGAGGTTGTAGGCAGCAGAATTCCTCTTGGCATTCAACTGTGCTGTCCTGAGGGTTAGGGTAATGCAGGTTAAGTGCCTCCTGTATTTTCTGCACACCATCTTCAGATTTTGTGCTCCACTGGGTTGCTGAAGTTTCTTAACTATACTCTGGAGCTCTCCCAAAGCTCTTTTGTCCATGGAGTGTTGTTAAATTGTTGTTTTTGTGAGAGAACCTCCTCATCTGCCATCTTGCTGATGTCACTCCTCGTTTGTTAATTTTAATTTTTTCCAATTTTACTGAGATAAAATTGACATACTGTGTTAGTTTAAGGCTTGACTTATATATCTTGTGAAGTGATTACCACAACATGCTGAGTTAACATCCATTATCTCATATAGATACAATAAAAAGAAAAAGTGAAGGAAGGAAGGAAGGGAGAGAGGGAGGGAGGGAGGAAGGGTTTCTTCTTGAGATGAGAATTCTTAGCATTTACTCTCTTAACAACTTTCCTGTATACCATATAGCAGTGTTAGTGGTAGCCACAATGCTGTATATCACATCCCTAGTACTTATTTATCTTATAAATGAAGTTTGTACCTTTCATCACTTCCTCCAATTTTCCTTCCCCAACTGCCTGCCTCTGGTAATCATAAATCTGATCTCTTTTTCCACAAGTTTGATTTTTTAAAAAGACTCCACATATAAGTGAGATCATCCAGTATTTGTCTTTCTCTGACTTCTTTCACTTAGCATAATGCCCTCATGTTGTCACAAATGGCAGGATTTCCTTGGGGTTTATTTTATGGCTGAATAATATTCCACTGTGTATATACAGTATATCACAATTTCTTTATCTGTTCACCCATCACTTGGACACAGGTTGTTTCCATGTGTTAGCTATTATAAATAATGCTTCAATGAGTATGGAGGTGCAGATAGCTTTTGGGTGTTTTCATTTCCTTTGAATATATTCCCAGAGGTGAAATTGTTAGATCATATGGTCATTCTATTTTTGTTTGTTTGTTTGTTTGTTTTACAGTCCTCCATACTGTTTTCCATAGTGGCTGTACCAGTTGCACCAATGTACAAGTGTTCCCTTTCTTCCATATCCAGGCCAGCATTTGTTATCTCGTGTTTTTTTTTTTTATTAAGGCTATGCTAACAGACATGAGGTATCATCTCATTGTGGGTTTGATTTGCATTTTCCTAATAACTGCTGATGTTGAGCATCTTTTCAAGTACCCATTGCCCATTTTTATGTCTTCTTTGGAAAAATGCTTGTTCAGCTTTTTGACCATTTTTCAATCAGATTATTTGGCTTGTAGCTATTGAGTTATATGAGTTCTTTAAACATTTTGAATATTAATCCCTTATGAGATAAAGCTTTGCAAATATTTTTCCCATTCCATAGGTTATATTTTCACTTTGTTGTTTCTTTTTCTTTGCAGAAGCTTTTTAAATTTGACATTGCCCCACTTGTTTAATTTTGATTTTGTTTCTTGTGTTGTGTCATACCACAAAAAATTCAATGCCAGGACCCATCTCAAGGAGCTTTTTTCCAATGTTTTCTTCTAGGAGCTTTATAGTTTCGGGTCTTACATTTAAGATTTTAATCAATTTTGAGTTAATTTTTGTGAGTGTAAGACGGTGTCTAGTGTCAGTCTTTTACTCATGAATATCCAATTTTCCTCAGCACCATTATTGAAGAGACTCCTCTCCATCTAGTGTTCTTGGTTCCTTGTCTCAAGTAGTGGTTTCCTGCATATGCTTCAGTTTATTTCTGAACTTCCAATTCTGTTCCAATGATCTATTTGTCTGTTTTTATGCCAGGACCATCCTACTTTGATTGCTGTAGCCTTATAACATAGCTTGAAATCAGGAAGTGTGATGCCTCCTGCTTTATACTTCTTTCTCAGGATTGCCTTGGCTATTCGGAATCTTTTTTGGTTCCATATAAATTTTAGGATTCTTTTTTCTACCTTTGCAGAAAAATGCCATTGAACTCTTAATAGGGATTATATTGAATCTATAGATGGCTTTCAGTAATGAACACAGAAATACCTTTCCATTTATTTGTGTCTTCTTCAATTTCTTTCATCAATGTCTTATAGTTTTCTATATAGTTTTCAGATCCTTCACCTTCTTGGTTAATTTTATTCCTAAGTATTTTTTATTGTTTTGATGCTATTGTAAATGAGATAATTTTCTTTATTTCTTTTTCAGGTAATTTATTGTTAGTATATAGAAATGTGACTGATTTTTGTGTGTTAATTTCTATCCCGCAACTTTAATAACTTTTGGATTAGATCTAACAGGGTTTTGTTTTGTTCTTTTGTGGGATTTTTTTGGTGGAATTTTAGGATTTTCTATATACAAGGTCATATCATTAGCAAACAGACAATTTTACTTTCTCCTTTCCTATTCTGATGCCTTTCTTTTTCTTGCTTGGTTTCTCTGGTTAGGACTTCCAGTACTGTGTTGAATAAGAGTTAAAGGTGGGAACCCTTGTCTTGTTCCTGATATTAGAGATAAAGTTTTCAACCATTCACCACTGAATATGATGTTGGCTGTGATTTTTGTCAGATATTGCCTTTGTTATGTTGAGGTATGTTTCTTCTACACGTAATTTGTAAAGGAGTTTTTAACATAAATAGATGTAGAATTTTGTCAAATGTTTTTCCTGTGTCTACTGAGATAATCATATGATTTTTGTCTTTCATTCTATTCATGTGATGTAACTTATTTGTTGATTTGCGTATGTTGAACCATCCTTGCATCCCAGGGAAAAATCCCACTTGATCATCATGTATGTGCTATTGAATTTGGTTGGTTAGTATGTAGTTGAGAATTTTGCACCTATATTCATCAGTAATATTGGACTGTAATTTGTCTTCTAGTAGTGTCCTTTTCTGGTTTTGGTATCAGGGTAATGCTGGACTTGTAAAATGAGTTTGGGAGCATTCCCTTTTCTTTGATTTTTTGGAAGAGTTTGAGAAGGATAGGCATTAATTCTACATTAAATTCTTAGCAAAATTTATCAGTAAAACCTTTATTTTTTTTACTCAAATGTCATATTTTATTTCTTTTTTTAATTAGCATATAATGTATTATTTATTTTGGGGGTACAGGTCTGGGATTCATCAGTCATACACAATTCACATTGCTCAGCATAGCACATACCCTCCCCAATGTCCATCACCCAGCCACCCCTTCCCTCCCACCCCCCTCCTCTCCAGCAGCCCTCAGTTTGTTTCTTATGATTAAAAGTCTCTTATGGTTTGTCTCCCTCTCTGGTTTCATCTTGTTTCATTTTTTCCTCTCTTCCCCTATGATCCTCTGCCTTGTTTCTCAAATTCCATATATCAGTGAGATCATATGATAATTGTCTTTCTCTGATTGACTTATTTTGCTAGGCATAATACCCTCTTGTTCCAACCACATCATTGCAAATGGCAAGATTTCATTTTTTAATGGCTGCATAATATTCCATTGTGTGAGTATACACACACACACACACACACACACACACACACACACACATATATATATATACCACATCTTCTTTATCCATTCATCTATCAATGGACATCTAGGCTCTTTCCATAGTTTGGCAAAAACTTTATTTTTAATAATAATCATCTTAAAGGATATGAAGTTGTATCTCACCATGGTTTTGATTTGCATTTCCCTAATAATTAGTAATGTTGAGTATCTTTTCATGTGCCTATCAGCTATTTGTATAATCTTCTCTGGATAAATGCTATTCAAGTCCTTTGTCTATTTTTTAATTGGGTTTTGTTGTTGTTGTTGTTGAGTTTTAGAAATTCATTGTATATTCTGTATATTAATCTGTTGTATTATATGTGATTTGCAAATATTTTCTTCCATTCTGTGAGTGAGTTGCCATTTTACTCTTTTGAGAGTGTCTTTTGGTGCACAAAAGTTTTAAATTTTGATGAGGTCCAATTTGTCCATTTTTCCTTTAGTTGCCTATGCCTTTGGAGTCATATCCAAAAAATCAATGTTAGATCCAATGTCATGAAGATTTCTGTCTATTTTCTTCTAGAGATTTCATAGTTTTACCTTTTATGTTTAAAGAATGCACTATTGATACACCCAACAACTTGGATGGATGCTGAGTTAAAAAGTCAATTTTAAGTGTTGTGTAATGTATGATTCCATTTATAACAGATTTTAGAGGTGACAAAACTGTACTAATTGAAAACAGATAAGTGATTGCCAGAAGTTAGAGTTAGCAGGCAGTTGTGACTCTTAAGGGTTAACATGAAGGAGTTTGTTATTTGTGATGGAACAGTTCCATAATCTGTATTCTATAACAGTTCTATATTGTGGTGATGGTTACATAAATCTAGACATATGATAAAATTTCACAGAACTATACCCAAAAAAAGAAGCACTTTGTAAAAAAGAATGATGAAATCTTAATAAGGTTCATACCTGAGTTAACAGTGTTATATCATCAATTTCCTGGGTTTTGACAGGCACTAAGATTATATAAGCTATTATCACTGGGGAAAGCTGACTCACTTCTTGTGAGTCAAACTATTTCAAAAAAATAGTTATAATTCTATTTTAAAATGCCTTTAACATTTGCCAATTGTACTAAGAATAAAATCCAAACTATTTTCCAGGACCGACAATGCTTAGCATGATGTGGTTCCTGCCTGTCTTTTATCTAACCTTTTCCTGTACTATTTCTCTCTTACTACATTCTAGCCATTATCTTCCTTTCAATTTCTCAAGCATAATAATTCCTCTCCTCCCTCAGAGCCTTTGTAACTGTTGTTCATTCTGTCTGGAATGTTCCTCTCACAGCTGTATTGTGAAAGAACTATACTCTCTTCTGGGTGATGACATTTTTTCTTCTTTATTCATTCAACAAATATTAATGCAGAGGGACGCCTGGGTGGCTCAGTCAGTTAAGTGTCTGCCTTCAGCTCAGGTCATGACCCCGGGGTCCTGGGGTCAAGTCCTGCATCAGGCTCCTTGCTCAACGAGGAGCCTGCTTCTCCCTCTGCCTGCCACTCCCCCTGCTTGTGCTTTCTCTCTCTCTCTCTAATAAATAAATAAAACCTTTAAAAAAATATGTTAATGCAGATTTAGGAGGCAGAGCCTCAAGGCATCAGTGCAGTTTTGGACATATTGGTTTGAAGTGTTTGTAAGACAAGCAAAATCATTAAAAATCTAGTTAGGTACATAGATCTGGAGCTAGATATAAAATTTGGGATCTGGGCCATATAATTTGATCAGTTTTATAGGAATGGAATGATACTTGAAGCCATGTGATTGAGTGAGATTACCTAGGAAGAGAATGTACTATGAGAAAGGTACTGGGAGGAAGAAAATCTGGGACCAAGCCTGGGGATCTCTAATAGAGCAAGGAGCAAATGGTAACATGGAAGCCAAGTAAGAGAGTGTTTCAAAGGGGGAGATTAGTCCAACGTATCAAATGCTGCTGAAAAAAAAATCAGATAAACACAAAGTATATTAATTTTCTATAACCATATATTGATGTTATAACTGGAAAAATACTTTTTAAAATAATAATACGGAGTTTGACATCAGCATCGTGAAATTTGTTGTCATAAATTACTAATAATAAAATAAACTCACACATTCCTTTTAGAAATTATTTCAATAGTACATATCAAGAGTTTTTAAAGTGTTTAAAGTTTTGACCCAGTAATCACATTTCCAAGAATCTAATTAAAGAAATAGTCTATAGTGTGGAAAAGACTGTACATCTGATGATATCCATGGCAATAATATTTATAATAGTGAAAAAATAAAAATTACCTCAATGTCCAGTAGGGGAGTGTTAAATCAATGATGATAATTCACTCAATGGACTATCATACTATCATTAAAAATGATGTTTATATAGATTTCTAGTTATATAACATGGATGCATAACAGTAGCCTACATTTGGTAAATTCTAAGAAATATACTAAATGTGTTTTTTATTTTTATAATTTCTATATGTTAATTTTTGCCATATTTATAAAATTATCTTTAATGACAATGAATTATCCTCTTGATGGAAAACCATACTTTTAATAAGCTTGTTTGAATAATTGTCTTAACTTTTTCTTAAACTATCCTTTTATCTATTATATTTTCGGTATGTGGCACTTATTATGTTTTATTCCTGTCTCAGTCTATGCTACATTTATTCCTTTCCTTTGCAGTTATATGAAAGACAGTTACTTGTATTTAAAATTCTGAATAGTGTAAAAAATAAAATAAAATTCTGAATAGTGAATAAAACTTTCAGAAGTAAAATTTAAAATATCCATTATTTATTATATACCAGGCAAATCTATACTTCTCTATCAAAATCAATAAATGTGTATTCTTCAAGGAGGCCTTCCCTGACCACATTCACTCTCAAAATTAGGTTAAATCCTATTAGATAACTCCATAGTCCCAATGAATACGCTCTAACTGACACTCATCGTAGCAATCCCAAAGTCTCCTTTCTTGATGGTTGACATTTCTAGGAAATTAACTGGAGCATTATTGGAGGATTAGGGCAGAAGGAAGACATGGAATTTTCTTTTATTTATTTTTTATTAAAGATTTTTATTTATTTATTTTGAGAGAGAGAGAGTGTGTGCTGAGCAGGGGGAGGGACAGAGGCAGAAGGAGAGCGAGAATCTCAAGCAGACTCTACACTAAGCATGGAGCCGGAAGAGGGCTGGATCTCATGACCCTGAGATCAGGACCTGAGCCAAAACCAAGAGTCAGAGCTTAACCAACTGAGCCTGCCAGGTGCCCCAGAAGCCATGGAATTTTAGACTGACCCTCATTATCTGATTTTTTTTCCTAGGGATTCCCTATAATGAAACCATTGCCCCTATTCCAAAAATACCTATCGGGAAAAAAATCCAGTCAATTCAACTACTCCTTAAATCTCACTAGAACAAGAGGAAGCATGTCAGATCTATTATTATACTAAGAGAACTTTTGTTAAAGCCTCCAGATGTCATTTGAAACCTACCTTGAAAGATTATGTTGAGGGTGGCTGGGTGGCTGTTGGGTAAGTGTCTTACTTCAGGTCGTGATCTCAGAGTCCTAGGATGGAGCCCCACATAGATCCCTGCATGGGCTCCAAGTGGGGTCCAACTAGGGCTCTGCACTCAGCAGGGAGTCTACTTCTCCCTCTCCCTCTGCCCCTCCCCCTGCTTGTATTCTCTCTCTCAAATAAAATCTTTTTTTTAAAAAAAGAATATGTTTTGAAGTCAGATTCATATAGAAATAATCCTAACAGGTTAGTTTTAGGAACTCCATTACACAGTTCATTGAAACTAAAACATGAAGGTATTTATTTAAAGGTCCCCATAATCTCAATTCATTCAGGAATCTAACTATGTATAGTATTTTCAACATGTTGGAAATGGTATTACAACTTCTTTGTGATTCATAAAGTTCAATGGGGAGGAAGCTATATGGTAGAAAAAAACCAGACTCTTGAAAATCTGGTAAATGTATAAATATAAATAATGTCTTAGCTAAAATAACAAATTTAATATATCATGATTTAATTTCAGAATAATTTTTGTCTATGAAAAGTAAAAAGAGGATTTTTTTTTACAGAATTCCATAATACTTACCAAGCAGTTGGCCACTTTGGGACAGAAGCCTGGCATATATACAACTCTGAGGAGAAGAATTTATCTTCCATATGACAAAATGAAGAATGGGTATTTAATTTTAAATTTTCACATATAAATTTTATTTTTAAAATTTAGTAAAATAACTATCAGAAATTTAAAGTAAAGAGGGGGAAATGAACCATGAGAGAATATGGACAACGAAAAACAATCTGGGGGTTTGAGAGGAGAGGAGGTTGGGGGTAGGGGGTAACAGGGTGATGGGTATTGAGGAGGGCACGTGCTGTGATGAGCACTGTGTGTTATACTTAACTAATGAATCATTGAACACTACATCAAAAACTAATTATATACTATACAGTGGCTAACTGAACATAATTTTTAAAAAAAGAAATTTTAAAACCCTAGTGGAATTTCATGTAATATATATAATTTCCAAGTAGCTTCTTTCATGATACACAAAAAAATTGTTAACAGTCAGAACTAGTTACCAACTTAGAAACTGCCAGTCACACTTCTGGATTATCATTTTACAACTGGTATTAATAGCTAAACTTCAGTCCCAGAGCCTCATTCAGGATGTGGGCAAATCCTGGCAATATCTCAAAATGCTTCCTGCCGGTTCAGAAAAGTGAACCACAGTGGTGTAACTGATGCCACAATCATTACCACCATCAGTACACACATACACACAACAAATACCACCTGAAAGATAAAATCTGTTACTGTTAAATTCAGTAAGTGCTTATGGGGTTTAGACAGGCTTTCTTAATCTATTTCAACTAGGCACAGGGCAAGGTGCTTATAACTAAAAGATACAATTCCTGCCTTCAGTAACCTTACCTGAGGTGGGGAGACAAGTAAAAAAATAGAGGCGAACCCAGGTGAAATGGAATAGAGGGTGCACCAGTTAAGGTTTGGATGAAAGGGAATCAAGGGAGACTTTTCTAAAGAGGTGACATCAGCAGTATTGAAAAGAAATAAAAGTTAGCTAATTGGGGGAGCATTCCAAACAGAGAGGCAACATATACAAGAGCTTTCAAGCAGAAACCTAAGAAAGCAGACACATTTCAGGAGATACAAAGAAGTTGAATTCATGGGTAAAGTAAAGGATGACATTCAGAAAGAGAAGATGGTTTTAAACAATCATAATAATCCGGGGCTAAAATTCTTGCTGACTTTATAAAACTTTGGGAGATAGGGAGGTAGGAGAAATAGCCATTACAAAACCATCTAAAGGCTTGTCTGATTTAGCAGGCAGGTAGGAAAGTTATAGGTACCATTTGTTTCTTCTCTATTGTTAACTTTATGGAGCTTCATATACACATGATTCACCCTTTTAAAGTGTACAATTCAATGGCTTTTAGTATATTTACAGAGTTGTGGGACTATCACCACTGTTTAATTCTAGAACATCTTTATCAACTAAAAAAGAAATCCTATTCTTTCCTCCTCCCAGTCCTTGGTACTACTAATCTATTTTCTGTCTCTATAGATTTGCCTATTCTGGATATTTCATATTAAGAGAATCATATAATATATGGTCTTTTGCAACTGGTTTCTTTCAGTTAGCATAATGTTTTCAAGGTTCATCCATGTTGTAGCATGTATCAGTATTCCATTCCTAAAAAGGAATAAAAATTGCCAAATAATATTCCATTTTATGGATACACCAACTTTTAAAAAAATTCATTCTTCAGGTGATGGACATTTTGATTTTGTCCACTTTTAGACTATTATGAGTAGTGCTGCTGTGAACATTTATTTACAAGTCTTTGTGTAGACATAATGTTTTTATTTCTCCTGGGTGTATACCTAAGATTGAAATTGTGAGTTATATGGTATCTAATTTCATTTCTTTGTTGTCAGAGAAAATATCTTGTGTGATTTCAATTCTCTTATATGTATTGAAGTTTGTTCTATTGCCTAAAATATAGTTTGCCCTAGGGGATTTTCCATGTGCACTTGTGAAGAATGTATAGTCTGTTGTTGGGTGGAGTGTAGATATCTGTTAGGTTTAGTTGGTATAGAGAGTTGTTTAAGTGTTCTCTTTGTTGATCTTTTGCTATTTGTTCTATCCCAGTATTGAAAATGGTATATCAAATCTCCAACTATTATTTTTGTTGAACTGTCTATTTCCCCCTTCATCCTGTCAGTTTTTACTTCATGTATTTTGGGTCTCTGTTGTCAGATGAATATGTTTATAATTATTATACTTTCCTGATGGATGACAGACTATCTTGACATTATAAAATGTTCTTTATCTTTGTACTATTTTTGCCTTAAAGTTATTTTCTCTGATACTACTATAGCCTTTCCAGCTTTCTATGGTTGCCTTTGCATAATATCTTTTTTTACCCTTTACTTTCAACATACTTGTATTTTTTTAAAGATTTTATTTATTTATTTGAGAAACAGAGAGAGAGTGTGCACAAGCAGGAGGAGGGGCAGAGGGAGAGGGAGAAGCAGACTCCCCACTGAGCAGGAAGCCCAACATGGGGCTCCATCCCAGGACCCTGAGATCATGACCTGAGCCAAAGTCAGATGCTTAACTGACTGAGCCACCCAGATGCCCCTCAACATATCTGTATTTTTGAATCTTAAATGTATCTCCTATAGACAACATATAGTTGGAACTTATTTTGTTATCAGTCTGATAATCCCTGCCATTTGATTAGACTGTTTAGTACACTCACATTTAATGTTATTATTGATATAGTTGGATTTATGTCTGCCATTTTATTTTCACTTTCTATATTTCTCATGTCTTTTTTGTTCCTCTGTTCCTCTATTGTTTTCTTTTGCATTAAGTGAATATTTTCTAGTATAACAATTTAATTACATTAATTTCTACTGCATTTTTTAAAGATTTTGAAATCTAGGGCTGGCCATATACATATGGCACACTGCAACAATGGGAACACTTACATTGCACAACCAATTTGTAAGATAATTTTACATTATCACACAAAGCTAAAGATGCACATACCAATGGTTCAGCAATTCAATAGCAGCATATATTCTACAGAAATCCATGCAGAAGTGCACCAGGAGATGTGTGTATTTGTAGCAGAATTGTTTCTAATAACAAGAAAAAAATTGAAATTCTAATTTCCATTCATAGTGAAATGGGTAAGCATCCTATAATTATGCTATAGACTATATGCATTATACAGCAGTAAAAATGAATTAAACACAGCAATCCAAATCAACATGAATGAATTTCACAAACAACATTGAAAGAAAAAGGCAAGTCATCATGGAAGAAAAGTACTGTATGATTCCATCTATATAAAGTGCAAAACTTGAAAAATTAAATAATATATTATTTAACAATATATATAAGTGGCAAGCTAGTTTTATAAAGCATGAGAATTGACTTTTGTATATTAACCTTGTATCCTGCAACCTTGCTACAATTGCTTATTAGTTCCAGGATTTTTTTTTTATTTGTTCTTTGGGATTTTCTACATAGATAATCATGTCATCTGCAGATAAAGAACATTTTACTGCTGACGTAAGCTCTGTTCTTTCTCCTAGCCTTAAAAAACAATAATACTAGGGGTGCCTGGCTGGCTCAGTTGGAAGAACATGCAACTCTTGATCTTGGGGTTGTGAGTTTGGGCCCCATGTTTGGTGTAGAGATTACTTAAAAATAAAATCTTTAAAAATAATAATAATAGGAGAAGAGCCCAAGATGGCAGAGGAGTAGGAGACCTTAATTTCATCTGGTCCCAGGAATTCAGCTAGATAGCTATCAAACCATTCTGAACATCTGCAAACTCAACCAGAGATGGAAGAAAAGAATAGCTGCAACTCTACGAATAGAAAAGCGACCACTTTCTGCAAGGTAGGAGGTGTGGAGGAGTGAATCCAAGGTGATACATGGGAAAATAGACCATGGGTGGGGGAGGAAGCCTCCGTCAGCCGGCTACCTGCAAGTGATAGAGCAGGGGAGCACAAAATCAGAACTTTTAGAAGTCTGCTCCAGCGAGGGACTTTGCTCAGGTGGCTAAGCGGGGGGTGAAACCCTTGCTGGGGCAGTGTGGTCTCAAGATCCTCAGGGTCACAGGAAGACTGGGGGTGCCTGAGTGTGACAGAGCTCCCAGGTATCAGAGCGGGGAGGTTGGCTGCAAGAGTAAGCACAGGAGTGAGCTCTCAGCTCAGGGTTGCCGTAACTGTGATCTGTGGCACAGTTGGGACACTGCTCTTCAAGGAGGGCCCCAACAAGCAGCAGAACTGGAAAGACACCCCCTTCCCCAGGAGAGGCGGTGCAGGAGTTGCTGGGTTTGGGTTGTGTGCTTGAGATAGAAACTCTCCATCACATGCTGGGTGAGCACAGAGTGCAGCCGAGAGTAAGGGAGACAGGAGTGACTGACTGCTTTTCTCTGAAGGCTCACTGAGGAGTGGGTCCCTGAGCTTTTAGCTCCGGGGCCAGAGATTGAGGACCACCATTTTCATTCTCATCCTCTAAAGCTACATGGAAAGCCTTTGGGGAACAAAAGCCACATAGAGCAAAAAGGAGCAGATTACTTAGCCTGGCCCCTGACAAGGGAGGTGCAATTCTGCCTGGGGCAAAGACATTTTGAGAATCAATGCAACAGGCCCCTCCCCCAGAGGATCAGCAAGACTATCCAGCCTAGACCAAGTTTACCAATCAATGAGAACTGCAAACCTCCAGAGCTAGCAGAATACAGCACATAGAATTCATGGCTTTTTTCCCCATGATTCTTTAGTCTTTCAACTTTAATTTTTTTAATTTTCTTTATTTCTTTCTTTTTTAAAATTTTTCTTCTTTCCTTTTTCAACCAACTTCTTATCTTATCAATTCCTTTCTTAAAATCTTTTTTAATTTCCATTTTACAGTCATATTCTATCCCTTCATTGTATTTAACTTTATTTTTGTATAAGTTTTTCTTTCATTAAAATTTTGGGATACAGTTTCTTTTAACAGACCAAAATACACCCAAAATCTCCTGTATGGCTCTGTTCTATTCACCCGCTTTATCATATTCTCTCTTTCTCTCTCTCTCTCTTTCTTTTCTTCTTTTTTTGGGGGGGTTGTTTTGTTAAAGTATTTTTTAATTTTCATCTTTATAGATACATTCTATCCTCTCAATGTATTTAATTTTATTTTTGTATATATAAGTTTTTCTTTCTTTACAATTTTGAGATGTGGTTTCCTCTAACAAACTGACCAAAAGACACTCAGGAGATAATGATTGCTCTGTTCTATTCACCTGTCTGTTTATATCCCTTCCTGTGTTGTTGTTGTTGTTGTTTCTTTCTCTTTTGTTTTTTCTTGTTTAATTTCCATTTTTACAGTTGAATTTGATCCTCTCATTGTATTTAATTTTATTTTTGTACATATACAAGTTTTTTTTTCTTTACAGTTTTGGGATCTAGTTTTCTAAAAAAGCAGACAAAACTGCACACAGAATCCAGCATATTACTCTATTCTGCTCACCTGTCTGATTATATTTTTTTTCCTGATTCCAGGTCTCTTCTGATTTGTTTAGTGTATATTATTCTGGGGTCATTGTTGCCCTTTTAGTATTTTGTTCTCCCATTCGTCTATTCTTCTCTGGACAGAATGACAAGATGGAAAGACTCACCTCAAAAAAGAGAACAAGAGGCAGTACTGACTGCCAAGGACCTAATCAATATGGACATTAGTAAGATGTCAGAACTAGAATTCAGAATAACAATTATAAAATACTAGCTGGGCTTGGAAAAAAATAGAAAACATTAGATAATCTCGTTCTGGGGAAATAAAAGAACTAAAATCTAACCAACTCAAAATCAGAAAGGCTATTAATGAGATGCAAAAAAAAAAATGGAGGCTCTAACTGCTAGGATAAAAGAAGCAAAAGAGAGAATTAGTGATATAGAAGACCAAACGATGGAGAATAAAGAAGCTGAGAAAAAGAGAGATAAACAACTATTGGATCACAAGGGAAGAATTCGAGAGGTATGTGATTCCATAAAGTGAAACAATATTAGAATAATTGGGATCCCAGAAGAAAAAGAAAGGGGGGGGCAGAAGGTATTTTGGAGCAAATTATAGCAGAGAACTTCCCTAATCTGGAGAGGGAAACAGGCATCAAAATCCAGGAGGCAGAGAGAACCCCCCTCAAAATCAATAAAAATAGGTCAACACCCCAACATCTAATTGTGAAACTTACAAACCTCAGAGACAAAGAGAAAATCCTGAAAGAGCTCGGGACAAGAGGTCTGTAACCTATAAGGGTAGAAACATTAGGTTGGCAGCAGACCTATCCACAGAGACCTGGCACACCAGAAAGGACTGCCATGATATATTCAGGATACTAAAGGAGAAAAATATGCAGCCAAGAATACTTAATCCAGCTAGGATGTCATCCAAAATAAAAGGAGTGATAAAAAGCCAGGACAAACAGAAACTAAAAGAATTTGTGATCACCAAACCAGCCCTACAAGAAATATTGAAAGGATTCCTCTAAGCAAAGAGAGAGCCCAAAAGTAATATAGACCAGAAAGGAACAGAGACAATATACAGTAACAATCACCTTACAGGCAATACAATGGCACTAAATTCATATCTTTCAATAGTTACTCTGAATGTAAATGGGCTAAATGCCCCAATCAAAAGACACAGGTTATCAGATTGGATAAAAAAGCAAGACCCATTGATATGCTGCCTGCAATAGACTCATCTTAGACCCAAAGACATCTCCAGATTTAAAGTGAGGGGGTGGAAAACCATTTATCATGCTAATGGACACCAAAAGGAAGCTGGGGTGGCAATCCTTATATCAGACAAATTAGATTTTATACCAAAGACTGTAATAAGAGATGAGGAAGGACACTATATCATAATTAAAGGGTCTATCCAACAAGAAGCTCTAACAACTGTAAATATTTATTCCCCTAACACGGAGCAGCCAATTATATAAGCCAATTAATAACAAAATCAAAGAAACAAAATGATAATAATATAATAATAGTAGGGGATTTTAACACCCCCCTCACTGAAATGGACAGATCATCTAAGCAAAAGATCAACAAGGAAATAAAGACTTTAAAAGACACACTGGACAAAATGGACTTCACAGATATATTCAGAACATTCCATCCCAAAGCAACAGAATACACATTCTTCTCTAGTGTCCATGGAACAGTCTCCAGAATAGATCACATCTGAGTCACAAATCAGGTCTCAACTAGTACCAAAAGATTGGGATCATTCCCGGCATATTTTTGGACCACAGTGCTTTGAAACTGGAACTCAGTCACAAGAGGAAAGTTGGAAAGAACCCAAATCCATGAAAGCTAAAAAGCATCCTACTAAAGAATGAATGGGTCAACCAGGAAATTAAAGGAGAATTTTTAAAAATTCATGGAAACAAATGAAAATGAAAACACAACTGTTCAAAATCTTTGGGATGCAGTAAAAGCAATCCTAAGAGGGAAGTGTATAGCACTACAAACCTTTCTCAAGAAACAAAAAATGTCTCAACTACACAACCTAACCCTACACCTAAAGGAGCTGGAGAAAGAACAGCAAATAAAGCCTAAACCCAGCAGGAGAAGAGAATTAATAAAGATTAGAGCAGGAATCAATGAAATAGAAAACAAAGAACAGTAGAACAGATCAATGAAACTAGGAGCTGGTTCTTTGAAAGAATAAAATTGATAAACCCCTGGCCAGACTTATCAAAAAGAAAAGAGAAAGAACCCAAATAAATAAAATCATGAATGAAAGAGGAGAGAGCACAACCAACACTGAAGAAATACAAACAATTATAAGAACATATTATGAGCAACTATATGCCAACAAATTAGACAATCTTGAAAGAATGGATGCATTCCTAGAGACGTATAAACTACTAAAACTGAACCAGGAAGAAATAGAAAACCTGAACAGACCCATAACCAGCAAAGAAATTGAAGCAGTAATCAAAAATCTCAGTAAACAAAAAACAAAATCAGTAAACAAACAAGAGCCTAGGGCCAGAGGGCTTCCCAGGGGAATTCTACCACACATTTAAAGAATTAATACCTATTCTTCTGAAGCTGTTTCAAAAAATCAAAATGGAAGGAAAACTTCCCAACTCTTTTTATGAGGTCAGCAGCATTACCTTGATCCCAAAACCAGACAAAGACCCCACCAAAAAGGATAATTACAGACCAATATTCCTGATGAACATGGATGCCAAAATTCTCACCAAAATACTAGCCAATAGGATCCAACAGTACATTAAAAGGATTATTCACCACGACAAAGTGGGATTTATTCCTGGGATTTATTCCTGCAAGGTTGGTTCAACATCTGCAAATCAATGTGATACACTACATAAATAAAAGAAAGGACAAGAACCATATGATCCTCTCAATAGATGCAGAAAAAGCATTTGACAAAGTACAGCATCCTTTCTTGATTAAAACTCTTAACAGTGTAGGGATAGAGGGCACATACTTCCAATATGATAAAGGCCATCTGTGAAAAACCCACAGCAAATATGATTCTCAATGGGGAAAAACTGAGAACTTTCCTCCTAAGGTCAGGGACATGGCAGGGATGTCCACTATCCCAACTGCTGCTCAACATAGTATTAGAACTCCTAACCTCAGCAATCAGACAACAAAAAGAAATAAAAGGCATCGGAATTGGCAAAGAAGTCAAACTTTCTCACTCTTTGCAGATGACGTAATACTTTATGTGGAAAACCCAAGAGATTCCATCCCAAACTTGCTAGAATTCATACAAGAATTCAGTAAAGTGACAGGATATAAAATCAATGCACAGGAATCAGTTGCATTTCTGTACACCAACAATGAGACAAAAGAAAGGAGTCCATCCCATTTACAATTGCATACAAAACCATAAGATACCTAGAAATAAATCTAACCAAAGAGGCAAAGAATCTGTACTCAGAAAACTATAGAATACTCATGAAAGAAATTGAGGAAGACACACAGAAATGGAAAAACGTTCCATGCTCATGAAGTGGAAGAACAAATATTGTGAAAATGTCTATGCTACCTAGAGCAATCTACACATTTAATGCAGTCCCTATCAAAATACCATCAGCTTTTTTCACAGAACTGGAACAAATAATCCTAAAATTTGTATGGAACCAGAAAAGACCCTGAATAGCCAAAGAAATGTTGAAAAGAAAAGTAAAGTTGGTGGCATCACAATTCCGGACTTCAAGCTCTATTATAAAGCTGTCATCCTCAAGACAGTATGGTACTGGCACAAAAACAGACACATAGATCAGTGGAACAGAATCGAGAGCCCAGAAATGGGCCCTCAACTCTATGGTCAACTAATCTTTGACAAAGCAGGAAAGAATGTCCAATGGAAGAAAGACAGTCTCTTCAACAAATGGTGTTGGGAAAATTGGACAGCCACATGCAGAAGAATGAAGCTGGACCATTTCCTTACACCACACACAAAAATAGACTCAAAATGAATGAAAGACCTAAATGTGAGACAGGAATCCATCAAAATCCTTGAGGAGAACACAGGCAGCAATCTCTTCTACCTCAGCCGCAGCAACTTCTTCCTAGAAACATCGCCAAAGGCAAGGGAAGTAAGGGCAAAAATGAACTGTTGGGACTTCATCAGGATAAAAAGCTTTTGCACAGCAAAGGAAACAGTCAACAAAACCAAAAAACAACTGACAGAATGGGAGAAGATATTTGCAAATGACGTATCAGATAAAGGGCTAGTATCCAAAATCTATAAAGAACTTATCAAACTCAACACCCAAAGAACAAATAATCCAATCAAGAAATGGGCAGAAGACATGAACAGACATTTCTCCAAAGAAGACATCCAAATGGCCAACAGGCACATGAAAAAGTGCTCAACATCGCTCGGCATCAGGGAAATCCAAATCAAAACCTCAATGAGATACCACCTCACACCCGTCAGAATGGCTAAAATTAACAAGTCAGGGAACGACAGATGTTGGCGGGGATGTGGAGAAAGGGGAACCCTCCTACACTGTTGGTGGGAATGCAAGCTGGTGCAACCCCTCTGGAAAACAGTATGGAGGTTCCTCAAACAGTTGAAATTAGAGCTACCGTTCGATCCAGCAATTGCACTACTGGGTATTTACCCCAAAGATACAAATGTAGGGACCCGAAGGGGTACGTGTACCCCAATGTTTATAGCAGCAATGTCCACAATAGCCAAACTGTGGAAAGAGCCAAGATGCCCATCGACAGATGAATGGATAAAGAAGAAGTGGTATATATACACAATGGAATATTATGCAGCCATCAAAAGGAATGAGATCTTGCCATTTGCAACGACGTGGATGGACCTCGAGGGTGTTATGCTGAGTGAAATAAGTCAATCAGAGAAGGACATGTATCACATGACCTCACTGATATGAGGAATTCTTAATCTCAGGAAACAAACTGAGTGTTACTGGAGTGGTTGGGGGTGGGAGGGATGGGGTGGCTGGGTGATAGACATTGGGGAGGGTATGTGCTACGGTGAGCGCTGTGAATTGTGCAAGACTGTTGAATCACAGATCTGTACTTCTGAAACAAATAACGCAACATATTTTAAGAAAAAAAGGAAAAGAAGAAGATAACAGGAGAGGAAGAAAAGGGGAGTATGTCAGAGGGGGAGACGAACCATGAGAGATGATGGACTCTGAAAAACAAACTGAGGGTTCTAGAGGGTAGGGGGGTGGGGGGATGGGTTAGCCTGGTGATGGGTATTGAGGAGGGCACGTTCTGCATGGAGCACTGGGTGTTATGAACAAACAATGAATCATGGAACACTGCATCAAAAACTAATGATGTAATATATGGGGATTAACATAACAATAAAAAAAATAAAAATAAAAATAAAAATAAAAAAATAAAAAGTAAAATAAAATCCACATAGTTTAAAAAAAAAAAAACTTATCAAACTCAACACCCAAAGATAATCCAATCAAGAAATGGGCAGAAGACATGAACAGACGTTTCTGCAAAGAAGACATCCAAATGGCCAATAGACACATGAAAGAGTGTTCAACATCACTTGGCATCAGAGAAGTACAAATCAAAACCTCAATGAGATACCACCTCACACCAGTCAGAACGGCTAAAACTAACAAGTCAGGAAACGACAGATGTTGGCAAGGATGCAGAGAAAGGGGAACCCTCCTACCCTGTTGGTGGGAATGCAAGCTGGTGCAGCCACTCTGGAAAATAGTATGGAGGTTCCTCAAAAAGTTGAAAATAGAGCTACCCTACGACCCAGCAATTGCACTACTGGGTATTTACCCCAAAGATAAAAATGTAGTGATCTGAAGGGGCACCTGCACCCCAATGTTTATAGCGGCAATGTCCACAATAGCCAAACTATGGAAAGAGCATAGATGTCCATCAACAAATGAATGGATAAAGAAGATGTGGTGTGTGTGTGTGTGTGTGTGTGTGTGTGTGTGTGTGTGTGTGTGTATAATGAAATATTATGCATCCATCAAAAAAAATCTTGCCATTTGCCACAACATGGGTGGAACTAGAGGGCATTATGCTAAACGAAATAAGTCAATCAGAGAAAGACAATTATCGTATGATCTCACTGATACGAGGAATTTGAGAAACAAGACAGAGGATCATAGGGGAAGGGAGGGAAAATAAAACAAGACAAAACAGAGAGGGAGACAAACCATAAGAGACTCTTAATCTCAGGAAACAAACTGAGGGTTGCTGGAGTGGAGGGGGATGAGAGGGATGGGGTGGCTGGGTGATGGACATTGGGGAGGGTATGTGCTATGGTGAGCGCTGTGAATTGTGTAAGACTGATGAATCAAAGACCTGTACCCCTGAAACAAATAATACATTATATGTTAATTTAAAAAAAAAGAATTTGTGATCAGAAACCAACCCACATGGACTTTGGGGCCCAGATTCCCAGGACCTGTGTAGTTCAGAAACCATTAAGGCTAGCACCAAGCAGAAGTAAACACAATAATTTCTGGAGAAATAAACCCTCAAGTCAGGCTTTGAAAATTTCCCACAGATAACATTCTGACAAAATTGAGCTCACAGTAAAAAATAACAAAACACACAAAGAAACAAGATGCCATGGGAGTCAGCAGAAACAATAAAGAGTAGAAACAATAAAGAGTAGAAAATTTCCAATCTAAACAATAGAAAAAAATTCCTGCAAGGACATCAGGTACTGGAGTTGACAAAATACAAAATATCTTTAATAGATTTAAATAAGTGGAAAACATAGGGAAAAAGGAATCTACCAAATGGCAAGACAATTAGTAAAACTAAAAGCAAGAAAGTCATTACTATAAAATTTAGGATAGTGGTTATCCTGGAAAGGAAAAATAATAGTGACTGGGAGAGAGCATGGGTGGCATTTGGGAGTTCTGATGATATTCTGTTTCTAAATCTCTGAGGTCATTACACAGACTTCTGCTTTGTCACAAACCTTCCAGCCATGTATTTTTCTATTCAGTCCATTTTCTGTCCATTTTCTGTGTGTGAATTTATTTCAAAAATTTTAATATGTAAAAATAAATGTTAAAATATTACATTTTATGTAATAAGCTTAGGTAAAACTAATGAAAATTGAAATGTAAAATTCAATGGACAGCTTAAATTGAAGATTGGATCCAGCAAAGATAACTAATGCATTGGAAATTAGATAAGAAGAAATTAAACAAGATAAAAGAATGAGAGAAAAAGAAATGGAAAACAAGAAAAAAGAAAAGGGAGAGAAAAGAAAGAATGGAAAAGAGAAGATCCAACATATATCTAATCAGCATTCCAAAATGAAAACCTAGAGAGATGGGAAATAACTGAGAATTTTTCAGACTTAAAGAAAGATATCAATCCTCAGTCCAGAAATAGTAATAAATGCCAATTGATATGGTAAAAAATAAAACCCACTTAGAACAAAGTAATCAAATTGCATGGTCACAAATTGCATGTTAGTCAAAGACTAATGAGATATTAAAATTATCCAGACAGAAAAGACAAATTACAAGCAAGGCAATAAAATAATTAAGACCAGTGGAAGTCAGAAGATAGTAAAATACTCAAATAACTGAAATAAATTATTTTCAACCTAAAATTATATACATTCAATGAAAAAATCCTCAAGAAAAAGAATGCTTAAAACTATTTTAAAGAATCAAAACCAAATATTTTAGAATATAAATAGAATAACTGCATCGAAAACTTATTAGATGTGCTCAATAGCAAAATGGAGATGATATGACAGAGGAAACAGTCAATAAAACTGGAGTTACATCAATAGAAAATTTCCAATCTAAACAATAGAAAACATTGTCAAAATTGAACCAAGTCTGGGGCACCTGGAGGGTGCAGTTGGTCAAGTATCCAACTCTGGTTTCAGTTCAGGTCTGATCTCAGGGTCATGAGTTTGGGCCCCATGTCAGGCTCTGTGCTCAGCACAGCATCTGCTTAAGACTCTTTCTCCCTCTCCCTCTACCCCCATGCTCTCTCTCTCCCTCTCTCTCTCTTTCTCTCTAAAAAATAAATGAATAAATCTTTTAAAAAAATTAAACCAAGTCTTAGAGACCTGTGGGATGATACCAAAAGGTCTAGCATTCATGTCACTGAATTCTCAAGAGGAGAGGAAAAAGAGTATCATGTAGAAAAAATATTAGAATAATTAATGGTTAGAAACTTGCCATATTTGGAAAATATATAAACTTATGGGGTCATGAAACTCAGCAAACTCCAAACAAGATGATTGCAAAGAAATTCATAAACTACTGAAAACCAAAGGGGAAGAAAACTGGAAAGCACCCAGAGAAAAATGACATATCATATATAGAGAACAATGATTCAAGTGATGGCAGATTTCTCATCAGTAGCCATAGATGACAAAAGGCAATGAAGTAATATTAAATACTGAAAGAAAAGAAATATTAACCTAGAGTTCTATTTCTAGACAAAAATGTCTTTCAGGAATTAAGGAGAAAAATAAAGATATTTTTAGATGAAAGAAAACTAAGAGAATTTGTTACCAGCAGACCTGTTCTAAAAGAAATAAATGCCAAATGAAGCTTATTAGGTGGAAAGGAAATAGAAAATTTAAAAAGTCAGGAATCAATAAAGAACAAGAGAAATGGTACTTATTTGGGTAAATAGATTATTTTTACACCCTTAAGTTCCTTAAGATAAGTTGACAGCAAATATGTATAAAAGCAAAACTTAAAACATAAATATCTTCTAGTGGGGCTTTTAATGTATCTTGACATATAGGACAATTACAACATAAATGAGGAAGGATAAAGGAACCTATGGAGTAGTGAGTTTTCTTTATTCCACTTGAAATGTTAAAGTATTAATTCTAAGCAGGTTGTGAAAAGTAAGGGCATAAATTGTAACCCCTAGAGCAACATTTAAAAAAGTATATGATCAGGCATCTGAGTGGCTCAGTCGTTAAGCATCTGCCTTCGGCTCAGGTCATGATCCCAGGGTCCTAGGATTGAGCCCCGCATTGGGCTCAGTGCTCCGCGGGAGGCCTGCTTCTCCCTCTCCCACTCCCCCTGCTAGTGTTCCCTCTCTCGCTGTGTGTCTCTCTGTTAAATAAATAAATAAAATATTTTTTAAAAGTATATGATCAATATATAAATTAAAATGGAATACTAAAAATATTTTTTTCAAATAATCCAAAAGAAGGCAGAAAGGGGAAACACTGGGACAAAAACAGAGAATACAAATTAATAAAATGGTAGAGCTATATAGAAATGTATCAATAATTTCATTAAATTTAAATGGCCAGAGCACTAATTAAAAGGCGTCAATTGTCAAATTGGATATATTTTTTAAAGTTTTTGATGTTCCAGTTATTCGGGGGCACCTGGGTGCTCAGTCGGTTGGGCATCCCAACTCTTGATCTTGGCTCAGGTCTTGATCTCAGCGTCCTGAGTTTTACCCATTTCACCCATTTCTCCACCCACCTCCCCTCTGATAACCATTAGATTGTTCTCTATAGTTAAGAGTCCATTTCTTGGTTTGCCTCTCTCTCTCTCTCTGTTTTCTTTCCTTTTGCTCATTTGTATTGTTCCTTAAATTCCACATATGAATGAAATCATATGGTTTTTGTCTTTCTCCGACTAATTTCACTTAGCATAATACTCTCTAGCTCCTTCCATATCATTGCAAATGGCAAGATTTCATTCTTTTTTATGGCTGAGTAATGTTCCATTTCCATTGTGTGTGTGTGTGTGTGTGTGTGTGTGTGTGTGTGCCACAAATTCTTTACCCATTCATCAGTCATAAAACTCAACACCCAAAAAAATGAATAATCCAATTTAAAAATGGGCAGATGATATGAACAGACATTTTTCCAAAGAAGATAAGCAGATGGCCAACAGACACTTGAGAAGATGCTCAACATCACTCATCACCAGGGAAATACAAATCAAAACTACAATGACATATCATCTCACACCCGTCAGAATGGCTAAAATAAACAACACAAGAAACAACAGGTGTTGGCAAGGATGTGGAGAAAAGGGAACCCTCTTGCACTGTCGGTGAGAATGCAAACTGGTACAACCACTCTGGAAAACAGTATGGAGGTTCCTCAAAAAGTTAAAAATAGGGGCATCTGGGTGGCTCAGTTGGTTTAGTGACTGCCTTCGGCTCAAGGTCATGATCCCAGAGTCCTGGGATAGAGTCCCACATCGGGCTCCCTACTCCACGGGAAGCCTGCTTCTCCCTCTGACCCTACCCCCTCTTGTGTTCTCTCTTTCTATCTCTCTCTCAAATAAGTAAATAAAATCTTTTAAAAAACGTTAAAAATAGGGACGCCTGGGTGGCTCAGTCGGTTAAGCGGCTGCCTTCAGCCCGGGTCGTGATCCCAGGGTCCTGGGATCGAGTCCCACATCGGGCTCCTTGCTCAGCAGGGAGTCTGCTTCTCCCTCTCTCTCCCTCTGCTTGTGCTCTCTCTGTCAAATAAATAAAAAATGTTTAAAAAAAATAAAAAACGTTAAAAATAGAACTTCTCTATGATCCAACAATTTCACTACTGGGCATTTACCCACAGAATACAAGAACACTAATTCAAAGGGATACACATACCCCAATGTTTATAGCAGCATTGTTGACAATAGCCAAATTATGGAAACAGCCCAAGTGTCCATCAATTGATGAATAAATTGGATTTTTAAAAAAAGACCAAACTGTATACATTCTATGAGAAATTCATTTAAAATAAAATGATGCAGTTGAATTAAAAGTAAAATATTGGAAAAGGCTATATCATAAAAACACTAGTTAAAAGAAAGAGAGGGCACCTGGGTGGCTCAGTTGGTTAAGTGCCTGCCTTCAGCTCAGGTCATGATCCCAGGGTCCTGGGATCCATCAGGCTCTCTATTCAGCAGGGAGTCTGCTTCTCCCTCTCCCTCTGCCCCCTCTCCCCACAATCGTGTTCCGTCTCTCAAATAAATAAATAAAATCTTAAAAAAAAAAGAAAGATAGAATGGCTTTATTAATATCAAATAAGCTAGGAAAATACTCAGGGATAAAGAAGGACATTATATAATGATAAAAGGACCAATTCATCAAGAAGACATAACAATCCTAAATGTGATACACCTAACAACAAATCTTCAAAATACAAGAAACAAAATTAATTGAATGGAAAAAAGAAATAGATAAATCAACAAATTGTTTGGAAGATTTCCACACTCCTTCTTCAGGAATAGATAAAACAAGCACAAAATTCCAAAAATGTACAAAGAAACAGCAGGGGTCAGAAAATTATTGCTCATCAGTCAAATCCACTCTGCCACCTTTTTTTGTAAATAGCTTTATTGGAACTCAGCCATGCTCATTTGTTTATGTATTATCTCTGCCTGCTTTTGCACAATAGCACTGATGAAAATTTCCAACAGAGACTATGTGGCCCAAAACCTAAAATATTTACTATATGGCCCTTTCCAGAAAAAGTTTGCTGACCCAAGAGTAATACTATCTGTTGATCTGATAGTACATTTGTAGAATATACTCCACCTATCAACAGCAGGAAGCACATTCTTTTCAAGTAGACATGGAATATTAACCAAGATAGACTATATTTTGGAACATAAAACAAATTTTAACATATTTAAAAGAATAAAAGTCAAAGTATGTTCTCTGATCTTAACAGAATTAAACTAGAAATCAATTTTTTAAAAAATATATCTAGAAAACCCTCAGGTATTTGAAAATTTACAAATAAATGTCTAAATAACCCTTCAGACAAAGACATTTTCAAGGGAATTAGAAATAATATTTAACTGACTGAAAATTAAAATACGACATATTAAAACCATATCAAAACTGATGGAATTAAAAGAGGAAATTAACAAATCCATAAGTACAGTTGAAAATAGAATAGCAGAAAATAGGCAAGGGGATAGAAGTACTGAGCAGCTGACTGAATCTAATTAAAATGTATAGAACATTTTACCCACAACAGCAGAATACATATTCTTGGCAAGTGTTCATGGAACATTTATCAAGATAGACCATATACGGAGTCATTAAACAAACCTCAACAAATTTGAAAGAATTTAAATCAACTACAGAATGTTCTCTAACCACAATGGAATTAATCAATAACAGAAATATATCTGGAAATATCCCAATTCTTGGAAATTAAACAGTACACTTCTAAATGATTTGTGTTAAATAGGACATGTTAAGGGAATTTAGAAAGTCTTTTAACTGAATGAAAATAAGAGTATAAGGTATCAAATTTTACGGAATGCTGCTAAAGCAGTTCTTAGAGGGAAATTTATAGCATTAAATTTTTATATTAGAAACTTCCACTTCTGGTCAAGATGAAGTTAAAAAGCAGGGACTATATATTTACCTTCCTGCATAATACACACACACAAAAAAACTGAACAAAATGTACGAAATGATCCCTCTCAAGACATTGTAAATCAAGATGAGCCCTAGATTAACCTCCTGAGAAAGTTCCCAGATTATGGAACAAGGACATGGGAAACTCAAGCAGAGTTTAGCAGATTCCCTGAGTTCAGGAAGTGGAGCTGACAGGAGAGAACAGGTAGCTGGAGTTTGCAAAGCAGAATATCAGCAATGAAAGAGCTGCACACAGAATTCCAGAGATGTGCAAAGGGTTCCCCTCATGTATTCAGCAGAGTACTAATAAGTGTATGGATGTGGGGAAACTGTCCAATCTGGGGAAAGGGATGACTGAATGGGCAGGGGAATAGAATTGATAACTTACACAGGGATGGGAATAGTACCTCTTCTAACCAGCCAAATTGAAAATGCTCATAGTGATTCATGGGGCATTGGGTAGAGTGCTCTAAAAGTCTTGCCTCAGTACTGAGGAATAAATATCACCAGACTATCTAACAAATCTTAAAAACAAGACCCAGAAGGATTCAAATGTTTCCCAGTAACTTAATTAAATCTCAGAACAAAACTCAAGCATATTTATAAAAAATATTCAGCACTCAACAAGGTAATAGTCACAATTTCTGTCACCCGATCAAAAATATCACGCATTGGGAGAAAGCAAAGGGGAAAAAAGAGAGGGGGGGGCCAAACCAAGAAACAGACACTTAATCACAGAGAACACACTGATGGTTACCAGAGGGCAGGTGGTGGGGCGATAGGTGAAATAGGTGATGGGAATTAAGGAGTGCACTTGTCATGAAGAGCACCAGGTGTTGTATGGAAGTGTTGAAGAGCTATATCATACACCTGAAGCTAATATTACACTGTATGTTAACTAACTGGAATTTAAATTAAAACTTTAAAAAAATCATACCACACACACACATGCCACAGACACCACACATATACCACACACACACACACACACACACACACACACACACACACACACACACAAGACTACAAAACATTACTGAGTGAAATAAAAGACTTAAATGGAGAGATTGGTTCATGGGTGAGAAGACTCTCTACAGTTAAGATGTCTATACTTGAGAAATTCAGCACACATCATAACAATCCCAGTGGGCAGCCATTATTCATGTCTTTGTTCTCATGTATACAATAGAAATTGAGAGTTGATTCTAAAAGTCATATGGAAATTCAAGATAAAACAAAAAAAATACAGATATCTAAAAATAAATGCCACTGGGGGTGCCTGGGTGGCTCAGTCGTTAAGCGTCTGCCTTCGGCTCAGGTCATGATCCCAGGGTCCTGGGATGGAGCCCCGCATCGGGCTCCCTGCTCTGCGGGAAGCCTGCTTCTCCCTCTTCCACTCCCCCTGCTTGTGTTCCCTCTCTCGCTGTCTCTCTGTCAAACAAATAAATAAAATCTTTAAAAAAATAAAAAAATAAATGCCACTAAAAGTGTATAAGATCTTGGTTAAGATAAAAATAAAATATTATCAAAAATATTAATAAAGGGCGCCTGGGTGACTCCGTTGGTTAAGCGACTGCCTTCGGCTCAGGTCATGATCCTGGAGTCCCAGGATCGAGTCCCACATCAGGCTCCCTGCTCAGCAGGGAGTCTGCTTCTCCCTCTGACCCTCTTCCCGCTCGTGCTCTCTCTCTCTCAAATAAATAAATAAGAAGCTTTAAAAAAATATTAATAAAGATCTTAATACATAGCTAGCTATATCATGTTCATGGATTAAAATACAGAATATTAAAAGCTTTTCAGTTCTTCCCAGATTTATCTATAGATTTGATGCAATTCTAATCAAAATTGCAATGTTACTTTGTGGAGCTCAATACACTGATTCTAAAGTATATATGAAAGAGTAAAGGGCTGAGGGTTGGAAGGGGATGGAGTAGCAGAGTATTCTATCACATATCAAACTTTATTATAAAGCTATAGTAATTAAGACAAAATATTTAAAGCAGCTTTTTTCATTTAGTTCCATATCTCACCAATTTTTGGTGTGTTCAATCTTACTATCTGAACTCTTTTAGAGGGTATGCACTAGCTTTTTTATGTTTCATGCTTATATGGTGTATGGTTGTATTTGATCCTTTTACTATCAACCTATCTGTGGCTTTATAGTTCTTATAAACTGCAGTCTTGCTTCTTCTCCACTGTGACAACACGTGCCTTAAAGTTCTAGTATTCAGTCCACTTAGATTTAACGTAACTATTGCTATAGTTGGAGTTAGGTCTACCATCTTCATATTTGTTTTCTATAAATCTCACCTGTTCTTTTGTTTCTCTTTTCTTGTCTTCTGAATGAATCATGTATTTTTCAGTATCTCTGTGTTTTCTACTGTGTTGATTCTTTTTTATTCAAAACTAGTTTTTAGTGGTTGCACTTGGCTATACAACAATCATCTTTAATTTATCAGAGTCTAATTCCAAATATACACTTCACAACAGTGTTAAGAAACTTATAACTATATGATTTCATTTATACCCCACCCACCCTTTGTACTCTTATCTCATATTTTACTTCTAAATATGCTATAAATCTCAATGCATTGTTAATATTTTTGCTTTAAAAAGTCAGTTGTCATATGGGGCACCTGGGTGGTGCAGTCAATTAAATGTTAGAATCTTGGTTTTGGTTCATAATCTCAGGGCCATGAGATCAAGCCCCGAGTTGGGCTCCCCATTCAACCTGGAGTCTGCTTGAGATTCTCTCTCCCTCTTCCCCCACCCTTCCTGCTTGTGCTCTCTCTCTCTCTCTCTCAAATAAATAAATAAATCTTTAAAAATGTCAATTGTCATAAAGATATATAGGTATATAAATATCAGGTGGTAACAAAATACGTCTTTTATATATACATATCCTCCTGAGTATGCTTTATTTCTGTTTGCATATCCAGAGTTCTTCCCGAACTCATTTCCATTCAGCCTGAAGAATGTCTTTGAATTTTCTTGTATAATAAGTTTTCTCAGCATTTGTCTGTATAAAAGTCTTTCTTTTTTCCCTTCATTTTTGAAGGATATTTTTCACTGAATACAGAATTATAGGATGACAGCTGGTTTTTGTTGTTTTTAAAGTAATTTATAAAAACATCATTCCATTATCTTATGGCCTCTTACCATTTTGGGTAAGAAGTCAGCCATTATTCATGCCGTTGTTCTCACATATACAATGTATCTTTTTATCTGTAGCTGCTTTCAGAATTTGCTCTTTATCTTTGGTTTTCAGCACTTCTATTATGTGATTAGGTGTGATTTCCTTGTATGTATCCTGTTTGTGGTTCAAGGGAGCTTCTTGGATTTCTGGGATAATGTCATTCGTTCATTTAGGGGTGTTCTTGGACATTATCTCGTCAAATATTTCTTCTGCACCATTCTGTTTTTCCTTTCCTTCTAGGAGTTTAAAAACACATATATGATACTGTTTAATATTGTCCCACAGATCTCAATCTATTTATTCTTTTTTTAACCCTACTTCTTTCTTTGTATTTCTGTTTGTATATTAAACTGTCTTCAAGTTATCTACTTGGCTTTTCCCACTTTACTCTTGAATCCATCAAATAATTTTTTTATTCCTGATATCATATTTTTTATATCTAGCATTTTCACTAATTTTTTATCATTTACATATCTCAGCTGAAATTCCCTATCTCTGCCCTCATGTTGCCCATCTTTTCCACTAGGTCCTTCAGCATTTTTATGAGTTTTTTTTCTCTTTAGCCATGCTTGGGTTCTTAACACTGACAAGATTCCAGAGATCTCTTCGTACTTTACAACTGGCCACCACCTTTCCAAACCCAGGAGAGCTGTCTCTGCTCTACAGCCTAGCCCGCCAACTTTTTGATCACTGAGGGATTCTTTCCTCTCTCATCTTGCTCCAGATTTTCATGCTTTGGGAGATCTCTCTATCTCGCTCTGTTGCTTCCCTGTCCCGAGTCTGTAAAGGCCAACCATGTGTCAGAGGGAGAGTTTCCCTCAGCTCTCTTACCCACTCCCAGCCTATGGTAGCTGAGAATCCAGAATGCAGATGGATTTCTCTCAACTTTGCTGCCTTGATGCCTGCCCCCTCCTTGTCTTCAGAGGATTACTGCTTTATATTTGGGAGAGGCCTGAATGCCTCAGGGGAATCTATCAGCTCCCCTGCCTTGTCCCAAAAGCTTTTGGCTTCACTTCACTAAGTGAAGATCTATGGGAAAGTTTGTGGTGGGTAAAAACTCATTCCTTGGAATTCCCATCTGTCATATTTATGATGGATTCCCATCCCTCTGCCAAGAATAAAAATAACTATGTGTCTTTTCTATGAAGGGCTCATCATTTTGTTACTAATATATTTCCTCTTCAAGGATTGTCTCACACTCATTTAAAGCAACATAAACTCTAGACTTTAAATTGAATCTTCATTTGATAAAATGACTTTTTACTGAAATGACTCTTTACCAAATAGTCTGTTTCTTTGGTTACCAGTTTGATATCTGTCTACATCCTGTTTGAGTATATCCATTACTAAATATGTGTACATTACATAAACTTAAGGAGACAAGACGTGCCCAAGAGACTCCTTTTGGTCGTCATGAACATAGAAGTTACATGTTAAGTAAAAATCTCTAAGAATTAGAAACAGTTGGGAAGGAGAAATAGAGAAAAAGGGGGACCTTGGATCTCTAAATGAAATTAGGCCCACTGAATTTCAAACATAGCAGTCTCTCAGTGGCCTTCCTCTCTAACAGCCTGTGTTCATAAAAGGGTGGTATTGATTTGTCTAAGGTTTTCAGTTCTGTCTTCTCTTTATCCCATATCCAAGGAAACTATAATTCCAAAAATAACTTAATGTTTGAAGTGTCTTTATATCTTGACAGTAATGAACATGGAAGGGGCACTCGTGGCCAGAGTGGATAAATACATAAGAAAAGAGAAGGCTGATATTCTCTGAGGGTCAGTTTAAAAGGGAATTAAGATGAATTATTTCTACAGATAGAATATATATATATTCTATATATATATATCAAAGAATAAAATTGCTGAAATGATTTATACTTATGAATACATATATTTCTATGTGATATATTTCAATGCCTGGAGTCTTATTCAGAAATACACTAAAAGTTAAACCTTAGTAGTTACTACATTTTAAATATAGCAAATTAGAAGACCAGAATTGTTAGGAATGTCCCTAAAACCAAAGATCTTCTAATTATTTTCTATTTTGTTATAGGCTAAAAGAAGAAGTAGCATGGCAATCTGGACAGAAAATGAAGTTTATCTTGGATATACTTTTCTTAAATTTGTCAAAATAATAACTACTGAAAAACTGAAAAATCTTCTAAATATATCATCAGCTGCTACACTGACTATACACAATGTCGAGTATCCAGGACACCCTTTGGAACTTGCCTTATTATTAAATTACTGCACTGCGTGTAACATCAACAAAACAATTTACGTGGTAATATACAATGAAGATACAGAACAGTGGATGTACCAAGACTTTGCATTAGATGTCTCTACTGACAGTTTTTTAACCCCACATTTTATATACGCAGCACTGCCAGATTTAATACTGCGGGACAAACATCGGATCTACTATTGTTATCACAATTTCACCGAGACGGGAGTTTTACAAACACCTACAGAATTTGGAAATCTATCAAGATTATCACATAACAGCATTATTCATGATATTTTCATAGGTGAGACATTCTCATTCTGCAAAAATTATTCTAAATTTTATAGTAGACATCTTCCTTATGAAGATGTAACAATTATAAATACACTCATATATGATGCTTTTGGTAGGTAAAAGTGCATTTTTTACCACCTAAAAATGGATATCTTTTTAAGTTCTACTAAGGTTATCTCACATAGTGAAATGGCAAACTCAAGTTTTGGGTTTTTCCCGTAGATTCATTTTGGTCATTCAGCAGATACTAACTAACAACCTACACAAGCATTTTCAGCGCAGGAGGTGATATGGTGTTGTCTTCATTTCCTAGGGCTCCCTAGAGCTACCACAAACTGGGTAGCTTAAAACAACAGAAATTTATTGTCTCAGTTTTAGAGAGTTGAAGTCCCCATTCAAGTTGTCAGCAATGCCATGTTCCTTCTGAAACCCAAAGAGCGGGGCTCTCTCATTGCTTCCTCCTAGCTTCTGGTGGCTTGCTGGCAAACTTTGCCATTCCTTGGCTTGCAGCTGCATCATTCCAACCTCTGCCTTCATCACAACATAGCATTCTCCCTGTGTCCTCACATGCCATCTTGTTGCAAGGACACAGGACCCAACCTACTCCAGTGGGACCTCATCTTAACTAATTACCTCTGTACTGATCCTATTTCCAAATAAGGTCACATTCTGAAGTAATACTGGGAATTAGAATGTCAACATCGTTCCCTAAGGGACACAATTCAACCTATAGCAGGTGTTGTAGAGTTGAATGGACCCATCCATATTCCTAACCAGGAGCAAGTCATTGAACCTTTGCAAGTCTCATTTTCTAATCTAGAATATAGGGTGGTTGTGTTGATTGGATAAGGGATTGTAAGTAAAATGTTTAGAATAAAACTGGGCATGTGGTAAACCTTCAGCTAACAGTAGTTATTCTGAATCTTATTATTCCTGAGGTAGTATACTAAACATTATAGGTAATGCAAAGAAATAGGAAGTTCAATCCTCAAAAAGTGTGGTTAGGAGATAGCCCTAACCATGGAATTTAAAGGAAATGTAGCTGTAATTCTTTCTTTTAAAAGATTTTATTTATTTGTTATTAAATAGAGAGAGAGTGTGTGAGCAGGGGGAGGAGCAGAGGGAGAGTGACAAGCAGACTCCACACTGAGCCCAGAGCCTGACACAGGGCTCAATCCCACAACTCTGGGATCATGACCTGAGCTGAAATCAAGAGTCAGATGCTTATCCAACTGAGCCACCCAGGCGCCCCTTGTCTTTCTTGATGCCTATCACCTGGCAACCTATCACTCCCAACCAGTTGATTTTTATGCTCCCCTTTACAACAAAACTCTAAAAAATATTGCCTAGTTTCACTTCTTCATCTTTCCTCCCTTTATCTTGAAGCCACTCTAATCAAATACTCCATGGGAAGTGCTCTTGTCAAGGTTCTTAACAACCTCCACTTCGCTAACCCATTGGCCAATTTTCAGCCATCCTCCATGAGCTGGCTTTCAGCAGGGCCTGATTCCTTTTTTTTCCCCAAAGATTTTATTTATTTGACAGAGAGGGAGAGAGCATAAGCAGGGGGAGCAGCAGGCAGAGAAAGAGGGAGAAACAGGTTCCCCACTGAGCAGGGAGCCTGATGTGGGGCTCGATCTCAGGACCCTGGGATCATGAGCTGAGCCGAAGGCAGACGCTTAACCGACTGAGCCACCCAGGTGACCCTAGCAGGGCCTGATTCTTGAAATAACTTTTTGTCACCTGACTTCTGCGGTGTCACTTTTTTGCCCTTCCTGCTATTTCACTAGCTATGCCTCCTCAGCCTCTTTCCCTGATCCCTCATCTTCCTGATTCCCAAATGGAGAAGCACCTCAGGGTCTAGTTTTCAGACATCTTCTGGAGCTCTGTTTCCATGCACTCTGCCCTCCGGCCATGACTCCTATCCTGACTCCAAGCTCCTATTCCCAACTGCCTCTGGGATACCTTCACTTGGATGACTAGTAGGCATCTCAGATTTAACATCCAAGAATGAGTCCCTGAGTCTCACTCCTATCTCAACCTGTTCCTTGCCTAGTCCTTTCCTATCGAGTAAATATCACCTCTTCCAGCCTTTCCAGCTACAAAAACCTTGACCTCATCCTCGAATCCTTCCCTTTCACATCCCACAACTAATCCCTGGGCAGCTCCACTTGGCTCTATCTAAAACGTCTACCTAAAAGCCAACCCCCTTCCACCAGTCCCACTCCAGTCCAAGCCAGTGTCCTCTCCAGCCCATACATGCAAGAGCTTTTTACATGCTCTCCCTGCCTCCACCCTTCCACCCCAAGCCCCACCATTAGAGTCCACCTAGCAGCTAATGTTAGCCTTTGAAAACATATGCAAAAATCACATTATTCCTCAGCTTAAAACCCTCATTCGGCTTTCTATATCACTTTGGATTTGGATAAAATCCAACACCCTTACTATGGCCTGAAAAGCAGTATGTGGTGTGACTCCAGACTCTGATGTCCTCTCCTGTCACTTAACCCTCTGTTTGCTGTTACCTCATTGCAGACTGGGCTCTTTGCTATTCCTCGGATAGCTACTGTTTCATATGCCAGATAATTCTTCACTTTGATGTCTGCATGACTCTTACATTTAATTCAGGTTTGAGTCCAAATGCCACCTGATTGGGGAGCTCTTCCCTGACCCTGCCCTAGCTCCCGTGCTCTGGCCCTTACACTTTGTTTTGTTCACAGAGCTTCTCATTACCTAACAAACTACATGTGTGCTTATTCTAAATTCACTGAATCTTCCATGAAAAAACAAGCTCTGTGTGACTTTGTTATATTTGCCGCTTTGCCCACAGTGTCTAAAATAATATATAATAGGTCCTTTTTTGAATAAATGGATGAACAAATATTCATTGACCATGCACTATTGGTAAAGCGCTCTGCAGGGAAGTGGAGATAGCGTAGAAATTGGACACAATTCTCACCCTTTCTTCTTCTTCTTTTTTTTAAAAGATTGATTGATTGATTGATTGATTTGAGAGAGAGAGTGTGTTTGTATAAGGGCAGGGGGGAGGGCAGAAAGAATCTTAAGCAGACTCTATACTGAGCATGGAGCCCCACACAGGGCTCACAACCCTGAGATCACAACCTGAGCTGAAACCAAGATTCAGATGCTTAACCAACTGAGCCACCCAGAAGCCCCAGAATTCCCACCCTTTCAGAGTTTACAAAATTGCAAAGGGTAAAGACAAACATGCGATAAAGCAACATGGCTAATGCTATGACAGAGCCAACATCAGGTGCTAGAGAGGCACACAGATCGAGTACCTTACCCAATCTAGGGGAGAGGGAGGTAGAGAAGGCTTCCTTGAAGAAGTGCTGTCTAAGCTGAGTCCTGCTGAATGGGTAGAGGTTAGTTAGGCAGTGAAGACAACAGTGGGGATGGGGTGCCCAACAACCCAGAGACAGAGACAACAGGGTACAATACAGGCCTTGAAAGACAATTCACTGCTGAAACAGAGTTCTCCATAGAGAAAAAGGAGAAATCTCTCCTGGAGAAATCAAGTTCAGGTTATGAGAGTCCTCATAAGCCATGTGAAGAAATCAGACCTTCTCCTAAGGCCCATATAGGGTTTTAAAGAGTTTTGAGCAAAAGAGAAGCAGAATCATATTTGTGTTTTTATAAGGCCACTGGCCACAGTGATAAGGAGATAAAGTTAGAATAATCAACAGGGGATAAGTTTTAGAGGGACCTAGAAGGCTGAATGTTTTACCAAGAGCCATTTGGAAATGCTGAAATAAAAAGTCTAACCTGTCCATAAGCATATGAAAGTTGAATTTAAAAGCCTTCAGCCTGCAGCATTTCCATTTCTCAACCCACTATTTAAAAGTTGTCATGAGGGTGCCTGGCTGACTCAGTTGATGGAGCATGCGACTCTTGATCTTGGGGCCATGAGTCCAAGCCCCACATCGAGTGTAGATGGGTGTCTTTAGTCAATTTTAGAAGTTTGTGTTTCCTTAGGAAATCACTCATTTTGTCTGGATTTTCTAATAAACTTTATTGGCAAAGTTTCCCATTTCAATTTTTAGACTGCTTATCATCTGTAATAGTATTCCCTTTCTCATTTATGATGTTGTCTGTACCCCACCCCTTATTACTTTGGCTTGCAAAATATTGTTTCTTATTCTTATGGTTTTTTGGTTTTGTTTTCTTTTCCTTTGAAAGGAACTCTTGGCTTGTTTATCGAATCTTCTTTCTATTTAATTCCTTAATTTCTGCTTTTGTCATTCTTGAATCTTCACTTGTGCTTTCTTTTTATAACTTTGGTGTCTTTTGCCTGCTTCTTATGGTAAATGATTAGTTCATTTATTTTCAGTCTTGTTTTCTAAGCACTTAAAACTACAAATAAACATAAGACTCTACATTCTTCTCACTGTTGTTTTAGCTGCATCCACAAACCTTTATATATAGTGTTTTTAATCTCATTTGCAAATAATTCCTAATTTTCATCTTAACTTCACATTTAATCCAAAGTTCATTTAGTAATGTTTTAATGAGCAGGGCGCCTGAGTGGCTCTGTCGGTTAAGCATCCGACTCTTGATTTCAGCTCAGGTCATGATCCCAGGGGCCTGGGATCCAGCCCCACATCAGGCTCCCTGCTCAGTGGGAGTCTGCTTGTCTCCCTCTCTCTGTGCCCCTCACCTCCTTGTGCTCTCTCTCTCTAAAATAAATAAATCTTAAAAAAATAATGTTTTAAGGAGCAGTGTGACAGGCAGGAGAGTGACATCTAGTCCAGATTTATGAGATTAGGAAAGCCCGCAGAGAGGGAAATGCCTTCTCAACTGAGAACAGGAAAAGGGTACATATTAGAAAAATTAGATCAACAGTCAGGATGGGAGCTGAAGTAGCAAAGACCCAGAGGCAGGAGAGAACATGGTAAGTTTGCAGAACTGAAATTTGTTGTGAATCACTAGGTGGTATGTGAGCCCGAAAGTGGCAACCGAAAAGGCTGGCTGAAAAAGACAGGACTGCATCACCACATGACCTGGACATTATCTAAAATCCAAGAGCAACATACATTTTTTGTTTTGTGAGGTTTTGAGTTTTATGTATCATCACACTGTGTGTATCCTGCACGTACTTTTCTCACGCAACATCCAGATAGATTTTGTTAGGTTATCTGCCTGCATTTTGTCTCCTTCTACCTGGTGAAATTTCTAGAAACACACACACAAAGTACAGCAGGCCAAGAATTTGGTAAGCCTGGAGGGAGGAAAAACAAAACAAAATTAAGTTTATAAAGTAAGTTATATGAGAAAAATTACCTCGTCACTGTGTTGCCCAAAGTACCTCAACTTCCCAAGTCACCGACATGTTAGTGCTGGGGTTTGATGCCCCGTGTATGTTGCCTCAGCAGGAAGGGCATTTTACCCTTGCAGTTATACTAAAACACTCTGAAAATTATTCCGAGCTGCATATTAACCTTACCGATCAACATAACAATTTCACCAGCATTATCATATGGTTGGACCCTACTGACAACATCATCACTACATGAGAGCTTAAGGTTATAAGGACATGTATGTGGACAGTGATGTCTCATTAAAGTATTCTGATCCTAACAACAATTGACATTGCTGATTTAGGAGTTTTACAGTAATTTGCGAAAATGCCACTTATTTATTCAAATTTCAAATGTAAGATGCATAAGCACAATACACTCTGAACCTTCCTCACTCTATGAATTGAACTTCCTCCTTTTAGTCAGTCCCCTTAAAGTGTTGTTGTTGTTGTTGTTTTAAATTAGGGAAAGTATACCCCTAGAAGCTATCCACGGAGAATGTCGTGTCTGGAAAAAAGCTATGAAATCAACTAGTCCAACTGTTCATTTTACAGATACAGCTACTACCAAAGAATTTGAGACTTATTGTCTGTGAACCTCTGTGACTTAGACCTAATACTCTGTTAAGGGAAGGAAGTTGGTTATTATTTATAGAGTGAACCTGAAGACATACCAACACACACACACACACACACACACACATACACACACACACATACACCCATTTCTTTATCCCAGTTGTACAGTCTGCTACAACTACCATAACAAGAGGTCATGGGCTGCATGGCTTAAAGAACAGAAATGTATGTTCTCACAGTTCTGCAGCCTAGAAGTCCAAGATCAAGGTGATATCAAGGTTGGTTTCTGGTGAGGACCCTCTTCCTGGCTTGGAGATATGGGCCACCTTCTTACTGTGTCCTCACATGGCCTTTCCCCTGCCTGCATGCACAGAGAGATCTTATGTCTTCCTCTTCTTACAAGAATACCAGTCATGTTGGACTAGGACCCTTATGACCTAGTTTAGCCTTCATTACCTCCCAAAAGACATTGTCACCAAATACAGTCACAATGCAAGCTGGGGTTTCAACCTATCCATTTTGGGGGAGGGGGGCACAATTCCATCTATAGCACAATGCTTCCTAATAATACTATTCCTGCATGTCTATGCTCATTATTATTTAGTGCACTAATTCCAGCTTTTTATATAAGTGGTGTCATATATAAAGTGGTGTCATAAGTACAAGAAGAAATATATCCAGGAAAAGAATTGTTCTACTATGAAGTGGGAGAGAAGCTCTCCAGCATCACATAAAGTTGCAGGTTTGTGTCTGCACACTCTAATTTTCTCAAAACAGATAAATCCTTCATTACTACAAAAGAAATTATTATGGTTAAAAGTGCATGGATTTATGATTACTTAGAATAACACAAATTTTTCTCCTTTTCCAGATTATTATGGAAATATTGTGGTAAAAATGGAAAATAACATAATGTTTTATTTCAAGATCAATATCAGAGCTGCAATAAAACTACATTTATGGACAAATAGTACAATGAAGTCATTAATTTTATTGAGTTCATCTGCTCAAATATATCTCATATACGTTTTTGAAAATGGCACAGTACAGCCACAGGAATATCCTTTAAAACTGGAATCACAAAGTGTACATTTCACTTCAAAAGAAAAATGCCCCTACGTGGCATTTCATAATAATATTTTAAATGTTTTTTACTTTTTGGACAAGGGACAGAACCTGTCCATTTGGGCTCAAATAGTCTATCCAGAAAATGTTGGTCTGTACATTGTTGTGGAATCATACGGCCCAAATATATTACAAGAGAAAAATCAGATTCACTATGAAATCGCCCTAGGATACTGCACTAAAACCACGGTAAGTTAATATTATAAAATTTATTCATTTGATTGTAAAAAATGTAAAATTAAAATATTTACTTTTTTTTATCCTTTCACAAAAAATATAGTATCTAACATCATCGGTGACATTCAATGAAGTTTTCTGATAACAAACATTTATCCTTAATTTTATGTCATCTTGACTCTTGTTGCAGTAATTTCTGTTAGCTGATTGTGGTAAAAAATGTTTGATTTGAAAAGAAATTGAAACTTTCTTCATCTGTTATAAATATATATATATACATATATTTATAAACATTTAAAACAGACTTTCCTTCTAGGTTTAGCTTAGAAAATGTTGAGAAATATACAAGTTTTTAATAAATAGTAATATGATAAGCCATTAGCTCCTGAGCCACAATTTTCACTTTCAATATCCAAGGCAAATATCTTTGCCGCCTAAAAGCACTCTCCTGCAGAACTTTTTGATTGTCAATTGTATTATTTGTTTCCTTTTTTTTTTAAACACATGGCTTTGTGTAGACTTCTCTCTGCTATCTTTTGTACTATTTAACACCACCCCAAAACCTGACGGCTTCAAACAGCACCCAGTTCTATTTGTCAATAATTTGGGTTGTGATAGCTGGGCGATAGTGCTGGTTTCATCTGTCTGGATTCATTCATGAGGTGGTCATCTGGTAGCTTGTCTGGGACAAGGTCATCTAAGATGGCCTCAACCACACCTCAAGTGGTTGGTGCATGCACTGGCTTGTGTGAATAAGGGGCCTCAGCTGAGCACTTGTCTCTGATCCATGTGGCCTCTATAGTCCAGGCCAGAGCTGGCTTTCTCCCAAGAGAGTCTCAGGGCAGTATTCCAAAACAGTACGAGCAGATTCCAGAAGGCCTCTTGAGGCCTATGTTTGGCCACGTTCTATTTGCCAAAGCAATTCACAAGTCCAGCTTACGTTAACAGGATGGAGAAATAGAGTCTACCTCTTGATGGAAGAACAGCAAACTTACCCTATAAAGGGGGTGCCTACAGGAATGGGAGCTAACTTTGCAGATGATCCAGCACAATTAGGTACAAATGTACTGTATATATTATTTTGTAGACTACTTTCCAATGAACATTACAGCATAACCATTTTACATGCTACTACAATTCCTTCCCAAACACTGTATATTCTATTTCCCACCTTCTTTTTCTGGGCTCAGATTTCTTTAGCATATACAGTAGTGGGCATCTTAACAGATGCAATGGAATGAAATGTTCAGTTAATTCCAAAATCAGTTAAAACAGAGAATCATAAAAAAGGAAACTGGTATGAATGAAACATTGTACTTTAACTTAAATAAATGTATGTACATTCATTAGTCAACCTTTTAAAATAGGACCACAGACTTTTCTTTGAAATAAGTCAACTTACTGGAGAATCTCCTCTCCTTTCTTGCATAACCTTATTCATAATGCATTATCTCTGAGTTCCCACTTCTGTTTCTTTAAAGGGGGGGGGCGCCTGGGTGGCTCAGCTGGTTAAGCCTCTGATCTCGGGGTCCTGAGATCAAGCCCTATGTTGGGCTCCCTGCTCAGCAGGGAGTCTGCTTCTCTCTCTCCCTCTGCCTCTCCTCCCACTCTCACTCATGTTCTCTTTCTCTCTCAAATAAATAAAATCTTTTAAAAATAGAGGAGGGAAAAAAATTAATGACACTGGCAAAGCCATCAAAATTGTAGATTTTTTCATTTTTTCCAACTTCTTACCGTTATCTTGCTCATACCTAATTCAGCAATTTCTTCAGGGACTTGTTTTATTAAAACTTTCCAGAGCAATCCATTTTGTTCTCAGGGAAATAATAACTCTACTTTCCTTTTACACTCAATTTCATCAGTCCATAATATTTAATTCCACAACTACCATAATACCACAATCTGGCATAAACAGGTTTAGAAACACAGAGAGCTGATTTAGATTTGCATACAGACATATGGATAGATCTTAAAACAGTGTCGAGTGGAAAACAGCATCAAGTAAGAAACTAGATCCATCATAGAGTAACGTTTACAAAATTTGCAAACACCTACACATAAATCACAAGCAACAAAAAGAAAAGCGTTATTCATTTTACATGGACACCAAGATCCAAAGGACAGATATCAGATCAAATATATCATATGTCATCAAATATGATAACATCATGCTTGTTTGATATATGTTATGGGGGCCTGCACATAGGGGGAAGAGGAAGAGCGGAAGGGAATGGTGGAAGAAGATACAGGGAAAAAGTAAAACATAATAAATTAAATTAAATAAGACCGGACTGATCATGTTTCAAGAAACAAGGTGTATATGTAACTCACTTTTCTGAAACTGGGGTACCCCCTTCCTTCCAGAACAAGAACAGAAAAGATTTACACTCTTCTTCAGCCCAGGAAAGTTTTCTTTGACTATCTAGCTGCAATATCTGCATAAGCTCTCATAAGTTTTCTTTCCAAGAATGGGCTGTATAATGTACATTTGTCCATTTGCAATTCAGAACTTCAAAATATAATTACCAATCAAAATATACAAATGACCAAGGACAATGAAATGTTAAAATTTGCATGTTTTGATAAAATACTGTCTCTGTCATTTATCAGCTGATAACATTAAGCAAGTTTTTTAAAATTTGATTCCATAAAAATCTTAATTTATTAAGATTGCTTTTACATCTAATTTTTTATTAAGTTATTTTAATTACAGTACAGTTAACATATAGTGTTATGTTAGTTTCGGGTGTACCAATACAGTGATTCAACAATTCTATACATCACCCAGTGCTCATCATGACAAGTGCCCTCCTTAATCCCCACCACCTGTTTCCCCCAACCCCCCACCTCCTCCTCTTTGGTAACTATCAGTGTGTTCTCTAGAGTTAAGAGTCTGTTTTTTGGTTTGTCCCTTTCTCTTTTTTATCCCCTTTGCTCATTTGTTTTATTTCTTAAATTCCACACATGAGTGAAATCATATAATATTTGTCTCTCTCTCTGACTCATTTCACTTAGCATTATACTCTCTAGTTCCAAAAGTGGCATTGCAAGTGGCAAGATTTCATTCTTTTTAATAGCTGGATAATATTCCATATATATAGATACCATTTTGTAAATAATGCTGCTATGAACATAGGGGTGCATGTATCACACCTGTGAGAATGGCCAGAATCAAAAACACAGGCAACAATAGGTGTTGGCGAGGACGTAGAGAAAGAGAACCCTCTTGCACTATTGGTGGGAATGCAAACTGGTGAAGCCACTGTGGAAAACCAGTATGGAGTTTCCTCAAAAAGTTAAAAATGGAAATACCCTATGATCTAGTAATTACACTACTGGGTATTTACCCAAAAAACACAAAAACACTAATTCAAAGGAATTAGCAAGTTTTTTAATCTTTCTATGCCTTACTACTTTCCATCTAAGTAATGATAATAAAAACAATATGTTATATGTAATATAATATCTAATTAATATATAATTATGTTCACATGTTAATATAATATATTGTTTTATATGTTAACTATATTTTATATAATAATATAATAATTATTGTCATAATATTTACTTCATAAGCTTATTAGGATTAAATGAGTTTATATACATAAAGGACTTAGAGGTGCCCCTGGCACATAGCAAACAGTATGTTTACATGATATTACTACAACTATACTCACAACTGTCATCAATCCTAGAGCACATTTTTTAACATCTATGAAATCAGGATGAGTCTTACATCCTGTGGCATCTTAGATTTGATGAATTACAGTAGTAATATGATAACCTTGCTTATTTTGTGCAGATTGAGTCAATGCAACTTCACAGACTAATCATTGCATGTACTAGCTAGTATGGTTGCAAGTATCCTACCTAATTACTCGATTTTGGAAAAAAAAAACTGAATATAACACCTATATACAAAAGTGGATAACTTTAAATTTGAAAAGTTTTTAGTGCTACTAGCTGGTTTCTTAGTGATATTTACACCAAAAATTAGTTTTGAAATTTTAAAAATGATTTGAACATCTTAATTGACATGGTCCTTTTTTTTAAATTGAGGTATATTTTTTATAATTGACATATAACAATATATTCGTTTCAGGCATGCAGCATAATGATTTGACGTTTGCATATGTTGCGAAATGATCACCACAATAAGCCTACTTAACATCCATCACTACACATAGTTACAAATTTTTTTTCTTGTGATGAGAATTTTTAATGTCTATTCTCTTAGCAACTTTCAAATATACAAAATAGTCTTATTAATTGTAGTCACCATCGGTACATTACATTACCATGACTTACTTGTTTTACAAGTGGGAGTTTGTACCTTTTGACTACCTTCCTCCATTTTGCACACCAACCACCCCCACCTCTGGCAAGGATAAAATTGGTCTCTGTATCTTTGAGTTGAGGGGTGAGGTTTCTGTTGGTGGGGGGAGTGTTTAGATTCCACATATTAGTGAGATCATACAGTATTTATCTTTCTGTATCTGGCTCATTTCACTTAGCATAATGCCTTCAAGATTCACCCATGTTGTTGCAAATAGGCAGGAATTCCTTGTTCTTTTTTTTTAAGATTTATTTATTTTGAGAGAGAGAGAGAGAGAAAGATTTCCTTCTTATGACTGAATAATATTGCATTCTGTGTATGCAGGAGAGAGAGAGAGAGAGCGACATAGGTGGCTTTCATGTCTTGGCTACTGTAAATAATGTTGCAATGGACATGCGGGTGCAGATATCTTTTCAAGTTAATGTTTTTATTACCTTTGGGTAAAGTAATGTTTTTTCCTGAGGTTTTATCTTGTTCTTTCATTTAGAGCATATTCCTCTGTTTCTTCATTTTTTTTTCTTGGCTTTCTGTGTTGGTTTCTTTTCTTTTTTTAAAGATTTTATTTATTTGTAAGAGAGAGAGAACTCAATCAGGGAGAGTGGCAGGCAGAGGGAGAAGCAGGCTCCCCGCTGAGCAAGAAGCCTGATGCGGGACTTGATCCCAGGACCCTAAGATCATGACCTGGGCTGAAGGCAGATGCTTAACTGACTGAGCCACCCAGGCGTCCCTCTGTGTTGGTTTCCATGCAGTAGATAAAATAGTCATCTCTCCCAGTCTTGAAGGAGTAGGCTCATGTAGGAGATGAACCTTATCATTCAAACTTGCTCTTTCAAATCTTTGTGATTGTCCAATCAGCCTACTTTATTCTTAGTGGCTCCCAGTATTTGACGGTGTGCCAAGACCTGTCAGCATCTCAAAGGGGAATATCTCAGTTAGCACCTAGATGCAGGCTGATGAAGCCAGACCCTGATGCAGCAGCTTTTAAAGTATACAAACATACCTCCTTCTCCCTCAATGTTGAGCCCTGGGTTAATAGCCAAGTAAGAGCTGTTCTTCACTACCACCTTGTTGAACCCATGAACACAAGCCCTGCCATCCACCAGAGGCCTGCTATCAAGGAACATCAAGGAACTGTTTGGGTGGCAGACACAAAAGCTAGGGAGCCAAACATGTATATAATCTCCTTTCTCAGAGATACCAACAACCTGAGGCAGGGCAGAGGGGAAGCACAATGATGGTGTACCTCCTGGCCTATCTGATCTCTACAGAGGATTGTAGTCAGCCCTCAAATGTGTGTCAAATTAGAAGCCTACCTCTCAGGCCACAGCCATAAATATAAGCTAGTAGACCTCTTTCACAGAAAGATGGTAGACTTTATCAGTCTACCATCACTGCACTGCACCCTGGGAGGGGTGGGTAATCAGTGAAGAATGGTTTCTCCATTTGTAGTAGTCCTGTGGGTCCAAACATAAGCCCCTCTGGTCCCCAATGCCAGGCAATCCAGGGGTGTCCCCTGGCAGCAGCCGCAAAAATTAGGGCACCAGATGTGTCCACAAGCTGCTTTTAGGGAAATACCCATGGCCTAGAAAAAAGCAGAGCAAGACTGCAAAGATAGTGCTTCCCCTCTGAAGTCTCTGGAAAGAACTACTATTGGCTCTGCCTAGAGCTTTCATTAGAGCCTGCCCCTCAGGCCACAGCTATGAAGGTAAGCTACTAGGTATCTTCCACAGAAGAACTGGATATTTGTGTCCGTTGCCTCTGCTGTGCCTTGGAGTTATAGTCAGCTAGGACTTGCCCATACATCCATTACATCCAGTATAGTTCTCACGAGCTCAAGCCCCACTGGCCACCAGAGCCAGGTGATCTAGCAGCAGCCACAAAACGCAGGGTGCTGGATGGGTGTAGAAGCTCCTTTCTGGGAGATGCAAGAGGCTGGAGTGAAGCAGAAGGAGAGAACAAATATGGCACCACTGGCCTCCCCCTTTGGAGCATTTTGGTAGGTTCCTCCCTACATGTGTTTAATTCAATGCCTGATAAGGATATAAGCCTCTCTCACAGAAAGCCTGGGCACTTCTCAGTCAGCTGCTTTGTATTGGGCGCTAGGGTGGATGAGTCTGCCCATGAGAGCCCTTTCAGAACTGCTTTTCAGTTCGAAATAGTCTTCTGGGTCTTGTGGAGGCAAGCCCCATTGGCTTTCAAAGCTGGATGTTTGGGGAGCTTGTCTCTCAGGTAAGGTCTTAAAAGTTGCAGTGCCAAATGGGTTCAACCCTTCACTCCTCACAGGGGAGATCTCAGGATTTTGAGTTACCATGCTGGGGGTGAAGTTTGTGGTGAGGCTATGTTCTAGCCTCCCCTACCTATTTCCATGTGGGTTTTTTTTTTCTCATTCACCTAATGTGTAGGCGTTGCTCAGCTAGTTTTGGGGTTTCTTTCAGAGAACATTGTTCTATATGTAGCTATAAATTTGGTGTGTCCATGGGAGGAAGTGATTTCAGGATCATCCCATGTCACCACCTTGAACCAGAACACTGCCTATTCATTTTCTTAATGGTGCCTTTTAATAAGTAGAATTTTTTTATTTTGATAAGGCTTTTTCATTTATGGCTATTGCTTTTTGTGTCCTAAGATACCTTTGCCTATCCCTAAGTCATGAAAATGTTCTTCCATGATGTCATCTCAAAGTTCAAGGTTTTAGTATTTATGCCAATAATTTGGTATGGTCAAACTTTAATTTTTGCCCAACTAGTGTGTGTGTGTTATTTTTTTTATTTTCTAGTCTCTTATTATTGACGTGGTTAAACAATTTTCCACATGTTTATTGGCTATTTGGATTCCCACCTCTGTGAAACTCAAGTTTTGTCACTTTTTCTATAGGGTTGTGTGCCTTTTCTTACTGAATTTTTTTTGCATCTCAAAGACTGTCTTTTTGAAGTGTTTTATTTGTGTATAATTCGCATGCAATACATTGCATATATTTAATGTGTTTGATAAAATGTGATGTATGTATACACCCATGAAATTATACCCCACAATCAAGAGAATGTCCATGTCCACCCCTCAAAGTTTCTTCATGCTCCTTTGTAAACCATCCCTCCTTCCATTCCCCATCACTAGGCAACCACTGATCTGCTCGCTATCACTATACATTAGTTTGCTTTTCTAGAATTTTATATAAATGGAAACATACAGTATGCACTCTGTTTTATCTGCTTTCTTTCACTCAGCATAATCATTTAGAATTATTACTTCCTTTTGATGAATCAACTCCTTTATCTCTATGAAATGACCCCTTTTCCTCTAGTGATAATTTTTGCTCTAAAATCTACTTTGTGTGATATTTATAGAAACACTCCAACGTTCTTTAAAATAATGTTAGCACAACGTATCTTCTTTTCTTTTAATATTTAATATTCTTTTAATATTAACCATTAGTGTCTTTAAAGATTTTTTTAAGTTGGATTTTATTTGTTTATCCAATCTGAACATTTTTGCCTTCTCATTGGGTGCATTCGTGTAATTTTTTTATATGGCCGAGTTTAAATTTACCGCTTGACTATTTTTTCCTTTTTTTTCCTTCCTGGTTAAAAAAAAAAATTTTTTTTTTAACTTCCCACACAGGGCTCAATCTCAAGACCCTAAGATCATAACCTGAGCCAAAACCAAGAGTTGGATGCTTAACCGACTGTGCCACCCAAGCGTCCCATTTGTAAAAGTATTTATAAGAATTCTCTGAAGTGGAATAAGAAATATCCTGATCTTAAGATGATCTGTGTTTGCCACTGTCGGGGGCATGTCTAGGGGCACTACTGCCTTGAACTTTTTTAAACTCCCCTGAGTCTTCCAGGCAAAACTTTCTGGGATATAAAGCCATACAAGAACCAACCCATTGCCACCAATTGTTAGGACAAACTTTTACTTTTCTCGCTTTTTCTGATCACTTAGTTACTGATGTCACTGAAGCGTTAAGGAGGGCACAAATTTAATCCTGACTTACTCTTACTCTGAGAATATAGTCTTCTGATAACACAGGTTAATGTAGGGAGGATATCCAATTTGATTCTCTATCTTAAATCCCCTCTCTCTTGACTAGGTTGACAAATACCTTTAGGCTAAAAGTAGACTATGGGCTCTGGTGTTCTGCTTTATTCTCAAGATTCCTAATTTCCCTGTCTTTGGGCTAATAGTTCCCTACTCTCTTGTCAGTTATTTGGTGCTTTTAAGGTGACTCTTAAAAGGCTGCTGTTTGTAGGCTTTGTGATATGTTTGTTTTGTTTTTATTTTATTTACATTCAATTGATTAACTTATAGTGTATTATTAGTTTCAGAGGTAGAGTTCAGTGATTCATCAGTTGTATATAACACCCAGTGCTTATATGTTTGTTTTTAAGAGCAAAAGTTTGTCCATAGAAACTACCTGCTGCTCCTAGAAATGAAAGTCTCCAAGTCATTTCTTAATTATTTATAATAAAATGGTTTTTAAGCAGATGATCACATCCACAAAATATACTTTTTAAATAGTTCCACTGGGTAAATATTTTCAGTGATTATAATCCAAAAAATATACGTATATGTTGGTTGAGTTACAGACCCAAGTTTGAGCACCACTTAAGTGACAATTGATAAGCAAAACTTGAAGAATATGCTTACATTTCACAAAATATTAAAATCTTCACGCCTAATTATGTGCAAGAACATCTTTATAAAGTTATTTTAATGATTGCATACGAAGAAAAATATGGTGTACAATAGAACACAAGTGGAAATTTGACAATTAGTTCCTTTCCTTGAACATGAACTAGATTTATTTTTAATGTAATGACTTCCACAGCCTTCATGTTTTTTTTTTAATTTTATTATGTTATGTTAGTCACCATACAATACATCATTAGGTTTTGATGTGGTGATCCACAATCCATTGTTTTCGTATACCACCCAGTGCTCCATGCAGTACATGCCCTCCTTAATACCCATCACCGGGTTAACCCTTCCCCCCTCCCCCCTCCCCTCTAAAACCCTGTTTGTTTCTCAGAGTCCATAGTCTCTCATGGTTCATCTCTCCCTCTGAGTCCCCCCGCTTCATTCTTCCCTTCCTTCTCCTAATATCCTCCATGTTATTCCTTATGTTCCACAAATAAGTGAAACCATATGATAATTGACTTTCTCTGCCTGACTTATTTCACTTAGCATAATATCCTCCAGTCCCATCCATGTTGATGCAAATGGTGGGTATTCATCCTTTCTGATGGCTGAGTATTGTATGTAAGGACCACATCTTCTTTATCCATACATCTGTTGAAGGGCTTCTCGGCTCTTTCCACAGTTTGGCTATTGTGGACATTGCTGCTATGAACATTGGGATGCATACAGCCCTTCTTTTCACTACATCTGTGTCTTTGGGGTAAACACCCAGTAGTGCAATTGCTGGGTCATAGGGTAGCTCTATTTTTAAATCTTTGAGGTACCTCCACACTGTTTTCCAAAGTGGCTGTACCAACTTGCATTCCCACCAACAGCCTTCAACTTTTTCATGAAAGATTATATATTTTGTGTCATACCACTTAGCATCCAACATATGAATAAATAAACCTTGTCTCAGAAGTAATATTTTTTGCAAAGGTCATTTTAGAGGCACAATGTCTCTGTTCTAATTACACCAGATTAGCCAGATCCAAATTGATCTCTTTGAAGATATCTAGATAGATGTCTATATCTATCTGTCTATCTGTCTATCTATCTATCTATCTATCTATCTATCTATCTATCTATCTATCGTCTATCTACATATATAACAAAGAACTACCACCAAAAATGTAATTCAGGGGATATAGTGACTATAGTTACCATGCTTTAAAAATGTTAGGCTCATAATTTTTTGCCTTTAATATCACATATGTTCTATAAATGGCTTCATCCTGAAAAGATAGAGACCTTCTGGAATGCTGAAAATTGAGATGAAACATGCCCCAGATGGAAGAAAATAGCAAGGAACATATACAAAAAGGCAAATGGATTTTTTTTTTAATTATTCAAAAGCAAGAGAAGAAGGTTCAGGCAAATAATTCCTCATAGTCTCAAAAATTACTGACAACATATCTGTAATTATTTAAAAAACCTCAAAGAAGAAATAAAAAGGTCCAGAGACAAGGTGATTAGGAAATGGGGGAGAGCTGGCTGCACTTCAGGACATAAATGAAAATAAGAATATTGCAATGACAAAAGTAAATGAAGAGGGAGAGAGAAGCAATATAAATAAAAGGACTTCATAAGATACAGTTAGCAGAGAAAATAAGAAAAATGTAACAAAGGAAATTTAATATGTCCATAATTGGAATTTCTGAAATAGAAAAGAAATTGGAAAAAATGCTAAATATATTCTTTTTCTTACCTAAAGAGAGGTTTAAATCTGTCCTGAAAGTATTCATTGTCCCCATTCCCAGTTTTCATGTTTTACACAAACGTTCATTTTCTTTTTCAGACAGTAACATTTTTTCAGAATATAAATTATGAGGCAGTAGATGACTACTTCAAGTTGCAGTAAGTATGACTTTTAAAAGAACCTATTTGATGTGAAATGTGCTATTGAGATGATTGATTTGTAGGTATTCTTTTACTTACATGGCCTCATGTCGCTTTAAATATCTACATTTCAAATTTCTTTAAGTGTCTGGTTAGATGTGAAATTATTATTCTGTATAAAAGTGTAAAATACTCCTTGTAATTAAATGAAACATATCTAGAGGTTTCCATTTGTCCAACAGAAGATGCAAAAAAAAAATAGACTATTTCTTTTTTTTTTACTTAAAATCAATTAACACATAGTTTATTAGTGTCAGAGGTAGAGTTTAGTGATTCATCAGTTGCATATGACACCCAGTGCTCATTCCACCAAGTGAAAAATGGGCTATTTCTTAATTCAGTAATTTTCAAGCATGTGTTATCATTCATTCCCATCCCAAAATCTTTGCATACCATCCTTGGGCAGACTAGAACTCTAATATGAGAAGGCCTTTAACTATGAGTAGAATCAGAAAAAACATCATCTTTGACTCTTGGAATAGGTAGCACCTGAGCACGTCATTTCTGGAGGAAATAACCGACCTGGAATTGTGTCTTGAGGCATTCTATGGCTGTCATTATGTCCTGACTCGATAGATTTTTCTGGAAAAATAGCACTGTTTTTCTAGGAAAAAGTCCATTTTCCTTAGTCTGCTGCTCCTCCGAGTGAGTTTGAACACCCGCTCTATGCCAAGCACTTTGTAGGTGCTCAAAACACATGGTGAACAAGTAAGATGAAGTTCTGCCATCATGGGACATATCTCTAGTGAGAGAAGACAAAGAACAAGTAATCAAATAAATGAGCAAGATAATTTCAAGTAGTTATAAGTGCAGTTAAGAAAATAAAACAGGAGGGCACCTGAGTAGCTCAGTTGGTTGAGCATCCAACTCTTGATCTCAGCTCAGGTCATGGGATCGAGCCCCATGTTGGGCTCCACACTCAGCAGGGAGTCTGCTTGAGATTCTCTCTGTCTCTCTCTCTGCCCCTCCCCTGGCTCTCTTTCTCTCTTTAAAATAAACAAATCTTAAAAAAAAAAAGAAAGAAAGAAAATACAACAGAATGAAGTGGTAGAGAGTGACCAGGAAGGGGAGAGAGAAAAGACCACTCTGGAGACTGTAGTCAAGGGAGGCTCAATTCACACCTCACCCCCTCACCCACCAACTTTTCTCTGGATGCTTCTAATGTTGTGGGTTCCTTGGGGGTATTTTTAGTTTTGTGGATATTTACTCAGAATTGTATTGTGCTGTCGAATACATACCAAATTGTCCAGGATACTTCAGGTCAGTCCAAGACTTGAGAAAAAAATACCAAAAGCTTTGAAATCAGCTGTAGTAGGGGAAAAGAAAAACCTTCTTAGAAGAAACATTGTATAGAAAATTGTAGATGCAATATTTACTCGAGTGTCCTTCATAGATCTAGACTATATTACTGTATTTGTCAAATCAAAGATTCCATCACACTGGAAAACAAACCATAATCGGCATAATTGTAAGGTGCTTCCTGGTTTTAAGGGTGTTAAATGAGAAAAAATATGTATCTTAGAATTGATGAAATATATGGTACAGTGATTTAAAAATATAAAATGTGCTATTTGTATCCTCGCTTATTATATTTTATACCTAATATATGACAAATAAATAAATATTAAAATGTGACAAATATTGGAAGAAAAAGAACATTTGTTTGTGGTTAGTTTGTTTTTCCCCAGTTTTTTCAAAAAGGAAAAACCTTAGCAGGACGGAGTATCAATAAAACTTTCAAAAGTTTTTCCGCGATTTTTGACCCCTCCCATTTTGTCTGAGCAGAAAACGATTCTTATGCACTTCAGAACCTAGAAATTTGATCTCACTTTTGCTCCCAGTCGGACCATATAGTATTGCAGCATAACGTGGCTCAGAAAACTAATCTCATAACTTACGCTTTATCATTCCAAAAGTGTCATCAATAGGAGGAAAAGATCCGTAGAGGCTAGAGAAAGAACAAACAGAGCACCTGTGGCCTTCTAAGATCATTAGAAAGCAGGACCTGATGTTAGAGATGCTAAGGGACTGAGGGTGTTAATGAAAGGGGGCGGGGGTAGGCGGTGGAAATGATAGATGCTCACTTCTGTTTCCCATTGGGCCGACCCTACACTAGCCCGCCATGAGGTGAGGGTGACTTCAGGGAGTGACCACAGGGCGCCGCTGCCTTAGCAGAAGCAGCAGGCAGTCACCCCCACCTCCCCCTCCCAGGCCTCTAGAATTCCTCCTGGGGTCCCGTCACCCCGTGTCCATGGGACTTTCCATGGGCTCTATGGGAAGGCGGGCTCCGTGCCTGCCTCCCTTGTGATTCTGTAACCACCTGCGTGTGCCGTTTCTCCTAGAGACCAGAACACGGGCCTTCGGCTTGTGCAGGTTCGGCCTAGTGAATATGCAAGAGCATGTCCAATAGCCCAAAAGGTAAGTGACAGAGGTGGATCAACACCTTTACTTCAGTTTAGCCACAGGCGGTGGGTAGGATAATCCTCACAAGCAATAGCATTCCCTTCATCCTGGGCGGGGTGTGTCATGTCTCACGGGGGGGGGGGGGGGGCGTACTATTTCACTTTGGAGACAGACCACGGTTCCATCTTCCTGGCGTTTACCATCGAAAGTGAGGTGTAGAAACGCATACAAAAATGGAAAATAATTTTGGAGATAAAACTATAAGGGAAAACTTAAATGAATGGGAACTCAAGTGGGATATGGTTTGTCAGAGAAGACGGCCAGTTAGGTCTACATTTATCATTTCTTCATTCACAAAAAATTAAAATCTAAAATTTATTGTGTACCTACTGTGTTCTTTAGCTTCAGTCTGCGTGCTAGGTAACGGGGAGTTACAAAGATGAAAAGACCGGCTCTTCCCTAGGGGCAAACAAAAGCTACTCTAAGGGAATATGAGATGCACAGTCATCAGAGAGCCCAGAAGAGCGGGCACTTTTGACTGGAGAGGGGCAGGGTGAGGCAAAAAATGTTGAAGAGTAAGTGGAAGGTGAGCAGGCTGATAGAAAGGGAATTCCAGGAAGCCGTGCCTACAAAAGCACATCGGGCGATACAGCAGCGGGGGGTCCAGGTAACTGAACACAGATCCGTCAGGCCACCACCTCTCCTGAGTCTGTTCTACCCTGAGGGATGCCTCCTCGCTTTATTCCTTCTCAGCCTAACTAACAATCAATAAGCATACATTGAGCGCCTACTATATACCAGGCGTAACACAGCAAGGAATGCCTACAAGAAGAATTCAAAGGTACACGATATGCAGTCCCTGCCCTTCGGGACCCCAGCACAAGGAGCCTGTTCCTACCAGGACAAGCTTCCATGAATTTGGAGGGAGCCCTGAGCTGAGGCAGGTGTGAGCCGAGCTTGAGCGCTGCCGACACACACCCTGCTTTCCCGGGAAACTGCCTGCGGGTGCTCACCAGCCCCTCCCCTCTGTCTGCCCACCGCGCGGCCCACCCAGCCTCATCCGCCCAGGAAGCAAGAAACAGCAACGTAGCCAGTTCTTCCCCAGCCTCCCGCCTGGGCTCTCCATCTTCAGCTGTTTGTTCCGTACAGAAGCCTTCCAGAAGCACCTTGCTTTCCTAATCAATAGATGTGTTAGGGACCCCATCCACTGTATTCTTCCCAGCCCCGGTATTACAAAAGCAGGTTAATCGAACCTGCGCTCCAATGGGAGCTCTGCCACCCGCTGGCCAGGGCAAGCTACTAAACACTGAGTCTCGGGGGCCTCAACCCTAAAAGGGAAATGTAACTTCTATCTCACGGTATTTATCTGCTCTGTTGAGAGTATTAAATGAGATCATTAAAGTGCCCAGCACAGTGCCTGTCACAAAGTAACTAATACTACAGGTTCGTTCCTTCTCTTCCTTGCTTGGCACACCCCAAGACACGGGCAGGTCACACCTGGCCACCCTCTGTGTCGGGAGCCGGTAGTTTGTATGGTCGGCAGTGAAGCCACCCCAGTGAGCCAGTCCCCCAGAAAGCCTTAGTAATTCCTTCCAGCATGAATTTTCCCAGGGAGAGATGACTACACCCTAACACATTATTTACCAACATTTCTGTGTTGAGGACCTTTAGAATTCCTGTCTCAGTTCAATTGTTTTGTCCACTTAGGGGGAATGTGCTGTGTCTGACCCTGGGCTAAGTGAAGAGCCTGCCTGCCCTGTCTCCGCATTTCAGAGAATAATATTAAATAAAGAAGACCAGAATGCACTCATTGTTTTCATTTGGGCTGTATGTCAGAATTTCTCTAATTAGGTATCCAGTCCTGAGTACACTGTCAGCCCTATCACAGTGGGTAACCTAGAAAACAGCCTGATTCACGCTTCCCATACTCTCTACCCACGCTTCTGTTCGAGATCTACCTGCAGGTCAACTCAGATTTTTAATACTAAGCGTGGTTGTTGATTTTTGTCAACTGGGTGCCAGAAGAGAAGGGATCAAGTGATGGTGAGTCTTGACTGAAAGATTTGAGGACCTCAGTCAACCAAGGGTGTCATATGGATAGTTTAGTAAAAATAAAGGGCAGGCCCACACTTCTGAACACATCTGATGGGAAAACAAAGATCTGGGGCACCCGGGTGGCTTAGTTGGTTGAGCGACTGCCTTCAGCTCAGGTCATGATCCCGGGGTCCTGGGATCGAGCCCCGCATTGGGCTCCCTGCTCAGCCAGGAACCTGCTTCTCCCTCTCCCACTCCCCCTGCTTGTGTTCTCTCTCTCTCTCTCTGTCAAATAAATAAATAAAATCTTTAAAAACAAACAAAGATCTGATGATGACGGACACCCAAGGACTGTGGGTAGAGTTGCTGACAGAACAAACCAGGTCCTGGGACCGAGATCAGGTGGTTCAGGCAGTAAAATGCCTGAACGCCTGCTGTGGAGCATGCCTTTCCATGAAGGCGGAAAGGTCTGGGTTTAGCAGGTATAACTCTTTAAATCCATCAAGCTTGTCTGGACATGGTTCCCTACCCCACCCTCCTGATCCCCACATCCTTCTTCGGGGTAGGGAGTATTAGAGTTTTTTTCAGATTCACCTTGTGGAGAAATGCAACGTACAGGACATTTTTAAGACTGAAAGCAAGTGTCTAGATCCCACTTAGGAAGCCTGGGGGTGTCTACCCCTGTAGGGTAGACAGCAGTAAGTAAATGTCCTGGACCAGGTGGAAATAGAAATAGGCATCCTAGTCAGGGAAGAACCAGGTCTCTGGTCAAATGAATAGCAAGATACATTACAGAAACCCTCCAGCTGCCCCCGAGTCAGGTGCAGGCTGGAAGAACACAGTCGATGATGATGGTGGTAGACGTGCTGCTGAAAGATGAGATTGGGTTAGTTCTCTGAGATACTGATGTCAAAAAGCAGAGAACTAGCCTTTGGGCCTTGTGAGCAGTAATGGCAACAGGAAGCAAAGACAGAAAAAATGTGATCAGAAAGAAGGTGTAAAACAGCACAGAAAAGTATAACAAAACCCTACATTTAAAGGGTTATTATTTCAAATCTAAAATGTAATCACTTTTCGCTGTAGTAACATTTTAGCTCATGGGAATCAGAACCACACACCTCACCACTTAAATTGCTTCATTTTAGGTATTCCAAATAGCTGTTGGCTGTGATTCTACCAAATACATTGCTGTTAAAGGGCAAGTATATTTGCATTTGACCTGTCTTACTCTTTACGTTTTCAAACAAATGGTGAACTACATGGTAAATACCGGTGGTACTATTAGCCTAATGACTGACATGTTCAAGATGAAATTCGAAAATTGAACTGACACTGGCGTCTAGAAACTGAATTGACAGTTTGTCCAAACCCGATTTGTTTGAACTTTCTGCCAAGTCAAACCTTACCTCTGAATCATACTAACAGGTAAAAAAGGAGTAACCTCTTTCCCTGTTGCCTACATTTTTCTCCGCCTTCCCTTTTAATCATCCTGTTTCTATCCATCACCATTTTCTCTCTGAGCTCTTCAGGCTAGCCCTCATTCCCAGAGAAACAAGAGGGAGAAACATGTCTACTTTCCATCCTACTCAAACCAGTTATAATGTCATTTCCATCAGAGAATTGCTTACATCCACATCAGAGAAACCTGCATCATTCCCCGTGGGAAATGTTTTTAGAGCAAACCTCACAGAACCCAGAGAACCCCAAGGTGTGATTTTATTGCTCGTGCTGTGGTCGCAGTGAAGCACACTGGATTTTGTCATCCACTGGCCACAGCTGGCTCTCTCCTATATTGGGGAGAATCCAGGTCAGCATGCACAATCCATTCAGTGGAGATGAAGTGCCTACTCGAGACAGCAATGTACCACAGCTCCTCTCCTGTGGTTAGGAGTAGGGATGAGTGGGAGAGTAGTGACTCTTATCCGAGACTATTTATGGAATGACTTGTTCTCATCCAAAACAAATGTCTACTCACCTGCCATTCTAATGATCTTTTGAGTACGGAATTGTAATAATCAGTTGCTGGATTGACAATCAAGTTTTCCCATTTCAGTGAGCAAGAAATTTGCATTTCCACAACTCCTTTTCCAGGACACACAAAGGCTAACTGATTTATACAGTGCATGGCATCTGCTTCTGGAATGGTCTGTGGGTCAGTACTGGCATCACTGGGCGTTTATTGGAAATGCAGGATTTCGAGCCTTGTCCCATAGCTGCTGAACAGAACCACTATTTTAACTAAGTTATCAGGAGATTAGGAAGAGCATTAAAATTTGAGAATAACTGCTCTAAGCAACATTACCAAAATCAGTTGCCAGTACCACCACATGCAGTACCGCTGTGTGCAGATTTCAGTCTATTTCTGGGAGGGTCTATATTGCAATCGTCAAGGCTGGTTGTTCATCAGACCTACCTGGAGAGCACGTTTGAAAAACACATATTTTAGAAACTTACTCCAGGCCCCTTAATCAATGACCCACTGTTCTGGAACCCTAAAAATGGCCCTAATATCTTGCATTCAGGTTGTGGTGGGCCTGAGGTTTTCACAGTCATGAAAGGAGGCCCATGGGGTCCAAGGTACCTGTGACAGGAGAGATGTTCATGATGGAGGGCATCTCATGGGGTCTATTTTGGGCTTCAGGGTGGGAAATGGTCTAGACTTCCAGTATCTTTCTAAACACAGTGGTGACCAAGGTTCCTTCTGAGTTACACTGGAAGCAGCCAGCAAAAATGGTCAAATGAATAATTTAACTTATTGAAAACTTTATCATTTTATAGACCATGATAGCCTTATGTTTGCATGAACACTAACCAGAAATTATGTGCCACCTTAAAGTAGCTCCTTACCTGCACAACTGAGTCTCCAGTAGCAATTAGAAATCTGTGTTTTTTACAACAATTATGAGGAATAAAATAGCCCAAAGAAATTTATCTTGATTTTGATAAATTTTCATTGAATTTTTCACATGTATCAGATATAGATAAATCAGTATGTTTCGAATTCTGATGTCCTCAGAAACATTTATTTTTAAAAATAGAAATGCTAGGGCCATTGTGCACCTGGGTGTCTCTGTTGGTTAAGTCTCCAACTCTTGATTTTTGCTCAGGTCATGATCTCAGGGTGGTGAGATCGAGCCCTGCATGGGGCTCTCTGCTGAGCATGGAGCCTGCTTGAGAATCTCCCTCTCCCTCTGCTCCTACCCCCACTCTTGTGAGTGTGCTCTCTCTCTCTCTCTCTAAAATAAATAAATAAAATCTTTAAAAAAAAAAAAAAAACGAGATGCTGGGGCCACACATTAACCCCAGGATTCTAATTCAGTAAGTGATGATTCCGTGATACTCTCAAGTTTGAGAATCACTGGGTTAAATGATTAAATGTTTGTGCAAGTGTATAAGGAATGATGATATTACAACTTCATCATGTTTTATTTTTTGTAGATTTAATAAAAAAGACTGTCTTCAGCATGATTTCTTTTACGTTATTGAAAAGTAAGAAATATTTTTAACATAAGCACTGTTTTATATTAATTATTAGTACCAATAATTTAGAATCAGCTAGTATTTATTCCTATTAACATAGGATAACTTTTCTAATATATACATTCATTGTTACAAATTTACCTCTAGGTGCTGCTTTTGCTGCATCTCACAAATTTTGATAAGTTGTGTTTTCATTTTCATTTAATTCAAAATCTTTAAATTTCTCTTAAGATTTCTTCTTTGATGCATGTATTATTTAGAAGTGTGTATTTAATCTCCACACAATTGGGGAGTATTTTGTAATTATGTTTATTTGTTTAATTTTTGTGATACCTCCTTACTGAACAAAGTAATGGCTTTAATTTTTAAGTTTGAAAAGAGGAAAGAAAAATAAATAATGAAAAATGTCTTTTTTACAGGTCATACCTGAGGAATCAACCATCTAAAAACTTGGTAAGAAAACTATAATTTTATCAACCAGCCAAATATAGAAAATAACTAAAGCATTTTTCCTTTTCTAGAGAGTAAAATATGATTCGAAAAAATATGGCTGCCCATTGAGACTTGATTTCGGAGAAAAGTTTCACCCTTTGGTTCAGTTGTAAGTATATTCTCACTAAAATTTTTAACTTACTTTGAAAGTTTCAAAATGAAAGTAAGAAAACAAGGCTAATTAATCATGCACTTAATATAATAAGTATTTCTGAGTACCTGTTATATACATCTCCAAGTTTTCAGTACTAGTTTATACAAAGTTGGACTACCCATGGTGCCTGCATGTTGAGGGAGGTTATAATTTCACTGCTGACACATAGCAGATAAGAGAACTGAGGCTTTCACTGATATGAGGAATTCTTAATCTCAGGAAACAAACTGAGGGTTGTTGGAGGGGTGGGGGGTGGGAGGGATGAGGTGGCTGGGTGATAGACCCTGGGGAGGGTATGTGCTATGGCGAGTGCTGTGAATTGTGCAAGACTGTTGAATCACAGACCTGTACCACTGAAACAAATAATGCAATATATGTTAAGAAAAAACAAAGAAGAAGAAGATAGCAGAAGGGGAAGAATGAAGGGGGGGAAATCAGAGGGGAAGACCAACCATGAGAGATGATGGACTCTGAAAAACAAACTGAGGGTGCTAGAGGGGAGGGGGTGGGGGGATGTGTTAGCCTGGTGATGGGTATTACAGAGGGCACGTTCTGCATGGAGCGCTGGGTGTTATGCACAAACAATGAATCGTGGAACACTACATCCAAAACTAACGATGTAATGTATGGTGATTAACATAACAATAAAAAATCAAAAACAAAAAACAAAAAAAAGAGAACTGAGGCTCTTCTCAGGGATGCAGGTGATCTCTTCACCCTTGCTTTAATCTCTCTAATCTCTAATCTCTAAGCTCCTACCAGCACCCCTGCCTGTTTGATAGGAACTGCCTTCCCCAGGTGACATAGGACTTTTCTTTCCATGGGCCAACAATAACTGAAAGCTTGTAAGGAAAGAAACTAGATTATTAATAAGGATGGTACATGGGGAAGTTTTCAAAATGTTATCTCTAACTTAATTCTTACAAACAGTATTTGATAATAATAGGAATAAAATGATCTGAGGAAGGCTTTTCCAAGTAATTTTCTATTACTTTGCTTGCATCTTTGATTTTATTCTTGATTTATGATTATAAAAGTTACACAGTTTATTACAAAATTTAAAATATAGAAAAATATGAGACAAATGACCCATTTTCCAAAATTTTTTTGCTATTATAAACAAAATGATGGTAAATATCCACTTACGTACATGTTTGGATACTAGTCTAGATATGCCATTAGGAAAAATTACTGAAAGGAAAATTCCTATGTGTAAAACATCAAAATTTTAGTCAAGGCTTCCAGTTTTGGGGGGAACTTCTGAGATCTCTCAGGGTGGGTAGGTGAGGCATAAGGATTCAGGTGCTCCCAATTTAGTTTTGCTATGGGAGCTTTCTCTGTTGGGACCCAGAAGGTCTCTGCCATCATGTCCTGCCTACCACTCCTCACCCATGGCAGTTCGAAGATTCTGTGCTGTGCCCTCTGCATCATTGTCCTACAGTCCCTCTGTCTGGGTCCTCTGGACTACCAGGCTAATCTGCTGTCTTCTTAAGTTCTGATCTCCCTCTAGATATCTAATGATGCCATTACTTTTCCTGGTAACCCTAAACACTCCTTCCCCCACTGAGGCCTCATTTTTTTTCTTCGTTTTGTTTTGTTCTAAGTTTTTATTTTAATTCCAGTGAGCTAACATACAGTCTTACATTAGCTTCAGGTGTACAATATAGTAATTCAATAGTTCCATACATCATGCTCTGCTCCTCACGACAGGTGCACTCCTTAATCCCCCATCACCTATTTCACACATCCCCCCACCCGCCTCCCCTCTCATAACCATCAGATGGTACTCTATATTTAAAAGACTGTTTCTTGATTTATCTCTCTCTTTCTATCTCTCTCTCCTTTTTTCCTCTTTGCTCTTTTGTTTTGTTTCTCAAATTCCACATGTGAGTGAAATCATATGGCATTTGTCTTTCTCTGACCGACTTTTTTCCCTTAGCATTGTACTCTCTAGCTCCATCCATGTCATTGCAAATGGCAAGATTTCATTCTTTTTTACAGTTGAATAATAATATTCTATTATACAAATATAATGGAATATTATACACACACACACACACACACCACATCTTTATCCATTCATCAATCAATGAACACTTGGGTGGCTTTCCATATCTTGGCTATTGTAAATGCTGCTGCTATAAACATAGGGGTGCCCATATCCCTATGAATTAATGTAAATACTCAGTGGTGAAATTGCTGGATTGTAAGGTACTTCTATTTTTAAATTTTTGAGGAAAACCCATACTCTTTTCCACAGTGGCTGCACCAGTTTGCATTCCCACCAACCATGAACAAGGGTTCCTTTTTCTCCACATCCTCACCAACACCTGTTGTTTCTTGTGTTGTTGATTTTAGCCATTCTGACAGTCATGAGGTGATATCTCATTGTAGTTTTGATTTGCATTTCCCTGATAAGTGATGATGAGCATCTTTTCATGTGTCTGTTGGCCATCTGTATGTCTTCTTTGGAAAAATGTCTATTCATGTCTACCGCCCATTTCTTAACTGGATTATTTGTTTTTTGGGTGTTGAGTTTGATAAGTTCTTTATATATTTTGGATACTAGCCCTTTATCAGATATATCATTTGCAAATATCTTCTCCCATTCCATAGGTTGCCTTTTAGCTTTGTTCATTGTTTCCTTCACTGTGTAGAAGCTTTTTATTTTGATGTAGTCCGATGGTTTATTTTTGCTTTTGTTTCCCTTGCCTCAGGAGGCATAGCTAGAAAAATGTTGCTACAGCCCATGTCAGAGACATTACTGACTGTGCTCTCTTCTAGGATTTTATGGTTTCATGTTTCACATTTAGGTCTTTAATCCACTTTGAATTTATTTTTGTGCATGGTGTAAGAAAGTGGTCCAATTTCATTTTTTTGCATGTAGCTGGCCAGTTTTCTTAACACCCATTGAATGTTCTTTCCTGCTTTGCCAAAGATTAATTGACCATATAATTGTGAGTTTATTTCTGTTTATTTTCTATTCTGTTCTATTGATCTATGTGTCTATTTTTGTGCCAGTCCATACTGTTTTGATTACTACAGCTTTGTAATATAACTTGAAGCCCACCAACTTTGCTTTTCTCTTTCAAGATTACTTTGGCTATTTGGGGTCTTTTGTGGGTCCATACAAATTTTAGGACTGTTTGTTCTAGTTCTGTGAAAAATGCTGTTGGTATTTTGATAGGGATTACTTTAAATCTGTTGATTTCTCTGGGTAGTATAGACATTTTCACAATATTTGTTCTTCCAATCCATGAGCATGGAATATCTTTCCATTTCTTTCTGTCATCTTCAATTTCTTTCATCAGCGTTTTATAGTTTTCAGAGTACAGATCTTTCACCTCTTTGGTTAGGTTTATTCTTAGGTATCTTATTATACTGGGTGCAATTGTAAATGATTGTTGTCTTAATTTTTCTTTCTGTTGATTCATTATTGGTGTATAGAAATGCAACAGATTTCTGTACGTTGATTCTGTATCCTGTGACTTGACTGAATTCGTGTATCAGTTTTAGCAGTTTTTTGGTGGAGTCTTTCAAGTTTTCTACATGGTGTATCATGTCATCTGCAAATAGTGAAAGTTTTACTTCTTCCTTACTGATTTGGATGCCTTTTATGTCTTTTTGTTTTCTGATTGCTGTGGCTTCCAATACTATGTGGAATAAAAGTGGTGAGAGTGTACATCCTTGTTTTGTTCCTGACCTTAGGACAAAAGTTCTCAGTTCTTCCCTATTAAGGATGATGTCAGCTGTGGGTTTCTCCTATATGGCCTTTATTATGTTGAGGTATGTTCCCTCTAAACTCACTTTGTTGAGGGTTTTTATCATGAATGGATGTTGGACTTTGTCAAATGTTTTTGTGTATCTCTTGAAATGATCATATGGTTCTTATCCTTTCTCTTATTGAGGTGATGTATCACATTGATTAATTTGTGAATATTGAACCAGACTTGCAACCCTGGAATAAATCCCACTTGATCATGGTGAACGATTTCTTTAATGTATTGTTGAATTTGGTTTGCTAGTATTTTGTTGATTTTTGCATCTGTGTTCATCAAGGATATTGGCCTGTAGTTCTCTTTCTTGGTGGTGTCTTTATCTGGTTTTGGTATCAGGGTAATGCTGGCCTTATAGAATGAATTTGGAAGTTTTCCTTCCTTTTCAGTTTTTTGAAATAGTTTGAGAAGAATAGATATTAAGTCTTTAAATATTTGGTAGAATTCACTTGTGTAACCATGTGTTCCTGGACTTTTGCTCTTGGGGAATTTTTTGAGTACTGACTCAATTTCTTTACTGGTTATCAGGCTGTTCATATTTTCTATTTCCTCCTGTTTCAGTTTTGGTAGGTATATGTTTCTAAGCATTTGTCCATTTATTCTAGGTTGTTCAATTCACTGGCATTTTAGTTTTTCATAATATTCTCTTATAATTGTATTCCTCTGGTGTTGGTTGTTATTTCTCCTCTTTCTTTTGTGATTTTGTTTGAGTCCTTTCTCTTTCTCTCTCTCAATCTCTCTCTCTCCCTTTTCTTTTGATAATTCTAGCTAGAGGTTTATCAATTTTGTTGATCTTTTCAAAGAATCAGCTCCTGTTTTCATTGATCTCTTCTGTTGGTTTTTTTTTTATTCATTTATTCATTTCTTCACTTATTTCTGCTCTAATCTTTATTATTTCCTTCCTTCTACTGGTTTTAGGTTTTGTTTGTTGTTCTTTTTCTAGCTCCTTTAGGTGTAAGATTAGGTTATTTGCAATTCTTCTTGCTTCTTGAGGTAGACCTGCATTGCTATAATCTTCCGTCTTAGAACTGCTTTTGCTAGGGGTGCCTGGGTGGCTCAGTTGTTAAGTGTCTGCCTTCGGCTTAGGTCATGATCCCAGGGTCCTGGGATTGAGCCCCGCATCAGGCTCTCTGCTCCGTGGGGAGTCTGCTTCTCCCTCTCCCACTCCCCCTGCTTGTGTTCCCTCTCTCGTTGTGTCTCTCTCTGTCAAATAAATAAATAAAACCTTAAAAAAAAAAAAGAACTGCTTTTGCTGCCTCCTAAAGGTTTTGGGTTGTTGTGTTTTCGTTTCTTTTCCATGTACTTTTTTATCTCTTCTTTGATTTCCTGTTTGACCCATTCATTGTTTAATAACATGTTATTTAACCTCCATGTACTTGTGCTCTTCTCAGATTTTTTTTCTTGCAGTTGACCTCTAGTTTCATAGCCTAGTGGTCAGAAAAGGTGCATGGTATGATTTCAATCTAATTGAATTTTTTGAGGTTTGTTTTGTGGGCTAATATGTGATCTATTCTGGAGAATGTCCCATGTGCACTTGAAAAGAATGTGTATTCTGCTATTTTAGGATGGGATGTCCTCAATATATCTGTTAAGTCCATCTGACCCAATGTACCATTCAAAGCCATTGTTTCCTTGTTGATTTTCTGTTTACACCATCTGTCCATTAATGCAAGTGGGGTGTTAAAGTCCCCTACTATTATTGGCTATTACCAATTAGTTCTTTAATGTTTGTTATTAACTGTTTTATGTATTTGGGTGCTCCCATGTTGGGTGCATAAATGTTCATAATTTTTACCTCCTTGTTGGATTGTCCCCTTTATTATTATATGGTGTCCTTCTTTGTCTCTTGTTATGGTCTTTGCTTTAAAGTCTATTTTGTCCCATATAAGTATTGCTACTCCAGCTTTCTTTTGACTTCCATTTGCATGATAGATGTCTCTCTATCCCCTCACTTTCAATCTTCATGTGTCTTTAGGTCTAAAATAAGTCCCTTGTAGGCAGCATATAGGTGGATCTTGTTTTGTTTGTTTGCTTGTTTGTTTGTTTTTATCCATTCTGACACCCTATGTCTTTTGATTGGAACATTTCATCCATTTACATTCAAAGTAATTATTGATAGATATGTATTTATTGCCATTTTGTTACTTGTTTTGTGGTTGTTTCTAAAGATTTCCTCTAGTCCTTTCTTGTCTTTCTCTCTTGCATGTTTTGCTGATTTTCTTTAGTGATATATTTAGATTTCTTTCTCTTTATTGCTCGCATGTTTATTCGTGGTTTTTAATATATGGTTACCATTAGGTTTGTATATAACCTCTTCTGCATGTAGCAGTCTTTATCAATTTCATGGTCATTTAAGTTTGAACCCATTCTTTTCTCCTTTTCTCCCCATGTTTTAGGCTTATGTTATTACATTTTATATCCTTTTTTGTGAGTTCCTTGACTGATTTTTTACAGAAATATTCATTTTCATTGCTTTGGTGTTTCCTACCTCTCTTCTCTATATTTAGTTGTAGAGTTTGTTCCTCCCATTTTTAGATTGCTCTCTGATTTATTGACTTGGGACTAGTCAAGTTGAAAACATGGGACGGGGTGAGCTCAGGGTCCTCCTACTCCACCATCTTCCCAGGCTCCTTGCTTGCTTTGTTTTTGTTTTATGTTTTATGTTTTTAAGTGTCTTAATCCTCCAAGGATAAATAATGTTAATGTTCTCTCCCAGAGAAGTGTATTCTTCTCTTCAATTCATTACTATTAAACACTTCTGAATCTTTTACTGTGCTAGGTCCTGGGAATTCAAAGATAAATAACACTTCTTTTTTGAGAGAGGACTTCCTCTCTCAATTGAGGGCTTAAGAGTCTGATGAATCAGGTCACCATATTAGCTGATATGGAATAATAAAAAGGAAACTCAAAAGAATCCAACCCAGCTACAGAAGGGAGAGGGGCTTTGATCTGAGTCACTGAGTCTTAAAGGATAATAAATATTTAGTTGAAGGCAGAGAGGGAAGAAGAAAAGTGGGGAAGGTGGCAATGAGCTCCACTGGGTGAGGCTTTCAAGCAAAAGGGATGGTTTGAGGAAGAAGATGTACAGCTCAAACAGTATAATGCTGTTGGGGCATAAAGTGAGGCATGAAGTGTCAGGACAAGAGAAACTAGCTTGGAGCTCGGTGGAGTCCAGATCGTGGGAGACTTCCTGTCCATACTATGGTAGAGCGGTATGATCAAATATCTGCCTTAGCTAGTCCTCTCTGGGAGAAGGAAGAAGATGAACTTCAGGGAAACAAGTCTAAATAGCGAGACAGGTAGTAAACTGTACTGGTAGTCTGTGGAGGAAAAACACAAATGATTGAAACTGCAGCATGGACAAAGAAGAGGAATCGTTTATGAGAAAAATTAGTGATTATAATAGGTAGGGGCTTGATAACTGATAGATAATTGGATAATTGATAGATGAGAAGAGAGAATAAGGAAGATGAACGAGTCCAAGTGACGTCAATCAGAAGAGATCTTCCACAAACCTCCACCCCCTTATCTGTACCCACGAATTCTGTCTGTCTTCCTATCATCGTAGGTGAACATATGTGTATCTAAGGTCTCTCTCTCCATCTGTGAACTGGATCCCCACCTGCTTTCCTACTTAAGAAACTACTCCTGAAACTCACCCCACCTTCTCCCGCATCATCAGTTTTTCCCTGTCTACTGGATCATCAGAGAAATCTGCAGTTCTCTCCCTTACCGAAGACAAAAACAGGAAAAACCCTCTCGTGACCCCCACTACCCCTGTAGCTTCTATCCTCACATCTCCAGCTCTCCTCCTGCTGTCCCCCATCCCTCCCAGCCTGCTTTGGCCACCACCCGTCACTAGCACTGCCACCCAGTGTGACCCGTGCCCTCCGACCGCCGCGCCCATTGCTCGGTCCTCAGGACTCACCCTAGTTGATCTGGGTGACCAGAACTACACAGCTGATCATACTCTCTTACTTGAAATAGTTTCTTCATCTGGCTTCCAGGATATCACACACTCTTACTTTTCCTGCTACCTCATGATATCTTACCATAAACCAGGTGAAAAAGACAGGTGGCTGACATGTTTGTTTATGGCATCTTTAAATATAGATTCTTTTACTGGTGGTGAAATATACATAATGAAACATAGCAAACATTTTTGGATGTATACATTGTAGCCAATGCAATGGGGCAGGGCCCTTAAAATGAATGAAAAGATGCCTGTAAGAAGGAATCCCGGGGGGTCAGCCACCAAGTTCAGGTTGAATAGGGGAGGAGTAGTCAGGAGAGAGCTGCTGCTGAGGAAAACAGAGACCAAGAGACTGGAAATTTCTATGGACCCATCTCAAAACCTAATATTGAGTGGGGAAAAAAGTTGCCAAAAGATATTTACAGTGTAATATCCTGTATGTATATTTGCAAACTCATAAAGCAATACTATATGTGATTTATGGATATGTTTATGGATAAGTAAAGTATAAAACCTGGATGGAAATAATATGTAAGAGTTTTCACATTATTCTCTGTGTTTTTCTGACTATTTGAAACATTTCCTTATTAAAATAAAATAAGCTATAGGAGCCAGGTCCACGAAGAAAACTAGGGCAGTAGGATCAAAGACCCAGGTGGCAATGTTAAAAGAAGAAGGAGAATTCATCCTCTGAGACTTGGAAGGAGGTGGGAAGTAAAACTAAATGTGGGAAGTGACTGGAAACAGAGGAGTGCAGGAGCTGAGAGAAGTCATGTCTGACAGCCTCATTTTACTTACAAGAAACAGAAAGGGCCACGTGTACACTGGGAGCACCGAGGGGTTGAGGAGAGGCTTTGAGGAGGGTGTCAGGGTCACTGGGGGTAATATGAAAAAGGCTGACCAAGGACCGGCAGAAAGATTATCAGACAATACCAAAGGCACAATTGACTTAAGACACTGCGAGCAGGCCCAGTGCCGCATATTTGAATTTCTCAAGTAGCCTGTGCATGAATGCGGAAGGCATGGTGTGACATCCAAGGCTGGGGCGAGATGTTGGAAGCAGGGCGAGAGCAACTGAGTGAATCCAGGATGCAGGGCAGGGAGGGAACTGCCCCTAGGAGGAAAGTGCAGAAAGGCAGGCCTGGATGTGTGATGAGGCCAAGGGGCGGATGAGAGGCTGTGGGGGTGGAGGAGGTGGGGTCATAGAGCAGCAACAACACTCTGGGCCATGTGGCCACACTCGTCTTTCTTGGGGTAACTTATGTATGTCTCTGCCACCGGGTGTCATTTGATAAGGCATATTGCTTCCAATTCTCCTGCGGTAATTAACCCAGCTATTAAAGCATCACAAAACAGAAAGTAAGAGACATGGTTAATACACTGGGTTGAGTGGTCCCACGGGACTGAAAACATATGTGTCGATGGATTAATAGCGGAACTGTCACAATGGAGAAGTTAACAAATTATAGGGAAGTTAGTTGCCCACTAGTGACATTTCTGAATTTCTCAGGTCTCACTGGTATCATATCCTCTTAATGAACATTAATGAAAATAAGCCATGCTTACACGGGCAAATATTTTTGTCCCATATTCTCCATGAAATAATAAAGCATTATCCAAAGATTATAAACCCAGAAGTATGGGTCATGTAATTATCCTTATTGCCACTAGATGACACTATAGCTTATTGCTTTTGTGTCAACAACGTCCACTCCCAGTTCAAGGAAGATCTTTTTTAAAATTTAAATAAAACATATGGCTTTACAACTAGTTCTTAATAATTCAAGAATCTGATGGCTTTTGGAAGATGCAGGCAAAAATGTTGCACCTTCCAAAGCTCCTAGAATGAGAGCTTTGCTAAAGCCTGGCCCAAATCTCCAAAACTGCATACAAAATTGAGTGTGTCACACACGTGTGTGCATTTTCTTGTGGGAGGAACTTTAGAGTTTAGAGTTCTCTATGACCCTCTTCCTGTGCCAAGAAAGAAGTCGACCACCATGACTCTAACCCCTGGTTACTCACATCTGAGTTCATGTCTTTAAGGCTCCTAAAAATGAATTCAGATGGAAATAAAATAGCTTCTCAGGTACCACTTTCTGGTGTGTACAGATTTCCTGCCCAATCTGTAAATCGGACAAGAGCTGGTTTTTATAAGCAGAAATGGATGGCGCCAAGTTGTAGCAGATACGGAGAGCCAGGGGGAGCAACTGCGATGTCAGGCAGAAATGTGGGCCGTGAGTAAGGAAACACCACGGTCAAAGACCCATGATCTTATGGAGAGACACAGAGAGTATGGGGAGCAAGAGAATGCACCCGACCCTGGGGCAACAGTCCAAGAGTCGGAGCCCAGGAGCCAGTGCCTGAGACCAAAGTCCTAAGTGAAATTTCCATCCACAGCAGGGTGGGGACAGTCCCACTCAGAAAAACGGGCAATGACAGATGGAAAAAAGAGGACATGACCGTGTTTAAAACAGTTGTAAGCTCTGGTAATGCACAGGTGTAACTTTACCACTAACTGAACTTTAGCTTTGGTCTCAAACCCCTATTTTCATATGGTAGCAAGAAGAAAAAACAGATCTTAACAATTTGAAGTAGCATCTCTTTTGAAACACACTGAGTTTGGGGTGAATAAGCTCAATGGGGTTTCTGTCTCCCGTGCCGGCATCTGGGGAGTGGGCCCCCAGTCCCTGTAGGACCGCCTGCGGGGGTGCTGCTGTGGGTGAAAGTCATCACGAGTTGTCTGGGCGTGGGCTGCGCGGGACTGTGGCTCCCAGGAACCGGTGACCGCTTCTGCTTCTTGGGCCCCACCTCAGCTCTCCCTGCTGCTGCCAACCCCCTGACACTCAGCCCCGTCTTCCAGCCGGGTCCCCGGGGAGCTCTGGAGCATCTCTGTTCTCAGCACAGTGAGCCCGTGAGACGCAACAGTCACCCCATGAATATTTGTTGATCAGATGACACCAGGGGCCCCTTGCTGTGCCCTTCCTCCTTCCTCAGTTCTTTCTCCCTGCTCCCAGCCGATTCGGCAGGGCCCCCACTCCCCTCACCTCCTCAACACGCGGTTCCTGTCAAAGTGAACAGCATTTACGCTTCCAACTGTGAAAAAGGTGAACATTTCCTGCTTTATTACTAGGAGGTTGATTTCGAGAGCTGAAGGAAACCTATACAATGGCACTGTTGTGATTTCACAGAGAAGTGACAATATTGAGGCTTCGAGAACATTAAGCCACTTCACGAGGTCGCAGCACTGTTCAGAGAAGCCCGTCAGATGGGGGGGGGGGCTGCAACTCTCAACCTCTCTTCGGCTCTAACCAATTATTGTTGTGTTGGCTTATCTCGCTCAGATACAATGACAATGGCTACGTGGAAGACGTGGAAGTAAATTTCATCGTGTGGGAAATACACGGCAGGAAGGACTACAGCTTTAATAATACCATGAAGAAGGTACGGCATCTTTGAAATGAAATAGAACTTAGCATGCAGTGACACCTGCGGCTCTGTTTTAAATCTATATATAAATTATCTAAGGAAAATAGAACAGTTACATGTGGGTAGAAAAAAAAATATGACCTGTGTATTACATTTTGTGACTACTGAAATTCATTGGTGACAAGCGAAGCCTTGGTCATCAGAAAAGTAAAATAATGTTTAGGGTGACGCAATTATAGGTGAATATTTTCTTTTTTTGCCACAGTGTATTCTGTGTTTGATTATTTATGGATCTGCCTTTGGCTCTCACACATTCATCATGCTGGTGCTACATTAAGGGCACACTCCCTAGGCTTCATCTCACTTGACTTCCTTGCGTCATTTGACCCACTGACCTTAGCTTCACTGTCCCCACACTCTCCTGGTTTCTTCCGTCCTCTGACGGGTCGAGCTCAGCCTCCTTGCTGACAGCACTTTCTACTTTGCAGAGCCTCTCCACAAACAGCATTGATTCCTACTTTTCCTCAGAAATCTCATGCTCAAACAAAGTCAGAGGGATAACTCCTTCCAAAGGAGCTTTCTCATCTATCAGACACCTTAATTCTCCCAGAAGGAGAACCCACCCAGATAGCAGCCAGGAGACAACGAATTCCACCTGCTACCTGCTCAGGATGTTGCAAGAACTGTCTTTCAATTCTGTGGCCAAATAAATCCATCCACCACATTCCTCCTACACTTGTCCAGCCCCCGAAGCGTACATCCTTCAGGCCTACTCTCTCCTCACAATCTCATGCTTACTCTGTCCTCCTTCCACCTGGGCCCAGATCCCCATTACTCTCCACTGTCTCGAACTTTTCTAATATACCTTAGGGCTAAATGACTCTAGACACTTCAGCAAACATTTCTCCAAGAATATAATTTTCCATGTTTTTCTCTCAGACCAGGGGTACTCTTGATGAGCTCTGGAATTAAAGTGCTCCCTGACCCACGGTGTCATTTCCAGATCAGTATCTCCTCACCCTAAGCACAGTGTCCTTTGTTTGAGGCCCCTGTCATCCAGGCGTCATGTACCCCATCCCCACCTGTTGCTCTCTCATACTGAGAACTTGATGGGTTCTCCTCCTGCCCTGAAAGCAATGACAATTGACTCCTGAGTTCTGCTAGCCATCACGTAGGGCTGTTGCTGGGAAGACACTTTCTAAACAGGAAGGGCATTTCCTGGCCCCGTGTGCATCTAGGTGAGGCCGTGTGACTGGCTCTCATGCTGTGGAATGAGCAGAAGCGATAGGCGTCACTTCCAGGATGAGGTGTTGAGAAGGGCTCACATGAACCTCCGTGCTTCCTAGCTTCCTCCACAGTCGGTCTATTACAGCAACAATGATGGAGAGATGCAAGTCGGATGAGAAGAGTCCGGTGAGGGTATTCTTCAAGGAGCCACTAGAGAGAAAAGTCTAATCCACTGCTCTGCAGAGAGTCCATCCATGGGAACCATCTCCCCAGGGGCATCTGCACTGGGGTACGTGTGATTAGGAATTCAACTGCAACGCGTAAAGGCTCTGAGGGCTGGGGTTTACTGCAGCACAGCAGAGACTGCCTTGACCAATGCAGCTTCCCCTGTTATAATTACATTTAAATTCAAACACTTTGGTCTCTGACCTCAACCCCCAATTCTCTAGCTCTGTTGGTGTTATTCCACTATGCCTCTGCCCCTTGCTTTTCCTCACACTGTCTGTCTAAACATCCACCATATGGAGCCCTCTGCTCTCTCTCTCTCTCTCTGCCACCGTCTTGCCAATATGTGCAAGTCACCTTCCCCAGTGTTGTTCCTGTGCACCCTGTGGCAACTTTAAACATCAATCGTTCTACCTTATCCATGCCTCTGTCTGAGCTGCCAATCACTTCTAGAAAAAAACAAATCAAAATTGTAATAACGGGAATTAGGAACTCAACTATTGGGAGTGATGGCTGAAGACAGAATTGGTCAACTGGAAGAGGGGTCAGAAGGAAATGCCCAGAATTATGCATAGGGAGATAAGCTGATTGAAAATAGAGACAAGAACATAATGGAGATTCACTGCCTAGATATGAGGACTAGAGTCCTAAAAAGAGAGGAGAGAGTGTGTTTGCCAGAAGCAATATTTTCCCAAAAGGCAAAAGACATCGAGGCACAGAAAAAGTAATCTGCATCTAGAAACACTACAGTTAAAGTTCTAAAATGAAAAACAAAGAGAAGAACCTTAAAGGTAGCCAAAGGAAAAAAGAAAAGTTACTCTCAAGAGAGTAGTTATAAGACTTAAGGCTGACTTCTCTATAGAAATAATGCAAACCAGAAAACTTTGAACAAAAATATCTTTCTTCTCCCTCCCTCTTTTTTAGCAGGGAAGGGCAGAGTGAGAGGGAGAGAGAGAGAATCTGAAGCAGTCTCAATGCCCAGCATGGAGCCCAACACAGGGCTCGATCTCACAACCCTGAGATCATGATCTAAGCCGAAATCAAGAGTCGGACGCTTAACCCACTGAGCCACCCAGGCGTTCCTGAACAAAAATATCTTTACTGATACTACTGAAAGAAAATAAAGTCCAAATCTAACATTCTATATGCAATGAAAACAGCCCTTAAAAAATGAAAATGAACAATGGATAATGCTTTAAAAGACACATGCAATTAGAAGAGGAAAAATTTTAAAGTGAAAAGAAACAATGGGATAAAAAAGATTTAATACCAAAGATGGGCAAAGAAGCTCCAATAGACGGGTAAATGGACATCCTGAAAGAGAAAACCAGAACAAAGGAACAAAACCAAGCTAATCATTCAAGAAAACATGTCTACCCCACCCCAGAAAAAAAGACTTGAAGTTCCATATTTAAAGAGCATATACTCAAGAATGTGAAATCAGAACAGCCAACCCAAGCAGCCATCTAGGCAAACAAAGCAAGCAATTTACATATAAGGAAAATAAAATTAAATTATAATTTTTATAGCAATGCTTTATGCCAGGAAAAAAATGGAGTAAAATATTCAAGATACTAAAGGAAAATAAACACGAGCCAAGGATTTTATATTCAGCAAAACTGATGACTCTAGAAAAGGCACAAACTGCTATTAACGTGTAAAAAGCTCAGATGATATTGTTCCCATGAGCCCTTCCTGAGTAACTTACTAAATAATAAACCTTCAAACCACCAAAATCACTAAAGAGATATCAACATAAGAACTAGAGGAAAGCATAATGTAGTATAGAGTTACTTGCAAAACTGAAGCAAAGTGAGTATTAAAGGGGAAAGAGGATAGTATATAATGGATGTATTCTCTAACAATATAGATACAATACAATTATAAAATATGCTAGGAGAATATGAAAGCATACGCCAGGGGAAAAATATAACTTTTCAGTAATCATGATAGTAGGGGTAATATTTGTATTAGTTATTCTGGTCTTCTGAGGTGTGTAAAGTGAGATATTCTAATTCTTCACCAAGTGTTTTTGGCATAAAAGCAAGGAGATACATATGTAATATAGAAGAAGTTAGACAAAATATCCTGAATTTGAATAAGATTCAGTGTAAACTCATGAGGTATTGGAAACTCATGTGATCTGGATAAAAGTATATAAATATATTGTTCAGAGAGAGAGAGATAAATTTTTCCTACACTGTCCATTAAAATCCCTAGAAACATAACTAATCAGTAGCGGTAAATATCCTTAATACCCAGTCGGTTGTCTTGAAATATAATTTCCCACTAAAAATAACTGGGGATTCTTAGATAAATAGTGGATTCCAAGCCTGGGGGAGGAAACGGACATGATGAGTTTGGAATAGTTTGACATTCCCATTAGCAAGGAATAACCAAAGACTGCTAGGGTCATGTCAAAAGTAATCGGAAGTCAAATTGAAGAGGTTGGCCAAAGATGGGACAATTAGAGCTTCCTTATGGATAGTTATCGCAATATTGCTAAAACCCGTTGAATATGTTAAACCTGTGAGTTCATAATGATTTTTTCAAGAAATCACCTTCGGAGAATGATAGGGAACCAACTCCTTATTTAAAAAAATGGCAAGAAATGAGAAAGACACCTATATTTATCCTACCGTCCCCAAATGAACTATACCAGTGGATAACCAAATAGTGGATAAGGGGAAGCATCTCTTTATAACATGTTTCTAGTTGACAAATGGAAAAAAAAGAGCATATCATCATTTTAAGCCCAAATAATAGAGGTTACTATAAACAAATTTATATCAACAAATTTTGACAATGAAGAAACAGATAAAATAGCAAATGCCTTGAAAAACACAAATTACCGAAGTTTCTTATATTCTAAGAAAGAAATGTCTGACATCTCTAATCCCAGATGGCTTTCCTAATGAAGTGTACCAAACATTTAAGAAAATTTTCCTTCAGTTTTCTAAAAACTCTTCCAGAGTTTTAGGGTGGAGAGAGCACTTCCCAATTCATTTTGTGAATCCAGGAGGACCCGAGGAGGACCTTAAAAGAAAAAGGAATTATGAGCCAATTTCACCCATGACCACAAATACAAAGCACCTAACCAAAATGCTAACAAATCAAACTCAGCAGTATATTTAAAAATCACACATCCAGACAAGTTTTGTTTATTTCATAAATAGAGTTGGAATATCATTTGAAAATCAAAGAAATCCACTATAGTAATAGAATAAAGAAGAATAAGCATGGATTATTATAATAGTTGAAAAGTCATTCAATTAAAAAATTATTCATGCATAACATTATTTTTAAAATAAATCTTGGAGGGACACCTGGGTGGCTCAGTCAGTTAAGCATCTGCCTTCGGCTCAGGTCACGTTCCCAGGGTCCTGGGATCCAGCACCCCATCGCATCAGGCTCCTTGCTCAGCGGGGAGCCTGCTTCTCCCTCTGCCTGCCACTCCCCCTGCTTGTGCTTGCTTGCGCTCTCTTTCTCTCTGACAAATAAATAAAAATCTTTAAAAAAAATAATATAAAATAAATCTTGGAATTCTCAGGGTCATGAGTTTAAGCCCCACATTGGGTATGAAGCCTACTTAAAAAAAAAAAGAATAACCCCCAAAATAAGTATATCGTAACTTCCTTAACCTAATAAAATGTAAGTACAAAAAAACAAACAAGAACAAAAACAAAAACCTTAGAAAACATCTTACTTAGTGGTGAAAATTTGAAAGCTTTCTCTCTGAAGTCAGGAGTAAAACAAGGGTGCCAGTTATCACCATTTCTATACAACATTGTTTCTGATCTCTGTAATAAGGCAAACAATAAACAATAAAAATAAATTAAAAGTATACGGATTGGAAAGGAAGCAATAAGACTGTCATACTCACAAGTAACATGACTTCATGTGAAACACTTAAACTTAGTGAGTTTAAGAAGTTCTTTTCGTACAAGGTTAATATACAAATGTCAATTGTTCCCCCGTGTATCAGCAAATATTTAAATAATGAAAAGAATTAAATATATATTTTTCAATGGTATTAAATATATTAAATACTTATGAATAAATTTATATACAAACATATGTGTGTACAATTTTTATTACATTTTTATTTTAACTACAGTTAGTTAACATACAGCATAATATTAGTCTCAGGTGTACGATACAGTGATTCAAAACTTCCATACATCCCCTGGTGCTCATCACAAGTGCCCTCCTTAATCTGCATCACCCACCTAACCCATTCACCCTACCCACCTCCATTCTGGCAACCATCAGTTTGTCCTCTATAGTTAAGAGTCTGCTTCTAGGCTTGTCTCTCTCTCTTTTTTTTTTCCTTTGCTCACTTGTTTCTTAAATTCCTATATGTACAATTTTTTGACAGAGTGGTTGTTTAAATGAAGCCCAGACGTGGAAGTCAATGACTAAGCTTAACCAGCACCTCCCACTAGAAGAAGCCTGGGGACCTGAAGTAAGGAAAATATTACCTACCAGATTTTATTTATAATAACTAATTTGGCATTTCAGTATTAACAAAAGTTTGATGAAAACGTTTTGGATTTAAATTTGCTCTTGAGAATCAAATCCAACTTTTCTATTGGATTAATATTGTGATTTCAGAAATGCATCATTTTAATTTCTATTTGATCTTCCATTGTTCCTCTGTTACTAACAATTTTGTTTTAATTTTTTCTGCTGAAAATCTGTTTGCAGATTTATTAAATATCTGACAAAAATGTTGAAGCATTGAGAGTGAGGGTTTTTTTTAAGATTTTATTTATTTACTTGACAGAGAGCGAGCACAGCCCCCCCTGTGGGGGGGCTCAATCCCAGGACCCCAAAACCACAACCCGAGCCACAGGCAGACACGCAACTGACTAAGCCACCCAGGCACCCCGAGAGTGAGTCTTTCTAAAGAACACCTGAACTTTCAATTCTTGTACAACTGAAAGATCATGGGGTGCCTGCGTGGCTCAGTTGGGTAAGCGTCTGCCTTTGGCTCAGGTCATGATCCCAGGGTCCTGGGATGGAGCCCTGTATCCGGCTCCCTGCTCAGTGGAGAGTCAGCTTCTCCCTCTCCCTCTGCCCCGCCCCCTGGCTCATGCTCTCACTCTCTTGCTTTTGCTCTATCTCAAATAAGTAAAATCTTAAAAAAAGAAAAAACAACTGAAAGATCATTTCTGAATGCCAACTATCAATCCCTATACTGCTTTCAATTTTTTCAATCAACCTTTCTTGAACTGAAATTAATTTCTGTTATTTGGAGAATAAAATCATATCTCATAAATTAAAGTGACCTATATGGTACCTGACCCCATGAAATCTAACCCCTACAACAGGAATGTTACTTTGCTTCTGCATCAGAATCTGCACATGTCAAGACAGAGATACATACAAATAATTGTATTATCCTCTGTAGTCCCATCTCAAAACATCCCACTTTCCAGCCACAATGTCGTATTCTTCCAGCAACATAACCCTAGAACCTTTACTCTAACAATCCTTCGAACAATCCTTCGAACAATCCTTCAACCTCAAAATGACATAACCACGCTCACCCTGCCCCTAGGTTCTCTTCTTGCTCTTTATGCTGCTTAAATTCCATGGTCAATAATTATAACACTCAATTAATGTGTACCCTCAATTCCTTCCTCCCTCTCACTTCTTCATACTTGTGTAGCTAAATCACAACCCTAGTTAAATCCCAACTATCTGCCTTGACAGCCGACTGTGGTCAAAGGAATACATACCCATGCTGGTTTATTTCACCTTAATTTCATGATTAAAACAGTCCTGTTGTACTGCCCGACAAACATAAGTGTATTTCTCCAGTTCATTCCCTTTTCCTCTCTAGCTGCTGCATACTTTCTCCTCTCCCCTACAATCTCCAACACCTCTTCCCCTAGAGAAGGACCTTAAGGTTTTTGTCTTTGTTTCCTATTCAGAACTATAAGCACTGTTTCTCTTATGCTATTGGAAAACCAGGAGATTTAAATCAACCATATGAAATAATCAACAAGTCTAACTATAATCATTTAATTTGGCCTGAGGACCATTCTGGAATGTATGTGTTTTGTGTGAAGATCCTGGATCCAAACTATAGGTGAATATAAATGTTTTATTATAATCGTTTTAGCATTTGTTTAAAGGGATAATGATGAGCTTGAATACAATTTCTACTTGACAAAGTCCAATAAATGAATTACACTAAAACATGGCAACATCACATAAGGCATGAGGGAAGACCATAGCTAGTAGGAAAAATAAAAATGCCATAGAGTCTGGGGTCACCACTACTAGAAGAGTTTCATGAAACACTAACTCAAAAAGATATGTGTACCCTCATGTTGATCATAGCATTATTTACAATAGCCAAGACATGGAAGCAACCTGAGTGTCCATTAATGAGTGAGTGATAAAGAGAATGTGATATACAATGAAGCATTATTCAGCCATTAAAAAAAAGAAGGAAATCCTCTACCTCAAGAAAGAAGAAAAATCTCAAATAAACAACTCAACTTTACACCTCATAGAACTAGAAAAAGAACAAAGCCCAGAGTTAGTAAAAGGAAGGAAATAACAAAGATCAGAGAGGAAATAAATCAAATAGAGACTAAAAAGACAATAGGAAAGATCAAAAAACCTAAGAGTTGGTTTTTATTTTTTTTTAAGATTTTATTTATTTATTTGAGGGAGAGAGAATGAGAGAGAGCACAAGAGGGAAGAGGGTCAGAGGGAGAAGCAGACTCCCTGCTGAGCAGGGAGTCCGATGTGGGACTCGATCCCGGGACTCCAGGATCATCACCTGAGCCGAAGGCAGTCGCTTAACCAACTGAGCCACCCAGGCGCCCCTAAGAGTTGGTTTTTAAAAAGATAAATAAAATAGACAAAATTTTAGCTAACCTCAATAAGAAAAAAAGAGAGAGTACTCAAATAAAATCAGAAATGAAAGAGAAGTTACAACTGATACCAAAGGAATATACAGGATCATAAGAGACTACTATGAATAATTATACACCAACAAATTAGACAACCTAAAAAAAAATGGATAAATTCTTAGAAACATACAACCCACCAAGACTGAATCATGAAAAAATGGAAAATCTGATCAGACTGATAACTAGTAAGGAGAGTGAATCAGTAAGAAAAAAACGTCTCAACTAACAAAAATCCAAGACCAGATGGCTTCATTGGTAAACTCTACCAAACCTTTAAAGAATAATATCTATCCTTCTCAAACTCTCCCAAAAAATATAAGAGGAAGGAATATTTATAAACTCATTCTATGAGGCCGACATTACTAATACCAAAGCCGGACAAGGATACCACAAGAAAAGAAAATTACAGGTCAATATGCTTGATGAATATAGATACAAAAATCCTCAATGAAATATTAGTAAACTGAATTCAGCAATACATTAAAAAGGATCATATAATATCAAGTGGGATTTATTCCAGGGATGCAAGGATGATTTGACATCTGCAAATTAATCAATGTGATATGCCACATTAACAAAATGAAGGATAAAATCATATGATCATCTCAGTAGATGCAGAAAAGCATTTGACAAAATTCAACATTGATTTATTATAAAAATTGTCAACAAAGTGGGTGTAGAGGGAACATACCTCAACATAATAAAGGCCATATAGGACAAGCCCACAGCTAACATCATACTCAGTGGTGAAAAGCTGAAAGCCTTTCCTCTAAGATTGAGAAACAAAGATGCCCGCTTTTATTTTTATTCCACATAGAGTTAGAAGTCCTATCCACAGCAATTAAGCAAGAAAAAGAAACAAAAGGCATACGAATCAGAAAGGAAGAAGCAAAATTTTTACTATTCGCAGATGACATGGTATTATATTTGGAAAACGCTGAAGACTCCACCAAAAAACTGTTAGAACTAATAAACAAATTCAGTAATTGTTGCAGGATACAAAATCAATATATAAAAATCAGTTGTGTTTCTATATGCTAATAATGAACTATCAGGCAGAGAAATTAAGAAGCCAATCTCATTTACCTGTGCATCAAAAAGAATAAAATGCCTAAGAATAAATTTAACCAAGAAGTGAAAGACCTAGACCCTGAAAATTATAAGATAATGATGAAAGAAATTATAGAAGATACCAATGATTGGAAAGATATTACATGCTCATTTGGAAGTTTGGAAGAACAAATATTGTTAAAATGTCCATACTACCCAAAGCAATCTATAGATTCAATGCAATCTCTATCAAAATTCCAATGGCACTCCTCACAGAACGAGAACAATCCTAAAATTTGTATGGAATGACAAAAAAAAAAAAGAAAGAAAGAAAAAGAAACCAAATAGCCAAAGCCATCTTTGAGAAAGAAGAACAAAGCGAGAGGCATCACACTCCCTGATGTCAAATTAAACTACAAAGCTGTAGTAATCAGAACAGTATGGGACCAGCATAAAAACAGACACATACATCAGTGGAACAGAATAGAGAGGCCAAAAATAAACCCAGACATATGTAGTCAATTAATTTATTACAAAGGAGCCAAGAATATATGGTGGGGTAAGGACAATCTCTTCAATAAGTGGTGTTGGGAAAACCGGACAGCCACATGCAAAAAAATGAAACTAGACCACTATCTCACACCACACACAAAAATTAACTCAAAATGGATTAAAGACTTGAATGTAAGACCTTATGCCATAAAGCTCTTGGAAGAAAACGTAGATAGTAAGCTCCTTGATTTCCGTTTTGGCCATGATTTTTTTGGACTTGACACCAAAAGCAAAGGCACCAAGAGTGAAAATAAACAAGTGGGACTATATCACACTAAAAGCCTTCTGCACAGCAAACGACACCATCAACAAAATGAAAAGTCAACCTGTGGAAATCACACATCCAATAGGGGATTAATATACAAAATATACAAAGAATTCATACAATGCAATACAGAAGCAAACAATCCAATTAAAAAATAGACTGAAGATCTGAATAGACATTTTTTCATGACATACAGATGGCCTACAGGTATATGAAATGGTACTCAGCATCACTAATAATCAGGGAAATGCAAGTCAAAAGCTCAGCGAGATATCACCTCACACCTGTTAGAATGGCTAGTCTCAGAAAGACAGGAGATGACAAATGTTGGCAAGGATGTGGAAAAAAGGGAATCCTGTGCACTCTTGGTGGGAATGAAAGTTAGCACAGCCACTATGGAAAATACTATGGAGTTTCCTCAAAAAGCTAAAAACAGACTACCATATGATCCAAAAATTCTTCCCCTATTTTTCCAAAGAAAATGAAAATCCTAACTTGAAAAGATACACCCTCATGCTCATTGCAGCATTATTTACAGTAGCCAAGACACGGAAACAACGCATGTGTCCATCAATGAATGAATGGGTAAAGAAGAAGAGACAGATAGATAGATAAATAGATAGATATAGATAGATGTAGATATATATATGTATATATATATGTAATGGAATATTCAGCCATAAAAAAGAAGGAAATCTTGCCATTTGCTACAACATGGATGGACCTTGAAAACATTATTCTAGAGTCTACTTCAGTTTGAATCCTACTTTTGCCACTGGTAGATATGTCATCTTAAGCGAATTGCTTAGTCTCTGAGCTTATTTCTTTGTAAAATGAGTCTATAAGACCTATCTTATAGTATTCTGAGGATTAAATGACAGTACCTGGGTAAAAATCCCTAATTTTGCTCAATCAAGTTAAGTTCCTTTCGTTTCTCTTCTCCCACATGAAAATAGGTGAAATGCTATCATTAATGTTTATTTAGCTCCTGTCTCATTCCAAGCAATCTGATAAATCATGAGAGATACTCAGTAACCTTAGAAATAATAACATAGTGCCCTATATCAAGTTCTGAAGATTCTTAACTTCCTGAACCAGCCAACATCAGGTGCACGTCACAGGCTCTTCGATCAGAAAATCCTGAATTCAAATCCCATCTCTGCTACAGACAACTGTAAACTTTTGCAAGTAGCTTAACCTACCTGAGCCTCTGTTTCTTCATCCAAAAGAAAGTGTTGCTATGAGGATTAGGCAGATAATTCATGTAGGACATTCGATACATTGTCTGGTACGCAGCAAATGCTCAGTTAGTATTCACTTTCAACAAGTACTACCTGCTCAGTAAAACAGTATGATTATTATTAACATTATTCTTGCTGTCGCCTTGGGACCCACTATCAAAAACGACATCAAGATGTTAGGAGGGTAGTGAGGTTGCACTGACAAGCTCGGAGAAATCGTGCCACAAGCAGCCCAAGTCACACGTATGGAAAAATCACCACAGCTGTGATGTAAATGCATCTCTTCTCTCCATTATCGAGAAAGTGACACCTTCATTAAGATTATCTATGATTTGATCATTACCATAAAGATTTGGAGGGAGGCTTTTAATATACTGTACTTAATTTAATCATTAATATTATTTATCTCATTTGCAGTTTCTGTAACCTAACAGCTATATTTGCGATAGAGACCTTTGGAATGATTCCCAGGTAATGCCTGCTGCCTCATTAGGCTTTAGTGAGGGGAGTCGTAAAAGACAGGGGTGGCAGACAAAACAAGAAAAGCACCTCTCCCCCATTTCCCTGGGACCCTACTACTTCTGCCCTATATGTGACATCCTCAAATTGTATGTATCAATTATCCCAGGGATACAGCGGGAAGGAATTTTTGAGAATTGTTGCTGCAGCTGGGGTCCCATTTTGTCTCATCCCCTCAGTGGCCACTGTCTTCCCATCAAACACGTCTTTGAACCCCACCTGAAGGGCAGAGTCTAGGCTGCCGCGGGGGGCCTGGGGGGAGACAGTGGCTGCTTGAGTCTGCCCTCCACCACTGGCCATCATTCTGATGCATCCAGAGACAGGTAGGAAAGGCATGTTTCTGGACTCCAGTCTCCTTGGAGAGCAAAGTCTTAACGCTAACACTGAGATTGCAAATGACCTCGCTTCTTTGTCCTGGGCCTGGTTTTTTGTTTTTGTTCTTTTGTAAAATGTTAAACAAAAATGGAAGACAAACGATGAAGTTACTCATGGCCCTACTTTAAATATCGCTGACTCCTTGATGTTTTGTGCCAATGGAAGATTAACAGCGTGAATAACCTACAAATGAGATAAGCCACGCGCTATTTCTAAGTGACTTTGGGAAACATCCATGGCCTTTGACAGTGACTTCTCCTCATTAGATTGCCATGTTTGGTTTAGATGAATATTAAGAACATACGTGCACACTGTCAGAAGGGGGCATTGGTGAATTGGAGAGGAGAGATGACAGTGAAGGAGGATTTCACCTATTTGCCCCAGCTTGTCTCCCAGGAGCTGGATTTCAGCAGCCAGGGGATATGGTGCAGCTTAGGGGTTGTCCCTAGATTAGTGACTGCAGCTTGGTCCCTGTTACACCTAAGCCCCCAAAGTGGGAGCAGAGGCAAAGCGGGGATTAGCTGGTGGTAACCATTTTCCCAGTGAGAAAGCCCTTTCCGTGAGCAAACATCGGCTGAAGATCAGGCTATAGGAGGCCAAGATCTTGGTGCTTCCTTGTCTTCCGGCGTACTCAACCACTTTCCCAAATTTTCCACTGTGTCCTTTGGAGTTGTTACCTTTTAACCAGCAAACTCACTTAAATCCTCAATCGTCCTCTGAGCTCCCACTCTATGTCCCTCCATCCCCCAAGGACACTGCTTCACCTTCAGCCTTCTAGAGTGATAGCTGTTGACTTTCCAATGACCCCCAGGTGCCTCAGAGTGCCATTACCACTTCCGGGCCATTATTTATCCTGGGTCTTCTAAAACAAAAGCAGAAGAAAAAAAAAACTTTTTTAAACACACACCTTTTTTTCCTTACATTTCAAAGTGTACTACTTTAATAACACTTGCTAGTACTCCCTACCCCTCTGGGATTTGCCCCCCCAATCTGGCAAGCCCCCAACTACCTACTTTTTGATTACACCTGAGCAGCCAAGGATTGGTAAAGAAAGTTACACAAAGGGCAGATTAATCACCAACTTCATACAGGTCACCAGGACTATCTGAGAATCTTAGTATCTTTCTCTGGTCAACCAAAATCTCCACTCTCCGTAACTACCTCAGACCTTATCGAATCAGCTTCCTCCTTGGACCATCTTTCCTTAATGAACATCAGAAGAGCTTGTTTCCACCATTACAAAGAACTTAGAAGCCTGCAGGAAGGAACACTCCTGATTCCTGATTCCAAACACACCTACCAACACCTATGTTCATTCTCCCCTTCTTCCATCCTGTTACAATTAAAGACATTTTTTCCTCTTCCTTAAATATAATTCTTCCACAGGTGCTTTGAACCCTCTTTCCACTTTCTAAGGAAACTTCCAAATCAATTATTTCTTCTCTCTTTTATATATTCAAATTTCTCGCTCAACTAGATCCTCCCCATAGGCTTTTAATCACCCCCAAGTTTTTAATTCAAATATATATAAAACCCCAACCTCCTATCCCCCTCTAGTTGCCATTCTCTCCCCCCAACTTTGCGAGACAAACTTCTCAAAAGGTTTGTCTACATAGTCTCCTTTTCTCTATATTCTATCCCTGTTTCTCTAATCCACCCAATCTGTTTTCTGTCTTATTATTCCACCAATTACCTCTCTGCATTGGTTTCTGAATTAGATAAAACAGCTACCTTTCCCAGTCTTGAAGGACTGGCCTCAGATCAGAGATGAACCTTATTCTTCAGCCTGGCCCTAGCTGTTTGTGGTCTCTCAAACCTTTGATTGTCCAAGATGCCTTCTTAGTTCCCAGGACCTCGGTGTCCCAAAGAAGAGGGCCTCAATCAGCACCTAGATGCAGGCTGATTGGAAGCTGGACCCTCAGGCAGCAGGTTTTTTAAAGTATGCAAATAGACCTCTTTCAGTGAAAGACTAGGAGATGGGTGTTTCGGTCTACACCGTCTGCACTAAGTCCTGGGTTTTGTTACAGTCCTGTACTACTAGTGAATGTAGTAAGCTCTGTGGGCCACCAGAGCCAGGCTATAAAAGGTGTGTCCCCTGGACAACAGCCATAGCAGCTGGGGCACAAGACATGTGCACAAGCTCCTTTCAGAGAGATACCAGTGACCTAGGGAGAAGCAGAGGGAGAATTTAAGATGGCACTGGCCACGCTCCCCAGAGTCTCTGGAGAGGATTGCAGTCAGCCCCTCGATTTGTGTTAAATCAGGAGCCTAAACCTCAGGTTGTTGCAGCTTTTAAGATAAGCAAATGGGCCTCTTTCATGGAAAGGCTGGGAGATGGGCATTTGAGTCTGCTGTCTCTGTACTGAGGGGTGGCGGGGGGAGGGAGGCTTAGCCACTGCAAGTCCTCAGGACCCCTTTGTTTGCTATCACCCCGTGCATCTCAGAGACACAAGCCCAGGTGGCTTTCAGAGCTAAGTGTCTGGGGACCTGTTCCTCAGGTGGAACTTTCATAAGTTGGGACACGATGTTGAGTCCAAACTCTTCACTCCAGGGAGAAGCTGGTAGTCGAGAGTTCCCTCCTGGTTGTATGTTGCTGCGCTGGGTGTGGGGTTTATGGTAAGGCTGTGTCCCAGTCTCTTCTACCCATTATGATGTGGGTAAATTTTTTCTCATTCACCCAGTGTGTAGATGTTGCTCAGCTAGTTTCTGGATTTTTTTTGGAGGGAACTGTTCCTTAGGTAGCTGTGGCATGAGTGACTATGGAAGGAGGTGAGTTCAGGAGCCTCCCATGTCACCATCTTGAACTGGAACTGGCCTACACCGAACCTGATAGATATTTGCCAGTCCTCATCTCATTTTATGTTTCGTCGGTGTTGACTTTCCCTTTGACCACCGTATTGCTTTACGGGTTTTCCCAAACTTCTATAGCCACTCTTTCTCAAGTAAAGAGAGCCCTGACCTCCTTTACAAGACAGTACATGTTGATTTCCCTCAGGGCTCAGCCCTGGTCTTGTGAGCTTCTCACTTTGGCAAGCTCATCCATACTCATGGTTTCAGTAAGCATCTATATACACATGACTTCCAAATCATATCTCTGGCCCATCCAGAGCTATACAATCCCACCATCTATTAACCTCTTTTCTCAAAAAACTGGCCAAACTGGACATGCCCCAAAATGATCTCATGATCTTATCACGCACTCCCTTGCCCCATTATTTGTCCCACTCTAAAAGGGATCCATCAGGGTAATTGTATACAGGTGTCATTGCACAGCTCCAAGAGAATCCATTTACATGGGCTATAATATGAACAGTGCCTTCTGGAGATGAACAGTGCAAACCCTGTTTTCCAGAGTTCCTTCTCTTGGGAAAGAGCACACTGAACTGTACGAGCCAAATACCTATGAGTCAAAAATGAAAACAAGAAACCCCCCCCCAAAAAACAAAAAACCTAGGGTTGTGTTCATTTCTCTGTTTCCCCCAGCTCAACCAAACAGTCACTGGCTCCCATTCATTTAATCTCCTGAATTGCCCTTGAATGGATCCACTTCTTACCAACCCCATCACCAGCACGCCAATCCAAGCTACGATTGTCTCAGATGGGAACTACCACAATAGACATCTGACAGATCTCTCCTCATTCATTTCTATTTTCTTCTGGTTCATTTTCTTCACTGGAGCCAAAGTGATCGTCTCAAATGCTAATTTTATAACTTGAAAGCTTTAAGTTTCTTTCCTTAGAATGATAACTCCTCAACATGGCCTACAAGACCTTCCATGATCAGGCCGCCACCTACTTCTCTAATCTTGTCTTGCATTATGTTCCCTGCATAATCTCTACTCTAGACCCACCAAACTTTCAGTCCCCAACCTTCTCCATGCTCTGTCCCATAGCAGGACCTTTGCACATTCTACTTCTTCTATCTGGCAACTCTTCCTTCCCCTCTTTTTTTTTTTTTAAGATTTTATTTATTTATTTGACAGAGAGAGAGAAAGAGCACAAGCAGGGGGAGGAGCAGACAGAGGGAGAGGGACTCGATCCCAGGACCCTGGGATCATGACCTGAGACAAAGGCAGACGCTGAACCAACTGAACCACCCAGGCGCCCCCCCTTCCCCTCTTTATCTACTTAACTTCACCAACTTCATTTCCATTTGATTCTTCAAATTTTAGGATAATTATCTTTTCCCCCCATGGAGGCATATCTTGACCCTATCACCAGGCTAAATCCTGCTATAGTAAACTTTCAATGCATTGTATATCTCTCCTACTTAGTTCTTATCACAAGTGCAATTTTATATTTCTTTTCTCATCATTGATTAACAATTATGTCTCCACTAAAATGTAAACTCTCTAAGAAGGTGGAGACCATGTCTATTATTACTTATCATTGTTTTTCCAGGCACTACCACAATACCTGGCTCATATCAGATGATTTGTCAAGTTAGTTAATTAACTTCCAAGAAGGAAACCATTCACTGGAGCCAGATTAAGCTTGTATCCACATAGGAGGAAGGTCAGAGTAAGAGGATCAGGACCTGGGGAAACTGTAACACTGCAAATAAATAATCATGGCCTAAAAAGGAACCGAAAACTAAAGTCAGATGCCGGGACACCAAACAGAAAGTAGCACAGCATTTGGCTCAAGCAGTAAATCCGCTCTGGTAGGAGGCACTCAGGCAGAGTCCCAGGTGAAGGGGCAGATGTCTGGCACCCAGCTGAAAGTAACATCTACTAAGTGGTGTACACGCACACACGTGCGCGCGCACGCACACACACACACACCTGGTTGACCCTCAGGTACCTCCAATTCAATATGCCCAAAAGTAAACCAACTGTGTTTACATGCCCTCACTAAAGTGCTCTTCCCTCTGAATTTCCTCTCTCAGTGAACGGTGATAGCATCCTCATAGTCACCTCATTCCAAAACTTGGACAACAACCGTTACTCAAACCCCGCATCTCAACAATCACCAAGACCAATCCAGTCTAACTTCCAAATCTGTCTTAGATCGATCTGCTTCTCTCCACTTACTCAGACACTAATTTAATTAAGACCCTCATCATACTTGCATTATTAAAAAACCTCAAAACTGGGGTTTCTTCCTCCGCACTCCTACTTCCCATTCATCCATTCTTCACCCTACAATCAGAATCATCCTTCCAAAATCCACACCCTGTAGCTTAATAAAAGCTGTCTCTGTCACCTCTAACCACCGATCATTCCTCATCTCTACCACTCTGCCTACCACCCGAGCTCTAATCATACTGAACTAGTTCTAGTTCCAGAATGTCTGGGGTGATCTTAAGGTTTTCCCATGCCTCCACAACTTTGCATAGGCATCTCCCTTAGCCTAAAACTCTATGCCCACCTGTTTCTTCCTCTACTTCCAGGCATTTTTATCTGGCGAGCCCATTCTAAAGCTCCAAGTCCTACTCCCATCCAGCTAACTCCGCTACTCAATTCAAAGGTCCCCTCCACTGGAAGGCCTTCTTGTATGTCTGGCCCCCATGAATTTTATATTTCTTTTTCTCATTCTATTGATCACACTGTCTATTCTCTTCCCTAGTCAACCTCTAACACTAAGAGGCAAACATCCTGAGGGTAGATAAGATGTCTTATTAATCTTTGTTTTCTGTCAGTGGCATAGGAATTAGTCATTCAAACATTGTTTGACTAAATAAATTAACGACGAAAGTGAATGATGACTTCTAATGACTTTTTCTTCTTATTTCAGTCCAAGTGGCTACCTGGTTGCTGCCTTCCTATTTGTCCTGATGCTACTGTTCTTCAGTATTCTAGTTTTGAGCTATTTCCATTATATGAGGATTTATAAACAATATCTTTATGAACCAATTAACAGATATGATAGAAAACAAAAGAATAATTAGGAAAAACAAAAGTTTGTTTAGTATTGAGGTATATATACGTAGAGAGTGTATATATATACTTACAAGTGTGTGTGTGACCAAGAAATATTAAGGATAAGCACATAGTATGTATCAACAAATTCAAGCTCTAAAAATGTTCTTAAATTACCCAAGAAAAATATTCTCAGATCTATTGTGTGTTATAAAATTAATTTTAAGGTATTTGCCCTTACCTTAAGGTATTCTATATACTCTTACATGGCTTTTTTAAAAATTAAAATAAAAGAAAACAAAATTTGCCTATTAAAATCATTCTTAAGAATGAAAGTAAATTTTTGTAAGTGTATAAATATGTCAAATTTTTTTTAGCATGGGGGAGGGGCAAAGGGAGAAGGAAGGGAGGAAGCCGACTCCTCGCTGAGCGCAGAGCCTAACGGAGAGTGGAGCCTAACTCGGGGCTAAATCTCACGACCTGTTCGTGCCCTGAGCCGAAATCAAGAGTTGCATTATGTTCCCTGCATAATCACTGAATGAGCCACGCAGGCGCCCCTCAAATGTTATTTTGCATGAAACTTTTCATATGAAATCTTACATAGCTGTAGTTAATTTATGTATAAAAGGCTTAATGTGTCCTAAAAAATCTGTCTTAAATGTATTTCAGAAGTTCTTCCAGTGGTAGATTCACACATGAAATGTACAACTTATTATACTGAAAATGAGAAGCTGATGCTCTAAGCTTTGAAGTTTTAAAATATGATTTTCATGTTCAACATAGGCTTAATTTATCTAAATGTTACCACAGCTTTCAAACAATTAGTATTTGTAACAGAGTTCAATAGAGAAGCAGAACTTGTGAGATGTGTGGTGTGTGTGTGTGTGTGTGTGTGTGTAAAGAGATTTATTTAAAAGAACCGGCTTATGTGATTGTGGAGCCTAGCTAAACAAGTTTGAAATCTATAGCACAAACATCAAGAATAGAAGATCGCAAAAAACAGAAGAGCAAGATGGAACTCCATGGGCACAGATCAAAGCTGTTGTCCATAATTAGAATTTATCTTACTGAAATCAAGAACAAGACGGGGATACCTGCTATTCAACACTCTTTTGAAAGTTCTGACATTACAAGAGGAAAATAAAATGAAATGACCGTTGTAAATACTGGGGGAAAGGAGATAAAAATCCTCTTTTTCAATAATAACATAATATGCCTAGAAAACCTAAAATTAGTAACAAGAATTACTAGATTAAGATAACTTGATAGCTCAATATGAGATAAATATTTAAAAATTAATACCTTTTCTAGGTGTTTGCCTTCCACTCAGGTAATGATCTCAGGATCCTGGGATCAAGCCAAATGGACTCCCTGCTCAGCGGGAAGTCTACTTCTCCCTCTCCCTCTGCCCCTCCCCCCAGCTCATATGCTCTCTCTCTATCAAATAAATAATAAATAAATGAAATACCTATTCTCTATAATGTTCTATAACAGCAATAGAAAAAATAAAAAGTAATCTATTCATTGTAATGACTAATTATATATAATTAAATTTAACATAAAAGGTTTTAGACATACATGAAAAAATCTTTAAAATCTTTATTGAGGGAGATAAGACAAAATCTGATAAAAATAGTTGATAGAAAAAAAAGCAAAACCGCCCAATAGAAATGAGAGCAAAGAATATAGTCATTTTACATAGGACCATACCCAAATAGCCAATAAACATATTTAAAACAACTATTTTTTAGTGTTTACTATGTGCCAGGAATTGTTCTAATAATTTACCTAACCCTCTTCAACAACTCTGTGAGGTGGGAGTATTATTGTCCCAATATAGAGATGAGGAAACTGGTACAAAAAGGGTAAATAATTTTTGTAAGGTCACAGAGTGATAAGAGATGGAGTTGGAATTCACACTCAGGCACACTGGCTCCAAATCAGGTGCTTACCCACCGAGGATTCTGGAGCTCACCAACAGTCAGAAAGATACAAACCAAAGTTGCAGTGAGGTTTGCACTCCTCACCTGAGGGCACAAACGCAGACGGGTAATACTTTGGGAAGTAACGAGGGTCAGGGATGGGAAGGAAATTCTCTTTTTTAAAAACATTTATTTATTTGAGATAGCGTGCGAGTGGGGGAAGGGGCAGAGGGGAAGGGAGAGAGAAAGAATCCCAAGCGGACTCTGCGCTGAGCATGGAGCCCAACGTGGGGCTGATCCCATGACCCTGCGACTGTGACCTGAGCCCAAACCAAGAGTCAGATTCTCAACCGACTGAGCCACCCGGGCGCCCCAGGAAGGAAATTCTCTTGCACTTCAGAAGGAAAAGCGAATTATTTCAGCTTTTTTGGAAAGCAATCCAGTAAGATCTATTAAAAATAAACATGCTCTGGGACCCAGAAATTCCACTCTTAGGAATCTATTTATGGGATGAGATGGGACAGGGAGGATATGTGCTGTATCATTGGTTGTCATGACAAAACTACCAAAAAAGTGCCTTTCAATAGGTGAATAGTTGAACAAATGATTGTACATTGACTGCACAGATCAATCTGTACTAGTTGATCTAAAAGATTTTCCACACGGTTTTGTTAAATGAGAAGACCAAGCTGCAGAGAAGTAGTTACAGGACGATCTTGTCATATAAACGAAAGAAAAGCTCGGTGTATGAGAGCGTGAAGAAACGTATGGAAAGATACATATCATTTTGTTAACATGGTGTGCATGTGCACGCGTGTGTCACCGTGGGACGGGGAGTGGGGATAGACCAAGAGATGCAGAGGGGAAGTTATAAACCAAACCCTTAAAACTGTGAAGAGGGAAACAAGAGGAACAACATGTGAAACTTGCTCCTAATTGTAGAACCAGGTGTCTGCACAAAGACAAACGAAAGGGCCATAGTCACCCAACTTAAAATGATGTAATTCCAGGGGCGCCTGGGTGGCTCAGTCTTTAAGCATCTGCCTTTGGCTCAGGTCGTGATCCCAGGGTCCTGGAATCGAGCCCCACATCGGGCTCCCTGCTCGGTGGGAAGCCTGCTTCTCCCTCTCCCTCTGCCTGCTGATCCCCCTGCTTGTGCATTCTCTCACTCTTTCTCCCTCTGTGTCAAATAAATAAATAAAATCTTTAAAGGAACATGATGTGGGGCGCCTGGGTGGCTCAGTCGGTTGAGCCATCTGCCTTCGGCTCAGGTCATGATCCCGGGGTCCTGGGATCGAGCCCCACATCGGGGCCCCTGCTCAGCAGGGAGCCTGCTTCTCCCTCTCTCTCTGCTGTTCCCCCTGCTTGTGTTCTATCCCTCTCTCTAATAAATAATAAAATCTTAAAAAAATTAAAAATAAATAAAAATAAAAGAACATGATGTAATTTCAGGTGATACTTGCTTTCTTGCTATTGTTTCCCGCCACATTGAACTTAAACTAGTTTTTGAAAGATTTTATTTATTAGAGAGCACGAGAGAGAGAGAGAGAGAGAGAGAGAGAGCACAAGCAGGGGGAGCTTCAGGCAGAGGGAGAAGCAGACTCTCCTCCCCGCTGAGCAGGGAGCCCCACACGGGGCTCAATCTCAGGACCCCAGGATCATGACCTGAGCTGAAGGCAGACACTTACCAACTGAGCCACCCAGGCACCCGAACTTATACTATTTTTATTCATAAAAAAATAAAACTCTTTTCATTGTGAACAAAAGAATGGGAAATGAAGAAGTGCAGACAGCAAGTGGAGACAACTCTTTCAGGGAGTTCCTTTCCTCCTGTGACAGGGAGCAAAGAAATGGAGGCCAACTGGAGGCAGAGAGGGGGCTGGGAAGAGGTTATTAAATACTGATAGGAATAATCCAGTAGCTGGGGGGAATTGATGATCCAGGAGAGAAAGAGGGTACCTGTTGGGTCAAAATCCTTGAGTAGGCAAGACAGCTAAGATCCAGACAGCTAAGAAACTAAGAATGGAACATCTCCCTCACTGTTGCAGGAGGGAAGCCAGAGTTCCGGGGTTCCGATGTAGGTGGGGTGGCAGGAAGATTAGCGGTTTGTGGCAACCTTGAGAGTGCTCCTCACACGCCTCCTGCTGCGAGTGCAGTTGACCCAGGGCGCAGGGCAGCTGCGCTCTGACACCCACCATCACATTTGCACCAAGGCCACACACACCCCCACGCTGCCCCCCTCCGGTGCCTGAGTGCAGTGGGGTGATTTAAGCAGACCAGATCCTGGGGAGACTGGGACTCCTGCCCCGCCTGCCTCAAGGACTCTTCCCAAACTTTTGTATATTGCATGGCTATTGCATGGCTATGGCATGGCCATGTGGGACAACTCCATCCAATCTCTGTCTCTCACCCCCCTCCGATGATTCTCCCAACCTTCCACAACTTCCTATTTCATTTGAGTACTTCCTCTAATAAAATCACTGCATATTTAATCCCATATTGGTGACTGTTTCTCAGAGGACCTGGAGTAACACAGTGGTGACACGAGTGGTCTGAGAAAACAGGTGGTCAGAGGGCATTTGAGACGGATCCAGCACTCCGCAAACAGAGACAGCACCATCCTGGAGGGTATGAGGGGCCCGAGTAGTTTCTGGCTTGAGCTAGTGGTTCAGTTGCTAAAGTTTTCATTGGTAGTGACCTGGGGAAATGTCCTGGTGGAGGGAAGTGCTAGCAGGTGCAATGAATGGAGCAAGTGTTTGAAAAACATGGGCTGACAAAGACAACAAAGTCTGCTGGTTACTGCTAAGTTATGTGGGGTTTTTTTAATATTTGAGAGAGAACGAGCACATGCACAAGCAGGGGCGGGGGGCAGAGGGAGAAGGAGAAGCAGACTCCCCACTGAGCAAGGAGCCCGATGCCCGCTCCATCCCAGGACCCTGGGATCATGACCTGAGCCGCTTCATTGACTGAGCCACCCAGGCACCCTAAATTATGTATTTTTTAAACTTAAATATAGTTGACATATAACATTGTATCGTTGTGTAAGTTTAAGATGTACAATGTGTTGATTTGATACATTTATATGTTGTAATATGATTACCATTGTGGCATTAGTTAACACCTCAATCATGTCACATAATTATCATCCCACTTTTTTGTGATGGCAACAATTAAGATCTAATCTCTCAGCAACTGTGAGGTCCATAATGTGGTATTGTTGACTATAATGGAGATGCTGTGCAATAGCTCTCCAGGCTTCTTTATCTACTACCACCTGCCCCATTCTCCCAGCCCTCTGCCTCTGGTAACTCCCATTCTACTCTCTGTTTTTATGAGTTTGGCTTCTTAGGATTCCACATATAAGTGAGATCATACAGTATTTGTCTTTCTCTGTCTGGCTTATTTCACTTAGCATGATAGCCTCGAGCTCCATGCATGTTGTTGCAAATAGTAGGATCTCCTTTCTCATGGTTGAATAATATTCCATTGTGTATGTGTGTGTGTGTGTGTGTGTGTGCGCGCGCGCACGCGTGTACCACATCTTTATCCATTCATCCCTTGACACTTAAGTTGTTTCCATATCTTGGCTATTGTAAACTATGTTTCAATAAACATGGGAGTGCATATATTTCTTCAAAATCCTGTTTTCATTTCCTTTGGCTATAGACCCAGAATGGAATTGCTGGATCATAGGACAGTTTTATTTTTAATTTTTTGAGGAACCTCCATACTGTTTTCCACAGTGGCTGAACAAATTTGCATTCCCGCCAATAGTGCACAAGGGGTCCCTTTTCTCCACATCCTCACTTGACAACCTGCAGAAGGTTGGTGAGAGACAGAGCCCTAGCAGTTGAAGGCTAAATCTGAGAACCACAGTACCTTAGTGGTAGTTTATATAAAGAGATCATCATCACCAGCAGCAGGACAGACACGATTGAAGACCTTCAATCCCAGGGCTCTAGAGATGTTTGAACCCTCAACCAAGGCAGATCTGTTACACAGAGGTCAAGGTGCTAGTAGGATAAACCCAGGATCCTGAAAACTGGGAGAGGGTCGTCTGGATGGATGCCTCTGAAAATGCTGTCTCTCCACAGCCACTCCTCCCCACGCCCACCCTCGGGGCACGCAGACATTGCCCATCCGTCTCTAGTAAGAGCTACCACTTCTGCTGGGCTGGAAGATGCTGCAGAAGCCACTCCCTCATGAAAGAATATGTGCCCCCTACCTGCTGTCATGGGTTAAATCCCAGCTTAACCTAGCTGGTGACATGCTGGGCCTGATAAGGGAGGGAAGAAGTACAAAAACGAACCTGCATGTACCCACAGAGCCGTAGCAGTACACCTGAGATTGGATTCCAAGAGTTCTTTAAAACTGGATAAGCAAGTTTTTGTTGACTTGGAGGCACTTTCTCAGGATATGGGATTTAACTAACACCCCTAACAAGGACCGTAAGGGATAGGGCAAACTTACTTCTGGCTCCTAGAAACCTGGAAAAAAATGGCAGCCAACTCTCAGCAGGTAGAAAAGCCTGAGTGTCCTGGCAGTTGGGTGAGGAAGGAATAAAAAGGCTCAGGGAGGTGACGCGCTGGAATGGATGCATTACATGAGGCACACTATTCATCAAGGACAATCTGATGGGAGGACCACCAGCATCAGGGGAATGCCCAGTGGTGGTGGCCACTACAGCCAAGGATGAGGGCAAGTGAGGCAGTCACAGACAGGGTTTATTAACACTCATGGGAGGATGAGGCCTCAAAGTAAGAGAGGCTTGGTGATGGTACTTTATTTCCAGAAGCTAGGAGACCACAATTACCATGATGACAGTCAAGGAGTGGTCAAGGGGACTTGATCTGCAGGGAATTGTGGTCAAGAGAATATGCCGCGTTAGTGGCAAAACTGTCAGACAGCCAACGAGGCTCTTGATTACATCTATTAAAGGAGAAAAAATGGAGGTGGCAGCTAAGAGCAATTGTTCCAATAAAAAGTCACAGTCCCTTGCTCTAGTCCCCAGACCTGAGTAGATTACCAGATCTAGAACCTGCCAGTTCCCTAGGAGGAATGACCCTGCAACACCGTGGCAAGTCTATACTATGACAATTACCCCCTGAGACCTATGGCCACTTACTCAGGTGACCCTACTGGTGAAACGGGAACAACTAGACATTTTGAGGACCTTTAGACACAAGTCTGAGTTGACACTGATACCCAGAGATCCAAAGTATCCACAAGCCCCCTTCACAGTTGGGGACCTTGAAGGGCCACAGTGGCTCACAATCACCCAGAGGTACTTTCCCCTGTCCTCAAGTGCAAAACTGGAATTGATATATGTGGCAGTTGGAGTAAAGCCTACATTGGACTCCCGGTCTGTGGAGTAGGAATGATCAGGGTGGGGAAGGCCAAATGGAAACCTTTAAAACCGTCCCCTACACACACACCTAGCCACGTTAGAAAATCATTACCATTTTCCAGGGGGGTAGCTGAGATCAGTGCCACCATTAAGGACCTAATAGATGGAGGGTTGGTGGTCTCTGTCCTGTCTTTACTTAATGACCAAGCTGGCCCATGCAGAGGAGGAAAGGATCCTGGAGAATGACTGTAGACTCCTGCAGAGTTAACCAAGTAGGAGCACCAGTTACAGCTGGTATGCTAGATGTGGTGTCTGTGCTAGGGCGGGTTAACTGGAGCTTGGGCACCCAGTGTGCAACTACTGACCTGGCAAATGCATTCTTGTCTGTCCCATGAGAAAAGATCAGAAACAGTTCACATTCACATGGAAAACAATATTCCATTATCTACCCATCTTACAAAATTTCCAAGGACACATCCTCATACAGGTCACCAAAGTGGCAAGCCAAGTCCATGTCTAGTCTGGTCACTGCGCCTGGGACGTGATGCTGTTGTGGGACCCAGGTCCTATTGTACCAATTAAGAACAAAACAGCCACTGGGGCAGCTGATTACCCAAATTTCAACAAGGATGAGCTCTATCTTAGTGCCAATATAATTCTGGAGATGTGGGAAGCACAGCATTGACAGGTGGGCTATGTTGAACTTTTACCACGTAGCCAGGAACAATTAAATGTCTTGCATAAAGTGATCATCTAAGACTGATCAAAGATCAGTCACTTTCCCTGTCACATCCATAAGCTGGTTCAATTATCAATGGCTTAAAAAGCTACGTCATCAGTAAAGACATCTAAGACAAAAAAATTCAAGTATCCTCTGAAATTTCCAATGGCATTTCCTCCTCCGTTGGCAACTCTGAAGTGGAAAATGGACTGTTTCAAGATGAACTGTAGAATCCGCCTTTGCGCCTTTTAACCCTGGATTACTTCTCCAGCCAGAGCAGTCAAGATGGCCCCCTGGCGATCTTTGCTTCCTAGTATTCACATCCTGTGTAGTCGTCTTCCCACATTGCTCCAGAGTTGGTCTGTGTGAATATGGGTCACTTCCAAGATTAGGTTATAAGACACCGCAGTTTTCCTTCTTGGTCACTTTCCCACTCTGGATCACTCTGAGAGCAGCAGCCACCAGGTGATGAGTGACCCATGTGGTGACCAACCGAAACCTCCCGCTTCAGCTACACAAGCGAGCTTGGAAGCAGAGCCTCCAGCCCCAGTCAAGCCTTCAGATGACTGGAACCCCAAGTGAAACCAGAAATACTCACCTAAACGTGAATCCGATGCTCTCAGACTCCTGACCTAGAAACTGTAAGATGTTTTGCTTGAAGCTGCTATGTTTGGGGTAATTTGGTACACAACAGTACATCAGGCACAGCTGGACTCAGTTCCTCTCCACAACACAGCTTATGCAGCTGTGTGAATATCTATTTTCCTCTATAATGCTTTGGAAACAGGTCTCCCTCCAGGTTGCCCAAGGAATCGTTTGTGGGAGGTTGTATCAAGGCTCCCACCAGTTTCAAACCTGCCTTTCCGGCTGCGGAGGCTGGAACTCGGGTCGGCTTCTCTGGCACCACGGGCCGAAGGGGCCCTGGCCAGCAGGAGGAGGAAGGGCTTCCCGTCGCCACCTTTCCTGTCTGTGTGAACTTAGCCACGTTTATTCACCCCAGCGGGACAGTGGGCTTCAGCAGCACTGTTCGATTTCCAACTCAAACTCGTAAAACCCTTCCAGGACCAACATCATCGTGCCCCTTTAGAGACACGAACGACAGCTCAACAGGACTCTCCTCCAAGCTTTAAAACTCTTTGAATTCCAACCTCTTCGTTCCCCAAGGCCTGGGGAGGACAGCTGCTTCTAGTGCCGACCGCCCTCTCTGACACTTCAGTGCTCCCTTTCTGTCTTTGTAGGCCTCCAATGCCCAATTTACATTTAAATTACATTTTATAGGAAATGTTCCTTATATTAGATTTTCTGTGTTAATATTTATATTACATTTCTTTTGTTTATATTAAAATTTCTATTTCTATTTTCTTTAATATTACTGGAGTAACTCCTGACAACTACCCCAAAAAAGTCTCCCTGTTACGCTTGACTACTGCTTGTCTCCTTCAATTTAAATGATAAATTAATGAATATATACATTTGTTTAATGTCCTCCACTGGTTTGCAAGTTTCATGAGGGCAGCAGTCTTGTCTGATTTATCACAATGTACGAGTGATACACAGGGGCTGACACGTAAAAGGTATTCCTTTAATACTTACTCAGTGAATGAATGAGGGATAATTTCAGTTATTGGTGGATCAATACCTAAATTACATGAGCACTACAAGTCATTCCATCATCAGACAGTGAATTCTCTTTTGTGTCTGATCATGGGACATCCTGTGTGGTAGGTAGAATAATAGCTCTCCAGAGATGTCCTCATTGAATTCTCCAGAACCTGCAAATATATTACCTCGCATCGGAAAAAAGACGTTGCAGATGTGATTAACTAAGGATCTTGAGATGACATTATCCTGCATTATTCAGGTGGGCCGATGTAATCACAAGGGTCCTTCTAAGTGAAAAGGGAAGGGCAGGAGAGTCAGAGAAGATGTGATAAAGGTCTGGGCAATGTGGCCATGAGCCAAGGAATGAGAGCAGCCTCTAGAAGCTGAGAAAGGAAGCAGATTCTCTCCCTAGAGCCTCCAGGAGGAACACAGTCCTTGATTTTAGCCCAGAGAGAACCATTTTGGACTTCTAACCCCTAGGACTCTAAGAAATTTGTGTTATGTCATTTTAAACCACTAAGCTGGTGATCATTTGTAACAGCAGATAGGAAACTAATACTTTTTGTGGAGAAGTCCTATAGGCTACAGGTCATACTGGCCTCGTGCTCTGGAGAGACAGGGGTGTGGGCATGGGGCCATCAGACTTTTCAGCATGCGTGTGATAGTGACGGCTGAGAGCAGATGAGATCACAAAGGGCAAAGCGAGTGTACAAGGTCAGAGGTGAAGTGAACCAGCGGCGTGTGCCCTCAGTAGTGCAGCCAGGACTAAGTGACGTGTTAACGGAGAGTGCCCTTCCCCCACACCTCTAGTTTGTTCAACAGGGTTAGGTGGACAGGAAGGCCACAGAGGGAAGGGGAAGGGAAGGGAAGCAAAGCAGCAGGGTACGCCAAAAATTAATTTTAGAAATTCGTCCACAGCATGCCTGAGGACAGTCAAATAACAATCATGCACACAGCCCCTACCGCCACTCAACACTGTCTGGCAAGTGAATCCTATTTCCCTAGTATATTTGTTTTCCCCTATTCTACCTCTCTCTCTTCAAATTTCCTATATCCCCCGCCTTGCCTCTCTTGCTCTCCAGTGATCATCTTGCCTCTTATTCGTTGAGAAAAATCAAAGCAAATCAGGAGAGAACATCTTCAGTCCCCCACCCTCAAATTTCTAACCTGCCTTCACCTTCTGTGCCACCCCTATGCACCTGCATCTGCCTTATATGCTGTCACTACGGATGAAGCATCCCTCATACTAAAGGCCAACCCTGCCACTTGTGCCCTAGATCGCTTCCTCTTCTTACCTTGCCTTGAGAAATCTCCGTCCCCTACATCATCAATTTCTCTCTCTTTACATACAACTCTACCTTGGGATCTCTCATCTTTCAAATGTTCTCCATTGACCACATAGCCCTATGCCACTATTATCCCAACTTGCCTACGGTCTCCATTTCTTCACTTTACATTCACTCCTCACATCATTGCAGCTATCCATTGGACCCCACTCCTCCCAAGACTGTTCATGTCAGGATTGGCGGTAACCTCCTTATTGCTGAATCTGATAGTCTTGCGGCTCCTGGGCTTCACGTTATCCTGCCTCTCTGGTTCCTTTGACCTCTAAATGAAAAGATCCTAGAGCTTTGCCTTTGGTCCCTTTCTTTTTTTAGCTGCACATTCTCTCCTAGGTCATCCAATCAGTCCCAAGGCTTAAGAGTCTATTTATAATGGCCACAACTCCAGTTTATCCCAATGTCTACCTGGTATCATAGATGTCTACAGGGCATTTCTAACGGAACATGACGAAACCACAACTCTTGGTCTCCCTCCTCTCAACTGTACTTCCCAAGTCTCCCATCTTATAAATGGCACTACCACCCAAAGAATCTCCTAAGCCAAAAATCTAGAAATTACCGTTTCTCCCTAACAAACGGCGCTACCACCCAAAGAATCTCCTAAGCCAAAAATCTAGAAATTACCGTTTCTCCCTAACAAACTCAACACCAACCCATTAGCAAGTTCCCATAGGCTCCACTTGCAAAATACTACAAATAGAATTTTCTCAGGGTTCCCCACTTCTCCCAATATCCAAGCCACCTTTTGGCATGTGCTGCGTAAGAGCTTCCTAATTGCCTGAATGTTAGCTTTGCTGTTCCCTTTTGATAGGATATTTGCCCAGACGGATATTTGCCATTCAAATCTCAGTTTAAACCAAACCTCGTCACCAAGACCTTCCAGCTGCAGCTAATCTAAGATTACTGTCAATCACTTCATCCTATTTTGATTCCCTGCAAAGCACATATCACCCATATTTGTCCTTCCTCCTCTTGTTTACGGTATTCCCCAGGGCCTGCAACTTTGCGGGGCATACGGCAGGCACACGACAAATATTTGTTGAATAAATGGAAAAGCAACCACTGTGTCCTAGGGTTATGCTAATCTGTGAGTACTGCACACTCCTCCCATGTCGACAAGATTGTCTCATAAAACCTAAGATTTTATATTGAGTACTAACTGGATGCATGTTGTGCCCCTCCCCCCACAGCTACCTGCCTTCCTCGGTTTCCCCACAGCTCCACGTGCAAAAAAAAAAAAAAAGCAAGGAAGGTTTTGGAAAACAGGGTCATCATTATGGTCTTTTGCCACATTCCGCTGGCTTCAACGGGCTCAACGCGACAAAAACTAACAGTAGCAGCACCGACAAAGAAGGGTTGAAGGTAGAGGACTTCACCTGCCGCCAAGGGCGGACCGCAGAGGACCGGCGCGGATCCCAAGCACTGCATGCTGGGAGCTGTAGTCTCCCGGGGAGGCCTGGTGCTGTAAAGAACGGGGCCCCCGCGGCATGCTGGGAGCCGTAGTCGTGGAGACTCGGCCTCTGCGCTTCGAGCGGCGAACCGGGGAGTCCTCACTGCAAGCCGGGAACTGTAGTCTTTCTGGGACTCCACTCCTCCAGCGTGGAGAGGCGCCATTTTAGGTCCCGAGGTGCGGCCGCGCGGAGCCAGAGCGCAGGCGGGCTCAGCCCCCGCGCCGGGCCGGCCCCGCCCCCGGGGCGCCTGGCGCCCGCCCCCCTCCCCGCTCAGGCCCCGCCTTTCCCCACGTGTCCGCCGCCGAGGGGAGGTGCCTGAGCCGGAGCGGGCCCGCCAGCGGTCCGGCCCCGTCGGCGCAGAGGGTCCTGTGGGCTGCGCCCGGGAGCGGCCCGGCTCCCCGATGCTCCCGCGCCGGCTGCCGCGGGCCGGGCTGTGCGCTTAGTGCCCGGCTCTGGCCCGCTGAAGTGCCCGCGGGGGTGGGAGCGGCCTCGGCCCCGCGGAGACGGAGCGGCTGGAGGACGAGGCGGCGGCCGCGGGGAGGAGGATGGGGGCTAACCAGTTAGTGGTGCTCAACGTGTACGACATGGTGAGTGCGGCCCGGGCCGGCAGCCTCCCGCCGCTCGGCGCGGGGCTCGGACCCGGGTCCCCAGCCCCTGCGCTTCCTGCCTCGCGCCTCCGCCTCCAGCTTAGTCCTCGGGGTGGGGGAGGGGAGTAGGAGGCTGTTTGAATCCTCGCGCACGTCGGCGGGCGGGCAGCGCTGCCCAGTCCGCCCGAGGGCTCTGGCCCGGGCTCGGGGCGGCTGGAGCCTCGGCGGTGCCGCCTGCGCGGCCCGGAGCCCGCGCCGGGCCCGACACCTCGGCGGCCGAGCGGCGTCCTTTGGGCGAAGCTCCCGTCGCGGGTCCGACCGCCCACTCCCGGCCGCCCGGACCCCGAGCGCCGGTTCTCCCCGCTCTGCCGCTTCTGCCAGCCGCACACCTCTTCCTGCCCGAGTCTTCAGAAACTCCCAAGCCCTTCCAAGTCCCGAAAGTCACAGCTGTCGGTGCCTGCGCTAGAATCTCGTCCGAGGTGAACGGGAGCCAGCACCCCTTTGCCTCCAAGGCAACCTCATTAACGTGAACGAGGCTCCAGTTTAGTAAGCCCAGCTGAGTTCTCTGGAGATCCTGGTGGGGCTCCTCTGCTAGCCTCTGAAGACCACTTTCCAGGTGATGCAACAGGTATCTGACGTGACCGCAGGAGAGGGAAGGCGAGAACTTGTTTATGAGGTCATCTAACTTTGGAGTACTGCAAGCACACAGCACCGAGTCCAAGGATTGATCTGCCGTGTAATTGCAATTGAAGTCCCCGGTAGAGGATTAGCGTTGCCGTTAAGATGCGTGCTTGGGTTTGTTTGCTTTCCGTTGATGCGTTTTGTTTTGTGAAGGAGTTACTTCTGCCTTCGATGTGTGAAATCTCTGGGCAGATGAAGAAGTCCTCCTCATTATTTTTGCTGGCTTAAAGATGCAGAAGAGCTGAAATGCTAGGTGTCAGGAGTCCTGGTTCTCACTCGCAGATCGAAACTTTTTATTCCCTGGCATTGTGTATGCATTTCTAAATCTACAGTGTAACTTCTTGGGTAGAAAGGAACTCTCGTGCCCTAATCTGGGAATTATATCAGGATGAGATAGACTGCCCGGGACTTGAGGTGAGGTCTCAAGTTGAGTGAGGTCGGGGTTTGGAGGTGGAAGGAGATGGATTAACATACTGAAGAAAGTGAAACATGGAGAAAAAAATAGAGTAGAACTCAAGGGCCTAGGAAAGCAGGGCACTTGGTGAGGTCTTTGGCCTATGTCACTGGTTAGAAATCATTCTCTAGATGTCAGCTCTTTATGGTACTGGATATCTTTATTGTTCAAGACTTTTTATTGCCTTTTTACTGTTTCATTGCCCACCCCCACCCCAGTGATCTGCATTTGGTTTCTTGTTTATTCATGAAGACAATTACAAAACATCTCACGGCATATATTCTGCTTTTGAGAGCACAGTATGTTTTTTTCTTCTGGATTATTAAACCCCTTTATAAATTAGGATTATGCAATGGCCAGAGGGTCGTAGACTAAAAGAAATCTGAAAGTAGAGGTAGAGAGAAGTTTGGCTTTTTAAATAAAAATGCCAGTGCGTTCTTTGGCATATAATGGGCTTCCTTACACTTTAGGTACTCTATGAATCACAAAAATCATTGTTAATCGTGGTAACTGTAGGAAAAGCTAGAGGTGATATTTAAACCAGTATATTTCAAAGGGAGTATTCAGAAAGATGTTAAAAATATAAACTTGTTTAATAAAGATCTCATTCCTTACATCATTTTTGTAAAGTAGGTACTTACGGAAGAGGCAGGTAGAGAAAGGGGTGAATTAAACCTGCCCAGATAACTAAAAATAGGATCTAGAATTTCTAGACTGCAGTCTGATTCATTATCTCCTCTACTGGATAATTTCTGTGTTTCTTATAAACTGCTTCCTAGCAGTAGGAGAAGAAGGAGCATATGAATGTCTATCAGAATGGTAAATAGTTGAAATATTAGACTTCTGACAAATTTGCCCTTGCGTGTTCTTTGAGGGCTCTCAGGCTGTGGCTGTTTTGTGTCACTAACTCAGCAACCTGCAGTTACTTCATTATGACCTTGTAGAAGTCACAAAAATGAATGAGTTATCCTTTCTTCTTTGAGGAATTTAGAATACCATAGGGGAGGTACAACAGTAGTAACAATTCAAAACAAAGTAGCAGGATTTGGGTAATGGAATGACAGAAGAGTAGGTAAAGGGGGAGACCACATGTGGTGGGATCAGGGATTGCTGAGAGGTGCAGGGACCTCTACAGGCAGAGAACAGTCCTCGCGAACAGTGTGTGCAGGAGGAGAGTGCAGGTGGGACTGGGAAACATCAGCTGGTCCAGTATAACGCATGTAGCCTACATGAAAGAGACAAACGGAAAGTTTGCTTAGAACTTTATTAGGTTGGGGCTGGGACAAGGGCCGGGGGTGGGGGCGGGGAGCTGGTCTCTGAACCAGGGGGACCATCTCAAGTTTTCGTTGTAGGGAGCAGGGTGATCAGAGTTATGTTCTTGAATTAAGACCAGTGTGTTGAGGTACAAGATCGTATCTTTTATACTGCTTCATCTCAAGTTGTATTGGTTTTGAAACAGTTTTGCTTGATGTCAAGGTCACATCTCTTTTATCTTTGATTGTACGGCGTGTGCATCACAGATGCCTTTGATGGGCGTTGCTCTTGTCTGTACGGGCCTTGTCTAGCAGAGTCCGTCCAGTCCAGACTTTGCAAACATCACAGTCAACCTTTGGTTTGCACTTGATAATCACTGTTTGTAGGGACCCCTTTCCGTGCATTCTTGTGTCTCTCTCCGGGAGACTGTCACCTGCTCCAGCTCGGACTGTAGTTTTCCTGTTCCCTAGACGGGGAATTGCTGATCATTTCTGTTCTTCCATAGCTGCCGCACGTAAGGGAGAAATCGTACCGGGGTCATCTGTATTAGCGTCTTCTCACGGAGGGATAGCATAATCCTTAAAAGGTTACTTAATCTTATAAAGTGCTGCTAAATTATTGCTTGCTACCTTCTCAGTGATTATGTTCCTCTTTGTACTTGGGGGTAATCTACCACCAATAAAACATGTCCTGGGTTGTTTCCGGGTCCTGGAATGAGGTTATTCACATATTCCTAGTTTACTGGCAGACGTCAAGCAGGTGATTCAGCTGAGTTTCAGGTGCCGGGACAGTCTCTGGTGTAGGCGCTCTCACACAAGGGCTTCATTTGCCAGAGACCCAGAGTTTGTGCCGTTTCAGATCATCTTGGCTACTAATGAATTTTTATAAAAATACAAATATGCAGCAGCACGGTAGTATTTGGATTCATTCAGTAAGCAGCTTTCTTCCTGTTTTCAAATAGTATCTGTACATCTTCAGAGCCTTAATAGAAAAAAACCGCTAAGACTCTTCAAATAAGGAAGTTTGGGCCCGGACGTCTTTTGACCATCCTGCTTCAGTCCAAGTCCCCTAAGAGCATGTGAGGGCACACATGTGTGGGAGGACCCGACTTCGCACACTTCTGTGTATCTAATTCAGACTTCTTAAGTGAGTTCCAGACGCATCTAAATATACTCTTCACCTAAATCAACATGTCCAGGGACAGACACTCTCCCCAGCTCAGACCTCGCCCTTTGCTCCACCGAACACCCCCCACCCCCACTCTTGGGTCATAATTTTGTCTTGATAATCTTCTGCCTAGTTTCCCAAACTAGAACGCGGGGAGTAAAACTACTGATTCTTCTTTATTACGAGCCCATCAGAGTCCAGTCACCAGGCCCTGTCTCTTGTCGTTTGGTTGATTCTGTCTGAAAGGAATAGCTTGACCATCAGTAGCTTAAGCTGGAAGGATACTTCTCTTGAGTCCAGAGATAAAGGATCCCTGGGCTAGTTCAGCAGCTCAGTGGGGGCTCATCAAGGACCGAGACTTTCCGTCCTTCCACTCTGCTGTCTCTCCCCACCCTGCTGGCTTTTGTTCTGCTTTGTCCTCTCCTGGTTATAAAATGACCGTCCCGGCGCTAAACAGAATCGTCCTCCAGCAGGATGTGAAGGAAGACAGAGGCGAGTAGGGCCTTTTTCTCCTTTTCATAGGAGAGGCTTTGCCAGAGCCACCCTCCCCTCCCAAGGAAGGGTCTGGATCGGGCTCACCTGTAGCTGATGAAGCCAGGGGAGTGGCTGGCTGGCTTTCCTGGCCTGCGCGGGTGAGCTGTGGCAGGGAAGGCAGGGAGTTGGAAATGGCACTTAGCCGGGAGCCTGTGATGCCTGTCACATATTTTACCTTCTGCGTGTTGCTTAAATTGGGTACCTTATGCTCATTTCCACTGTTGCTTCTCAAGTTTGGGTCCTCGTTACCTGTTTCTATAATAGCCTTCTCCTGGTTTCAGGCTCTGGGCTTACTTCATTTGAAGCCATCTCCCCCTCTGTCACCAAAGTAATCTCCGGACATGTGAATGATTGTGCCATTCCTCGGCTTCACGTTCACCTTCACCTGTAGGATAGAGGCTCATGCCCTTTATGATGTGACCCCTACCTGACCCTTAGAGGCCCACCTCCTGAGAGTCCCCCGCTGCTTCCCACCCTAGCATACACACTTTATGCTCACACGAGGGGATTGTTTAATTATGTGAACAGGGTCTCCTGTAGTAGCTCACAGCCCGTATCTTCACTCATGCTGGTCTCACTGAGAAATGTCCTGTTCCAGCATTGGTCAGCTGCCCCGCCCACCCCCGCGTCTCCTGCCTGTAGCTTAGCCCGCAGTCGTGAGACTTGAGTGACCTCCTGTGCCCTCGTCCTTTCTGCACACCTCGCAGTGCGCGTGTTAGAGTTCGTGCTTCCCACTGGACCAGGTTCCTTGACAGCAGCGTCTAGAACAGGACCCGTCATGAGGATGTGTTCTATAAACATTTACCAAATGGACGGGAATTTAAGAGGCGGTTTTGTTAGGAATGGTGCCAGTGCTTAAAAATAGCACACCAACGTCTGAAGATATCCCTTCTCTTTGGGCCTGATACCTATTTCTGTATTGGTTCCCCTACTTTTACTTAGTACGTTACTGGATTTTAGCTTTGGTTATTGTAACAGGATGATTAAATGAAGGGGGGAGGATCATGGGAAGGGGATAGGAAAAATACCAAAATATTCTTCTTTGACATAGTTTTTTAATTTTTTTTAAACGCTGTGGGCCTAGACTGAGGAAATAGTCTTAATCTGTTTATTTTGTGAAGTTGGCCCTACTCGCCTCTCTTCCTTCCCGCGCTGCTGGGTGAGGCCACTGTGTTTGCTGCTGGGACGGTCATTTTACAACTCTAAGGGACAAACCAAGAACAAGTAGTCACTCCTTGGAAGATCATCTTTCTGAAAACATTGTCAGAACCGTAACATAGATTAACCAGTTACTGGGAACTCATCTTCCTGTCCTTGTTCCTTAAGTTCCTCTGCTGCTTCGGGCAGTGCCCTTCACTCCTGGACATAGAAGCTGTGAGTCCGTGAGTCTAGCTGAGAAAAGGACAGTCCGAAATCTGCCCTCCTACGTTACCCATGGCACTGTCTTTTCTTTTTTCTCGTTTACTACATATGAGAGAAGAATTCAGTCTGTGTATTTGTTTTCTATTGCTGCAGTAACAAAATGCCAAAAATTTAGCAGTTTAAAACAAGGCAGATTGATTATCTCACACTTGTGTGGGTCACTCTGCTTCGGGTCTCACCAGGCTGAAATCCCCGAAGTCGCTGTCAGCCGGCCTCGGCGCGGGGGCAGACCTGCCCCCGGGCTCATCCAGGTGGTTGCCAGAATTCAGTTGCTTGTGGTTGTAGGGCTGTGGTCCCATTCCTTGCTGGCTGTCAGCGGGGAGCCCTTCTCAGCTGCTTAAAGCCTCTTGCCTCCTGGGTCTTCAAACCAGCAGTGATGCCTGGGAGTCCCCCTTTCACCTCAGATGTCTCTGACCTCCCTTCTGCTGCATCTCTTCTACCTCCATCCAGAGAGACTTCTCCGCTTTTAATAGCTCAGGTCATTAAAGAGGACCCATGAGGATATGCCAGGGTAATCTCCCTGTCTTCAAGTGTCTCTATCTTAAATTACATCTGCAAAGACCCTTTACCATGATTCACATTAACTTATTCACAAGTTCTGGAAACTAGGGTGTAGACACCTCACGGAGTCATTTTCCCTGTCACACCATCTATGAAAGGTATTTTGTAAACCCAGAAGTACCTTTCAGCAGTCCTTTGACTTGGCATGGAATAAGTATTAACTCAGTAACTTCAAGTGGAAAATTTGAAGTGTTCAAAAAATAAAGCGTGGAGGGGTGCCTGGCTGGCTCAGTCAGAGGAGCGTGTGACTACTTGCTCTCAGGGTCGGGAGTTCAAGCCCTGCGTGGAGTGTAGGAATTACTTAAATAAATAAAATTTAAAAATAAAGCATGGAAACCTTTTATGAGTGGCTAATACTCAGATGTTAAAGGTCCAAGCATGTTGGTGACTACAAGCCCTTCAAACTGTGGTGGTATATTATCCACTCCGACATCACATCTGTGATAAAGTTAACAGGATAGAATTTAGTGAAACTTGTAAATTAAATCATATTAAATACCAAGGAGAGCCTACTATTTTAGGTGAATTCTTCCACTAAATAGATCTTTTAAAACAGGACATACATTTACTTTTCATTTGTTGACTGATTTTCTACACGATTATTTACATTCCAAAGCAGCAACATTGTTCAAGTGTCACCCAGTTGGTGAATAGAATGTAAAGGGAAGATGGCCAAAATAAATAATCTTAAGCCATAAGAAAGGGAGAAAAATAATAAAGGGAAGTGAGATACATGAAAATAACTTTAAGTTTCAACTAATCTGAAATGGGTTTGGGTATATGACTGTGACCAGCCCCCAAAACAACAACTTAAAAACTAATTGACCCCACATTATTTGAAATAAAAGTCTTTGCTCACTAAATTATGATGTCATCCTTGTCATAACACTAAATTCTTGCCCGTACAGAATTGGTGGGTCTCTTTACTATACTATTTTAATTATTATAATTTCACAGCATATCTTAGTATATGGCTGGGCCAGTTTCCTTTCATTCTTTTTCCCAAGGTTTTTTGTGGTTTTTTTTTGGCTATTACTCATTTCCTTTTCTAGGCTCTCTGACAAATTCCATATGTTGTTTGTCACTTTTTTTTTTATTGTGTTAAAATACACATAGAAGTTACGGCCTTAACCATTTATGGCTGTATAGTTCAGTAGTGTATATTCAGTGCCGTGCAGCCAATCTCCAGGACATTTTCATCTTGCAAAACTAAAAACTCTGTATTCGCTAAACCTCCTTCCCCTCTGCCCCCTAGTTACTGCCATTCTATTTTCTGTGTATGAATTTGGCTAGATACCTCGTAGAAGTGAAATCCAGTAGTAATTGTCTCTTTTAACTGACTTATTTCCCTTTGCATAGTTTCTCCAAGGTTTATGCATGTTCTAGCACATGTCAGAGGTCCCTTCCTTTTTACAGCTGGATAGTGTTTCGCTGTATACATATGTACACACCACATTTTGTTTATCCATTCATGTGTCAGTGGACATCTGGGTTGCTCCCACCTTTTGGCGATTGGGAGTAATACTCTGGTGAACATAAGTGTACAAATATCTATTCAAGTCCCTGCTTTCAGTTCTTTTGGATGTACACCCAATAGTCTGTAAATTGTTGTTGTTGCTTTAATTGGAATTACACTGGTTCTTGTGCAGTTTAAAGTAACTTGGGAAGAATTGGCATCTTTCCTATTTCCGTATTCTTTTCTTCCCCATGAAATGGGTTTGTTTGGTTTTTCACTCTTTGAAAATTTTATCCAGAAAATGCAAACAGTTAATATATGCAAATAGTTAAATAGGTTAATTCCAAGCCCATATATCTGAGCCATCTACTAACAATAAATTTAAAAAGTAAGTAAAATATGATTCTAGGTCATTGCCCCATAAACATCTTTGCCACAGACATCTTTGCTGCAAACATTTTTGCCGCAAAAGTAATTGACTGTAAGGCAATTTGCTATTTAAAAAATCACAAAAAAATAAAAGAGGGACTTTCATTTGAAAGGACATAATCGTGAAAAATGAGTAACAAAACTAAAAGACTTTATTGTGAAATACAACATATTTGAATATATTTAAAACGCATGTGGACTCATGGAACTATTGTGCAAACAACTGATTTGATTTTGTGGATTGTACCAGGCACTCGTCTTCGAAGTCTTTCGTTTGTGGTAGTATACTTTTTTTTTCTTTTTTTGGCCTGTTGATTCATCTTATTCAGCATCACAGTTTTGCTTCTTTCACTAAAGTTTCTTTCTCCATTAGGAGATGTATCAGTTTCCAAATACCAGGATGCATATTTGGAACTGAGCTTTGCATTGCATTGTGCAAGCCGCCTACGCTGCTGTTTTTTTTTCTTGGCATGTTGTCACATGTTCATTGACAGACATTCCAGAGTTCTGTGGGAAGTGCGGAAGAAGTGCTAATGCTGTAATGCATTTGTGACTGAGCTTTGTTCTCCCTGTAACTACTATGTTCTCATGTTCTAGAACAGTACAGTATGCAGTATGGCTTTACACTCTTTATTTCACACTTCCAGTAGGTTCCATCACTATTTTTTATCAAGTCAATATATATAGTTGTTACAATCCACTGTTTTAAGACCGCCATGTCTACCTGTCAGTGTAGAGATTGCTAGCTAATTATATAACATAAAAATAGGAGCTTTGTTAATAGAAAAATAACTGACAACTAGCCTCGGTACGTTAACCCCACTGAGGGCAGTTGATTCGTCCTTAGAAATGACGCCAGACTGTCATCCAGTTATTTTATCTTTAAGGCAAAATTTTCTTACAGCTAACTGGTTATGCAGCAGAAGTGTTTGTGGCAAAAATATCTATGGCCAAGCTGCATATAGCAAAAATACCGGACATGAGTAAAAAATAATATGGTATATTAAGTGGCAGTACGGCTAAAGAGGAAAAATGAAACAGAGGAGGGGTAGGAGAGTGTAGGTCAGGATGGTGTAGTGTAGTTTCTACTCCAGTTTCCAATAGAGTGGTCAAGAAAGGCCTCACCAAAGAAGGCATTCCTGAAAGGTGAAGGGGTACACCATGTGGCTATGTTGGGAGAGAATGTTCCAGGCAGAGGGTATGCAAGTACAAAGGGTAAGTCAGGCCACATGCCTCCTAGTAAATGTAAGAAGCAAGAGAGGTTTTGAGGGGAGTTTCTGATTGATGTTCTCAGGTTCATGAGGATCGTTGAAAATAGAGGAGGCGATACCAAAGAAGGAACAGGCTGAGAGGGGGATAGTTTCCACAGAGCTGAAGAGCACCATTGCCTAATTGAAAACTAAGGAGAAAATAGCAAGATTTAGAAAATCTCTGAGAATTCTTGAGTAGAAGGGTCAACATCAGTCTCCAAGAGGATCAAGTCCTAGGCAGAATTTCCTAAAAGTTAGGAACATTCGTGGAATTTGAGAAACAAAACAGGTGAATACAGGGGAAGGGAAGGGAAAATAAGATAAAGACGGGGAGACGAACTGTGAGAGACTCTTAACTCTAGGAAACAAACTGAGGGTTGTGGCCGGCGGGGGGGGGGGGGGGGGGGGGGGGGTATCTGGGTGATGGCCATAAGGGAGGGCACTTGATGGAATGAGCACTGGGTGTGCTCTGTGCAACTGATAAATCACTAAACTCTACCCTGAAACTGATAATACACTGTATGTTAACTAAATTGAATGTAAGTAAAAAAAAATTTTTTAAGACAAAAAAGAGTTAGGAACCAAAGCCTGGTTTAACTTTTAAATGTTAAGGATAAAGTAGAAGGTCCTACAAATACACACAGGCAAAAAAAGTTACTGCAGGGGACAAAATCAGGCTAACTTCAGACTTTTTCATGACACCAAATCCTAAATAAAATGGAGCATTATCTACAGAGTATTGAAAGGGAAAACATTTCTGTCTGAATGCTATGGCTTCTCAAGTTGTCACTCGTGCAAAAGGACCTAGAGAGTATCAGGCACCTTTTGGGGAGCTGAAAAATGACTCAGCCCTTAAGAATGGAGTGAGCAGGGTAAGAGAAGAGGCTATGGGCTCCACTTCTCATTTAGCAAAGCTGTCTCCTGTTACATATATATATATGGTTCCAATGCCAGTGTCCAGAATTACTCTTCACAGAGAATGAACATGATGTTAAGAAGATTAAGTCTCAAATTATATTGACTAAATCTTGGGTGAGAGGGAGGAGGTAAGTCAGCACATGCAGTTGGTTTGGGTTGGTATTGGAAAATTGTTTGTGTAAAGTTTTTGTCATATAAACATAAGTATTGTTGGGATAAAGTTGGATCTAGAGGGGAAACAGAGAGAACACAGTTCATACAATGTAAGAGAGAAAACAAAAAAACGTGGAATGAAGACAAGTAGGACCAAATACAAAAATCATGAAATGACCTGTAAATAAATTAAATCCCTTGTTAAGTTTCTTAAGTATATTTAGGGTGTCTTTTGCCTTACAGAAATTTTAAATCACACATGGTCGAAACTGTTTTGTTTTATGACCTTTCTGGTTTCTGTCAGCCCTGGAAAGGTTTTCCCTGGCCTGAAATTATAGAAATAGTCTCCATGTTTATTCCCAAGTAGAAAACCAATTATCCCCACACTGTTGATTGAATTATCCATGGTTCCCATGCTAATTGGAGGCACATACCTCATTCATCTTATACGTAGTTATCATGGATCTAGAAGTCTTCTTTCTTTTTTTTTTTTTTTTAAGATTTTATTTATTTGTTTGACAGAGAGAGACACGGCGAGAGAGGGAACACAAGCAGGGGGAGTGGGAGAGGGAGAAGCAGGCTTCCCACGGAGCAGGGAGCCCGATGTGGGGCTCGATCCCAGGACCCTGGGACCATGACCTGAGCCGAAGGCAGACACTTAACGACTGAGCCACCCAGGTGCCCCTAGAAGTCTTATTTCTTGACTTGCTGGGTTAGTTATGTCCTTAGCTTCCTCTTCCCACACCATTACGAGATGTTTAATTGCAGTATTCCGGCGTGTTTTGATACTGGTGATGGAAGTGTCTCTTACTCTCTTCTGGAATTTTATGTTTCTCGCATGACAAATTTTCAAAGAAGATTTTAAAATCAGTTTGTCAACCTCACTGAAATTTTAAGTGCAATGACATTAAATTTATGAGTAATTTTGGGGGAGAATTGACAGATGTAGAATATCGAGTCTCCCCATAATATAAGAACTAACTTTGATTACAACATGTGAGCCCTTGCCTCATATTATTATCCCATTTTAAGATGACTACACAGGCTTAGCTGAAGAACCTGCTCAGAATCACACCATAAGTGGTGGAGCACAGTCTTGAACCATGAGCTCTGGCACTAGTCTGTGCCCTTAACCACCACATTATATTTCTCCTTCTCCCATCCCTGGAAAGTGCTGTTTCTCTATTAATTTGTTCTAATCTCATCCCCCCCCCAAACTAACTTCTACTCTGCTTTCTGGAACTCATGAGTGGGCAGGAGCAAAAAAAAAAAAAAAAAATCCCTACATCTGTGATTATTTCTGTGATGGTTAATTTTATGTGTCACCTTGACTAGGCTAGTCCCCAGGTTTTAGTCAAACATTAGTCTAGATGTTGCTGTGAAGGCATTTTTCAGATGTGATTAACATTTTCTTTAAGTTTTTATTTAAATTCTAGTTAGTTAACATATAGTGTAATGTTGATTTCAGGAGAATTTAGTGATTCATCACTTACATACAACACCCAGTGCTCATCACAACAAATGCCCTCCTTAATCCCAACACCTGTTTAGCCCATCCCCCCATCTCCCCTCCAGCAACCCTCAGTTTGTTTTCTGTAGTTTAAGTCTCTTCATTTAAGTCAGTAGACTTTGAGTAAAGCAGATTATCTTTCATAATATGGGTGGGCCTCATCCAAACAGTTGAAGGCCTTAAGAGAAAATACTGAAGTCCCCTAAAGAGGAAGGAATTTGGCCTCCAGAGGAGCTGCCACATCGTCTCTTCCTGGGTCTCCAGCCTACCAGCTGGCCCTACCATCTTTACACTTGGCACCTCCCAAGTCATGTGAGCTGGTGCCTTAAAATAACCACTCCCTTACTATACCCTCATCTCAGTTAGATTCTGTAGTCTACCATTACAGTTGTTCCCTCTGGCAACCATGGTTAAATTGAACTCTCCATCTACATCTCCGCAGCTGAGTGCACCTAGAGAAAACCCCACAACCATACTAACTGATCTCACTTTAAAATCCTGACCGCAGACCCCAGGGGGACCCTACATGCTGTCTGGCAGCACATCCTGATTTCTCTGGCCAACTGACTTTCCCACTCTCCAAGACTACAGTATTTCCCACTCTCCACTGATGACCTCACTGCCGAGGGGGGAGATGAACCAGAGACTATGGACTCTGAGAAACAAACTGAGGGTTCTAGAGGGGAGGGGGGTGGGGGATGGGTTAGCCTGGTGATGGGTATTAAAGAGGGCACTTACTGAATGGAGCACTGGGTATTATACGCAAACAATGAATCATGGAACACTACATCAAAAACTAATGATGTAATGTATGGTGATTAACATAATAAAGTTAAAAAAAAAAGCCCTGCAGAGAACCTGCTCATCCTCCCCTCACCACTGCCCTGGTGTGCCCCGCCCTGCCTCTTGGACGCCGAGTGGGAGTCGCTGTGTCCTTAACCCCCCGCTGTGTCCTGGATCCCAGCCCCGCAATGCCATGCAAGGACTTCTCGCCCAGAATTGTCCTTCCAGTCGGTATGCGAGTATGCTGCAGTAGCGCTGCCCGTCCTCCTCTTGAACTGAGGGGAATGAGTAGAGTTCCTTCAACATTCTCTCCACTGGCCTTCCACCGTAACGTACCATGCTCTCAAGCTGGAGGTTTGTGTCTTATTTATTTATTTATTTATTTATTTATTTATTTGAGAGCGAGAGCAAGAGAGATCACAGAGGGGGAGGGAGAAGCAGACCCGCCGCTGAACAGGAAGCCCAATGTGGGGCTCGATCCCAGGACCCTGGTATATGTGCTGCCGAAGCGAGCACTCGATCCCAGGACCCTGGGATCATGACCTGAGCCGAAGGCCGACGCTTAACGACTGAGCCACACCCAGGCGCCCAGTTTGTGTCTTTTTAATCAACTTCTTTAGAAGGGTGTCCCTTTCAAAAGGCTAACAAGGAAGCCAGAACAGTGGTGTTTGAGGCCCCTTCATCCATTGCGGTTGCTGTTTTATGCGGGTATGAACAGTAATTCAGCAGCATACCTGTTGAAGTTCCTCACTCTGCAGTGAGCTTGCGGGCAGAGACAGGGTCTTACTCTTACTCCCAGAACTTGGTGCATTGTAATTGCCTTTAAAAGGTTTGTTGGGCTTACTGCAACAAACCTTTTTTGACGTTCCCCTAGGACTTGTCATCCTGAAACGGTTCCTTTCTCCACTGTGTCATCTTGTTCATGGCCATTGCCCCCCTCAAGGGACCTGCTGCCCTGCTGTCCTCACGGACCGCCCTAGCCTGTCAGGTGGCGCGGGAGAGCCCCAAACACCTGCACTGGTTCGGAACAGGAGTAGCGATGTGACAGAGTCACAGCTAAGGCAGGGACAGCCAAAAGCCGTGCATGATCCCCTCCCTGGTCAGGCCTGCCATCTGCCGTCTGGAATCTGTTACCATAAGTGGTGTATGCAGTTCTTTGTCTTCGTGGTGTAGACTGGAATCAATCAGACCACATGGATTTGCATCCCGCCTCCTGCTTTTTAACTGTGTGACCTGGGAAAGTTTCTTGCTAAACGGAGAGTTTCTTGCTAAAATGAAAATTGTAGTGTATCCAGTTCATAGGGTTATTGTACGGCTCTTGAGGTGACTTATGTGAAATGCATAGAATGGGACCTGGCCCGTGATAAGCCCTAGAAAGTGTTAGCTGTGTGTTAGCGTTGTTTGCCCGGTTACAGAAGCGAAATTAGCTCCCGTCTGTATCTTTTGTGCAGTTGCTGCACATAAGTAACCTGATCTGTGGAGTTTCCTCACTGGATCTCAAGGAGTGTTCTCCTTCAAGGAACAAAGTGCCGCCCAAACTGAGGCATTAAAAGCAAGCTGTTGTATGTTTGACATTTGCTCTGAAATCTCCCATCGTAGTATATGCATAACACTGGGGTTGATTATAGAAAGCCTTTTTTTCCCCCCTTGAGTGTTGGAGTTGACAGCTGGTCATTAGCCTTTCAGCCAGATGAACTCAATGGAACTAATTTCTGAGTCTTTAAACATTTATGGAAATTGTGAAAATAAACAAGTCGGCCTGAGGCTGGTTTGTATACCATAGCGTAGTTCTGATTTGTAGCTCATTGTCCAGCAATAAGTTAAAGGAACCACCAGATAAAGAATTTTACACATTAGCTGTTTCCACCAGCTCTCAATATGATCTGTTACATGTACTCTCGTTTATAACTGAACAGTATAAAAAGAGTTGTCCGCTTGGAGTACAGTTGCAGTTCTCGTTTCCAGAAGGACCGTATCTTCTAGATTTTCCCTCTCCTTTCAGATGTGAAGGTCAGCTCCCAGAATAGGAGGTCTCTACATTACTAAATTAGCAACCGACTGGGCACATTATATGGCATTTAGACAAGGACTGGGTGACGACTATTTCTTTTTAGTAGAGTGGTGCATGAGGGGTCACCATAACTTCACACTTTAGGAAAAATGATGACTTGGTAGTCATGGTCTCCATCTTACTGTGAAGTTGGTCAGGATGCTTCAAGATCATGTAAAGAAAAGCAAGGGCATATGAGACTATCTGCTTGAGGTAGAGCCCTGTGGTTAGGAAAGCCTTAGGTGGAGACTGTGAAACCTGAGCTCTGTTTGCACTTCAGCCCCTTGTCATGTGACCGTGGGCAAGTGACTTGCCAGAACGTTCCTAAAGCAACTTACATATTTTACATGCACTCTTTTTTTTTTTTTAAGATTTTATTTATTTGTTTGACAGAGAGAGACACAGCAAGAGAAGGAACACAAGCAGGGGGAGTGGGAGAGGGAGAAGCAGGCTTCCCGCGGAGCAGGGAGCCCAGTGCAGGGCTCGATCCCAGGACCCTGGGATCATGACCCCAGCCGAAGGCAGACACTTAACGACTGAGCCACCCAGGCGCCCCTTACATGCACTCTTGTCATTATGAAAGACAGAGTAAGTGAAAGTACGTTGTAGGGTAGCATTCAAAAAATGAGTTACTTTACTATATATACACATATTTCTGTTTAAAGACTAGGTTGTGATTGTTTGTTTACATTCTTAATGGTTCCTCGTGGACAAGGACTGTGAGTCAATGATCCTTGTACCCCCCGGCGCCTAGCAGTCCCTGACACATAGGAGGCTTGCCCACATCATACTGAATCAAAGTTGTCTGACTCGCTTTATTTATAGCTTTGCTGTAAGTAAACATTTTAAATGAGATTTAAACTGAGGTGCAATTCAGGGGACCCTTCTTTTTTTTTTAATTTTAATTTTTTATTTATTTGACAGAGAGACACAGCGAGAGCGGGAACACAAGCAGGGGGAGGGGCAGAGGGAGAAGCAGGCTTCCCACGGAGCAGGGAGCCCGATGCGGGGCTCGATCCCAGGACCCTGGGATTATGACCCGAGCCGAAGGCAGACGCTTAATGACTGAGCCACCCAGGCGCCCCTCAGGGGACCCTTCTAGAACGGTGGTTCTCAATTTTATCCTGGACCGACTCAGAAATACATTTTACATAACACCATTATACACACATATAACGGAAACCAAATGTTCAGGAAACAACCTTGCTCTGGATCATGTCCTCTTATAAGTTCTACTCCATTATATTTCATTCATGATGCTGGTGCAACCCACCAAAATGATTTTGGGTCCTCTAATGGGTTGCAACCTACAGTTTAAAAGACACCTCTCAAGAATGCAAGCTCCATGCAAACAGGAACTTCATCGTGTTTGCTTCTATGTTGCTAGTGCTTGGCACATAGAAGGTGTTCAATAAATAGTGCTGAGTGAGTAAAAGAATGGAGATGCTCTTTTCCATGGGCCACAGTTAAAAACAAGATAAAGGGAAAGCTTTACCAATTCCTTGCTGCAGTGCTTCAATTCATCAAGCATTTGAGCGGTCTGCTAGGTATAGTACAATGCCCTAGGCAGCACAGAGGCTCCAGTGTTCAAGAAGGCTCAGTCTCAGGCCTCGTCCAGTTTAGATCCCAGTCCAGGGGGATAGTTAAGTACAGGTAGGCCATACAAGAAGTTTTAAGATTTTACCGAAATACCTGACACCAGCCATAGGCACAGCCAAAGCAAACGCCAGATAGGGACGATTGGCCGAGAACTTGGTTTTCTGGTACAGAGGTGGTATCGGGCCCAAGTACCCAGCCCATGGATTTCTCATCACTAGAAGAGTCAAACTGTAGGTTCTGTAAAATAGGTTTAGTCTTAAATTTAGTCAAGGGGCATTTGGTTGCCCAGTGATTGGACTTTCAAAAATCTATTCTCCTTTAAATAACTTACCAGTTCACAGTGATCCTGTGCCTAGCTTGTGGGGGGTCCTGAAATTAGGTCCTTTGAGAAGCACGATGATTTATTTTTAAAATTGGAGGAGGAAACTAGCTTCATAAGAAATGCAGAGCACAACGTTTTCCTTGGTTTTAGGTTATCCTGTATGTGCATAGGTATGTGTACTCACACTCATGAGTCCAGGACAGTGCTTAGGAGTTTTTAAATCTCAAAGTACTGTCCTTAGGAAGGCCATCCTTGGGCTAACCTTAAAATTTATTCTCAAAACTGGGACTTGAGAATAAAAGAGAGTGAACAAATGTGAACTGGGACTGTCCCAGGCAACTGGGAATTACCCTACCGGAACTTTAGTGCACGTGTATGTTACATTGTCTCAAAAAGAGAATAAACTTGACAGAACATGTACAAAACTTGAATCACTACTGACTGAAAAAATACTGGCAAATCTCTTCTAATCAGGAGAGATTACTTCCAGAGATTGCGGCTTAATACCCAGCATTATCTACAACTTATAGATAATGGTATAATGAAAATGTTTTTGTGATATACAGGTTTTTTTTCCTAAGACCTAGAAAGTGAGTGATGTGCTTATTTTAGATAATATTCTCTGGTAATGAAAAGATTGGACATTTTCTTAGAAATAGTAATGGAATAGGATCTCTGTGTGGTGCCATCTTTCTTACAGCGTAACGCAAATTAACAGATAGCCCCGGATGTGTATGGTTTCATCTGGAAAAGATACTAGACCTATCTCTGCTCATTCAGTGCGTTTTTATTGACTCTGCTTTACGATTAGCCTTATGCTAAGGCTCTATAGATGGCATTTTAATATCATTTACTATAAAATAGCATTTGCTGTAGGATTATCTGGGACTCAACCCAGTGGTATCAAAAAGACCTCCTGAGCTAGTTCAACAGTGTGAATAGTGAGGACAGTTTTCCATGAGTCCGCACTCTAGTAATTACCCCACAGCCTCCACTACTCACAGTTTATTTTTAATTTTTAACTCTGTAATTGAAATGCCTTCTCTTTTCCCTAAGCACCTTTTTATGGGAAGCAAGTAAAACACTTGCTTTAATCCGCATGAACACTGGTTCTAGGATCTTTAGGGGAAACAATCACACTTTATATTGAAATCATTTTAAGGAAGTCAGGCCCAGGACCTAAGTGGTTATATTAAATGTTTTAAGTTCCAGACCAGAGAGATCGCATTTATTGTCATTGCTGCTTTCAAACAGGAAACCTAAAATTTTATTAAGTTGATAAGGCAAATCACTGACTGAAATGAAGTTTAATGAAAGTTCTCTATCAGAAGAATAATGTAACATTTTAATATATGACTATAATATGCCACAGTGAAGTTACTTCTGTAAACAGTGCTTTAAAGTAATAAATGGGGGGCACCTGGGTGGCTCAGTCGTTAAGCGTCTGCCTTTGGCTCAGGTCGTGATCCCAGGGTCCTGGGATCGAGCCCCGCATCGGACTCCCTGCTCTGCGGGAAGCCTGCTTCTCCCTCTCCCACTCCCCCTGCTTGTGTTCCCTCTCTCGCTGTCTCTCTCTCTCTGTCAAATAAATAAATAAATAAAATCTTTAAAAAAAAGTAATAATTGGAAATACCAAGGTCAGTTTTTTGCATTAAGGCAAGATCGAGTTCAAAAGCAACTGTAGTTTATTTATGCATTTGTTGCCTTCCGACATATTTTAGATGATAATTTTTCTATGAAGTATTTCCTTTTACCTTATATTAATACTTAAAGTGCTTTGAAAAGCCTTGTAAACTTGAGCAGCAGGGGTTGGTGTCAGAAGAGGTAGGCCTGGGTTAATGGTCCCTCCCTGGCCCTCGTCTCTTTACTTAGGAAGTGAAGGCCTTAAGCTCCTAGTGCCAAAGTGAGCTCTTCAGCTTCTTGCTCTTGCTTGAGTATCTAAGCCTCCTGTGAAACCACAGCCTCACTTACAGAGACCTTTTACTCAAATTGGTGCTTCTCAAGAATATAAATAATTGCTTGCAGTCTTAAAGTAGAATCCAATTAATTCTGCCATTGTTTGCCATTCATAATGAGTCACTGCTCTTGATAATTTGACATCAACTCCCAAAGATTCTTGAAAATTGCGAGAATTAACAGAGAGCTAGAATTAATCTGCTTATTTACATGTGCATTCCCACCATGTAAAACAAGAGTATTAGGGAAGGATCATGTGGTCAGTATATGTATGTTTTTGCTACTAACAACACTTATGGCTTACCACAGGCTGGACAGTCTTCTAAGTCTGTACACATAGTCAGTCAGTTCTTACACTCATCCCCTGGGGTGAATGCCATGTCTCATCCCCATTTTATAAAGAAGGATGGAAAAGAGAGCATCTTTCCCCAGGTCGTGCAACTGGCAAATAGCGAGGCCAGAATTTGAACCAAGGCATTCTGGCTCCAGGATCTGAATTGGAATCAAACACTTTTTGAGACCAATTAGGTACCTTAAACAGGTTATGTGTATGTATAGGAAGAAACCAAGGCCAAGAGCTCCAGTCTCCTGACACTCAGCCCACTGTCTTTTCCACTTTAGTTCAGATGCTTCAACTCATGTGAGTTGTCATAACTTGGATCGACCTTTTTTTATCAGAGCCATGATCTCTGAAGGAAAGTTGAATATAACAGAAGCCACGTCCTTGCAATCTAACCCGGAACAGAGGAACACGGTGGGCCTTCCTGTTAGAGGCTGAGGGAAAGAGAGCCTTCGAGTCAGCGGACAAATGATATCCTCAGTGTAGATGATTTAGTGGGTGGTTGCTGTGGGGACGTGGTGGTGACTTTGCTCTCGTGTCGTGGTTTGAGAGAGACGATCTTGTGGTAGCGCCTGGCAGGCTTGTTGTTTTCCTTTGGTACGTTAGGAAGGGCTTGAGAAGAATCGAACAGTAAATTAACTTTCAAATGCAGACATCTGATTTCTCATGGAATCTGCTGAGGGACTCTCTTTCTCAGCACTGGGTAGACTGGGAGATCTAGGCACCTTTAGGGGACCTGCCCCTCACGTGCTGTGTCCTTTCTCTGTCACTCAGCCTGGCCTCTGACGGCGGGCCCCGGTGTCATGCCATAGAACTCTGGGAGCCACGGTTCTCGAACCAGCCCGAGTGTTAGCTGTCCTCTTACACTTGCACCAAGCTCTAGGAACGGAAGCAGGCTTCTCCAGGTCCAGGGAAAGGCTTTGGGATAAGACCGCTCTGCATTATCCATTTTCCCCAAGTATGTCATTGTAGACTTTGGCATCTGCTACTATTTAGACAACAAAATCAGTGAAAGACGTATCCAGCCACAATTCACAGAAGTCTCGCTAACATCCAATCGTATCTAATTCCGCAGCTTGTTCTGTTTGTTTGTTTTCCATGCATGCGTGTTCTTGGCTGGGATTTTATGTTGCATATTTATATTTTTTCTTTTAGAAGATGTCAGTGTTTTATGGCGTTCTGCAAAAGCAGGAATTTCCACATAGGTTCGAGAAGCTCTGTGGAGCTTCGTAGGGATTTTCACCACAGAGACGCCATGCGATGTGAAATGTGCCCTTGTTAGTAAATACTTTTTTAAAGTAAAGACAAAGGACGGAAACCACGTTGGAGAAGCGCTGAGGAACACAACCAGTAATTTCAAAACTCTTGAGAGGATAGCTGTTAAATCACTGTGAGGGAAGTTTGACAACTGAAATCATTCAGTAAAAGGCTCCGTTGCCACATAGGTTTTTGTTTTTTTGTTTACAGTTACGTTACTGAATCCCCACTTAAAACAGGCACTGTCCGTATTGTCTGCAAAGCCTAGGCAGCACTTTGAGGCCGAAGGACTCACCAAGGCCCGCTGACCTTGAACTAAAGGCCTGGCTTCCCCCAGCTGCTTGGCCGGTTTTTCAAGATCGAGCCTTTTAGGCATGTGCTCTAATAATAGAGCATGGAAGCCCGGACAGGAGCAGAAACACTTGGAGGGCATCTCTCTCCACGACCGCTTCTCCCTGGAAGGCTTTACCGTCTTGTCTTCCAAATTCATTCAGAAAAAGAATCACACCAAAGAAAAAAACATCAAATCTACATCATAATGTAAATTCTAAAAATTTTGGCAGCAACATGCTGCTGTTGATATGTTCATTCTGGTAGCTAGCTGACCCAGAATACATCTATTTGGAGTTGGGTTTTTTCTCTTCTCGATGTGTTATTTGTTTATAGCTTGGTTTCTACGTGTTTTTGAAGGCAGCTGTCTGGAATTAGGAATGAAGTCTGTAATTTGAGAAGTAACCTATTTAAAGGTTTTTGAGTGGAGATCAGAGTTCAGGAACTAATTGGACCATCTTTGTTATTAGAAAATGTTTTAGGGTCGCTGGTATATTTTTAACTGTTTTTTTTTTTTAGTTTCTTTGGGGTTTTTTTTGGTCAGAAGTCCCACATTCATTATCTGTATATTTTTTTTCACTCGTAGAAGAGTTTGTATTAGACCATTTATTAGATTAAGAACAGGGAAATGGAAACTTTTTTCTTCATGAATTTCTTGGTTTTCATTTTGCTAACAGAGGGAAAATTTTCCTATGATGACAGATTTCCTTACTTTTTTTTCAAAGGAGCTAAGTATGTATTGTATTTAAAGGAAGATTTATCCCTGGGGGACACATGTTATTTATAGAACAGTTTGTGTTTAAGTTTGCCAACTATAAAATGATAGGCTCCTCTGCCGTTTGCATCAAGTTAGTACATCCTTTATTCCTACCATTTTTAAAACGGGTTTTTAATTCACATGCCATACAGTTCACCCTTTGTGTACAATTCAGTGGATTTTAATGTATTCACTGAGTTCTACAACTGTCATCATGGACCATATTAGAAATTTGTCTTCACCCTAAAAAGAAATCCCATCCCATTAGCAATCACTTCCATTTCCCTGCAAACCTCCCGGTTATAGGTAACCACTAATATACTATTTTTTAAATTTACCTATTCTAGGCATTTCATGTAAACGTAATCATACAGTAGGTGGTCTTTTCTGACCTAGCATAATGTTTTCAAGGGCCATTCATGCGGTTGCATTCGTCAGTACTCCATTCCTTTTTATTGAGAAATAATACCACATTGTATAGATAGACCAGACCCTATTCATTCATCAGTTGGTGGACATTTAGATTGTTCCCATTTGTTGGCTGTTAGAAGTAATACTGCTAGGAATGTTTTATTGTTTTCAGATGCAGAGTTATATTCTTTTGTTAAATATATCCCTAAATATTTTTTTGATGTAACTGTAGATGGAATTTTCTTAATTTCATCTCTGTATTATTCATTGCTAGTATACAGAGATGCGATTGATGTTTGTGTATTCATCTTATATCCTGTAATCTTGCTGAACTTGTTTAATAGTTCTTTAGTGGACTTCTTATCATTTTCTATATGCAAGAATACATCATCTGCAGATAGAGATAATCTTACTTCTTCTTTTCCAATCTGGGTGTCTTTTATTTCTTTTTCCTCTCTAATTACCCTGGCTGGAAATTCCAGTACAGTGTCTTGGAAGTGGCAAGCGCAGACATTGTTGTTTCGTTCCTGATCCGAAAGGGAAAGAAGGGAAAGAAGGCCTTATGTCTTTCACCATTAAGTATGACATTAGCTATGGGTTTTCATAGGTGCCTTTTCCTTATATTCCTAGTTTGTTGAGTGTTTTTATCATGAAAGAGAGTAGGATTTTATCAAGTGCTTATCTGCATCTAATGAGATGATCATGTGGATCTTGTCCTTTATTCTGTTGGTATAGTATATTACATTAATTGATTTTTTGACTATTAAACCCATCTTCCCTTCCTGGAATAGATCTCACTTGCTTATGGTGTATAGTCAGTCCTTTTTATATGTTGCTAGATTCAATTTGCTAGTGTTTTGTTGAGGATTTTTGAGTAGTTTTCTGTAGCTTTCTTGTGATGTCTGTCTGGTTTTGGTGTCAGGTTAATTCTGGCCTCATAGAATGAATTGGGAAATGTTCCCTTGAGTAGTTTGTGAAGAATTGGTACTAAGATTATTGTTTAAATATTTGGTGGAGGGGCGCCTGGGTGGCTCAGTCAATTAAGCATCCGACTCTTAATTCCAGCTCAAGTGATGATCTCAGGGTTGTGGGATGTATCCCCACGTCGGGCTCTGCACTTGGTGGGGAGTCTGCTTCTCTCTCTCTCTCTCTCTCTCCCTCCCTCCCTCCCTCCCTCCCTCCCTCCCTCCCTCCCTCCCCCACCCCCTCCGCCTCTCCTCCCACTCACACACGGGCTCTCTCTCTCTCCCTCTAAAATAAATAATATTCTAAAAGTAAATGTTTGGTGGAATTCACCAAAATCCTCTGGTCATAGTCTTTTATTTGTGGGTAGTTTAAATTACCAGTCTATTCTCTTTTCTTTCATCCTCATTTTTTATAGATCAATTCAGATTTTTTATTTCTTCTTGAGTCAGTTCTGGTAGGTTGTGTCTTTTCAGGAATTTGTTCATTCCATCTGTTATCAATTTATTGGTATATGATTGTTCATAGCATTCCTTATAATCCTTTTAATTTCTATAAGGTCCGTAAAGCTGTGTACTCATAGATTTCTAACTAGTAAATAGTTACCCTAATCTCACAAAGAAATTAACTCTAAATTTGGGGGCTTTCTAGGGGTGGAATATACAAAGAAACATGAAAATAAAAGAACTGTTGAGTCCCTCGTTGTTACTGCTAACAGTGAGTAAGTAGCACCACCATTAATTCCTGCCTGGCACAGAATATTAAGACACAGACTTTGGTGGGGGGGCGGATGATGTTGGGGGGGGGGCTTCTGCTTTTTAATATGACCCAAAGGAATGTCTCTGGGTTAAGACAGCCTTTTCTTAGCAACTTCTAGGCTTCCTAAAACCTTGAACAGAAACACCTGACCAGATTGTCCAACTTTGCGTCCAAGAGTAGAGGTGGATGCTGACACTTGCAAAGCTGTCAAGTATTCGTTTTTCACTGTAGTGCGTCAGCACTTCATGAGAAATCTTGTATCGATCAGGTCTCATTATAGTGAATTCCAAAGGACCAGCCAAATTTTTGGATACTACTTTTCTCTCTCATTTTTAAGTTTTTCTAATTTTAAAGATTTTCCAACTCAAAAAATGTGTCACAACATACCCTTTTCTTTTTTAGAATGTAAAGTCTTGAATACAGGGAAGTTTAAGACTCTAAAGTAGTAGAGTTACATACCCAGGCAACTTAAAGGAGTCCTAAGCATGGGAGAGATTATTTTCATTTGTGGAAGAGCAGAAAATAAAAGATTTCTGAGTTCAAGATCCCCACTCTGAAGTGCATTCCCATCGTCACCCTGGCCAAAAATCACTGTTTATATATGATTTTTAGTTTCATGAAAACCTTCTGTCTCTTAACAAAACATTTAGATTCCCATTATAGAAATTTATTATAAAAGCACTTTTGGAAAACTAGTGTTCAACTAAAAGATAAATTGTTAAAGTTAAGTGATATTAGACATTAAATGGAGATAAAGGCTCAGTTTTCTAAGAGTTTAAAACCTTTTGATTATTGTAGACAAGCCATTTTCGATATATGTCTTTTTGGAAAATATTCTATATTTTGGAAGAGAAGCTCACACTGTAAAAAAGAGAAAAGGTCACCTTTAAAGTAGAGCTGTCCGCATCCAGAACAAAAGCCTGTTGGTGCTGTTGTTAAGGAAATCAGCAGTATACAGACCAAATTATTGGTTGCAAACAGTATAAACAATGGAATTTTTCAAATGGAAAAAGCAGTTTAAGTCGAAGAGAAGTTGGCTGCCAAGGAAACCACTGACTGGAAAAAGACTAGCAAAATTTTTATGCACACTAGCATGATCACCTTGTGGTATTTTCTACTCTCTTCCTCTGAAAAGGGAGAGAAAGTAGGAGGGCAGCAAGAAACGTGGAAAAGCATCCTCTTCTGTTTGTAAGGAGGCAAGGACTAGATCATTCTCTTCAGTTCCCCCTAACTTTTTATTTTGAAAATGTTTATGACTTAAAAAAAAAAAAACTTGAAAGAAGAATACAATCTGTATGCTCTTCACCTAGATTCACCAGTTTTTAACCGTATTTGCTTTCTCATACCCTCTCCTACGCGTACATTCACATTCACACCCATACAGAAAATAAGTCACAAACGTTATAGGATTTCATCTCTAAATACTTCAACATGTTATTTCCTGATAAGACATTCTCTACCTAACCACAGTACTGTTATCACACCCAAGAAATTTTCCATTGATTAATATTTCCCCTAATAATGTCTTAGGGAGAGGGGGATTTAACCTGAGATCCAGTGTTCCTTCGTTGCATTTAATTGTCATAATTTTTTCATCTTTAAAGAATAGCCACCCTTCTTTTGACTTTTATGTCACTCTTTCTTAAAAGACCAGGTTACTTTTCTTACAAAAAGCCCCACAGTCCAGACTTACTGATTTTTTTCTTATGGTTATATTCTGTTAAATGCATCTGACAAGAAAACTAACAAAGGAAATGTTGTAGCCTATTTTATCACATCGGGAGGCGCATAACATTAGTTTGTCCAGCTATCAATGACACTCTGTTTAGTCACCTACATAGATGATATTCACAATTTTTTTTCATATTTTCAAAGGTATCTTTTTTCCTTATAATGTAGAGAAATGTGGGGTTCAGTACTTTGAGACCATGTGAACATTGTTCTCCTTTTTCTCAAAGATCAGGAACAAAACCGGGATGCCCACTCTCACCACTTTTACTCAACATCATTTTGGGATTCCTGGCCATAGCGATTAGGCAAGAAGAAGAAATAAAAGGCATACATATTGGTGAGGAAGAAGCGAAACTGTCACTATTTGTGGATGATATGATACCATATGTGGAAAACTCCACCAAGTAACTGTTAGAATTCAGTCCCGTTGGAGGATACAAAATTAATATATAAAAATCAGTTGTGTTTCTATACACTAATAAAGTATCAGAAAGAAAAATCAAGAAAACATCCCATTTACAGTTGCATCAAAAAGAATAAAATACCCAGGAATAAATTTCACCAAAGAGGTGAAAGACCTATACACTGAAAGCTATAATACATTCGTGAAAAAAATTGGAGAAATAGAAAGCAAGCTTTTGTCCTCAAGGACTGAAAGAAATAATAACATTAAAATGTCCCTACTACCCAAAGCAATCTACAGATTCAGTGCAATCCATATTAAAATTCCAGTAACATTGTCCACAGAACTAGAAATAATTCTAAAATTTGTATGAAACCACAAAAGACCCTGAATAGCCAAACCAATCTTGAGAAAGAAGAACAAAGCCAGAGATACCACTCTCCCTGATTTCAAACTATACTACAAAGCTATAGTAATCAAACAGTATGGTATTGGCATAAAAACAGACACATACATCATTAGAACAGAATAGAGCCCACAGAAATAAAGCCATGTGTTTTTGGTCAATTGATTACAACAGAGGAGGCAAGAATAGAGATAGGGAAAGGACAGTCTCTTTCAACAAATGGTTTTGGGAAAACTGGACAGCTACATGCAAAAGAATGAAACTGGACCACAATTTTATACCATATACAAAATCAACCCAAAGTGGATTAAAGGCTTGAATGTAAGACCTAAAATTACAAAACTCCTCAAAACATGGGAGGTGATAAGCTCCTTGATACTGGGTTTAGCAGTGTTTTTTTTGGATCTGACTCCAAAGGCAAGGGCAACAGAAGCAAAAATAAACAAATGGAACTGCATCAAACTAAAAAGCTTCTGCTCAGTAAAGGAAACCATCAACAACATGAAAAGGCAACCTACTGAATGGGAGAAAATACATGTAAATGGGCAGATGATTTGAATAGACGTTTTTCCAGAGAAGACATACAGGTACATGAAAAGATGCTCAGTCTCACTAATCATCAGGGAAAGGCAAATCAAAACTACAATGAGATATCACCTTACACCTGTCGAATGGCTGTTATCAAAAAGGCAAGAAATAACAGGATGTGGAGAAAAGGGAGCCCTCTTGCACTATTGGTAGGAATGTAAATTAATGCCACCACCATGGAAAACAGTATGTAGATTCCTCAATAAATTAAAAAGAGAGCAACCTTGTAAGCAGAAGTTCCACTACTGGTTATCTATCAAAGGAAAATGAAAACACTAATCCAAAAAGTTGTATGCATTCCTGTGTTCATTGCAGATTTATTTACAATAACTGAGATAATGGAAACAACCTAACTGTCCATCTGTGGATGAATGGCTAAAGAAAATTTGATTGATTTATAGGTAACTCAGCCATAGGAGTAGTATTATGTAAATACTACTCAGCCATGAAAAAGAATGAAGTTACTGTTTGCAGTAACATGGATGGACCTCGAGTGTAATATGATAAATGAAACAGGCAGACAGAAAGACAGTTACGGCATGACCTCATTATGTGTGAAATCTAAAAAACGAAACAAAGCTCACACTCATAGATACAGAGAATAGAGTGGTGGTTGCCAGAGGGAAGGGTGATTGGGAATAGGAAGGCAGAATGGGTGAAGAGAATTAAGATGTACATACTTCCAAGTTATAAAATAAATAAGTCATTGGGATATATTGTACCGTGCAGGAAGTGTAGTCACTAGCACAGAATTAACATTGTAAGGTGATAGATGGGAACTAGACTCTTATGGTGACCATTTCACAATGTATGTGAATATCAAATCACTGTATTCTACACCTGGAACTAATGTAACATTGTATGTCAATTACACCTCCATAAATATAAGTTTTTTTCAAATTTTTCAGGTAAAAGTTGAAGCATCCCCTTTCTACTGTTCCACTCCCTCCCCTGCTATATCTGTGCCCCTTTCCCAAACTGTTAACAGTTCCGATCTGTAGCCTTCAAACTTTCTTTTGCTGTAGTTGATGGCAGTTTTGTTGTATTTTTCCATATTTAGCACCAAATATACACAAAGGGCATATTTATTTCTTTATTTTGCAAATATGCAAATGTATCATACTTGGTGTTTTACCTTATATGTCTTAGGTATCTTTATGTCCATGTGTATCGAGTTATAGTTGTACATAGCTACTTTTTTAGTAGCTGGATGATAGTTCATAATACAGATTTACCGTAATTTAACCATTCCATTACTGATATTTGTGTTGTTTCTAGGTTTTCAGTATTATAGACAACTGCAGTTAATATCCCAGAATATGTCTTTGCATATGTTTATGAATTTCTGTAGAATAGATTCCCAAGAATATAATGGTTAATTAACTGTTATTGATTCACACTTCAGTGGGAGCTTCCTCACACCCTTACCAACACCAGCAATATTTAGCAATATTTTTTATATTTGCCAATCTGATGGATGAAAAAAAGACTGGTAGCTTACTGTTTTCATTAGTATTTTTCTGTTTACTAGTGAGAATGTTAGTTCATGTTTGTTAACCACTAATTTCTTCTATGATTGCTCACTTGTCTACGGGGTTTGTTTTTTTTTTTTTTTTTTGAAGATTTTTATTTGAGAGAGAGACAGAGATAGCAAAAGAGAGCACACAAGTGGGGAGGAGAGGGAGAAGCAGGCTCCCCAGTGAGCAGGGAACCCAAAGTGGGGCTCGATCCCAGAACCCGGGATCATGACCTGAGCTGAAGGCAGACGCTTAACCAACTGAGCCACCCAGGCGCCCCTGTGGGGGTTATTTTAATGGAGCTTTTGTATACGGTATCCCTTGCTGTCTGAATTTTTGCTACCTAAACTGTGGAATTAAGTAGATTGGATACAGTCTTGAGAAATCCCTTTTTGTATGTACTCTCCCTCCTGCATCCAAAATCAAATCAATTCAGATAAAAACATTCCTAACTTGCCATCCAAATTCAGGCTGTCCAAAATCAGGAACCAGACAGAATCTGGTAGAGAGCAAGACGTATTATCAGACGTATTATCATTCTGATCTTTTCTTCCCTGTGTCTTGTTTGTCTTTTGATGTTGTTCATGTGGTTTTACACAATAAAAACTTGGAAGTGTTTTTTGAGTATCTGTGATTTTCCTGTAGAAATTCTTGGTTTTGCTTTACTTAGGTCATCTTTTCCCATCCAAGAAATCTTTTTTTTTTCGTCTATTTTATTTTCTTCTCTATGATGATTCTTAGACACACCAGAATTTTCAGATACATGAAATATATTTTTATGCGTGAGTTTTGTCACCACATTTTTAATAGTTTTTCCTTTATCACTAATCATAAACACCACCTTTATCATACACCAGATTCTTACACATGCAAGGATCTGTTCTAAAGCCGTACCATCCTGTGAATGAGCGTATTGATATCTAGATGAGAAAGTTCCTTGTTCTTTTTCAAATATTTCTTGTTTATTATTGCTTAATTTTTCTTCCAGGTACATTTTAGGACAAAATAAATTGACTTTTACCGTTTATGCTTCCTCCAGCAATATACGCAAACATGCACTTCCCAACGTCTGGAAGAAACTGGCGAGGGGGTCTGGAACCAAGGCTGTAAGACTTGAATAAACCCAGAAAAATTAAAGACAAATTATCTGTCCTCTAACCTAGAAGAAACTTAATGGTAACACTGTTAAGTGTTGCCTAAGTGTTGGTTTAATGAGCTGTTGACTCATTTACTACTTTCTTCTAGGTAAACCCTCTCCAGTCCTCCTTGCACCCCCTCCACAGTCACCCCCAGATATTCACATCATGATGCTGGTGCACCCTTTTCGCCCTTCCAGACATTTCTCCCCATTCCCCTCCACTCCACCACAACCCCCACATTTTCTATCTGCGGAAATCTCATTTGTTCCTAAAAACCCAATTCAGATACTACCTTTTCTGGGAATGTTAACTGCATGTCAATGGTAAGAAGATTGTGGTAGCCTTTGTGCCTCATGTGATTTGTTCCTGTATTATCGTCATCAAACGTTGAGCTGAATTAGGACATACATACCATATATATGTCTTTTCCAAAAGTTTTTGAAAAAGAGTACAATATCCCAGTCCTCGGGGAGCTCACCAGAGAATGAAAGGGAAGGCTTAAGGTAGAAGAAAAATAGATGTAAAAGCACACATTATATGTGATTTTTTTTTTTAAAGTCACAGAGCTTTTATATCCATTTTTTCCCCCAACCTGACCAGGTTTAGATTTTATGGCTTATGCTCTAAGCCTTTACAACTTGAGGCAGTCATTTTGACCCAGGAATGCATTCCACGTGGGATGTCATACAAGCAGAGGCGCAGAGATAGGACCAAATGAGCCATTTTCGTTGAGTTTGGGGCCGGAAGGAAAAATACTACAAGATGGAGTTTGAAAGGCCTAAATATTCTGTGAAGGATGTGGGGGCAGCAGTCTCCTCTCATGTGGAGTTAAATGGTAAATGGACAGATACTCTGAATCTCTTCTTTTTTTCCTAGTACTGGATGAATGAATACACCTCATCCATCGGAATTGGCGTTTTTCATTCGGGAATTGAAGTATATGGCAGAGGTACGTGTACACACAGTCTAAATAGACTTTCTGAAGATTGTTCTCTTTCAAAGGACTTGCAATTCATATCCATAGCTCTGCCTCTTTTTTCAGCTGCTTCCATACTTTATTGCAGAAAGTAGGAGAAAATCTTCCCATATTTGTTTACACTATTTTGGGAAAATGCCTGGAGTTGAATGTATTTGGGGAGAAAGTACTGTAGTACGTGACCATACATTCATGTAGTTATCTTTTATTCCAAATACAGGGTCTTAAAAAATATTTACCTTTTGGGATTGTTTTACCATGACAGTTTTGTGCTAACAGATACTGGAGATGCTAAGAAACCTTGCACGTTGAAAACCAGTCATTATGGTTGGAGATGAGTTGGTGCTAGAGTGTCAAACTTGAAATACCAATTTCCTGAGGGAATTTCAGTATTAAATTTTTTTTATAGACTTGCAAGTGTGTCATTACAAAGTTTAAAAATATCACTGAGCAAATCCCGCCCTTGATTACATCTAACTTTTTGCTCAGGAATGATGGCCTTTGTCATTAACTCAGCCCTTTTATTCTTCGTGGCCCTTTATTATAAATATGACAGGAGCCACTCAAACCAAGCAGCTTTGTTTTCAGCAGCTTTTTCCTTGGTTCTAATTCCCACCGTGGGTGCAGGATAATTTCCTCCGGATCAAACTATAAGCAGTAATGGTCTGCATAACACAGACCACATTGCCAGTTCCAGCAGGGTTGTAGGAATGTATTATTTTGCATCATAAACTCACCCTGTAGCAGAAATGTCTTTTATTTGCCTCAGCCAGGCAGTCTTTGTACAAGACCTCTAAGAACATGTGATTGCAGTCTACACAGAGTAACCCGTGGAGGCTACAGACCAGCTTTTGCGAACACGAGGAGAAGGCTCATTTCCTCCTGTGTGTCAGGGTGGCGTTTATACTGTCCCCTCCTGACATTCCACATTAGCTGCTTCTGGCTGCAGCATAGCATAGAAAATATTCGCTATAAAGATCCACCACGTAAGCTCCGTCTTACTGGAAAGGCTACATCTACCAAATAACCCCCCAAAGCAAGGAGGCTCCTGCCGAAAGCGTTAGTGGCCAGTGTTGCTGCGGGTGGCATCATCGTCTGTGGGTTTGCTCCCTTGTTTGATTTGGCTTTTGCCAAAGTTGTGTGTGTTCCTTTTTAACTGAATTTCTGTAGTGTGTTACAGTCTTTTAAGTGCCATGCAGTTCTGAGCCACATGATCATGCTGCTGTGACGTAGAGAAGGACATGGAGACATGTGGCAGTTTCTCCATGTTGCAAAGGAAGAAGCCCAAGCTCAGCTCTGCTGACAGTCCTACTACTAGTTAATTGAACGAGGACTTGAACCCCAGTGTTCTTACCTACTAGCCCAGTATTCTTTCACCAGTCTAATCATTGCTCCTCTCCATAAAATGATTTAGGAATAATTAGAAACATGGTCAATATCTTGCAGAAAGTGAATGACACTTCTTGAATAAATGAATAAATGGCTTGACAATTTTTCTTGCTGGAATTGAGGAAGTAAAAAATGTAAACATTATCTTTCCATATCTAACCTGATTATCTACAATGTTTTATAAAATCCTATCATTAAGGTAATTTTTACTGCTTCATAATTGAATGCCAGATGCTTTATTTCTTATCCACGTCCTTGCTTTTTCTCTGGAAGGTCTGGATCAAAAGTAAACTTGGTATCTGCCTTATTCTTTGACCTTTCATGATTATATTTAATAAATTTTAAGCAATGAGATTAATTTAAACATTTGTAATTTTGAAAATAAGTCCACCACAATTTGCCACTTCAGTATCTCCTCCCAGGAATTTTAGTTCCTTCCTTATCTGAAAGCACTCTCTGCTTCTGTTCTGGATGAGAGTTGAGGTCTCGTGAGCCAGTAGCACAAGTCGTCCGCTCCTGGCTCAGAGATTTGCTGTGGAGAGTGTGTGTGAGTAGGTGTATGTGTTAATTTGGCAGCTTATTTTTTCTTGAATGAGGGGAATGGAATTCAGTTTTTCAGGCTTGCTAATGTTTCACTCTTATTCAAAGATAAACCAAGAGTCTTCAGCCCAGGAGCCGTGCAAAATTATTGTTATTAGACAGTTTTTCCAGTAAAGTGTAAGTTTAACATTTGATCACTTTAATTTAGAAAAAGACAAAACACAGCACAGACCACCCACTTAGTTTGGCACAATCGCTAGGCAGAGAGACCGCATTCACCTGTGAGTGTTCGTCATTCTGCTCTCGCCAGCATACACGAAATAAAAGGACAAGTCAGGATCACCTTTGAGTGTCTTTCGTTATTGGTTTCAGGCCTTTTGTATCAACTGTTGTGTACAAGTAACAGCTGAATGAGATGTTTGTGAAAGTATTGATAACCTGGAAAATACTTAGATGGTATCATTATTATCCTCATCATTTATTAAAACTAATTCAGCATTCTGGTTAAGTTTTGTGTGATAAATACTAAAAATCATGAGTTTTCTCTTTTCAGAATTTGCTTATGGTGGCCATCCTTACCCCTTTTCTGGAATATTTGAAATTTCCCCAGGAAATGCTTCTGAACTAGGAGAAACATTTAAATTTAAGTAAGTAGGGAGGACAATTTTTATTACACTGTCTTAGGTGCCAAAGCTTGTTTTCAGGCATACAGAATTCATCCTGTAGATGAAAATCTAGGAAGTTAAAATGTTTCTTTAACGTTGTTTTAGTTGCTGACACTTTCTTTAAAATCGAATCTATCTGAAGTTGTATAAAGATGGGAATCAGCCAGATGAAGTGCCTGAAATAACTAGTTTGTTGCTTTTATTCAGGACCCACGTAAGTTACCTTGTATACTTTGAAAATGTTCTTACCTTGGTGTAACTTGGGTTCTGCTTTAGAAGCCGTTTGTATTCATATGTAGTAATGCTTCCCCTGGACATCCCATGCGGGGGGGCGGACGGAAGATGGTTTTCTTGTGGCCTCCCCAACACTGTTACAAATGTCTTCCATTTTTCGGGTGGTAGCTACCCTGGTGGTGAGCAGAGCATACAGGGCTGTTGACTCTGCATACACCTGAAATTAATGTGACATTGGGTGTCCACTCAAAGTTAAAAATATTTAAAATAAAATACATGAAGAGAAAAAAAATGGTAGGATTTTTTTTTTTTTTTTTTTTTTTTTGAGAGAGAGAGTGCGAGTAGGACAGGGAGGGGCAGAGGGAGAGAGAAAATCCCAAGCAGACTCCTCACTCTGTGGAGCCCGACATGGGGCTCAGTCTCACAACCTGAGCCGAAATCAAGAGTTGGGACGCTTAACCAACTGAGCTGCCCAGGTGCCCCATTCGGTAGGATTTTATTTTTTTAATCTTTTCATTTTTCCCAATGAAAGGGACACTATTTATGCATTTGAAATAACAGTTGGTTAGCTGAGAAACTGTTACTAAGGTGTGTGTATCACATGTTTTGATATACCAAAATACTCTGGAGCCTTCTGATAGTCAGCAGCACTGAGTTTTGAATGCTTAATAATCAGATTTCTATTTCTTAATTAAGGTTTGTATTTGAAGAGATATTTAGAATCTAAGGTTCAAGGAGTTTTAAAGAAACTTTTGGGCCTATGATCGTTAACTTGCCAAGTAAAAAGTAGTAAAATGAGGTTGTAACCTGAAAATTCAGGATAGGACTACACAGGTTTTTTTTGTTTTTCTTTTTTTTTTGAAGATTTTATTTATTTATTT